>NC_090653.1:76090646-76728146 GCF_040937935.1 Hyperolius riggenbachi
TATCTATCTTTTGCACGCTTTTTCCTCACAGGTACACTTTGTTTTGCAGGTCTGGGCAAATAAATGCGCCTTTCAACTATGGAAAGTGTGAAAACATTTTGTCATATTTCAAAATTATTTCTTTACTTTAAAAAAGCATTTTTATTTATTTATTTCTGGTGGAGTTCTGTTCCCTATGGAGATAATTCTAGATATCCGAGCAATGCATTATAAAAAAACATTTTGTAAATTCAGATTTATAACTGAAATCACAAAAGAATACCCAAGCAGCTCAGGGTGACCCAGAGCCACTAGGAAAATATAGCAGACTAAAGGTGGCCATACACTGGCCCGATTCCCGGCCGTTTCGACAGCAGGATCCCAGGATCGAATCTGCTGCCAATCGTTCGCGGTAAACGCCGCCGACGATCCGATTTCCTCCCGAAATCGGATCGGTCCGTCGATCGCGCCGTGCGGGAAATTACCCTCGATCGCCCGCGGGTAAAGTGCGCGTCGCTAGCGGCGGCCGATCCGATGAAAAATACATTACCTGATGCGGGCTCCCGGGCGTCTTCTCCGCATCTTCTCAGCGCTGCACCCGCTCCATCCCGGCGCTTCCTGGGTCACTGCAGTGACCCAGGAAGTTCAAATAGAGGGCGCTCTATTTGAACTTCCTGGTCACGGAGTGACACAGGAAGCGCCGAGATGGAGCAAGAACAGAGCGGTCATGGAGGAAAGAGGAAACAAAGCGCCGGCACTGCTATCAAACACATTTATTCATGGCAGGATGGATAAAAACGCATATGTCCATGCAAGAATTTGTATAAAACAACACATACCGTTGGTATCAATTGGAAGGAGCGGTGGGTGCAAAAGGTGGTGGTGGTGCGGTGCCTGACGGCCGTTTCGCGCTATTTGCGCTTCTACGGAGGCTGCCTCCGTAGAAGCGCAAATAGCGCGAAACGGCCGTCAGGCACCGCACCACCACCACCTTTTGCACCCACCGCTCCTTCCAATTGATACCAACGGTATGTGTTGTTTTATACAAATTCTTGCATGGACATATGCGTTTTTATCCATCCTGCCATGAATAAATGTGTTTGATAGCAGTGCCGGCGCTTTGTTTCCTCTTTCCTCCATGTTTGCAAATTACTTTGGCCTGAGCACGCTGAGAATGCATGGCGCTTGACACATACCCTTTTGCATTGGATTGTGTTGCCTTTCTCCTCCCCCCTCCTCCCTGGATGGTAGACGGCTTGCTGTGCCAGCATCTCCTCTTTCCCTTTTTACCTTCATAAAGAACAGAGCGGTGCAGCGTGGAGAAGATGCCCGGGAGCCAGCGTCAGGTAATGTATGCGCGGGGGGAGGACAGGCGGCAGGAGCAGCTGAACAGATTGTGATCGGTTTCAGGCTGAAATCGATTCACAATCTGTTTGCAGTAAAGGCAGCCATACGATCCCTATCTGATCAGATTCGATCAGATAGGGATCTGTCAGCTGGTCGATCTGATGGCACATCGACCAGTGTATGGCTGCCTTTACACAGAGACTGAAAAGCCCTCCAACTAAAAAGCAACACGCAAGATATCTGCAAGAATTCAGCTTTAATTGAGCAACTCTGTTTACCCACAATGCATCACTACTGAATACGCAAATTATTTCTTCATGCTCCTGAAGCCAGACTTACATCCAGAACAGCTGGTGTATAGAAAAACAAAAGTTTGCTTGAGATGTCTCCCAGTGCATCACTGCTGAATATATGCAAATTAACCATTGTACCCTTAGCAGCTAAACACACCTCCAGAACCGCTGGAATGCAATGATGTGTCAGCTTGTTAATTTGTACAGAGCTATAATAATCCAACATGCATACAGACTGTTTCGGATTGTTTGATCCTCATCAGTGCATGGCATGGATTAATTTGGCTCTATGGAGTAGGGCTTGTAAAACCGAGAGATACAGACTAACCAGCAAGCTCATGGTGACCCAGAAAGTATAGCAAAGCCTATAGCTTATACATTTCACAGAGCCACATCAACCCAACACATAGACTGAAAGAGTGTCAGTGAGCTTGTCCTGCTACTGTAATTTTGTTATGTCCAGATCCATTACAAAATATTAAGATGTGCCACCCCCACCCCGCTTTATGTGCAGCAACAGTTACCACTATTTCTTGTGCAGAATCCCCCCCCCCCCCCCCGCCCCCGTTCCATGTTTTCACCCCTCCATTATCACAACTGGAAGGCAGAACATCACAACCAAATTACACTCCTTAATAATATACAAAGTACACAGTTATGCAGATATATACGTTCTATGATGGCTCTGATATCTTCACATCAATCTTGCAGGGTGACCACCACCACACCCAATGAAAACAGACTCACCGATTCACACTGTAGGTCAACTTAGGTCTTGGGACTCTTTTGGACATCCCCCACTTCACTGTTCCAACTGATCACGAGATTTTCCAGTACAGGTCCTCTTCATTCAAGTATATTGCTGGTGTTGCAATGCTATTTTTCAGAATGTACAACACAGTGTGTATCATGTGAAAGTAACCTGACCGTGATCAGATACACTACTGGTAAATGTTTTGATCTTACATAAGGATGGTCAATGAGATGCCGATATTACAAGTTTATGCGAATTGTATACAAAATGTGTGCACATTTATGGAGACTAGAAAAGGATTAATCTATGTCAGCAATAACTGTATTTGATTAGTCATCATTTTCCAGGCTGCATAAATTAGCAACTAATTGACCATCCCCAATCTTACATCTGTCAGATCAGCCTGTCAGTGGGAAATTGGTATCCGGCATAATAGACACTTTTTGTCATGCTCACCAGCAGGCATTCTGTCTGGCGAGGCTTAGCTTCGTGCAGATGAACTCCCAAAGATGCAGACGCCCAGGATTTGATGCAAAGTGATGTTTTATTTACAGTGAAGGTATGTACATGAAAAGTATTCAAAGTAGATTCCAGGCAGTTCAGGAACAAGCATGCGACATTATGTTCATGAAGCAGCTTTGCAGGAGTATTACCCAGACAGTAGGGAGGACAAACAATGTGACCGCAAAGGCTGCTGGGAAGTCTGGATCTAAAGTACCCCGCTAACAAGGCCCTCACCTTGCACGTGTTCAGACACTCCCATGTAATCTCACTGCAGTAAGACTGAGCCAAAAGCCAGCCCAACACTGCAGTGAGAAACAGAACTGGGAATCCTCACAGACTTGCATACGATTCCATTGCAGTAATGTGCAGACTGAAATCAATGCAAGGTCAGCCCATCACTGCAATGACAGGCAGAACTGGAGATCCTTACACTTTTACTGTAGCTTTGTAAAAGGAGCCACTAGTTAAATAATCAGTTAAAACTACAGTAAATTTCCTGACTCTAGGTTGATTACAGCCTGACATGTCAATCCAATTCATTCATCCCTCCAACCAAATGTAAATTGATTGGATAGTAATCTGTTCCTGTTCCACACCCAGGAGTGCAGCTAAGGTTTTTGTGGCCCCAAGCGGACTGCAGGAAGTTGCCCAAATGGGCGTGGATATTCTGCAAAAAATGGGTGCGGCCATGACATTGTATGGGCGAAGCGTAACCGTAACCTCAAAGTAGCAAATATAGCCAACTATGACCAATAAATAATAAATGCAGCAACAGTTACCCCAGACACCAGAAAATAAATGCAATGTGGGCAACATTTCACCAGAAAACAAATGCAATGCGGGCAACATTTCACCAGAAAACAAATGCAATGCGGGCAACATTTCAGCAGAAATAAACGCAATTTGGGCACATATTTTTCCAAGACGCTTCTAAAATGCACATAATGTATGTGAATGGTGACGCAGAGGTATAGCTTTTATTGCGTTTTTTATGTATTTTTGTATAAAAAAACAAGTTTGATGATGTATTTCCGCTTCCTGTTGACTTCCTAGTGATGGGCCAGAGAGGACTTCGAAAATGTACAGGCTACATTGCCAAAAATGTGCATAAAATGCATATCGGAAAGCAAACTAAATGGACAAAAATGCACTTGCAATTCATATGTGCAAAACGTAAACGCAGTAAAAACCAAGCAAAACGCATGTGCGAAACAAAAAACGCACTCAAAACGCAATTCATAATGACAAGAAAATGCACAAACGCATATGCAGCAAAATGCAACCTTTCACACATCGCTTAGTGTGTTCCCAGCCAAAAGCATTGGCGCTAGAAGATGGAAGAAAGAGACATGCTGAAAGGTGCAAGAAATAAATAGTTAGGGACCAGAAGGAAGATGAGATTGGAAGGCAGCATGGCTTTATTTTTCTCCTGGTCTTTCCTGGTCTTGCATAATCATTTCTATTTGAGGTGCAGCATGTACTATATAGCACATGGTTTACTGTATATCATATGGGATATGTTTTAGTGTGTGTGATTATGATTATTTCGGGGGGGGGGGGAGGGGGGGGTTGACACACAGTTTCTTTCTCGGCTGGGGTGACAAAAAGGCTGAAAAAGTATGAATCGGAAAGGAAAGACATGTAGTCCGCATTCTGAAAATGATGAAGAGCTTGTTGCAAGAAAAGAAAGGATGGTTGTTAAGATTGTTCATAGTTGCCTGTAATAATAAAGATCCTCATTGACTGGAATATACAGTAATAATGCCTATTTTAAGAAGGGTAACAATCTAGACTGTAACAACCATTGCGGCAGCTCATGCCTTAAAGTGAACCTACAGACTAAAAATCGACTCAGCAGCACTGAAAAGGCCTGGTGTTTCTTTAACAGTTTCACAGCATCAGAACTTTGTTTCTCTTATACAAGCATCATTTTTAGCTGCACAGAAGAAAAGTGCCCGGGCATTTTTCCCCTGATACTGTGCAAAGCATGATGGGATTTCTGATGTTGTTGTTCTCGTTCTGCTGTTTTGGTGCAATTTTTTTTTTACATTTTGAATTTGACATTTGAAGCCTAGTGCATACAGCTGGGAGGGTTTATCAGGACAAAGGACAGTTGGAACTGTGTCTTATGCTCCTTGTCACCTCCTTTCAACCAAAAAGATGGCTGCCCCCATGACAAAGATGGCAGCCCCCATGAATCACAAACATTTGCCTGTTCTTTTAAAACAGGGTGGGTAAAAAGTTATATTACCTATCTATTCTAATTAACATAACTAATGTAACTTAATGACAGTATGTTTGTTTAGGCTGAAGTTCCCCTTTAACCACTTGATGACCCACCCTTTACCCCCCCTTAAGGACCAGCGTGGTTATTAGTGATCTGTGCTGGGTGGGCTCTACAGCCCCCAGCACAGATCAGGGTGCAGGCAGAGAGATCAGATTGCCCCCCTTTTTTCCCCCCTATGGGGATGATGTGCAGGGGGGGTCTGATCTCTTCTGCCTGCGTGTGGCTGGCGGGGGGGGCACCTCAAAGCCCCCCTCCGCGGCGAAATTCCCCCCTCCCTCTCCTACCTGTCCTTTCCCCGGTGATCCGGGCTGCACAGGACGCTATCCGTCCTGTGCAGCCAGTGACAGGACGTCCCCTGTCACATGGCGGCGATCCCCGGCCGCTGATTGGCCGGGGATCGCCGATCTGCCTTACGGCGCTGCTGCGCAGCAGCGCCGTACAAATGTAAACAAAGCGGATTATTTCCGCTTGTGTTTACATTTAGCCTGCGAGCCGCCATCGGCGGCCCGCAGGCTATTCACGGAGCCCCCCGCCGTGATTTGACAGGAAGCAGCCGCTCGCGCGAGCGGCTGCTTCCTGATTAATCAGCCTGCAGCTGGCGACGCAGTACTGCGTCGCTGGTCCTGCAGCTGCCACTTTGCCGACGCACGGTATAAGCGTGCGGTCGGCAAGTGGTTAAAGAGAAACTCTGACCATGAATTGAACTTTATCCCAATCAGTAGCTGATACCCCATTTTACATAAGAAATCTATTCCTTTTCACAAACAGACCATCAGGGGGCGCTGTATGGCTGATATTGTGGTGAAACCCCACAAGAAACAAGAAAAGTATGTACTCTTGGCAGTTTCCTGTCTGTGAACCTTGCTGCATTGTGGGAAATAGCTGTTTACAGCTGTTTTCAACTGCTAAAAAAAAAGCATGCAGCAGCTACATCACCTACCCACAGTAAAAATGTCACCATGTAATAAATGTCAGAATGTAAATCAGGGATTTAAAAGCTTTTACAATGGGCAAACACTGACTAAATCATTTATATATAATTATTGGAAAAATGGGGCACTTTTTTATTACATTATTTTCACTGGAGTTCCTCTTTAAGTGTTTTGGAAAACATTTATGCAAGATTACTTGAGAGCAGGCTTAGAGCTAATGCTGAATGCTCTGTTGAAAAAAATGTAGTGTTGTTTTAGACCCAACAAAATACTTTAAAAGGATAACTGAGTCAACAGTGCTGAATAAAAGTTTTTACCTTATTTTTTGCAATAAGTATCTGGGACACAGACTACGTCCTCCTTTCCCCCCAATTGCTTCCTACTGTGGCAAAAAGTGTCCAGACTGGGCCCAACCCTCCCCTGGGTTGCAATCCTTGCCCCAGAAGCAGTAGTCCAGAATAGTCTGCGCACTTGCGCAGTTCGCATGGCTGCACATCTGCGCAGTTTTGAAGTCCTCTGTTGCCGCATCTGTGCTCCCGGTGGTCTTCAAAACATTGTGCGGAGAGAGAGGCAGCAAAGGGCTTCCGACCTGTGCAACAATGCAACCTGCGCAGGTGCAGCGGCTATTGTGGACTACTGCTTCCGAGGCAAGACTGTTGACTTTGTGCCGCAGTTGGAAGCAATCGGAGGGAGGGGGGGGGGGGACATCCTCCACGTTCCAGATACTTTTTGCAGCAAATAAGGTAAAAACTTTAATTCAACACGATTGTTTTGGTTATCTTAAGACCAGATGTTTACTTTGTGATATTTAGACCAAATAGTGACTGAATAGAACTATTTGGTCTATAATCTTGATGTTTGAAAAAAATACAAAAGCTTTAAAAGAACTCAGGGAAAATAGTTTGGTAGACATTGGAATGCAGATGTGTGGAAAGAAGCTTGACAGAAACTATCAAAAGTTTTTGGACAAACTGTCAAAATTATGTCTGGGCCAACAATTATAAATCTGACAGTGTGAGAACAGTGAGAGGTGCCTGTCAAGAATGTGTCCTCAGTCTGCCTTTATTTATTGTCATGTTTGAGGCTATTATTTAAACTGTCACACACCAAGTAAACAGGAGGTTCTGGAGGCACCACCCAAGACCTATTCATTATCTGGCATTTGCAGATGACCTAGTTTACAGACAAACAGGCAATAACAAGCTACAACAGAATTTGGTGAGAGGACCTGCTGAAATGCAACATGGTAATTAATGTGGTTTAAGTCCTGGTTCACATTGTCCTAAAAAACGGACTGTAACTTATGAGAACGGACATGAACGGATCCAATGATAACCAATGGATACGTTCACATTGGTCCATTCAAAGGGATTAAGCTCGGTCTGTTCCGTCACACAAATCGCAAGTTTGGTTCTGCAGCAAATTTTCCAGGTCGACGGATGTGTCGCATTGACCTTGTGCTAACAGAAAGGAGTGTCAGGAATGGAAAACTGATGCTTTTAAAAATGTATTCATTCCATGGATCAGTTTTTACACGGATCAGTTTTTAATCTGTGCGAGTGTGAACCAGGTCTAAGTGTCCCTGAGGCGAACAAGGACGTTTCTGAATCCTGTAGAGCAGAGTTCCCCAACCCTGTCCTCAAGGCCCACCAACAGTACATGTTTTGCAGGAAAGAACAAACATTCACAGGTGGCGAAATTGGTGTTGCAGCAGAGCTGATTAACTGGTGTCGTTTCACCAGCGATGTTGCACACTACAGATTCCTCCGGAATATAGTAGATATCCTGAGATCGCAGAGACTCACCAAAGGGGAGTCCAGTAGGATAGTGACATGAAAGAGATGTACGGCACATCTAAGTGTAAACCGTCTTTATTACATAACAAGTAAAACAATTAAAAACAAGGATAAAAGAAAACTCACATACGGGGCCCGTGCACTGGGAACCCCGAAAAAGTAGCGCGCATAAAATGGTCAATAGAAGACCTCAAATAAAATGGTGCCGCCTGTCGCCTTCCCGACCGGTTTCGCAATCTTGCGTCATCAGGGGAGAAAGGCGACCAGGCGGCCAGCACCAACTTTATAACATTTTTGAATTAAAAAGTGGGAGTGGTTAGGCTCCACCTTATTCAGACTACACTAGTCAAAGGCAGAAAGCATCAAACATGAAATAAAACATTGTGACAAATTGCATTGTGTCAGAGAGACAGTAGCAAAAGATCTCTCAGATAGTGTGAATAAAAAGAGGTGAATGCAATATTACCTGCATATTCAATTCGTAGTAGGCTAGGTAAGGCTAAATTAAAAGCTAGATTGATTACTCTGCCCTAGGGCATATCTTTCCTATGTAAAAACTTCTTTCTAGATGAAAAGCAGGCACTTCCTGTACCAGAAGTAGTCACTGGAACTCAGGAAGTAGCCTTGCACTTCACCAGGGTCAAGTGGAGCACAAGTTCTTCCTGTGAAGGGGAAAAAAAAAAAAAAATCCAATGCGTATGCAATGACGCATACGATCATAAAAACGTAAAGAATGAAGCACATAGCAGTGCAGTGCGGCTATAAATATGCATGAAGTGTACTCAGGTGTGCAATGAAAAGCGCGTCTAATGTACTATACTAAGAAGGTGCATAAATCTGTATGCATAGTAAAAACAATGAAATGATAAAACAGCCTCCATGGGAGCTCCAGGGACCTTAAGTAGTGAAAGTGAAGAACATCCATAGTGATCATGCAAGACAGATCCCATAGGTATCCGATAGATGGAAATTATGCAAAGTTATGCAAATGTATATACACAGCAGTGTAATGCGGCTATGATTACGCATAAAAATTACTTAAGCGTGCCATAAAGAGCACATCTAAAGTGAAAGCGGTCTCTACTACAATGTAGAACACGCATGCGGCGAAGCATAAAACAACAAAAAGCGCACATAGGGACAAAAATCCACTGCGAGCATCTAAACCGACATATGGAACAATAAACAAAAATAATTGATCTTATGCTGCAATAAAGTCGCATTTAGTTAAAAAAAAAAAAAAAAATGCAATGCGTATGCAGTGACGCATACGATCATAAAAGCGTAAACAATGAAGCACATAGCAGTGCAGTGCGACTATACATATGCATGAAGTGTGCTTAGGTGTGACATGAAAAGCACGTCTAATATACTGTACTAAGAAGGTGCATAAATCTGTATGTATAGTGGAGACAATGAAATGATAGAACAGCCTCCGTGGGAGCTCTGGGGACCTCAAGTGGTGAAAGTGAGGAGCATCCATAGTGATCATGCAAGACAGATCCCATAGGTATCCGATAAATGGAAATTATGCAAAATTATGCAAATTCATATACTCAGCCGTGTAGTGCGGCTATGATTATGCATAGAAAACTCCATGCTCCGATAACAGAGGACAACAGACAGCACTCTGTGGGGTAGGGAGCAACAAAGGGAAAAAGAGGGACCACAACCTCCCAATATATCCTATCCAAATTAAGAGGGTATATAAATTTGTATGCTTGGTGAAAAAACAGTGACAGAATAGAACAGCCTCAAACGGAGCTCCGAGGGCATCTAGTGGTGAAATGAGAAACAGTCACAATAATCGTGCAAGACAGGCCCCAAAGGAAACAGTGAAATTTATGCAAAAAATTTAAAATTATTAAAAAATATTAAAAATGCAGTCAAATTGACCAGTATATGCGGGCCTTACAAAAAAGCATGCAAATGTATGGAAAATAAAAAATATGATAAAGCATTAAGAATTATTGATAAAACAGTTTACATCCAGTTCAATATTCAAACCAGCTGGACTGAGGGTATTCAGTCTAAAGATCCATTCAGTTTCTAATCTCGATATATCTCTTTCTAAATTTTGTCCCCTCCAGCATCTTTTAGTACCATCGATAACACAAAACTTCAAGCCTGAAGGGTTCCTGTCGTGATGGAGGGCAAAATGTTTTGAGACCGAATGATCCTTAAACCCTTTACGTATAAGGTAGACGTGTTCTCCCAATCTTTCTTTAAAGGTTCTAGTGGTTCTACCTACATATCTCAGTCCACAAGGACATTCTAAAAGATAAACTATATGTGTGCTTTCGCATGTGAAAAGACGTCTAATCTGTAGTGTGGGACTTCGGTGATCATTCCCAGCAAAGGAAGTAATTTTTCTGGGCATATTAATGCAAGCCTTACAACCTTTGCATTTCTTGCATCGAAAAAAACCTTTTAGGGGTAATAAATGGGCAGAGGCAGTTTTAGGTGGATCTATATGGCTATGTACAAGACGATCTCTAAGATTAGGCGCTCTCCTGAAGATAACTCCCGGATTGTCCGCAAGCATAGGACCAATCACTGGATCACTCCTCAGGAGATGCCAATTCTTGTACAAAACTTTTTTTATGTCTTTGTGTTGGATATTATATTGAGTGAGAAAGTTAATGCCATTCTGTTTAGTAGTATCCACTGTTCTATTCCTCTTGGTGAAAGACCGGACCTCCTGACTAATCTCATCCCTCACAGATACAAGGTCTGAGGCCGGGTAGCCTTTATCTTTAAATCTAGAGATAAGAAGGTCACTTTGGATAAAATAATCAGTTTGGGAGGAGCAATTCCTACGCACACGGTGGAATTGACTCCTAGGTACCCCCTTAAGCCATGGACGATAGTGACAACTAGTAGTAGGAATAAAGCTATTTCTGTCAGTCTCTTTGAAAAAGGTTTTTGTAGTAAATTGATTGTTGTCAAGAGAAATCACTAAATCCAAAAAAAATTATCTCTGAGGAGCTACAGACACAGTTAAAGACCAAATTATCCGTGTTATTATTAATATGTTGAATAAAGGGTTGTAAAGAATTTAAATCCCCCCTCCAGATGACCACCACATCATCTATGTACCTCTTGTATAACAGTAATTGAGGAAAAAGATCAGTTTTAATGAAAATCTCCTCCCAGCAGGCAAGAAAGAGATTTGCGAGGCTGGGCGCATACTTCGCGCCCATCGCAACGCCGACTTTACGCCCAGCCTCGTACTTCGCGCCCAGCCTCGCAAATCTCTTTCTTGCCTGCTGGGAGGAGATCTTCATTAAAACTGATCTTTTTCCTCAATTACTGTTATACAAGAGGTACATAGATGATGTGGTGGTCATCTGGGGGGGGGGGGATTTAAATTCTTTACAACCCTTTATTCAACATATTAATAATAACACGGATAATTTGGTCTTTAACTGTGTCTGTAGCTCCTCAGAGATAAATTTTTGGGATTTAGTGATTTCTCTTGACAACAATCAATTTACTACAAAAACCTTTTTCAAAGAGACTGACAGAAATAGCTTTATTCCTACTACTAGTTGTCACTATCGTCCATGGCTTAAGGGGGTACCTAGGAGTCAATTCCACCGTGTGCGTAGGAATTGCTCCTCCCAAACTGATTATTTTATCCAAAGTGACCTTCTTATCTCTAGATTTAAAGATAAAGGCTACCCGGCCTCAGACCTTGTATCTGTGAGGGATGAGATTGGTCAGGAGGTCCGGTCTTTCACCAAGAGGAATAGAACAGTGGATACTACTAAACAGAATGGCATTAACTTTCTCACTCAATATAATATCCAACACAAAGACATAAAAAAAGTTTTGTACAAGAATTGGCATCTCCTGAGGAGTGATCCAGTGATTGGTCCTATGCTTGCGGACAATCCGGGAGTTATCTTCAGGAGAGCGCCTAATCTTAGAGATCGTCTTGTACATAGCCATATAGATCCACCTAAAACTGCCTCTGCCCATTTATTACCCCTAAAAGGTTTTTTTCGATGCAAGAAATGCAAAGGTTGTAAGGCTTGCATTAATATGCCCAGAAAAATTACTTCCTTTGCTGGGAATGATCACCGAAGTCCCACACTACAGATTAGACGTCTTTTCACATGCGAAAGCACACATATAGTTTATCTTTTAGAATGTCCTTGTGGACTGAGATATGTAGGTAGAACCACTAGAACCTTTAAAGAAAGATTGGGAGAACACGTCTACCTTATACGTAAAGGGTTTAAGGATCATTCGGTCTCAAAACATTTTGCCCTCCATCACGACAGGAACCCTTCAGGCTTGAAGTTTTGTGTTATCGATGGTACTAAAAGATGCTGGAGGGGACAAAATTTAGAAAGAGATATATCGAGATTAGAAACTGAATGGATCTTTAGACTGAATACCCTCAGTCCAGCTGGTTTGAATATTGAACTGGATGTAAACTGTTTTATCAATAATTCTTAATGCTTTATCATATTTTTTATTTTCCATACATTTGCATGCTTTTTTGTAAGGCCCGCATATACTGGTCAATTTGACTGCATTTTTAATATTTTTTAATAATTTTAAATTTTTTGCATAAATTTCACTGTTTCCTTTGGGGCCTGTCTTGCACGATTATTGTGACTGTTTCTCATTTCACCACTAGATGCCCTCGGAGCTCCGTTTGAGGCTGTTCTATTCTGTCACTGTTTTTTCACCAAGCATACAAATTTATATACCCTCTTAATTTGGATAGGATATATTGGGAGGTTGTGGTCCCTCTTTTTCCCTTTGTTGCTCCCTACCCCACAGAGTGCTGTCTGTTGTCCTCTGTTATCGGAGCATGGAGTTTTCTATGCATAATCATAGCCGCACTACACGGCTGAGTATATGAATTTGCATAATTTTGCATAATTTCCATTTATCGGATACCTATGGGATCTGTCTTGCATGATCACTATGGATGCTCCTCACTTTCACCACTTGAGGTCCCCAGAGCTCCCACGGAGGCTGTTCTATCATTTCATTGTCTCCACTATACATACAGATTTATGCACCTTCTTAGTACAGTATATTAGACGTGCTTTTCATGTCACACCTAAGCACACTTCATGCATATGTATAGTCGCACTGCACTGCTATGTGCTTCATTGTTTACGCTTTTATGATCGTATGCGTCACTGCATACGCATTTTTTTTTTTTTTTAACTAAATGCGACTTTATTGCAGCATAAGATCAATTATTTTTGTTTATTGTTCCATATGTCGGTTTAGATGCTCGCAGTGGATTTTTGTCCCTATGTGCGCTTTTTGTTGTTTTATGCTTCGCCGCATGCGTGTTCTACATTGTAGTAGAGACCGCTTTCACTTTAGATGTGCTCTTTATGGCACGCTTAAGTAATTTTTATGCGTAATCATAGCCACATTACACTGCTGTGTATAAACATTTGCATAACTTTGCATAATTTCCATCTATCGGATACCTATGGGATCTGTCTTGCATGATCACTATGGATGTTCTTCACTTTCACTACTTAAGGTCCCTGGAGCTCCCATGGAGGCTGTTTTATCATTTCATTGTTTTTACTATGCATACAGATTTATGCACCTTCTTAGTATAGTACATTAGACGCGCTTTTCATTGCACACCTGAGTACACTTCATGCATATTTATAGCCGCACTGCACTGCTATGTGCTTCATTCTTTACGTTTTTATGATCGTATGCGTCATTGCATACGCATTGGATTTTTTTTTTTTTTCCCCTTCACAGGAAGAACTTGTGCTCCACTTGACCCTGGTGGAGTGCAAGGCTACTTCCTGAGTTCCAGTGACTACTTCTGGTACAGGCAGTGCCTGCTTTTCATCTAGAAAGAAGTTTTTACATAGGAAAGATATGCCCTAGGGCAGAGTAATCAATCTAGCTTTTAATTTAGCCTTACCTAGCCTACTACGAATTGAATATGCAGGTAATATTGCATTCACCTCTTTTTATTCACACTATCTGAGAGATCTTTTGCTACTGTCTCTCTGACACAATGCAATTTGTCACAATGTTTTATTTCATGATTGATGCTTTCTGCCTTTGACTAGTGTAGTCTGAATAAGGTGGAGCCTAACCACTCCCACTTTTTAATTCAAAAATGTTATAAAGTTGGTGCTGGCCGCCTGGTCGCCTTTCTCCCCTGATGACGCAAGATTGCGAAACCGGTCGGGAAGGCGACAGGCGGCACCATTTTATTTGAGGTCTTCTATTGACCATTTTATGCGCGCTACTTTTTCGGGGTTCCCAGTGCACGGGCCCCGTATGTGAGTTTTCTTTTATCCTTGTTTTTAATTGTTTTACTTGTTATGTAATAAAGACGGTTTACACTTAGATGTGCCGTACATCTCTTTCATGTCACTATCCTACTGGACTCCCCTTTGGTGAGTCTCTGCGATCTCAGGATATCTACTATATTCCGGAGGAATCTGTAGTGTGCAACATCGCTGGTGAAACGACACCATTTGAAAGTTCTGCGGACCACCTATCAAACTCGTTTACAACCTTATAATGTGGGTTGTTGGAATCTGGTAAGCCTTGCTTCTTTACCCTTTTGTTCGAAGATCCTGTATACCAAAAAATGATGAAAGCTGTATTACTATAGACCTGCGCTGACTTTATATATTCATTGCTTGTGTGGACTTTTGGACATTGTCCTTCTCGGCTGCGGTCGCCTTCTGCCTTGGCGCTGACACTTGTTGTTTATTAGAGCTGATTAACTACCTCTGTGGATTCATACAAAACATGCAGTGTTGGTGGGCCTTGAGGACAGGGTTTGGGAACACTGCTGTAGATGTTTACCACACCATCCTCTGGAACACCATTGCCACTTGCAATCCCCCAAAAGAAATCCAACAAGAGCTTGTCTGATTTCTGATTGCGGATGCGCTCCTCTTCATGCACAAGCATGGCCACACTGCACCTTTGCAAGCATGGCCACACCTGCACAGCAAGACAAAGTCACTAGTGAATGAGTAGCGTCAAGTTACTGTACAGGCACGGGCAGACTCATGATGCTCATAGCAAGGAAATGAGCAGCGCTACTTAAAAACAGACTAGTGCCTACATGCAAAAGAGTGCAAGCCCCACTTGTGGGGTCGAATACACACTGAGCATACACATGACCTGTCTACCACTAGAGGAGGATGTTGGTTTCCATTAACAGCTTGCATGCAACCTATTAAGTACTCGTCCCTTCCACTGCGAAGAAGTCAATCCTCCATGGGAGGGGCCTAACACTAACTAAATCCTAACCTATGTATATGCATAGCCTGGGTGCGGCTAATCAAATAAAATCGAAAATTGAAAATTGCGCAAAAGGTGGATCAGCGCAACACCAGGCCGCCTCCGAATGGCCTCCATCAGAGATGCGCTGAGCCCCCCCAGGAACTACAAACGCACCTTGACTCATGAAGCTGCAGCATGACCACACTCATACATGAAGAGAAGCATGTCCCAGATCTTCCAGAGGGTCCCAGCGAGTAGTAGTTGGGGCTAGGAGGACATGGAAAGCTGCTAGAGGATCTAGAGACTTCCCTCTTCTTAGGTATGTATCTGTTTTTTGACCCAAGGTTTGCATTGGATTCACTATAGAACAAACACAGTTATAGCAGGCGATACCATGGACATCTTAATATCTGGAAGCGATGATAAGTTTAACTGGACATGTCAAAGAGGAATCAAGTAAGATAATGATGCAATCAAAGCTCACTTTCTTTGGAAAAGAGAAACATTTATAATTCAATAATTCAACTCCAACTTCAACTTTATTATAGCACAATGAGAAATGAACCCTAAGCGAGAGGCATAAATCAAGACTCCAAGCAATGGAGATGAAATTCTTGAGGAATATCAAGGGAAACACAAGGATGTATATAGAAGCAGAAAATTAGGTGGAATGAATGCAGAAGGGAATGGAACAAAGACAGCTATGCTAGCTTGGACACTTACAAAGAATGCTACCTGAGAGACTCTCATGCATTGTATTCAACACAAAAATAGAAAGTAGAAGAAGATACAACAGACATCAAGAAAGGAAAAGTGAGATGAAAAATCAAGGTCTTGGCTTAAATTGAACTTAAAAGAGTCTCAGTCAAGGCCAAGGTAGAATGAATAGTAAATCTCTTGGGAAAATATCTCAATACTGATATGTAGACGAGACGTAGAGGTTCTAATTCTTTCTTAGTTTGTCTTTGTTATGCTGTTAATGTCTCTGCCACTGTAAGATCATTGTCTAATCATCAAAAACAATATAACACATTTGCAGTTATAGCGAGTCTAAGACAAAAATACACTTTACGCCTTTTAAAGTACCCAGCTGTAACGATCGGTGTAACACAGAGAGGGTCTGATTACCGGTGATCTGCAGTATCACCGAGAATACAGAATATACCCGATTATTGATGATCTGCAGTATCACCGATAATCAGATACATCTACTAACCTCTGGACACCTGAGTGACAAAAAGTGTTTGGTGCAACAGTAATACTTTGAGTGACCTGAAGGCAGGTGCACAAGCAGATAGGAATCCTGCTTGTCAACTGGTTCCTTCCGTAGACTGAACTCTCCCGGGGGAGGAGTCAGACAGCGAGAGGGAAGGAAAGAACGTGAGTGACACCAAGAGGAGTGTCACTGACAGATCTTGTGAACTATCTCCTAACAGGAGAGATAGTTCTCGAGGTCGGACAAGCCAGGTCGTTAACACACGGACAGATAAAGTACAGAGACAGTTGGCAGAATCAGAATCCAGAGACTAGCCGAGTTTTGGCAACAGAGAATCAGAAAGACGAAGGTACAAAATCAGAGATCAGGAGAATGGTCAGGAATGCAGAAAGTCATAACAGATAATCAACAATGCCTAGACTTGAGTGTGAGCTCCAAGATTCTCACACTCCCGGAACTAAACTAGAATAATACGAATAATACAGATGGGACAGAATTCCTAGACTAAGGTGTGAGTTCCTTGGCCGTCAACACCTAGGAAACTGGTCTAGATAACAATACAAATAATAACAGAATTCCTAGACTAAGGTGTGAGATCCTTGGCCATCAACACCTTTGGAAACTGGTCTAATAACACAGATACAGACAAGGTCTGAGTGCTACCACGTAGTGATCGCAACGGCAGACAACCAGCAAATGCCCAGCCACCAGTATATATAGTTCAGCGCTCTCTAGCGCCTCCCCCAAGTGCTGGACCAATGGAAACCGTTTCTGGCGTCAGCTGACCAGCCTGGTCAGCTGATCCCCCACTGACTGGTATAAAGCTCTTCCTCTCAGCGCGCGCACGCGTCCACCTAAACCTATGTGGACTACAACTCCCAGCCACACCAGAACCCTGCTGTGGAATGCCCGTTTTGCTGCACACGGAATCCGCCGCCATGCCGCCAGCGCATGCGGCGGTTCCTCCGCGTTCGGGCAGACGCAAAGACGCGTGAGCACACACATCAGTAGCCACGCTGGACGCGGAATCCGCCGCCTTGCCAGAAGTGCATGCGGCGGTGCTTCCGCGTTTTCTCACACCAGCATACAGTTAACCCCTACCAACTCCTTCATCCCTGGTGCACCCTGCCAAGCCAACAGTATGTTGCCATCATAACTATTAACCCTAGCCAGCACACCCAGAAGATTAAAAAGGAGCATGACCCGGGGAGACCTATTCCTTAAAAAGAGTAGCAACCGATGCAGCATAAGCAAAAGGACATTTAGGAGTGTATATGAGCCCATATCATCATGTATCTTTCTAAGGAGTCACATCATCACAACACAAATACCATTTCGCCATTTTCTGAGTCATTCTATAAGGCCTCAGGGCCAGATTTTCTGTCGCTATCCCTGACACCCACTTGATTTAATATATCATTTTAATTTTATGTCACTCACCCATCTCCTTAGTCACCTTATTACGTTAAATATGCAATTACTACTTTGCTTGTGGAACAGGCAATATACTGTAGGTGTTGCAAACATGATGTGGGTTACACAAATTGCATAACAGGTTACATAATTTGTGTACATTTCCAGCAAACTAGGCATGCACTGCCTGCACGTTAGGTTTAACAGGGTTTAGTGAATATACCCCCTTATGTAGTAATAAAAAAATGTTAAAATTACCTGGGGCTTTTTGCAGCCCCCACGCAGTCATCCTGTGCCTGCGCCGTCCTGCTGAGACCCTTCAGCAAGTAACGGAGATTCCCCAAAAGATGGCCGGTAACGTGCCTCCTCACTGTGCATGAGAGCATTCTTCGCAGGTGCAATACATGAAAATCGCTACTGCGCATGCACAGAACACTCCCAGCAATGGGTCTGATTAGGGTGCACACGGCTTGGGTCACACATGGGCAGTGGCCTCCAGCTGCCCACAACTGGACAGCTTTCAAGGGGTCGCCACCGCTTGCAGGGTCGCAGAAGGACACTGCTACCAAATGATGATTTTATGTCTATATATTGCTGTATATACTGTAGTTTATAGATTATATTTACCGGTATATATCGCTGGCATATTGGCCGCTGATCAGGACAGGTCGTTGACTTCTGCGGATACGCGAGCACACAGCCATGCTTCTTTTGGTCATGCTCTTGTGGCCAGTAGTCGTCTGAACAGAAAGCTACCGGCCATGGGTGCGCAACCATGAACATCGCACCCGCTCGCACATGCACAGAAGTTGGTTGGCGGGCCGCTATGGAGGGGACCCCAGGAGACTGGCTGAGAGTGGAGATGCAGCGAGGGACACATAGGGCTCGATTCACAAAGCCATTCTAATGCATAGCACGACCGTGCTATGCGTTTAGCACGCAATGTGACACGCGCAATGGTTTACGCGTGCTTGCTAGCAAAGTTATGCGCTCATTACCGTGGCACAATGCGCGCAATGTGTAGCGGAAATGCATGCAAAACTTTGTTAGCATGCGTGCGTAAACCATTGCGGGCATAAACCTTCGCGTGTGTCACATTGCGTGCTAAACACATAGCAAGGCTTTGTGAATCGAGCCCAAAGGCTTCTAGCGGCTGGATGAAGCCCCAGGTAAGTAGATCTGATTTTATTTTATTTGCCTCTTGTATCCTTTAATGTGTCTTTAATACACAAAACCCAGTAAGAGATTTGTTTCTATAGGATTCAAGCCTTCAACCTCACTGCAATAAAATTCACAATGAAAAATATCATATAGTAAGCCGACAAGCCTCTAGCAATGTAATCATGCTTTGTGACACAAGGAAGAGAACTGTCTGTACAAAGAGTTACGTCATTTCTAAATGTATGTTTGTTATAAAAAAAAGCGTGAAAATGGCGAGGCATTCGGTCACGTTCCATTCAGCATCTCCCCTGTGAGTCTATGTAGCCAGCGCATAGCAGGTCATATTGGAATCACACCTGTCCATTCTAGAGTTCATACAATTAATAAAATGGCCACCATCAACAGAGTAATATTATTTTTTTTCCAACAGCTCTTGTACAAATGTTTGGAGGATTTCACCAGTACAGAAAGGAGTTCAGAAAGGGGAATATATTTAGCAGACACTATACACTCTAGGGTATAAATCTTACAATGAATAAAAATAAATCTGACCAAGTCTTTTTGATATCCAACATATAAAAGCATACATTTTTATGGACCAGTAAAGAGACTCCTCTGGCATGGTCATAGTATACAAAATGAAATACGTGGCTTATACATCTTTCCTTAAGGCCTCTTTCCCACCAGGACGTTGCGTTTTAGGGGACGTTATAGGTCGCATAACGTACCCTTAATGCAACGCCTAGTGGTGGTGGAGGAGGACGCTACCTAGAGCTGCCTTATGCAACTCTTGGTGCGCCTTTTGTGTCCTATGCGCTGCGGATACCACATGATCGGAGCACTCTGCATCACGTGGTCTCGCCAGCCAATCAGGGGCCACTCCAGGAAGTAAACACTGCAGTGCAGTGAATATTAAGTAGCCATGTTGCTGGCTACAATAGCGGACTCTCCCCGCCTCCTCTCCGGCACAAAAAACAAAACAAAAAACCAACATAACTGAGCATGTGCACACAGTCTAACGCTGCTAAAATCGCGTAGAACGCATAGCATGCTGCACTTTATTTGAACGTGTAGCGTTACACTGTAACGCAACTGGGGCACTGTGAACAGCTGATTGCTTTTACATTGCTGTGCGGTGGGCTGCGTTACAGGCTGCTCTAACGTGCGTCTGTAACGTCTTACTGTGAAAGCAGCCTAAAGGAAACCTGAAGTGATAAAAAAACCTTTAAGATATAACGAGTTACACATGTAGTACGGATAATGAATAGAATATTCGTAGCAAAGAAAAGAGTCTCATGTTTTTGTTTTCAGTTATATTGTTTTTTGATTTTTTTTATAACATTGCATCATTCTGTCATATTTGCAGTTTATAAATCACACTCTGTGTTTTAAGCTATAAAACAAAGCAGAAATGATGACCCTTCGAACTTTCCTGCGGTAAACCTTATCTCAAGCTGTCTCTCACTGTTTATTGGCTGTTTAAGTGCTCCAGAAAACAGGACTGTATTCACCCAAGTTGGGGAATAGCTCAGAGAAGATCTTTTGCATAGATAACAACTTAAGTTTTGTAACTCTTCCTGTATTGGAAAACAATATGAGTTTTTTTCTTTGCTACTAATGGTCTCTATTTGTTAGCTGTATTTCACATACAGTTCATTATCTCATAAGTTTATTTTCACTTCAGATTTGCTTTAAAGGACAGGTGCGAACAGGACAAAAATAAGATCTACTTACCTGGGGCTTAGGCCAGCTCCTGGCAGCCTATGTGTCCCTTGCCACAGCTCCAGTGTTCCGGGATCCCCTCCATTGCAGATTCAGACCTCGCCAGGTCGCCATCTTCTGCGCCTGCACGAGCGCACGGCTGCTCACGAGCGCGCTTATGTGGCTTGGAGGGTTCCGCGCAAACACAGAAGATGCCAACCTGGCGAGGTCTGTATATGTCCTCATTACCCATACCCATTGCTATACCAAGAGCTGCCCTTGGTGCTAGTTCTGAAACAGGCTTTGTAGTATGAGGCTAGGCCGGAACTCTCTGTGGTGCTGAATCTGTATCTGTCCTCATTACCCATTGCTATACCAGTAGCTGTCCATGGTGCTAGCTCTGGCACTGTACTGTAGCAGGAGGTTAGGCAGCAAGTATCTGTGGTGCTGAATCTGTATATGTCCTCATTACCCATTGCTATACTAGGAGCTTTCCATGGTGCTAGTTCTGGCATTATACTGTAGTAGGAGGTTAGGCAGCAAGTATCTGTGGTGCTGAATCTGTATATGTCCTCATTAACCACTTCCCGACCGCCGTATTGACAATTGGCGGCCGGGAAGTGGACCCCGCAAGGACCGCCGTATTGACAAATGGCGGCGGTCCTTGTAGGGGCATGGGCGGAGCGATCGCGTCATCCTTGACGCGATCCTCCGCCGCCGCCTGGCTTCGCTCACCCGCCGCAACATCCCGCCGGCCATACGGAAGCGCTGGCGGGATGTTAACCCGACGATCGCCGCATACAAAGTGTATAATACACTTTGTAATGTTTACAAAGTGTATTATACAGGCTGCCTCCTGCCCTGGTGGTTCCAGTGTCCGAGGGACCACCAGGGCAGGCTGCAGCCACCCTAGTCTGCACCAAGCACACTGATTTCCCCCCCCTGCCCCAGATCGCCCACAGCACCCATCAGACCCCCCCCTGCCCACCCCCCAGACCCCTGTTTGCACCCAATCACCCCCTTAATCACACATCAATCACTCCCTGTCACTATCTGTCAATGCTATTTTTTTTTATCCCCCCCTGCCCCCTGCTCCCTCCTGATCACCCCCCCACCCCTCAGATTCTAAGGGTGACTCCACAAATGACTCCATTTTAGAAAGAAGACACCCCAAGGTATTCTGTTAGTAGTACGGTGAGTTCATAGAAGATTTTATTTTTTGTCACAAGTTAGCGGAAATTGATTTTTATTGGTGTCATTTTCCTCTAACTTGTGACAAAAAATAAAATCTTCTATGAACTCACCGTACTACTAACGGAATACCTTGGGGTGTCTTCTTTCTAAAATGGGGTCATTTGTGGGGTTCCTATACTGCCCTGGCATTTTAGGGGCCCTAAACCGTGAGGAGTAGTCTTGAAACGAAATTTCTCAAAATGACCTGTGAAATCCTAAAGGTACTCATTGAACTTTGGGCCCTTTAGCGCAGTTAGGGTGCAAAAAAGTGCCACACATGTGGTATCGCCGTACTCAGGAGAAGTAGTATAATGTGTTTTGGGGTGTATTTGTACACATACCCATGCTGAGTGGGAGAAAGATCTCTGTAAATGGACAATTGTGTGTAAAAAAAATTAAAAAATTGTCATTTACAGAGATATTTCTCCCACCCAGCATCGGTATGTGTAAAAATACACCCCAAAACACATTATACTACTTCCCCTGAGTACGGCAATACCACATGTGTGGCACTTTTTTGCAGCCTAACTGCGCTAAGGGGCCCAAAGTCCAATGAGCACCTTTAGGCTTTACAGGGGTGCTTACAAATTAGCACTCCCCAAAATGCGAGGACAGTAAACACACCCCACAAATTACCCCATTTTGGAAAGTAGACACTTCAAGGTATTCAGAGAGGGGCATGGTGAGTTCGTGGCAGATTTCATTTTTTTTTTTTTGTCGCAAGTTAGAAGAAATGGAAACTTTTTTTTTCTTTGTCACAAAGTGTCATTTTCCGCTTACTTGTGACAAAAATTTATATCTTCTATGAACTCACTATGCCTCTCAGTGAATACTTTGGTATGTCTTCTTTCCAAAATGGGGTCATTTGGGGGGTATTTATACTATCCTGGAATTCTAGCCCCTCATGAAACATGTCAGGTGGTCAGAAAAGTCATAGATGCTTGAAAATGGGAAAATTCACTTTTTGCACCATAGTTTGTAAACGCTATAACTTTTACCCAAACCAATAAATATACACTGAATGGGGTTTTTTTTTATCAAAAACATGTTTGGCCACATTTTTCGCGCTGCATGTATACAGAAATTTTACTTTATTTGAAAAATGTCAGCAGAGAAAGTTAAAAAAATCATTTTTTTGCCAAAATTCATGTCTTTTTTGATGAATATAATAAAAAGTAAAAATCGCAGGAGCAATCAAATAGCACCAAAAGAAAGCTTTATTAGTGACAAGAAAAGGAGCCAAAATTCATTTAGGTGGTAGGTTGTATGAGTGAGCAATAAACCGTGAAAGCTGCAGTGGTCTGAATGGAAAAAAAGTGGCCGGTCCTTAAGGGGGGTACAGCCCATGGTCCTCAAGTGGTTAACCATTTCTATACCAGGAGCTGTCCATGGTGCTAGTTCTGTCTTTGTACTGTAGTAGGAGGTTAGGCCGGAACTGTCTGTGGTGCTGAATCTTTGTTTGTTCTCATTACCCACTGCTATATCAGGAGCTGTCCATGGTGCTAGTTCTAACACAGGCTTTGTAGTAGGAGGCTAGGCAGGAACTCTCTGTGATTCTGTGTCTTTATTACCTATTGCTATACCAGTAGCTGTCCATGGTGCTAGTTCTGGCATTATACTGTAGTAGGAGGTAAGGCAGGAAGTATCTGGGGTGCTGAATCTGTGTCTGTGTAACAGCTGTAGTTATAGTGAGTTGTGTAACTGTAATCTTGTGCTGTGAGTGCTCTGACGCCAAATCCTTTACTTTGTTGTTGCTATGCTACCTGTTTCTCAATGGGGATGCAATCTGACCGCAAGCAGGCCAGTTATGAAATAACAATACATTTTTACAGGACTGTCTAGCATCTTCATACAATGCAGAAGTATTTCAGAAGCAGTGATAATAGGTCTGGTAAAGTGATTGCACATAGTTATCTTATAAATATAGGACACTTATCAATATGCACACAGCATACCTATGAATGTATTATTGCAATTACATATGAAATATTTTTATAAACTAATAATATAGTTTATAACAGCATGTCCAATAAAAGTAAAGTTAGCAAGAAGTGCATTTAAAAGCACTAATGTTTAACTGAGACCATAGAGTAATTTACATACAATTTGATGAGAATAGGCATAGTCAGCCTGTAGCTGTATACAATTACATGAAAAAAACATAAATAAATGCAATACACAGATATTTATGTGTATACATTATTCACTTACTCCAGGCTACAAAGAGTCTAGATGAGCTGAAACTCATTTCCATGTCTGAAAACATGTAGGGACCGGAAGCAAGAGGTACCATGGAGGCTGCCATTTTTGGTTACTTTTAAACAATACCAATTGCCTGGCAGTCCTGCTGATCATCATTAAAAAGCTGTTTCAGATAAGGGGGCATAGCCACGCGAGACAGGCAAAAAGGGCGCCATGCATTTGGGCGTCACCATAGACTGTAATGTGAATTACGGCTGTAGCGGTGCTCATTGGGTAATTTAGATGCCGGTAAAATACGAGGCCCAAATTACGAAAAAAAAACCTGTGCAATTCAGCCGCCAGCAACAGCTGGCAACCTAATTGCACTTTACTTGGAGTCCATGGCGGCCTGGAGTGGAAATAGTAATTAACGCCACTGGGAAATTGCAATAGCAGGGTGAGACGTTTTTCGTACAAATTTCCTGGTGCCCTTTTTGCATATATACGCATATTCCTGATACATGTGCACACAGTGTACATTAAGTTTAGCGAGCATATGCAGCCTTCATGAAATAGGGCATTGTTTACACGACCATATGGTCCTAGTGTGTGTACAGAAGCCCCAATGCTATTGTTTGCCTCCTTACTCCTCCCGATCCATTGTGCGCCACCCTGTCATCTTCCCTCCGCTCTCCTCCATAGCAACAGACTACGGAATGCTCTACAGTAATTGACCTCTGCAGGTCACCATATATGGGTACAAGGCTTTAGTTTTGTGTATCAACTCAATGTCTAGCCAATGAAAGGTTGTGGGTTCTGATTCCTGCTATAATTGTGCTGGGATACACTTATAATTAGCAGAGCAGTGCCACTGCCATCCTGTATCCCTCCATTAGCCACACACTGTTTGGTTTCAGCTGCTTGCCATGTCAGAGCTACATCATGAGGTGAGATTGTTGTTTATATGCTTTTTATGGCACAGATGATGTCCACATTTGGAATATAAAACAATATTTTTGCTTGGCGTCTCACTTAAAAGGTTGTGGTATTTTCCATTCTCTGTGTTGTGAACTATCTTTAGTACTGACAGCAGCTAATCACATTCTAACCTGTAATAGATAATGACATTTGAGGAATGGAAGATTGAATCTGTCTTCTGTTTACATTATGTCACACTGAGGTGTCCTTTTAAAGCTGGATTACTCTATGAACAATCACTGGGAACAATAACTATTTGCAGAGTTCAATAACCCACTGCAACCATATTTCATTCTTACTTAAGTCGAGTCAGTCAGCAGATGTATTCCAATAAGACGCTAGAGGTTACATTAGAGGTTAAACATTTAAGGCAGTAGACAGCAGACTGTGCAGTGGGATCTGGCTGTTTTTATGCAATCTACGTATCTTATGACAGCTGAAAAGAGCTGTGTGGGGCCCCAACTACTAAACTTCTCTTCCTCCGAAACAGGGGACCAGGACCGGGCCGAGGCATAGGCTGGAGAGGCTCCAGCCTCAGGGCGCAGTGTAGGAGGGGGCGCACAATTCATTCAGCTGTCATTCCTAATTGTGTATGAAGCAAAAAGAAATAAGAAAAAGGGATACATAGCAGTGACTGCAAGCCAGATAACTAGATATTAAGGTGTTGGTCAGGTTGTGGGCCCTGTGGCCCTCTTAGTCTAATAGTAATCAGTGTGTGACAGCTGAAGTGGGAGGGATGGAGGGGCGCACTTTGCTGTCTCAGCCTTGGGTGCTGGAGGACCTTGTCCCTGCTCTGCAGGGGACTATCCTTCAGATCATAGCGAAACAGGGGACTATCCTTCAGATCAGGTGTTTTTGTGTCTACACTTATTATGGGTGTAAAGGTCATGATGGTAACACTTGTTTTGTGACCCTCATGAAATGGGCCCCAAGATTGTGAACATTTGGGGGGTGGGGGAATCACAGTTTCTCTAGGGGGGGGGGGGGGGCACTGACTGCTACTGTCATTTCCACAGATGTCCTCCTCTCTCCTCTCTCCCTGAAACAGAACAATTATCTACCGTGCTAGGTGAACTAGGTTACGGTGAATCAGTATCAAACTCACTGGTCACTTTCAACACACTGGTAAGCACTTCATATACTTCAGCCTTCTTTATTACTCCATCTCTTGCCTTACCTATTTTTGTATGCACTGCAATCTATATCAGTTAGGTCTCGTCCCCACTTGTGTGTTGCTGTGCACATTTTCAGCAATGCGCAAACTAGTGTGTGATACGTAATGACATCAGAAGCGCATGGGCTGCACTTTCTAATGTTCCCACTTATGTATTGTGATTGAAAAGAAATTCAAGGCATGGTTGTGCATGTATATGTGCACCAGATCTGAGAGCAACATTAGTGCCGTGCATTGCTGTATATGATGCACGTTCTCCTGCATTGCATGCAGCACACAAGTGAGGATGAGACTTAGTGTAAATGAGTCCAGTGTTTATATCCCACCAGAGTATTATATTTATCTAGTTACTTAACCTCCCTGGCGTTCTAGACGAGCTAGGCTCGTCCAGAGACGCCGGAGGTCGCCGCTCAGGCCCTGCTGGGCCGATTTGAATAATTTTTTTTTAAACAAGCAGCAAGCACTTTGCTTGCTGCGTGTTGTGCCTGATCGCCACCGCTCGCCGCCGATCCGCTGCTACCCGCCGCGATACAGCCTCCCCTTCCCCCCAGACCCCGCGCGCTACCTGGCCAATCAGTGCCAGGCAGCGCTGAGGGGTGGATCGGGACTCCCTGTGACGTCATGACGTCCATGATGTCGATGACGTCACGACGGTCATCACCATGGTGACGGGGGAAGCCCTCCTGGAAATCCTGTTCAGAACGTGATTTCCGGACGGGTGATTGCGCCGGCGGGGATCGGAGGGACGCCGCAGGGAGGGGGGAATCATGTAGCTAGTGCTAGGCTAGCTACATGATAAATAAAAAAAATGCAAAAAACGTTCCCGCGGCCACAGGGCCGCGGGAATCAGAACGCCAGGCAGGTTAATATTGAGGGTACTTCTGGCTACCTAATTCTAAGGGGCACCTGTAGCTACTAGTGTTGGGCGAACATCTAGATGTTCGGGTTCGGGCCGAACAGGCCGAACATGGCCGCGATGTTCGGGTGTTCGACCCGAACTCCGAACATAATGGAAGTCAATGGGGACCCGAACTTTTGTGCTTTGTAAAGCCTCCTTACATGCTACATACCCCAAATTTACAGGGTATGTGCACCTTGGGAGTGGGTACAAGAGGAAAAAAAAAATT
Organism: Hyperolius riggenbachi; assembly: GCF_040937935.1. Taxonomy (NCBI): domain Eukaryota; kingdom Metazoa; phylum Chordata; class Amphibia; order Anura; family Hyperoliidae; genus Hyperolius; species Hyperolius riggenbachi. Next base: position 76,117,977 of record NC_090653.1, read on the forward strand.
AGCAAAAAGAGCTTATAGTTTTTGAGAAAATCGATTTTAAAGTTTCAAAGGGAAAACTGTCTTTTAAATGCGGGAAATGTCTGTTTTCTTTGCACAGGTAACATGCTTTTTGTCGGCATGCAGTCATAAATGTAATACATATAAGAGGTTCCAGGAAAAGGGACCGGTAACGCTAACCCAGCAGCAGCACACGTGATGGAACAAGAGGAGGGTGGCGCAGGAGGAGAAGGCCACGCTTTGAGACACAACAACCCAGGCCTTGCATGAGGACAAGAAGCGTGCGGATAGCAATTTGCATTTTGTCGCCATGCAGTCATAAATGTAATACAGATGAGAGGTTCAATAAACAGGGACCGGAAACGCTAACCCATCACAGATGTTCATTGTTCATGTTACTTGGTTGGGGTCCGGGAGTGTTGCGTAGTCGTTTCCAATCCAGGATTGATTCATTTTAATTTGAGTCAGACGGTCTGCATTTTCTGTGGAGAGGCGGATACGCCGCCGATCTGTGACGATGCCTCCGGCAGCACTGAAACAGCGTTCCGACATAACGCTGGCTGCCGGGCAAGCCAGCACCTCTATTGCGTACATTGCCAGTTTGTGCCAGGTGTCTAGCTTCGATACCCAATAGTTGAAGGGTGCAGATGGATTGTTCAACACAGCTACGCCATCTGACATGTAGTCCTTGACCATCTTCTCCAGGCGATCGGTGTTGGAGGTGGATCTGCACGCTTGCTGTTCTGTGTGCTGCTGCATGGGTGTCAGAAAATTTTCCCACTCCAAGGACACTGCCGATACCATTCCCTTTTGGGCACTAGCTGCGGCTTGTGTTGTTTGCTGCCCTCCTGGTCGTCCTGGGTTTGCGGAAGTCAGTCTGTCGGCGTACAACTGGCTAGAGGAGGGGGAGGATGTCAATCTCCTCTCTAAAGTCTCCACAAGGGCCTGCTGGTATTCTTCCATTTTGACCTGTCTGGCTCTTTCTTCAAGCAGTTTTGGAACATTGTGTTTGTACCGTGGATCCAGAAGGGTATAAACCCAGTAATTGGTGTTGTCCAGAATGCGCACAATGCGTGGGTCGCGTTCAATGCAGTCCTAGGCCGAAGAGGTCATAGCCTAGGGTCACAAAACCTGTTTATTGGGCAATTTCAATGGTGGCGAGTCTGACGTACATAAATCGCAGCAATGGCCGTTAGCAACGTCTGAATCTCACGAAATGTCTCATGCAGGTAGAAGACATATTGTTAGACTTGGGCTCCAAAGATGGGTTCCCTACATCTCTGCAAACCAGAGTTACAGGGCTCCAAATTTGGTAAAATCCCCCATAGGCTTTCATTGGGCCTCCTATTTACAGTTCCAAAATCTCACATCTTTTCAAAGGGCAATTACTCAGCAGTGGCAAATTTTCTAGCATTGTAGGGACCCTTAGGGGGAACATGACTGGTGAGTTTCGGGCCCCTAGGCCGAAGAGGTCATAGCCTAGGGTCACAAAAACCTGTTTATTGGGGCTATTTCAATGGTAGTGATGGTGACGTACATAAATCGCAGCAATGGCCGTTAGCAAAGTCTGAATCTCACGAAATGTGTCATGCAGGTAGAAGACATATTGTTAGACTTGGATTCCAAAGATGGGGTCCCTACATCTCTGCAAACCAGAGTTACAGGGGTCCAAAATTGGTAAAATCCCCCATAGGATTTCATTGGCTCCCTATTTCACTTTCCAAAATCTCACATCTTTTCAAAGGGCAATGGCTCAGCAGTACCAAATTTTCTAGCATTGTAGGGACCCTTAGGGGGAACATGACTGGTGAGTTTCGGGCCCCTAGGCCGAAGAGGTCATAGCCTAGGGTCACAAAAACCTGTTTATTGGGGCTATTTCAATGGTAGTGATGGTGACGTACATAAATCGCAGCAATGGCCGTTAGCAAAGTCTGAATCTCACGAAATGTCTCATGCAGGTAGAAGACATATTGTTAGACTTGGATTCCAAAGATGGGGTCCCTACATCTCTGCAAACCAGAGTTACAGGGGTCCAAAATTGGTAAAATCCCCCATAGGATTTCATTGGCTCCCTATTTCACTTTCCAAAATCTCACATCTTTTCAAAGGGCAATTACTCAGCAGTGGCAAATTTTCTAGCATTGTAGGGACCCTTAGGGGGAACATGACTGGTGAGTTTCGGGCCCCTAGGCCAAAGGGGTCATAGCCTAGGGTCACAAAAACCTGTTTATTGGGGCTATTTCAATGGTAGTGATGGTGACGTACTTAAATCTCAGCAATGGCCGTTAGCAAAGTCTGAATCTCACGAAATGTCTCATGCAGGTAGTAGACATATTGTTAGACTTGGATTCCAAAGATGGGGTCCCTACATCTCTGCAAACCAGAGTTACAGGGGTCCAAAATTGGTAAAATCCCCTATAGGATTTAATTGGCTCCCTATTTCACTTTCCAAAATCTCACATCTTTTCAAAGGGCAATGGCTCAGCAGTACCAAATGTTCTAGCATTGTAGGGACCCTTAGGGGGAACATGACTGGTGAGTTTCGGGCCCCTAGGCCGAAGAGGTCATAGCCTAGGGTCACAAAAACCTGTTTATTTGGGCTATTTCAATGGTAGTGATGGTGGCGTACATAAATCTCAGCCATGGCCGTTAGCAACGTCTGAATCTCACGAAATGTCTCATGCAGGTAGAAGACATATTGTTAGACTTAGATTCCAAAGATGGGGTCCCTACATCTTTGCAAACCAGAGTTACAGGGGTCCAAAATTGGTAAAATCCCCCATAGGCTTTCATTGGGCCTCCTATTTACCGTTCCAAAATCTCACACCATTTCAAAGGGCAATGGCTCAGCAGTGGCAAAACTCACCAGTCATGATCCCCCTAAGGGTCCCTACAATGCTAGAAAATTTGGTACTGCTGAGCCATTGCCCTTTGAAAAGATGTGAGATTTTGGAAAGTGAAATAGGGAGCCAATGAAATCCTATGGGGGATTTTACCAATTTTGGACCCCTGTAACTCTGGTTTGCAGAGATGTAGGGACCCCATCTTTGGAATCCAAGTCTAACAATATGTCTTCTACCTGCATGAGACATTTCGTGAGATTCAGACTTTGCTAACGGCCATTGCTGCGATTTATGTACGTCACCATCACTACCATTGAAATAGCCCCAATAAACAGGTTTTTGTGACCCTAGGCTATGACCCCTTTGGCCTAGGGGCCCGAAACTCACCAGTCATGTTCCCCCTGAGGGTCCCTACAATGCTAGAAAATTTGCCACTGCTGAGTAATTGCCCTTTGAAAAGATGTGAGATTTTGGAAAGTGAAATAGGGAGCCAATGAAATCCTATGGGGGATTTTACCAATTTTGGACCCCTGTAACTCTGGTTTGCAGAGATGTAGGGACCCCATCTTTGGAATCCAAGTCTAACAATATGTCTTCTACCTGCATGAGACATTTCGTGAGATTCAGACTTTGCTAACGGCCATTGCTGCGATTTATGTACGTCACCATCACTACCATTGAAATAGCCCCAATAAACAGGTTTTTGTGACCCTAGGCTATGACCTCTTCGGCCTAGGGGCCCGAAACTCACCAGTCATGTTCCCCCTAAGGGTCCCTACAATGCTAGAAAATTTGGTACTGCTGAGCCATTGCCCTTTGAAAAGATGTGAGATTTTGGAAAGTGAAATAGGGAGCCAATGAAATCCTATGGGGGATTTTACCAATTTTGGACCCCTGTAACTCTGGTTTGCAGAGATGTAGGGACCCCATCTTTGGAATCCAAGTCTAACAATATGTCTTCTACCTGCATGACACATTTCGTGAGATTCAGACTTTGCTAACGGCCATTGCTGCGATTTATGTACGTCACCATCACTACCATTGAAATAGCCCCAATAAACAGGTTTTTGTGACCCTAGGCTATGACCTCTTTGGCCTAGGGGCCCGAAACTCACCAGTCATGTTCCCCCTAAGGGTCCCTACAATGCTAGAAAATTTGCCACTGCTGAGTAATTGCCCTTTGAAAAGATGTGAGATTTTGGAACTGTAAATAGGAGGCCCAATGAAAGCCTATGGGGGATTTTACCAAATTTGGAGCCCTGTAACTCTGGTTTGCAGAGATGTAGGGAACCCATCTTTGGAGCCCAAGTCTAACAATATGTCTTCTACCTGCATGAGACATTTCGTGAGACTCAGACGTTGCTAACGGCCATTGCTGCGATTTATGTACGTCAGACTCGCCACCATTGAAATTGCCCAATAAACAGGTTTTGTGACCCTAGGCTATGACCTCTTCGGCCTAGGACTGCATTGAACGCGACCCACGCATTGTGCGCATTCTGGACAACACCAATTACTGGGTTTATACCCTTCTGGATCCACGGTACAAACACAATGTTCCAAAACTGCTTGAAGAAAGAGCCAGACAGGTCAAAATGGAAGAATACCAGCAGGCCCTTGTGGAGACTTTAGAGAGGAGATTGACATCCTCCCCCTCCTCTAGCCAGTTGTACGCCGACAGACTGACTTCCGCAAACCCAGGACGACCAGGAGGGCAGCAAACAACACAAGCCGCAGCTAGTGCCCAAAAGGGAATGGTATCGGCAGTGTCCTTGGAGTGGGAAAATTTTCTGACACCCATGCAGCAGCACACAGAACAGCAAGCGTGCAGATCCACCTCCAACACCGATCGCCTGGAGAAGATGGTCAAGGACTACATGTCAGATGGCGTAGCTGTGTTGAACAATCCATCTGCACCCTTCAACTATTGGGTATCGAAGCTAGACACCTGGCACAAACTGGCAATGTACGCAATAGAGGTGCTGGCTTGCCCGGCAGCCAGCGTTATGTCGGAACGCTGTTTCAGTGCTGCCGGAGGCATCGTCACAGATCGGCGGCGTATCCGCCTCTCCACAGAAAATGCAGACCGTCTGACTCAAATTAAAATGAATCAATCCTGGATTGGAAACGACTACGCAACACTCCCGGACCCCAACCAAGTAACATGAACAATGAACATCTGTGATGGGTTAGCGTTTCCGGTCCCTGTTTATTGAACCTCTCATCTGTATTACATTTATGACTGCATGGCGACAAAATGCAAATTGCTATCCGCACGCTTCTTGTCCTCATGCAAGGCCTGGGTTGTTGTGTCTCAAAGCGTGGCCTTCTCCTCCTGCGCCACCCTCCTCTTGTTCCATCACGTGTGCTGCTGCTGGGTTAGCGTTACCGGTCCCTTTTCCTGGAACCTCTTATATGTATTACATTTATGACTGCATGCCGACAAAAAGCATGTTACCTGTGCAAAGAAAACAGACATTTCCCGCATTTAAAAGACAGTTTTCCCTTTGAAACTTTAAAATCGATTTTCTCAAAAACTATAAGCTCTTTTTGCTAAATTTTTTTTCCTCTTGTACCCACTCCCAAGGTGCACATACCCTGTAAATTTGGGTTATGTAGCATGTAAGGAGGCTTTACAAAGCACGAAAGTTCGGGTCCCCATTGACTTCCATTATGTTCGGAGTTCGGCCATGTTCGGCCCGAACCCGAACATCTAGATGTTCGCCCAACACTACACGTGACCCGTTCGGCCAATCACAGCGCTAGCCGAACGTTCGGGTAACGTTCGGCCATGCGCTCTTAGTTCGGCCATATGGCCGAACAGTTTGGCCGAACACCATCAGGTGTTCGGCCGAACCCGAACATCACCCGAACAGGGTGATGTTCTGCAGAACCCGAACAGTGGCGAACACTGTTCGCCCAACACTAGTAGCTACCTATGAGGGGCAAGGGAAGAAAGGGAGAAATGACAGTTGGGACAGTCAGCACACTTGCGGTGCAGTTTGTAGGTTTGTGGAGGGCAAAGTCTAAGGTGCCAGCACACCTGTGCCTATAGGCTCCTATGAGGTAAATCCGGGCCTGTTCACCATACAGTTCTATTTTTACTGTCTATACACACATCATGCATCAAACTAATCCCACAAGGGAGCTAACAAAATACATCCACGAGCACCATACACTCACCTGTATAAGATATTTACATACTGACAATGGTCATAGGGAGGGAAAGAGGAAGCTTTTGTCAGCTTTGTGCAGTTTTGTGGGATAAGTTTTGTGCAGTATCTGTCCTAAGAGAGGACAGCAGGACAATCCTAATCTTTAGATAGGTTTGATGCTTTGCATGCTTTCATGCCTGTACTATGCATGTTATAGGATGCAGATAAATTATGGGATAGGATGCAGATTAAAACATGTATTTTTGTTGAACAGAGGTTTAAAAGCGGACCTAAACTCACAATTTCCTCTCTGCTCTAAAAGATACGCAACAGCATACGGTAATAACCTTTAAAGAAAAAAAACATTTCTTTGTTACAGCTGATACAAATCCTGAAATAAATATGCACAGTTTCTACTTCCTGCTTTCATTGAAGCAGACATATTGTTAACATCCTCTGGTTTCAAATGAGATTATCTGCCTTATCTGCTGTGGCAGTCAAGTGACACAGGGGAGAGATCAAATTACAACTTGTGATTAGTCACAGATGAGGGGGGATTTGAAGGGATAGCACTGTTTCCTGGATGATGGATTGACTGAAAGAATTTGCATGTGAGTGTGCAAAGGGTTAAATGATTTCGCTGTTTTGTTGGCGACACTCACTTTTGCACCTCCCTTGTAACTTACTTAAATGTCCTAGCTTGAGGTGATGGGCATGGGTTCTGTGTTTTGTTTTTTTTTAATGACATTTTTTTTATTTCCTCTAATCATTGCGGCTTGCGTAAACATTTTTTTTCACAATTGTGACTGCTGTGTTTGTAATTTTGTGTAACACGCAAAATTACAAATGGATTACACAAAAACAATTGCATTTCAAAATAATGATAATGTGTAATCATAATTGCACAATATTACACAAAATTTCACTTAAAGAGAAACTCCGACCAAGAATTGAACTTTATCCCAATCAGCAGCTGATATTCCCTTTTACATGAGAAATCTATTCCTTTTCACAAACAGACCATCAGGGGGCGCTGTATGGCTGATATTGTGGTGAACCGCCTCCCACAAAGAAATTCTGAGTACGTACTCTCTTGCATTGTGGGAAATAGCTGTTTACAGCTGCTTCCAACTGCCAAAACAGCAAACAGCAGCTACATCACTTACCAGCAGTAAAAATGTCACCATGTGATAAATGTCAGAATATAAATCAGGGATTTAAAATATTTTATAATGGGTAAACACTGACTAAATCATTTATACATAATTATTGTAAAAATGCAGCACTTTTTTTATTACATTATTTTCACTGGAGTTCCTCTTTAAGTGAAATCAGCACATTATGATCATGACTATATCTGTCTATCTGTGTCTTTCTGTCTAGCTCCTAAAACAGTAGAAACGCAGCATACAACAAAAAACCCTTCCTCTCTCCCTTTCTATATACCTGGTGGTAAGATCTATGCTGATTGGCTGACGGGGGGCTTGCTGTGCATGCTGGGAAATGATTCATCCAGCAGACTCCTTCTCAGTTCTTCCTGACATTTTTTTTCTTGCCTGAACACCCTCTGGGCTGTGCCCATGATTTCTAGACCAGAATGTGACCACATGGTGAATCTTAGGGCTGAGCTCGCCAAAATGTTTGGTAAGTGAAATCGGCCCGATTCACAGAGAGATCAACCTTGAAAATCTTGCTCACTCATTCATAGTGACACCTACAGACAAAGCCTGCTCTTCTTAACAAAAAATCCATCCCTCTATAGCTTTAAAGGACCACTATTGCGAAAAAAGTAGGCAGTTAAAATCTGACGGAACTGACAGGTTTTGGGCCAGTCCATCTCCTCATGGGGGATTCTCTGGGTTTTCTTTTTTTTCAACAGCATTTCCTGAACAGCAGTTGCAAAGTCTAACTGACAAAATAGTGTGCATGTGAGTAGGGAGGCTGGCTGGTATCTTACTATTTTGGCAATTAAACTGCTGTTCAGGAAATGCTGTGGAAAACAAAGAAAACCCTGAGAATTCCCCATGAGGAGATGGACTGGCCCACAACCTGTTGGTTCAGTCACATTTTAACTGCCTACTTTTTTCGCGGTAGTGGTCCTTTTATAATACTACCTAGTACCGCTGAAAAATGCTGTACTGGTATGACTCTAATATCATATCTATGGCTAGAATTATTCTTGCTAAAAACAAATAAATCCACAATATGTAATGTGCGTATGCGCGTGATTGCAAATAATTAATTTGACTGTTCATTCTAACAGCTTTATCAGAATTCCCTGCAAATTATACACAAGAGGGTAGACACTGTCAGGTAGGGCTGTGCAGAGAATGGCCTTTAATTGCTTGAAATTAGCATAAATTAAATATGCAGGGAAGCAACGTGAGCTCAGTGGCTCTTAACCTCACGGTGTGTATTTCCTAACTGTTGCCAAACATGAGATGATGGGATGCTGGGAGTGATTAACCTGAGCAGAAAAAGAGCTACCGATAGTAAGAGTCGATGTGGAGACAGGGCAAAGCAGGGGGAAGACTGCAGAAACCTTATCAGAGGTATCAAAGGTGAGGAGGCCACATTGCAAGCATTTATACAATATATAATTGTATATCATTTCAGATAATTATAACAGAGCGTGTCATATAAACAAGTGTAAGCTGGACAGATTAACCTACACTTTGAAGACAAGACAAATAACATTTATATCGAGCTTTTCTCTGGGCGGACTCAAAGCGCCAAGTCAAGTCAAGGGCAAGTCATTTACCAAGTTCGAAAATGTAGAAAATACCTTAGTCAGAGCTAGAACAGTTAGAATTGTGAGAACTCATGCTGTGCAGTGTTAAATGTCAAATGTTTATGGAACGGATTGAGTTATGCTTTCTAGATTCCTGATCAGGGCCAGTTCTAGACTATTTGCTGCCTGAGGCAAACTTCTGAGGATGCGCCCTGCCCTCCGCCCCTTATTTGGAATGATCACACAGCACCTGACAATTTATTCTGCTTCAGTCAGCAAGGGAACATTTGCAACAACTTGAGACATGACATGCTGCAGCTCAACACAATCACGCACTGGCTGGCTGGCAGTGAGTTTGTGACAAACAAACTGCTCACCCTCTGCCAGTCGGCCGTCCTCCTTTCTTCCTCCCAGCAGTGCCACCTCCTCCCTTCTGCAGTGCAAGGCAACTGAAACACTGCTGCTCTCCTGCCTCCCCCCTCCCCACTCACTGTCAGACTCCTCACACAGAACAGCAAGCTGCTTTTTCCCAATGATGACCTCTTCACCTCGCTCTCCTCTCACTTCTCCTACTCTGACTGCATGCTGTAAATGTAAACACAGTACAACCATGCTGCCCCTGTAATCTCTGCACCTGATGCAAGTGTTTCACCTTGCTTCATGAGAGAACCAGCCCTGTCCCTGATATAGCATTAATCAAGGCACCCTTCCCCATATTGCAGAATAGCTGAGCGGAGCAATGTAACATTACCTGGTTCCGTATATGAGGGACAGGACACATACTAAACGGTTTGGGAGTCATTTTACTATGCATTGCCCTTAACAAGGACTTATGTTGACTACTTGATGTGTCACCTCATCTGCAGAACTCCCCTTCTTCCATAAGAGGGGTCTGTTACTTACTGTAACCCTATGAGGGGTTTGTTACCTTTTCCCACTTCTATATGAGATTCTATACATTACACCCATTTATGGTCATGCTTTCCCATTTTTACTTGAAAGGATATAATATTTTTCTTCTGATTGGTCTCCTGAAGAAGTAAATCTTGTCCACGAAAAGCATCAATTCAACTATTTATTTGTTTTTACTTTAAAATGTAGACCAGGCTGACAAAGTAAATATTGTTTTGGATTAACTTTTTTACGAAAAATCTGTTTTTCTTCTCTGATGTGCTGAAATAGGCATACAACTCACCATATGCATATATTATTGTACTGATTATGATTATTTTGGTATTCAGTAAAGCCTGTTTTGCATCTTATTTAAAAAATGTTGTCACTCGATATTGTTTTTTAGGTTGCTGTGTCTTTGGGAAACACTTTATATACAGTAAGTCCCTTTATAGTCCCTTCTGGTCCTACATGTTTGCATTGGGGTATTTTCACTAAGCCCTGGTAAATTGAACATGCGCAGGCAGTGTGCTTTAGGTTTAAATAGCTTTGTGCAAATTACCTAACTCTATAGTTTATGTAATGCAGAGTTTCTCAACATTATTACAGCATGTGCCCTTTTATAAAAGGTGGTGTTTTCTGGGTACCCCCTATTTGGAATAACTCAATCTCAGGTATCCCTTTTTGTCAAGATACATTTTGTTATAAATGCTTTTTCAAACTTTTTATTTTTTTTTAATCAAAGGAGCATTATCCATATTTATGTTCCTCGGCCCCTCCCCAGTGAAATGACAACTTTACATGTCCCTTTTATAGCCTCTCTTGGAGAGTCTAAATTATTATTTTTTGCTTCCGTTCCCTCTCCATCTATGTGAAGGGCAAGTGAAGCCCTGCTATGATCTCACTTCCGCCCTCCCTTTGTTGGTTGCCTCTCATCGTATTTATCTTTTGTGTACCTACATGGAATTGGGCAGCACGGTGGCGTAGTGAATAGCACTCTTGCCTTGTGTCCTGGGTCCCAGGTTCAAATCCCAGCCAGGGCACTATCTGCATGGTGTTTGTATGTTCCCCCCATGTCTGTGTGGGTTTCCTCTGGGCGATTTGGATTCCTCCTACATAAAAAAAACATACAGATAAGCTAAATGGCTTCTGCCTAAATTGGCCCTAGACTACAAATGGACATATGAGTGAGGATTAGGCTGTGAGCTCCTCTGAGGGACAGTTAGTGACATGACTATATACACTCTTTAAAAGCACTGCGCAAGAAGTCGGCACAATAAATACAATGTGTGTGTGTGTGTGTGTGTGTGTGTGTGTGTGTGTGTGTGTGTGTGTGTGTGTGTGTGTGTGTGTGTGTGTGTGTGTGTGTTGGGGGACCTAGTTACAGTGTACATAGTTACTAGGCCAATCCATTGCTACGGTTTATTGAGTTCTTTCAAAAAGGGTCTGTATAGAGAAACAATGATGAAAAGAAAGGCACACAACTCGAGAGCTGTGAAGAATTGTCTGGTGAATCTTTTAATAGAGGAAGCCTTCACCTTTTCAGAAACACAATAAATGCTATAAGATTGCAATAATAACCTGGGAAGAAAAATAAATCCAGATTTTAGCTGGGTTCTTATGGAAGGTGGGAAGCCGAATGTACAATAATGATTTAGAAAGGGCTTTGTAAACGGAGGGTATCTTCAGAGACGAGTCTGAATGTGGTAAATCAAGGGTGAATGGAAAGCCAATACAACATTGGTTCATTTATAGGAATCTTGTAATGGATCATTGTGTACTGAAGAGGTGGTAAGACTGTATACTGTGTAACCTCCTTACCAACATACACACACATAACTAACTGTGCTCTGCTTAAAGAGGAACTTCAGCCTAAACAAACATACTGTCATTAAGTTACATTAGTTATGTTAATTAAAATAGATAGGTAATATAATCTCTCACCCACCCTGTTTTAAAAGAACAGGAAAATGTTTGATTTCATGAGGGCAGCCATCTTTTTGGTTGAAAGGAGGTGACAGGGAGCATGAGACACAGTTCCAACTGTCCTGTGTGTTGATCACCGCTCCCAGTTGCTAGGCAACGTGAATACCAGCATAGGAAATCCCATCAATCTTTGCACAGCATCAGGGAAAAAAAGGCCGGGCAGTTTTCTTTGATGGGTGGAGCTTAGCTAAAAATGCAGCTAAAAATGATGCTTTGGTAAGAAAAACAAAGTTCTGATGCTGTGAAACTGTTAAAGAAACACCAAGCTTTTTCAGTTCTGCTGAGTAGATTTTTAGTCCGGAGGTTCACTTTAACCCTGGTTAGCCCCACAGATGGAGGAAAAACTTACTATGGACTTCACTACCAACACCATTCATCTTTCCCAGACTACTGTCTGGACTTCATCGGTGCCAGGCTGTGATGTGATAGTGGGTAAAGGCATGACCTGGGTGGGGGTGGGTGTGAGTGATTCTACGGTAGGAAAGAAGAAGATCATGTGCAGAGTGGAGGTTTTGGTTGGGATGGTGTTTAAAGACCATTTGAGAAATATAAAGGGGAGAAACTCTGCGGGAAAGCAGTGTAGGTTGCGTAAGAGTTTGAAGGCATGGATGTAATCTTGTCCAAGCCAATTATGTACAGTTGTGCTTGGGAGGAGAACTGATTGGTCTAATTGGATTTACTGATCATAAAATTGGTACTCCAATCAACCAGGCTGTTGACAAACTATCATATGAGGAGCTTATGAGTCTGGGTAGATCCCAATCCGAAAGAAACATGTGGAACTATCTTTGGTGATCCTCTGTCCTGTTTGAACGAAAATGTTGATACATTTTAGCCCAAAATTGATTGGAAATCAACTAGGTATGTTGTGCAATAGAGTTCCAGCAGATTCAATCAGCGTGATCCAATCTATTGAGAATCGAAAGGAAATCGATGTGTATATGGCCTGCCTGAAGAGAAACTTTAACCCAGGATCCCAATCAGTAGCTGATACCCCCTTTTTTCATGAGAAATCTTTACCTTTTTTTGAATAGATCATCAGGGACCTTTGTGTGGCTGATACTGTGGTGAAACCCCTCCCACAGTGTGATGTCATGACCATGGCCCTGACAGCTTCTGTCTGTGAACCTCATTGCATTGTGGGAAATAACAGCTTTTTCCAACTGCCAAGGAAGCAGTGTCTCCTTACGCAGACATTACCTAGCAGGCTAAACATGTAGCCACCTGTGATAAATATTATAATGTAAATCCATTAGAGGAAAGAGCTTCCACTGGACAAATATTAACATAATTTATAAATGAATATTATAAAAAAACAAGCACTTTTATAAATTACGTTAATTTCACTACAATTCCTCTTTTATCTGTGCCGAAACAACCAGGCAGCTGATAAGAAGTGCTACAATTTGTTATCATGTTGAAATAAATCCTATATTAGAGCCCATCAATTGTACACACAATCTAATTTTAAACATAAAGCTTCATTGTGAATGTCAATGAGTAGAATTTGGGTTGTGCAGAAGCTCTCAGGAAAGTTATTTTATTGGAGAGAATTTAATAACTTTGTCAACCCCAGATCACACCCTAAAACCTGCCCCTACACTTTGGAACTCCTTGCCACACCCAATCAGGACATCTCCATGCCTGGAGGCATTTAAGTCCGAACTGAAATGTCACCTGTGCAGTCTGGCTTTAGGGGTGTAACAATAGACCCTGCAAGGGATGCAGCCGCAGGGGAGTCCTTAAAGACTGACAACTAAGGGGACAGAGAGAAAAAACGTTCTGCTCTCTGCACAATTGTTTTAATGACTGCATCTAAACATCATTGATAAGGAATCATATAAAGTTTTGCAGACAGATTTGTAGACAATCCCTATTCAATGTTTAGCAGGGTCTTGTGTACAGGGCTGCTCTACCCCCAGCCTCATTACTCCCCTCCCCTCCCCCTGAAGTGTTGTGTATTGTAGTGATGCTGGAGGAGTCTGCAGAGCCAGTTCTGCTCCATCAGAGGTGGACAGAATGAGTGTTCTGCACACCGTGGGCTTGATTCACTAAACGGTGTTAACTCATATCACGGCTTGCACGCAATCGTGAATTTCCACGCGCAATCGCGAATTTCCGCGTGAGAATTTGCGATTGCGCACCAAAACGCTAGCGCGGCCGTGATATGAGTTATCACAGTTTAACGAATCAAGCCCCATGAGTGTCTGTATGTGTGAAAACATGTAGTGATGGCCCGAACGGTTCGCATTCGAACGTGAACACGCAAACTTCGGTGGTTTGTGTTCACGGTAAACCGCGAACTATATGCGAGTTTGACCCGTCCCCATACTACATCATTAGGCTCGAACTTTGACCCTCTACATCACAGCCAGCAGACACATGGTAGCCAATCAGGCTACACTCCCTCCTGGAGCCCCCCCCCCCCCCCCCCCTTCTTATAAAAGGCAGGCAGTGTCGGCCATTTCCCTCACTCGTGTGGCTGCAGTAATTAGAGAAGGGAGAGGTTTCTGCAGAGACATTAGGGAAAGCTTAGTTAGGCTCTCGTTAGGCTTGTTAGCTTGCTCCTTGCTGATACTTATTGCTAAAAAGCACTCCTCAACAGCTCTTTTGAGAGCTAATGTTGTTCTTGTGATCTATTTTTGTTTTGTTTTTTTGTTTGTCCCACTGACACTTGCATATACAGCCCTGTCAGTCAGTCGCAGCTGGCCCTTGGCCCCTTGCTAATTCCTATTGTGCCACTGCCAGGCCCAGCACATTCAGTGCCTACCTTTTCACTGCATGTGTGTGACAGGCAGCTGCACATTTGTAATACCAATCACTGCATACCTGTTTATGTTTACTGCACCTGCGTGACAGAAGCATGCAGTGTTATATACCAGTCAGTGCACCTGTTCACGGTACCTGTGTATGTGACAGCTGCACATTTGTAATACCAATCACTGCATACCTGTTCATGTTTACTGCACCTGCGTGACAGAAACAGCTGCTATAATAATTTTTCTGGTGCATGTACAGTGGAGGAAATAATTATTTGACCCCTCACTGATTTTGTAAGTTTGTCCAATGACAAAGAAATGAAAAGTCTCAGAACAGTATCATTTCAATGGTAGGTTTATTTTAACAGTGGCAGATAGCACATCAAAAGGAAAATCGAAAAAATAACCTTAAATAAAAGATAGCAACTGATTTGCATTTCATTGAGTGAAATAAGTTTTTGAACCCTTACCAACCATTAAGAGTTCTGGCTCCCACAGAGTGGTTAGACACTTCTACTCAATTAGTCACCCTCATTAAGGACACCTGTCTTAACTAGTCACCTGTATAAAAGACACCTGTCCACAGAATCAATCAATCAAGCAGACTCCAAACTCTCCAACATGGGAAAGACCAAAGAGCTGTCCAAGGATGTCAGAGACAAAATTGTAGACCTGCACAAGGCTGGAATGGGCTACAAAACCATTAGCAAGAAGCTGGGAGAGAAGGTGACAACTGTTGGTGCGATTGTTCGAAAATGGAAGGAGCACAAAATGACCATCAATCGACCTCGCTCTGGGGCTTCACGCAAGATCTCACCTCGTGGGGTGTCAATGGTTCTGAGAAAGGTGAAAAGCATCCTAGAACTACACGGGAGGAGTTAGTGAATGACCTCAAATTAGCAGGGACCACAGTCACCAAGAAAACCATTGGAAACACATTACACTGCAATGGATTAAAATCCTGCAGGGCTCGCAAGGTCCCCCTGCTCAAGAAGGCACATGTGCAGGCCCGTCTGAAGTTTGCCAATGAACACCTGAATGATTCTGTGAGTGACTGGGAGAAGGTGCTGTGGTCTGATGAGACCAAAATAGAGCTCTTTGGCATTAACTCAACTCGCTGTGTTTGGAGGAAGAAAAATGCTGCCTATGACCCCCAAAACACCGCCCCCACCGTCAAGCATGGGGGTGGAAACATTTTGCTTTGGGGGTGTTTTTCTGCTAAGGGCACAGGAAAACTTAATCGCATTAACGGGAAAATGGACGGAGCCATGTATCGTGAAATCCTGAACGACAACCTCCTTCCCTCTGCCAGGAAACTGAAAATGGGTCGTGGATGGGTGTTCCAGCACGACAATGACCCAAAACATACAGCAAAGGCAACAAAGGAGTGGCTCAAGAAGAAGCACATTAAGGTCATGGAGTGGCCTAGTCAGTCTCCGGACCTTAATCCAATAGAAAACCTATGGAGGGAGCTCAAGCTCAGAGTTGCACAGAGACAGCCTCGAAACCTTAGGGATTTAGAGATGATCTGCAAAGAGGAGTGGGCCAACATTCCTCCTAAAATGTGTGCAAACTTGGTCATCAATTACAAGAAACGTTTGACCTCTGTGCTTGCAAACAAGGGTTTTTCCACTAAGTATTAAGTCTTTTATTGTTAGAGGGTTCAAAAACGTATTTCACTCAATGAAATGCAAATCAGTTGCTATCTTTTATTTAAGGTTATTTTTTCGATTTTCCTTTTGATGTGCTATCTGCCATTGTTAAAACAAACCTACCATTGAAATGATACTGTTCTGAGACTTTTCATTTCTTTGTCATTGGACAAACTTACAAAATCAGTGAGGGGTCAAATAATTATTTCCTCCACTGTACATGCCTGCCTAATTTTTCTGGCTGCACTGTGGCTGCAACAACAAAACAAAAGGCATGTACATGTGTCAATTCTCCTTTGTGATTGTTACCTTGCTGCGGTGAAGGGGCTTGCGTATCACAATGAAGCAATGACCGCCGGCTATATGAGAGTGTCGGGGGGGGGGGGGGCACACCCAAGATAATAAGGTTGTTGCTTCATTGTGGACAGACCAAATTCGATCAGCTGGACAGTAATTGTTGTTCTATCATTGAGCTACCACAGCCCGGCGACCATATGGCCTTGAAAACCGCCATGGCCTGCACCCTCCCATGGTGCGCACTAGTCCAGCACGGCTGTCACTACACAAACAGCTGTTTGCGGTGCGTTACACAGTGAGTTTGGTGTGTCACTGGGAAGCAGTACTCTAATTACACTCCCTGATTGATGTATACACATGCAAGATGTTTTAAAGCACTTTAGGCCTCCAATTTAGCATGCAATGTGATTTCTGCCCTTAAAATGCTGCTGTGCGTCAAATCCGCATTTTTCCCTGGAGTTTTGGCATATATCCCACTCCACCATGCCCCCCTCCAGGTGTTAGACCCTTGAAACATCTTTTCCATCACTTTTGTGGCCAGCATAAGTGTTTCTAGTTTTTAAAGTTCGCCTCCCCATTGAAGTCTATTAGTGGTTCGCAAGTTCGTGCAAACCCAAACTTTTGCTTTCGAGGTTCGCGAACCGAAAATCGGAGGTTCGAGCCATCTCTAAAAACATGCACGTTTTATCGCAGAAGTAACTGAGAGAGATCTGATAGAGATACCTGTGCAGAAAGCGGGGGGTGGGGGGTGGGCATCCAAAGTTTTACGGGGTGCCCAGTGATTTCTAGTTATGCCCCTGTCTGGCATATATGAACACTCGACTATTTCCTCTGTAACACAGTCCAGCCTGCAACTATGTATTGATCTGAGACATATATCTATGCATTTTGAGTCCTATGAGAGAAAAGCACTTTACATATGTTATTGTATATATTGTGTATTGCATCTTTCCTGATTACAGCTGCCCACAATCTATTATCACTGTGAGGAACCTAGTATGGAACTGACACTGTGGTGCACTGAGACACTGGTTGATAAAGTGGCTATTAGACCATGATTGGACTGTTCCTTTTTCCTGGTAGCAACCAAACATTACTGTAGTACGGCACCAGATTCATCTTGTTGTTAAATATGTACATGAGATATATCTCACACTTGAATAGTGAATCAGGCATCCAATAATGTGTGGCACTGGCAACCACCAATACTTAAAGGACATCTGAGATAAAAATAAAATGATGAGAAAAACAATTGTAACTATCCTCACTCTCCTAAAAATGACATTTTTAGATATCCCACAGTTTTATTCTATATTTAAGGCTGCTTTCACAGTGGGACGTTACAGGCGCACGTTAGAGCAGCCTGTAACGCACCCCACCGCACAGCAATGAAAAATCAATGGGCTGTTCACAGTGCCCACGTTGCGTTACATTGTAACGCAGCACGTCTACATAACGTACTGCATGCAGTACTTTACACGCGGTTAAGCCGCGTTAGACTGTTTGCACATGCTCAGTAGGTTTTTTTTTCATTTTATGGGCGGAGAGGAGGCGGGGAGAGGCCGCTACGTAGCCAGGCACATGGCTACTTATTATTCACTGCACTTGCAGTGTTTACATCCTGGAGCGTCCGCTGATTGGCTGGCGGGACCACGTGATGCGGAGAGCTCCGCTCACGTGGTCTCCGCAGTGCCTCCGACAGAGCAGGCGCACCAAGAGCTGCTTGTAACTCTGCTCTTGGTAGTGTCCTGCTCCAACACCACCAGGCGTTGCGTTAGGGGCACGTTATGTGCCCTATAACGTCCCCTAAACGCGATGTCCTGGTGTGTAAGTAGCCTAAATCTAGTTTTTACGTTTTTACTGTTTCATTGTCTTTGCTCAATGACACCTTCGTTGAAGTACGTCAGAGCTGAAATATATGAATTATTGTCCCTTTTTATCTCTTTCTTGCTTTCAGAAGTCATTTACTGACAGGAAAGTTTTTTATGGCTGTAATTACTTATCAGTGAGGGTTATTATTATTATTTATTAGATTTATATAGTGCCAACATATTACGCAGCGCTGTACAATAAATAAGGTTACAGACAATGATAACAGGGGTGACAGAACAATACAGGTAATAGACAATAGATACAACAATACAGGTAATAGCAAAAAGATACACAACACAATGCAGACAGTAGTACAATGCCAGATCATAAACTGGTTCCAAATTCTGGGTAAAGTGCACACAGTCAAGTATGATACACAAGGGGAGAGGGCCCTGCCAAAGGCTTACAATCTAGAGGGAGGGGTTGGTGACACAAAAGGAGGGGGTGCAGCAAGAAGTTATTGGCAGAAAGGATTAGGGCAGTGTTGAGTTGATGTAGGCCTCCTTGAAGAAGTGAGTTTTGAGTGCTTTTTTGAAGGTGGGAGCGAGCCTGATGGGCAGTGGGAGAAAGTTCCACAAGATGGGGGCAGCTCTAGTGAAGTCCTGCAGTCGTTCATGGGAGTGCGAGATGCGTGGGGTGGTTAAGAGGAGGTTGTTGGAGGAGCGAAGTGGGCGGCCAGGTGTATATCTGCTGACCAGTTCAGAGATGTAGCTTGGGCAGGACTTGTGTATGGATTTGTAGGCCAAACATAGGACCTTGAAGCTAATTCTGAAGTGAATTGGAAGCCAATGAAGGGATTTGCGTAGGGGAGTCGTGGAGACAGAGCGGTTGGAGGAGTAGATGAGTCTGGCTGCTGCGTTCATGATGGATTGTAGGGGGCTATGCGGTTTTGAGGGAGGCCTGACAGGAGGGAGTTTCAGTAGTCCAGGTGGGAGATGATGAGGGCATGGACAAGGAGTTTGGCAGTGTCTGGGGTCAGGAAAGGCCGGATCTTGGAGATGTTGCGTAGGTGGAAATAGCAGGCCCTAGCTACGGTTTGGATGTGGGAGGTGAAGGAGAGGGCCGAGTCCAGGGTGACACCCAGGCAGCGGGCTTGTGTGGTTGGATGAATGATTGTGCCATTGACAGTGACGTAGAGGTCAGTGGGGGGTGAGGCAGCACGGGGTGGGAAGATTAGGAGTTTAGTCTTATACAGGTTTAATTTTAGGAACCTGGCAGACATCCAGGATGAAATAGCCGAGAGGCCAGAGGATACCTTCTCCATGGTGGTGGTGGAGAGGTCAGTGGTATGGAGGTAAATCTGAGTGTCATCTGCATATAGGTGATAGTTGAAACCCAGAGAGGAGATGAGTTTTCCGATGGAGGTGGTGTAAATGGAGAACAGCAGGGGACCAAGAACAGAGCCTTGGGGGACCCCAACTGAAAGTGGGATGGAGGTTGAGGAGGAACCATTGAAGGAGGTCTTGAAGGAGCGATTTGAGAGGTAGGAGGAGAACCATGCTAGGGAAAGGTCTTGGATTCTCACAGATTGCAGGGACTGGAGTAGCAGGGAGTGATCGACAGTGTCGAATGCTGATGAGAGGTCTAGGAGGAGAAGGATAGTGTATTTTCCTTCGGCCTTGGCAAGCGTGAGGTCATTGACGACCTTGGTGAGGGCAGTCTCGGTGGAGTGGGCTGGCCGAAATCCTGATTGTAGGGGGTCAAACAGGAAGTTGGAGTCAAGGTAATGGGTCATGCGTTGATGGACTAGACGCTCCAGGAGTTTAGATGCAAAAGGGAGTAGGGACATAGGGCGCTAGCTGGATGGAAGTGAGGGGTCTAGTGAGGGCTTTTTAAGTAGGCGAAGTACAGTGGCCTGTTTGAAGTCAGAGGGGAAGGTGGCCGTGGAGATGGAGAGGTTAAACAGAGAGGTGAGGACAGGAGCCAGAACAGGGAAGTGAGGACGGAGGCAGTTGGATGGCACAGGGTCTAGGGGGCTGGAGGTGGCAGGAGAAGTGGCTAGGAGATGGCTGACTTCATCCTCTGTGATAGGAGTAAAGGCAGTGAGTGGTGGGTGGGGTGGGGGAGAGGTATAGGTATATAGGTTATGCTATAGACTGACCCAGTCCAACCCAGTCCCGACCCAGGCAGAAACTGTCACTTGCATAACTGATGTTTAACTCTTTCAGGCAGGGAAAGAAAAAAAAGGAACACAGCCTAGTTAATTGTGTGCTTGACACTATACATACACATGTCTATCTCATCATGTCACATCGGTTGTCCTTTAATACAGAGGATACCATTTCCTTGATCCTTAATGCATTGTTAGGACCCTATATCATATATTTATTTAAAGAACAACTGAAGTGAAAGAGATAAGGAGGCTGCCATATTTATTTCCTTTTAAGCAATACCAGTTGCCATATACCCTCAACAAGCCTATGCAAATCAGGCATTTCTGACATTATTGTCAGATCTGAAAAGATTAGATGCATACTTGTTTCTGGTGTTATTCGGACACTATTACACTCAAGTATATCAGCATGGTTGCCAGGCAACTGGCATTGTTTAAAAGGAAATAAATATGGCAGCCACCATAGCCCTCTTGCTACAGTTGTCCTTTACAGTTGTCCTTTAACCACTTGAGGACCTAGGGCTTTACCCCCCTTAAGGACCGGCCACTTTTTTTCCATTCAGACCACTGCAGCTTTCACGGTTTATTGCTCGCTCATACAACCTACCACCTAAATGAATTTTGGCTCCTTTTCTTGTCACTAATAAAGCTTTCTTTTGGTGCTATTTGATTGCTCCTGCGATTTTTACTTTTTATTATATTCATCAAAAAAGACATGAATTTTGGCAAAAAAATGATTTTTTTAACTTTCTGTGCTGACATCTTTCAAATAAAGTAAAATTTCTGTATACATGCAGCGCGAAAAATGTGGACAAACATGTTTTTGATTAAAAAAAAAACCCATTCAGTGTATATTTATTGGTTTGGGTAAAAGTTATAGCGTTTACAAACTATGGTGCAAAAAGTGAATTTTCCCATTTTCAAGCATCTATGACTTTTCTGACCACCTGACATGTTTCATGAGGGGCTAGAATTCCAGGATAGTATAAATACCCCCCAAATGACCCCATTTTGGAAAGAAGACATTACAAAGTATTCACTGAGAGGCATAGTGAGTTCATAGAAGCTATTAATTTTTGTCACAAGTAAGCGGAAAATGACACTTTGTGACAAAAAAAAAAAAAAAAAAACGTTTCCATTTCTTCTAACTTGCGACAAAAAAAATGAAATCTGCCACGGACTCACCATGCCCCTCTCTGAATACCTTGAAGTGTCTACTTTCCAAAATGGGGTCATTTGTGGGGTGTGTTTACTGTCCTCGCATTTTGGGGAGTGCTAATTTGTAAGCACCCCTGTAAAGCCTAAAGGTGCTCATTGTACATTGGGCCCCTTAGCGCAGTTAGGCTGCAAAAAAGTGCCACACATGTGGTATTGTCGTGCTCAGGAGAAGTAGTATGTTGTGTTTTGGGGTGTATTTTTACACATACCCATGCTGGGTGGGAGAAATACCTCTGTAAATGACAATCTTTTGATTTTTTTTTACACACAATTGTCCATTTACAGAGTTATTTCTCCCACCCAGCATGGGTATGTGTAAAAATACACCCCAAAACACATTGTACTACTTCTCCCGAGTACGGCGATACCACATGTGTGGCACTTTTTTGCACCCTAACCAGTGGCGTAGCTACAAACCTCTGGGCCCCGATGCGGAATCTGGATGTGGGCCCCCCCCCACGGCAACAACAGCCCCCCTCCCCTGGCAACACCCGACGCGCACACATATCCAAATCCCTATAGCCAGCTATAGGTCCCCCCAGTATAGGTAGCCAGGCATAGGTAAGCCAGTATAGTTGCCCCCGGTATAGGTTAGCCAGGTAGGTGCCTCCAGCATAGGTAGCCAGTATAGTTGCCCCCAGTATAGGTTAGATAGGCAGGCGCCGCCGGTATAGGTTAGATAGATAGGTGCCCCCAGTACAGGTTAGCTAGTGGGTGCCTCTAATATAGGTAGCCAGAATAGGTGCCCCCAGTATAGGTTAGTTAGGTAGGTGCCTCCAATATAGGTAGCCAGTATAGTTGCCACCTGTATAGGCTAGCTAGGTGCCCCGAATACAGGTTAGACAAGTAAGTGCCCCCAGGTTAGATAGGTAGGTGCCCCCCAGTATAGGTTAGATTAGGTAGCTGCCCCCCAGTATAGGTTAGATGAGGTAGGTGCCCCCCAGTATAGGTTAGGTAGCTGCCCCCCAGTATAGGTTAGGTAGCTGCCCCCCAGGATAGATTAGGTAGCTTTCCCAAAGGATAGGTTAGATTAGGTAGCTGCCCCCAGGATAGGTTAGAATAGGTAGCTGCCCCCCAGAATAGGTTAGAGTAGGTAGCTGCCCCCCGGGATAGGTTAGAGTACGTAGCTGCCCCCCAGGATAGGTTAGAGTAGGTAGCTGCCCCCCAGGATAGGTTAGAGTAGGTAGCTGCCCCCCAGGATAGGTTAGGTAGCTGCCCCCCAGGATAGATTAGGTAGCTGCCCCCCAGGATAGATTAGGTAGCTGCCCCCCAGGATAGGTTAGATGAGGTAGGTGCCCCCCAGTATATGTTAGGTAGCTGCCCCCCAGGATAGATTAGGTAGCTTTCCCCCAGGATAGGTTAGATTAGGTAGCTGCCCCAGGATAGGTTAGAGTAGGTAGCTGCCCCCCAGGATAGGTTAGAGTAGGTAGGTGCCCCCCAGGATAGATTAGAGTAGGTAGCTGCCCCCCAGGATAGATTAGGTAGCTGCCCCCCAGGATAGATTAGGTAGCTGCCCCCCAGGATAGATTAGGTAGCTGCCCCCCAGGATAGATTAGGTAGGTAGCTGCCCCCCAGGATAGGTTAGGTGGGTAGCTGCCCCCCAGGATAGGTTAGGTGGGTAGCTGCCCCCCCCCCCAGGATAGATTAGGTAGGTAACTGCCCCCCAGGATAGGTTAGAGTAGGTAGCTGCCCCCCAGGATAGATTAGAGTAGGTAACTGCCCCCCAGGATAGATTAGAGTAGGTAGCTGCCCCCCAGGATAGATTAGGTAGCTGCCCCCCAGGATAGATTAGGTAGCTGCCCCCCAGGATAGATTAGGTAGCTGCCCCCCAGGATAGGTTAGGTAGGTAGCTGCCCCCACCCCCCAGGATAGGTTAGGTGGGTAGCTGCCCCCCAGGATAGGTTAGGTAGGTAGCTGCCCCCCCAGGATAGATTAGGTAGGTAGCTGCCCCCCAGGATAGGTTAGGTAGGTAGCTGCCCCCCCAGGATAGGTTAGGTAGGTAGCTGCCCCCCAGGATAGGTTAGGTAGGTAGCTGCCCCCCCAGGATAGATTAGGTAGGTAGCTGCCCCCCAGGATAGGTTAGGTAGGTAGCTGCCCCCCCAGGATACGTTAGATAGGTAGCTGCCCCCCAGGATAGGTTAGGTAGGTAGCTGCCCCCCCAGGATAGGTTAGGTAGGTAGCTGCTCCCCCCAGGATAGGTTAGGTAGGTAGCTGCCCCCCCAGGATAGGTTAGGTAGGTAGCTGCCCCCCAGGATTAGGTAGGTGCCCCCCATAGTGAAGGGGGAAGCCGCAGCCGCGGCGAGGGCAGCCCGACCTCTCCCTCCCTTCCTCTCCCCGCCCCCCCCCCCCCCCCTTCAAATGCAGAGTGCGCGGCGCACGGAAGCGCTGTAGCAGGCAGAACTCACCTCCATCCCTGCGCCGCTGATCTCCTCCCGCTCTGTATAGATGTTGTTACACACTGCTTCCTGTTTAGCCGGAAGCAGTGTGTATCAGCATCTATACAGCGGGAGGAGATCAGCGGCGCTTGGAACGCAGGGATGGAGGTGAGTTCAGCCTACTACAGCGCTTCCGTGCGCCGCGCACTCTGCATTTGAAGGGGGGGGGCCCGGGGAGAGGAAGGGAGGGAAAGGTCGGGCTGCCCTCGCCGCGGCTGCGGCTTCCCCCTCCCAATAGCGCGCACGGGCCGCACGGGCACCACAAAAAGACATGGGCCCCCCCGGGCCCCTCCCCGCCTCTTCAGGAGCCGGGCCCGGTCGCCGTGGCGACCGTTGCGACCACAGGCCCTACGCCCCTGACCCTAACTGCGCTAAGGGGCCCAAAGTCCAATGAGTACCTTTAGGATTTCACAGGTCATTTTGAGAAATTTCGTTTCAAGACTACTCCTCACGGTTTAGGGCCCCTAAAATGCCAGGACAGTATAGGAACCCCACAAATGACCCCATTTTAGAAAGAAGACACCCCAAGGTATTCCGTTAGTAGTACGGTGAGTTCATAGAAGATTTTATTTTTTGTCACAAGTTAGCGGAAAATGACACTTTGTGAAAAAAAACAATAAAAATCAATTTCCGCTAACTTGTGACAAAAAATAAAATCTTCTATGAACTCACCGTACTACTAACAGAATACCTTGGGGTGTCTTCTTTCTAAAATGGAGTCATTTGTGGGGTTCCTATACTGTCCTGGCATTTTAGGGGCCCTAAACCGTGAGGAGTAGTCTTGAAACAAAATTTCTCAAAATGACCTGTGAAATCCTAAAGGTACTCATTGGACTTTGGGCCCCTTAGCGCAGTTAGGGTGCAAAAAAGTGCCACACATGTGGTATTGCCGTACTCGGGAGAAGTAGTACAATGTGTTTTGGGGTGTATTTTTACACACACCCATGCTGGGTGGGAGAAATAACTCTGTAAATGGACAATTGTGTGTAAAAAAATCAAAAGATTGTCATTTACAGAGGTATTTCTCCCACCCAGCATGGTTATGTGTAAAAATATACCCCAAAACACATTATACTACTTCTCCCGAGTACGGCGATACCACATGTGTGGCACTTTTTTGCACCCTAACTGCGCTAATGGGCCCAAAGTCCAATGAGTACCTTTAGGATTTCACAGGTCATTTTTGTTTCAAGACTACTCCTCACGGTTTAGGGCCCCTAAAATGCCAGGGCAGTATAGGAACCCCACTAATGACCCCATTTTAGAAAGAAGACACCCCAAGGTATTCCGTTAGGAGTATGGTGAGTTCATAGAAGTTTTTATTTTTTTGTCACAAGTTAGCGGAAATTGATTTTAATTGTTTTTTTTCACAAAGTGTCATTTTCCGCTAACTTGTGACAAAAAAAAAATCTTCTATGAACTCACCATACTCCTAACGGAATACCTTTGGGTGTCTTCTTTCTAGAATGGGGTCATTTGTGGGGTTCCTATACTGCCCTGACATTTTAGGGGCCCTAAACTGTGAGGAGTAGTCTTGTAACCAACAATGTCGCAAAATGACCTGTGAAATCCTAAAGGTACTCATTGGACTTTGGGCCCCTTAGCGTACTTAGGGTGCAAAAAAGTGGCACATATGTGGTACCGCCGTACTCAGGAGAAGTAGTATAATGTGTTTTGGGGTGTATTTTTACACATACCCATGCTGGGTGGGAGAAATATCTCTGTAAATGACAATTGTTTGATTTTTTTACACACAATTGTCCATTTACAGAGGTCATTTTGAGGCATTTGTTTTCTAGACTACTCCTCACGGTTTAGGGCCCCTAAAATGCCAGGGCAGTATAGGAACCCCACAAGTGACCCCATTTTAGAAAGAAGACACCCCAAGGTATTCCGTTAGGTGTATGGCGAGTTCATAGAAGATTTTATTTTTTGTCACAAGTTAGTGAAAAATGACACTTTGTGAAAAAAAAACAAAAATCAATTTTTGCTAACTTTTGACAAAAAATAAAATCTTCTATGAACTCGTCATACACCTAACAGAATACATTGGGGTGTCTTTTTTTCTAAAATGGGGTCAGTTTGTGGGGTTCCTATACCGCCCTGGCATTTTACGGGCCCAAAACCGTGAATAGTCTGGAAACCAAATGTCTCAAAATCACTGTTCAGGGGTATAAGCATCTGAAAATTTTGATGACAGGTGGTCTATGAGGGGGCGAATTTTGTGGAACCGGTCATAAGCAGGGTGGCCTTTTAGATGACAGGTTGTATTGGGCCTGATCTGATGGATAGGAGTGCTAGGGGGTGACAGGAGGTGATTGATGGGTGTCTCAGGGGGTGGTTAGAGGGGAAAATAGATGCAATCAATGCACTGGGGAGGTGATCGGAAGGGGGTCTGAGGGGGATCTGAGGGTTTGACCGAGTGATCAGGAGCCCACACGGGGCAAATTAGGGCCTGATCTGATGGGTAGGTGTGCTAGGGGGTGACAGGAGGTGATTGATGGGTGTCTCAAGGTGTGATTAGAGGGGGGAGTAGATGCAAGCAATGCACTGGCGAGGTGATCAGGGCTGGGGCATGAGGGCATTCTGAGGGTGTGGGCGGGTGATTGAGTGCCCTAGGGGCAGATAGGGGTCTAATCTGATAGGTAGCAGTGACAGGGGGTGATTGATGGGTAATTAGTGGGTGTTTAGGGTAGAGAACAGATATAAACACTGCACTTGGGAGGTGATCTGACGTCGGATCTGCGGGCGAACTATTGGTGTGGGTGGGTGATCAGATTGCCCGCAAGGGGCAGGTTAGGGGCTGATTGATGAGTGGCAGTGACAGGGGGTGATTGATGGGTGACAGTGACAGTGGGTGATTGATGGGTGATCAGTGGTTTATTACAGGGAAGGACAGAGGTAAATAATGCCCTGGCGAATTGATAAGGGGGGGTCTGAGGGTAATCTGAGCGTGTAGGCAGGTGATTGGGTGCCGGCAAGGGGCAGATTAGGGTCTGATCTGATGGGTAACAGTGACAGGTGGTGATAGGGGGTGATTGATGGGTAATTAGTGGGTGTTTAGAGGAGACAATAGATGTAAACACTGCGCTTGGGTGGTGATCTGATGTCGGATCTGCGGGCGATGTATTGGTGTGGGTGGGTGATCAGATTGCCCGCAAGGGGCAGGTTAGCGGCTGATTGATGGGTGGCAGTAACAGGGGGTGATTGATGGGTGGCAGTGACAGGGGGTGATTGATGGGTGATTGACAGGTGATTGACAGGTGATCAGTGGGTTATTACAGGGAAGCACAGATGTAAATATTGCACTGGCGAATTGATAAGGGGGGGTCTGAGGGCAATCTGAGCGTGTAGGCGGGTGATTGGGTGCCCGCAAGGGGCAGATTAGGGTCTGATCTGATGGGTAACAGTGACAGGTGGTGATAGGGGGTGATTGATGGGTGATTGATGGATAATTAGTGGGTGTTTAGAGGAGAGAATAGATGTAAACACTGCGCTTGGGTGGTGATCTGATGTCGGATCTGCGGGCGATCTGGGGCAGGGGGGGGAGAAATCAGTGTGCTTGGGTGCGACATAGGGTGGCTGCAGCCTGCCCTGGTGGTCCCTCGGACACTGGGACCACCAGGGCAGGAGGCAGCCTGTATAATACACTTTGTAAACATTACAAAGTGTATTATACACTTTGTATGCGGCGATCGTCGGGTTAACATCCCGCCGGCGCTTCCGTATGGCCGGCGGGATGTTGCGGCGGGTGAGCGGCAACAGGCGGAGGCGGAGGATCGCGTCACGGATGACGCGATCGCTCCGCCCATGCCCCTACAAGGACCGCCGCCATTTGTCTATACGGCGGTCCTTGCGGGGTGCACTTCCCGGCCGCCATTTGTCTATACGGCGGTCGGGAAGTGGTTAAGAAAAGCAGCATCACTTACAAAATGCAGATAGAAAGAGAAAGAAAGCCCCCATGACAAGCACCACTTGAAAAATTACAAAAAGTTTATTCAATATTTAACATCAATAATTAAGGACACAATGAGATTCATCATAATGCTAAAATCAAGTAAAAATGGCAAGAACAACCCACTGCTGCAAATAGTTAATAATGCCAATATCAATATATCAATGTATCAATAACACAGCATAGATTCTCAGTAGACATTAACCTATTTTGGTTCCTGGACGTAGAAACTACGTCCAGGAACCATGCGCGCTCCCGCGGCCGATTGCGCGCGTGCACGCGTGCTCCCGACCCGTGGTTTGTTAGCCAGGCAATCAGTGAATCGGGCTATGGTGCCCGATCACTGATTGCTCTCCCCCGCTGAAAAAGCGACAGCTTCTCTCGGAAGCTGCGCCTTTTCTGGCTGTTGCCTCCCCAATGCGTCGCTCTAAGCGTGTGTTACGCTTAGAGTGACGTCATGTAAACAAACTCATGGCCGCCATCTTGTGGCCAAAAAGTAATACTACAACTAAAAGTTAATCAAAAAGGAAAATTAACACACATTTACATTATAAACCTATTGTTTACCTCTCACCCTCCCAAAACTACCCAAATAAAATGTTTGCTATAAAAAAAAAAAAAAAAACATTACAATAAAAAAAAAAACATGTAAATATTTACCTAAGGGTCTAAAATTTTTAAATATCAATGTAAGGATGAAATATTTCTATATTTTTTTTATTTTAAACTTGTAAATAGTGATAGATGCAAAACGGAAAAAATGCACCTTTATTTCCAAATAAAATATTGTCGCCATACATTGTGATAGGGACATAATTTTAACGGTGTAATAACCGGAACATATGGGCAAATACAATATGTGAGTTTTAATTATGGAGGCATGTATTATTTTAAAACTATAATGGCTGAAAACTGAGAAATAATACATTTTTTCAGTTTTTTTCTTATTCTTCCTGTTAAAATGCATTTACAGTAAAGTGGCTCTTAGCAAAATGTACCCCCCAAAGAAAGCCTAATTGGTGGCGGAAAAAACAAGATATAGATCAGTTCATTGTGATAAGTAGTGATAAAGTTATAGGCTAATGAATGGGAGGTGAACATTTCTCAAGTGAAAACGACGGAAGGCGAATGCGTTAAGGTGCACCTGAAGTGGCTGGATATGCAATGATATCAGCATAAAATATGCAACAATATCAGCATAGTGGGCATCAATTGAGAGCCTACTAATGCTTGAACCCGGGTTCAGTATTCAAAGGATGTGGAAAATAACATATAACACACAAAAAAAGCTAAACATAGCATAACAATGTGCTGGTAATATAATTGTCATAAGTGCATGGGACTGCAAAAAACCTGAAGGAGCAGCCTATAGATAGAGTGCATCAGAGAAATGTGAAGTGCTGAAAAAAGAAGATACTTATCCCCGGTGAGTATACGTCAGGTGCATGCAGCAGGGTATGGTCGGATCTCCTCAGGACAATCCCGCTAGCTCCGCGGGCGTCACCCCGCTTTGAAAGGAGAGAGGACACGGCCCTTACAAAATGCAGCCAATCAGAAATCACCTTTCAGATTCTCCCTCTGGTAAGAGTGAAGACATAAGAAATGTGATTGGAAACTGTTACAATAATTAAACCCCTATAAATGTCAGCAGTCCAAAGTCATTGTCACAGTATTTATAACTCTTGTCTGATGTAAGCCCTGATAGTGTCATTATGCTAGATCTAGGCAATTCAAGAGATTAAATTGCCTCCATTTAGATCTCAATGACTCTTAAATCTACATTTAAATGATCAAATTAGTGCCGTTTGCATGGTTTATAGTGCCTTAAGCTATTAGCAGGTAATAAAGTGCCGTGGTTATGATGCAGTGGTATTGATTAGTGCATCTTTAACTAAGGAATTATGAGAGGCCAGTACATACAGTACCATTTCATTGAAGGTCTTCATCAGAAGTTAATAAAACAGGCCTAATTACACCAGAATAAGACAGGCACTTTTAATCTCACTGATGTTTACAATGTATTTAAATAAATAAATGCTAAACACAAACACATGCATTGAACTTGTACATCACAGGGGGTATGTAAGCAGCCAGAGGGTGGCATATCAATGAGTTCATGCAGCACATTAGTTCATGCAGTCCAACGAACCAACTGATTTGAAGAACTGCTTCTCCAAAACCCCTGCGAATAGAGCAATGTCCGCAGCAGGAATCCACAACAACTCAGTAAAAAGCCCCCACCTCACCCTGCAGACTGGGCACTCACTATTTAAAATTGACCCTTTATTAGATGGGTCTGTAGTGTTTTTGGGCAATTCATGAGGCCCCCCAATGTTCGCTCCCCATCTCTTGCCTCCCTTTGGTGTCCTTCACGGCCTTGAGGCCCATTTCACAAGGGTCATAAAACAAGTGTGGCCATCATGATCTTCACACCCATAACATGTGTAGCCACAAAAACACCTTATCTGGAGTATAGTTCCCTATATCAGAGGAACGGAAGGTTAGTAGTTTGCCCCCCCCCCCCAAGCTCTGGGCTCCCCTGCAACTGCAGGTGCTGCTCCCCTCTAGTTATGCCCCCGCTTCTGGAGTCATTAAGGCCACCCTCTGCCTTACCATGTAAGGAGGGGCTGGCCTCAGTTAATTTCACAGCTGCATAAATTTGCATTGACCATCCGCTAATGTCTAGTAACTTAAATAATTCAAGTTTATGAGGGGAATTATACCCAAAAACTAAAGACATCCGATTCCTTAGCCTTTGATGAGATAGTGGCTGGAATATAACAATCCATGTTATAATTATGAACTGTAAGATAATCAAGAGAATATATTTAGGAACATGCAAAACAACCAGTGTAATACAATGCTACAAAAGTGATAATGTCTACTTCAATGTAGAGATTGCCCGAACGGGTCGCATGGAAATGTATTCGCGATTCATGGATTGGCGTTCGCGTCGAACTGCGAAACTTTAGAGAGTTTGACCCACCCCCTATACTACATCATTGGGCTAAACTTTGACCCTCTACATCACAGTCAGCAGACACATGGCAGCCAATGAGGCTGCACTCCCTCCTGGAGCCCCCCTTCCCCCCCCTCCCTTATAAAAGGCAGCAGTGTCTGCCATTTTCTCACTCTGCCTGCTTCTATTAGTGAGAGAAGGGAGAGGGGTTGCTGCAGAGATAGGAAAAGCTTAGTTAGGCTCTTGTGAGCTTGCTCCTTGCTGATATTTGTTGCTGAAAAGCACCACCAAAACAGCTCTTTTGAGAGCTAATGTTCTTATGATGTGTTTTTTTTTTGTGTGTGTTTGTGTGTGTGTGTGTATGGCCCACTGTTTGTCGCTGCTGGCCCTTGCTAATTGCTATACTGTGCCAGGCCCAGCACATTCATCACACCTTTTCACTGCACCTGTGTGACTGCACCTTGTATTATAATACCAGTCACTGCATACCTTTCACTGCATCTGTGTGACTGCAGTACTGCACATTGTATTATACCAGCAGTCACTGCATACCTTTTCACTGCACCTGTGTGACTGCACATTGTATCATACCACCAGCAGTCACCGCATACCTTTTCACTGCACCTGTGTGACTGCACATTGTATCATACCACCAGCAGTCACTGCATACCTTTCACTGCATCTGTGTGACTGAACATTCTATTATACCAGCAGTCAGTGCATACCTTTCACTGCACTTGTGTGACTGCCTTGCCTCAACTGGCAGGTAGCCTACTACCTGGCTTTAAGTGCGGATATTGGCCTGATTCACAAAGCGGTGATAACTCAGTTATCACGCCTAAAAGACTTTAGGCGTGATAACCTTTGCACCGCTGAGTTAGCACCACTTTGTGCTCTTAATCGCGCGCAAAGTCCCGCGCGCAGCGCCCATAGGGTTTAATTTTGCACGAGTTTCTTCTTATCACGCCTAAACTGAGTTTAGGCGTGATAAAGGGCTTTTCACTGGCGTGCAAAGTGTTTGCACTGCTTTGTGAATCAGGCCCATAGACACTCTGAGCAGCGATGAACCCCTGGACTACTGGGTGCACAGGGTTGAACCTGTGGCCAGAGCTGTCACAATTTGCAGGGCGCCTCACGTGTCTTGTCAGAAAGGACCTTCAGCGCAGCTGGAGGCATTGTCAGTGAGAATAGAAATCGCCTAGGTCAAAAAAGAGTTCAGTACCTCACCTTTATCAAAATGAATGAGATCCCAGAGTGCTACTGCCTGCAGGAAGACTAAGTCAGTCCCAGTCCCCACACACAGCATCTCTGCCTGCACACCATGTGACTGCCTGCCCGAAGACTAAGTCAGTCCCCACACAGCATCTCTGCCTGCCGGCCAGTTGACTGCCTTCTCAGCCACCACCAACAGGGTCCAGGACTCCAGGTGGATTCCTAAATTTTTAAGGCTGCTGCTAGCAGCAGGCGCTAACAAAAAGAATAATTTTTCTAATGCATGTACATGCCTGCCTAATTTTTCTGGATACGCTGCGGAATGCAATGTGATTTCTGCCTTTTAGGGATTATAACCCTGCTTTGTGTCAAATCCGTAATTTTCCCCGGGACTTTTAGCATGTATCCCACATAAATACAGGCAGTGTGTGTTTAGGTTATCTAGTAAGGAGTACAATTTGGCTAGAGGTTGAGAACGTAAATGTAAAGGAAAAAAGGGGGGCTGGGGAGCATATGTCACAAATCACAAAAATCAAAAAATAAGTGAAAAATTACAAAATGTATTAATGTTATAATTGAGCATATTAAAAAGCACCAGTGTAAACTGCCAAGAGACCACGCACAGCAACCAATCAAACATCAAACACACCGCTGCCTAAGACCACCTAATGTGATCAGGGATCCCAAATGTCATATAAAAAATAGGCCTAGGCAAATACAGTGCATCAAAAATGGAGACAATGGGAAAGTAGCAGTTTTAGCAGGCCGGCACAGATGACAGAGGCAAAGTAGGTCAATATATCCAGCAAAGGCCAGGAAGCCAATAAAGCATCTGCAGACAAACTGTTCAATGAAGCAGCATAGCCAGCATGGACAGATGGAATGCAAGTTGCAGCAAGCACAAATCAGAAAAATGGCATGAAGCATAAGCCATACTATACCCAATCCTGGTACAGCAGTGCGGAGTCCAGTTAGCTCCTGAAGGCTGTCTGGTCTCTCAACCCCATGTGTAGAAGCCCAAGGCTGGGGGAGTGACTTTTGATCCGGTAGAGGAATCAGGTCCAATGTGCTATTGTGGCAGGCTATGATGGTCAGAGCAGAGTCCCATGTAGGCAGAGAGCTAGTGGCCATCCAAGTGGAGATCGTAGAGATGCCTCAGGCCAGCAGAGGGTGGATGTGGAGAGTGGAAGGGCAGCAGGACAGAGGCAGACAGGTGCTAACACCACGCCGGCAGCCCTGACATGTTTCGCCGGGTCTACCGGCTTTTTCGAAGGAAGGCGTGGCTGGAGTCATGTGCTGCCTGAGGCTCCTTATAGGGCAGCGTCATCAGTCACGTGCGCGCACGCACGCGTCACGTCCGCAACGGACACGCAGCTCAGCCTCGCCCCCAACAATAGCCCAATCAACAAGCCAGACAGAATGGGTCGGCCTGATGCGTGGTGATGGCTAGAGGTTGAACAGGAAATTATCTAAGTTAGAGCTTGTCAGAAAAAGTGAGTTTTGAGGGAGTAGATTTCAAAGGTTAAAGAGTGACAGATGTGCCGTGAAAGGCTTTTCCAGAGGAGGGTTGAAGAACGTGAGAAGTATTGTATATGTGAATGTGAGGAGGTGATTGTAGAGGAGGACAACAGCAGGTCATATGTAGATCTGAATAGAATATCATTTGCTCAGCCTGGCAGATCGCTGGCCGTTAGGAGTCGGAAGATGCTGTACAAATGCAGGATTCTCAGCAAAGGCAGTTGTTATGGACCACCTCACCCGGGTGTGTATGCAGCTTTACAGTGGTTAGCACTCTCGCCTTGCAGTGCTGGCTCCCTGGTTCAAATCCCAGCCTGGGCACTATTTTCGTGGAGTTTGTATGTTCTCCCTGTGTCTGTGTGGGTTTCCTCTGGGCACTCCATTTTCCACCCACATCCCAAAAACATACAGATAAGTTAATTGGCTTCCCCCTAAAATTGGCCCTAGACTACGATGCATACACTACATAATACATAGACAAGACTACAGTAGGGATTAGATTCTAAAGACTGAACCACAAATGCGCAGGACTCTTATGGTGGCTGGCATGATGACGTGACGAGTATGCAGCGGGGAAATCAGCGCATCACCGGGGCCACCAGCAGGACCGTGAAGGGGGCCAGGAGGATGCCGGGGACCTCGCAGGCTACTGTGAGCTGCAGGAAGTCCCAGGTAAGTTCCGTTTTATTTTTTAGCAGTCAGCTCAGGGTCCCTTTAAGGGGAGAGCCAATCAATGGGAAAAATAACTCAAAAACCCAGATGAAAAGACCAAAGCAAAGTCAATAATGGAATATGAATGACAGGGCTCTACTAACATTTCAACTATTGCCATTTTCCAGTTGCAACTAAAAGAGCTCTTCAATAGTATGAATATTAATCCTGTTTTTTGTTTCCTTTGGGGGAGGGGGGGTTAATCTCCTTTAATGTAAGAGTGAAATCTTCCTCTGCTGATACATGGTCTCTTTCTCTCCACCCTGCGTCTGCACGATAGTCAGAATCCATCAGATCTTGTTTGTATTCAGGGACAGCGAGTGGCTGTGGTTGCTGCATTTCAGGGGTCAAGTGACATCTGCACTGAATGCAATATGATTACTAGACATTAATGGCTTCTCTTTTAATAGAGCAGTTCTGTAGATAAAGATTGCAGGGCAGCCTGTTTTCTTGGGGTGAGCCGCAACAGATGATTATTTCTGTACATCAAAGCAGGCAGCAAATTTCTCTAATTATAGCCTGGGTGCTCCAAATTACAATGTAGAAGTGCAGACGCTGGCTGCATGCACAATGTCTTCTCAGCCAGCCTCCTGTGTCTCCGAAGGTATCCGCTGTAATCTCCAGATATGCTGGGCATACAGCACTGGTATTACAGTACTCATGTGGCAGGACAGTCACTCTGCAATAAAGACATACACTATATTATTTTATCTGTACACTGTATGTGTGTGTGTGTGTATGTCTGTATAGATGTTACTTCTTCCCTGTTATACGCCTAGGCGTAATTACCAAACCTAATTTGCATTTACGCATCATAATCATAATGCAAAATTTGGGGGAAAAGCGTAATTAATTTCATATGTAATTGTAAACATTCGTAATTATGAATTTATGTAAAACTATGCATAATTTGCATGCTGACTTTGTTAGTGAATAGCCACGCCCCAATGCATGGTATTGCTACCAAAATTACTACATATGTTAAAGCGGACCCAAACAAAACATTTTTTTTAATTAAAAATATTAGTTGCACCACTCTAACACATACAAAGATAACTAAACACTCCTTCAAACCTATGAGCATTTCAGTGCATGCTTTTCAGCCTTCTCTTTTAATAACTAGAGTTATACTGGGGGCAGCCATTAGCAATTCCTCCATTGTCGGACACCACCTACTCCACCAGTTTGCCGGATTCTGTCCCGGCAATATGAAAGGAAGGGAGGGGTTCCTCCAATAAATGTAAAATATTTTATATTTGTCATCATGCAACTGAAAAAAGGCTGCTATTTAATATTATAATTTAGAAAATAGATTTTATTTCTGAAATCTTGTATTTTTAACCACCTGGGCGGCATGGACGAGCTCAGCTCGTCCATCACCGCCGGAGGCTGCCGCTCAGGCCCTGCTGGGCCGATTTGCGCCAAATAAAGAGCAGCACACGCAGCCGGCACTTTGCCAGCCGCGTGTGCTGCCCGATCGCCGCCGCGAGCAGCGGCGAAAGAGGGTCCCCCCAGCCGCCTGAGCCCTGCGCAGCCGGAACAAAAAGTTCCGGCCAGCGCTAAGGGCTGGATCGGAGGCGTCTGACGTCAGGACGTCGGCTGACGTCCATGACGTCACTCCGCTCGTCGCTATGGCGACGGTGTAAGCAAAACAAGGAAGGCCGCTCATTGCGGCCTTCCTTGTTTATTCTGGGCGCCGGAGGCGATCGGAAGAACGCCTCCGGAGCGCCCTCTAGTGGGCTTTCATGCAGCCAACTTTCAGTTGGCTGCATGAAATAGTTTTTTTTTAATTTAAAAAAAACCCTCCCGCAGCCTCCCTGGCGATCTTATCAGAACGCCAGGGTGGTTAATTTGGGTCCACTTTAAGTAGAATAGTGGGTACAAGTCAAAAAATTATTTTCCAAAAAGACCTTGTAGTTTTTGAGAAAATCGATTTTGAAAAATGCAAAGAAAAATGGTTTTTAAACTCAGAAAAATTTGTTAGAAAAAACATTTTTCTTTGCATGTTTAAAATCAATTTAAAAAAAAAAAAACTACAAGGTCTTTTGGAAAAATTATTTTTTGATCGGCATGCAATTAGGTTTAAATTACACATAAATTCATGCGTAATTACGAATGATTAGACAAAATCACTTGAATTAACAATTAGTAATTACATATAGGCATAATTGCAAAAATGTACGTGACATTTTGCATAATTGTAATTAGCTGATTATGATCATCACTACTAAACACAAAGATAATCCCTCCATACTCACCATTCCCCTATAGGTATCCTCAGGTTATGTACCGTATATACTCGACTACAAGTCGAGAAATTTAGGACTGACTCACAATATAAAAGTGGGGGGGTCGACTTATAGTCGCGTCAGACCTAAATTTCCAACCTTATAGCCGGGGTCGGGGTGCCCCTTTCTTCTCATTACTCTGCACTGCACTGCCCCCTCTCTAGCTCTCCCTCCCTCCTGCCTCCTCCTAATTATTATTGTGGCCAGTTTTACCTACAAACCTATCCTCCCAGCCGCTATGGTGCCTGCTGCTCTCTCCTCGGGTGGCCGCCTCTCTCCCCCCGTGTTCAGTGAATGCAGTGTAGCAGATCTGACATACGTTAACTAATCCACCACTGCGCGCTGTGTTCTTTGATCTCCTCTTCGCTCGTGACGGTGAGCATACTATAGCGTCTCTCCTGCTTCCAGTACCATGTGACATCGGGAGTCACATGGTACTGAAGCGGGAGATACTCTATAGTATGCTCACTGGCATGAACGAGGTGGGAGAGGTGGCCAGCCGGGGAGAGCGGCAGGCACCATAGTGGCTGGGAGGGGAGGGGGAGTTTGTAGGGAAAACTGCCCATAGTACTCGATGTATATATCTGCTCTGCATATGTAGGATGCACAGTAGAATGCTGGGTTATATTGGGAGGCTGCAAGTATTGTAACTTTAGGTAGGGGTAAATGCGATGTGTGGAAAAAATGCCCATGAATGGTTGTTTTTAAAAAGCCTTTTAATATGGAACTTCCTTCTCTGGTCAGCAGTCAGTAATTATGTATTTTTTTCTCCTGGTCCCATTACAATAATGAGCTTGAGCATCAGAATGCAAAACAAAATGAGTTGAACAGTGAAAAGCTGAAGCAGCAACTGGGGACCAGGAGGAGTTAATGGCTGCAGAGTTTTATGCACTACAGCCATTAACTTCTCCTGTTCCCCAAGTGCTGAGCCAGTAACCCCTCCTAGTCCTCACCTGCAGCCATCAACTTTCCTAGGCCGACTTATACTTGAGACTTTGAAAAATACCCGCTTTTGGGGATCAAATTTGGGGGTCGACTTATACACGGGGTCGACTTGTATTCGAGTATATACGGTACACACATGCAATCATTGTTTCCTGGCAGGGGTGTTGCTAGGATCCTAAGAGATCCGGGGCACTTTTAGGCACTCCAGCCGAAAATGGGCATGGCCACATAGCAGAGTGTGGGTGTGCTCATACGTGGAGCCAAATTTACATGAACTTAAAGGCGGTCTAAGTAGGCCTGCCCAGCAAAATGTTGGATAAAGCCCCCTTCTCCATTAATACAAAAATAAATAAATAAAAAATGCAGCATATCATATAACTAGGCAGAGTTACCTGGTTTCGGTGCTGGCTGGTCTGGCTTACTACTTAATGGGCTGGCCTGATGGCTTGCAGTCCCCCTAGCATTCCCTGACCTTCTAGTGCACCCCTCTCATGCTTCCACAAGCCTCCCATTGAGGCACTACAACTCCCAGTAGGCTCCCATAGAAGAAACACACCTCCCTGCTTGTCCCCATAAAGGCACCACAGCCCCCAGCATGCGCCCCATTGACGAACCATAGCTCCCAGCATGCCACCATTGAGGTACAACAGTGGCCAGAGGTGAGTACTGCCACTTACTGCCTGACTCTGCCTGGTGGACATCCAGGCCACCCCAGAATAGATCCGTGGCACGTGCCACTGATCTTTGGGGCTAGCAACACCCCTGTTGCCTGGCATAGATTGAAAAACAATCCCTTGGGCGACAGAGCTTGTTGCTGTATAGAAGCATTGCTAGCGCCTAAAAAGTAAAAAAAAATGTGTATTTTCAGTATTATGCCTAATATTACCCATAAAAGGACTATAAAATAAAATAGTTTTGGGAAAAAATATTACCCAAAGAAATGCTAGATTTTACTGAAAAAAATAAAATATGTATCATATGGTATAAGTAATTAAAAAGTTACTGCTGTATCAAAGAGACACGGCTAAAGTGTAAAAAATGTCAGGAATCTTAAGGGGTAAAAACCGTGGAAGATGAACCAGGTAAAAACCGGTATCACTTCTCTGCCATGATAGCACATGTATGCTTTACCAGAGTCACCCAAACTGCAGTTTCTGTAACTTGCATTATATACACAACATACATGTTGCTTGTATAACACACATTACCCGAACAAGCATGTTGTGTGTATAACGCAAGAGATGCAAGCTACATAGCGTGTGGTATTTGCATAACGTCCGGTAATATTTAAGTTTTACAGTTTTTAGTGAATAGACCCCAAGGAGAAATAATTCATGAGCTGTTTTGTGAATTAACCCCATGGGTTCTTCTGTAATGCTGGGATTCTGGAAGATTGAAGAGAAACTACGGCCTCTTTTTCACCAGTGGTTGAACTGCTTGTTTATCGGGCAGTTCAGTCTCCTAGCTGCTGGCCTGCCCACAAGAGCCATTTTGATGCAATTACATGCAACTGGATGGCAGAGTTTGGGAACAAAGTATATTTTAATCTGATTGGCGCCTCTGTTTCCTGACTTCTATCATATGAGTTGGTCCACCCTTGGAGTGGTGTTACGGCCTATTTTCCTTTCTTCAGAGAGCGACATCTTAATCCTGTGTGGGGTCAGGCACATTCTCCCCCACCTGCCGTTATAGTGGTTGCCTTTGTGGTAATCTACACTTGTGAGTATTATTTCACATTCTGTCATCTATCCCTTTGATCCTTAAAGAGGAGCTGTTAGGTATAAGGTCTCAGAGAAAATAAACACATATATCAGTAGCTAAATATTGGCTGTACTTACATTACATATGCATTTCACTGTCCACGTTTGGATTTCACAGAATCTTTATATAGTATTTGCAGAGAGTGATGCTCCTGACAGCTCATGGCAGGTCCCATGTTTGTCTGTCTCCTATGAAGCCAAATGTGTCGTCATGTCCTGCCTGCTTCCTGATGATTCCACTCACAGAAAAGCTCGTACTGAATAACAGTACTGTGCAGTGAATATTAATTAGCCATGTGGCTAGGAACAATAGCGGACTCCTGCAGTGTACTCTGCGGGAGTTTTTTCAATGTTGTGAGCTGCTGCTTTTGTAACAGGAGCCCTGTAACTTATCAATAGCAGCCGAGGGGAGGGCCCCAGAATGCTTTGCAGTATGGTATGCGGCTTGCGGCTTCTTAAGAGCTTGGGTCTAGCAGCTTTGCTGATAAGCACACATCAAATGAAAGAGAGATTTTTATCTTCAGTGTTGCCTTTTTGGCTTCCTTCTAAACTGTTTAACACAGGAAAATAGAGGTTTAAATTAGCTTTTGCAGCCTGGCAGTTACTCT
Organism: Hyperolius riggenbachi; assembly: GCF_040937935.1. Classification (NCBI taxonomy): domain Eukaryota; kingdom Metazoa; phylum Chordata; class Amphibia; order Anura; family Hyperoliidae; genus Hyperolius; species Hyperolius riggenbachi. The sequence goes on from NC_090653.1 coordinate 76,157,882, forward strand.
TTAAAGAGAATCTTTACTCTAAAATTCTTACAATAAAAAGCATACCATGCTCTTCATTATGTTCTCCTGGGCCCCTCTGTGCTGTTTCTGCCACTCCCTGCTGCAATCCTGGCTTGTAATTAACAATTTTAGGCAGTGTTTACAAACAAAAAACATGGCTTCTAACCAGAGTATGATAGGCTGAGAACAGCTTACTGTGTGACTCATGCAGAGCTTGGAGAGGGTGTGTAAAGCTTCTGCCAATGACAAGCAGTGCTGCACATTCCACACATTCCAGCCTGAGCCCGACAGAGCTAACAGAGGAAAGAAGATAAGATTTATTACAGAGACAGTGTGTAATGAATAGCGGAGATGCCGCCGCGCGGTCTGGCGGCGGGACGGCTGTCTCCGCGTTCAGACCGGCGGTTTCCACACAGCAACATGTCTCTGGTTTGCCTGGGCCTTCTAGTGCATACAGATGGAGAGCTACGCGCGCGCGTGTCAGAAGACAGGACCTTTATGCCAGCAGGAGAGGTATCAGCTGATCAGGACAGTCAGCTGATCCCAGCGAATCTTCTGGTTGGCTGAGTGAGTGGCTGGGGGCGGCGCTGCAGAGCGCTGTAGTATATATAGATCTTGCTTGTCAGTTGCTGGTTGTCTGCTGTTGCGAATACTTACGTGTGAGCACTCAGACCTCAGTCAGATCCTACAGTGTGTTAGAACCAGTTGGAACTGGGAATTCACACTTAGCCAGATTCCGCTCTTGTAGTTACTGTGTTATATCTTAGACCAGTTCCAGGGTGTTGAGACCAAGGACCTCACACCCAAGTATAGGATTACTGTGTCATTACTGTGTTATATCTTAGACCAGTTCCAGGGTGTTGAGACCAAGGACCTCACACCCAAGTATAAGATTACTGTGTCATTGCTGTGTTATACTTTAGACCAGTTCCCGGGTGTTGAGACCAAGGACCTCACACCCTAGCCTAGGATACTGTGTTATTCTTTAGACTAGTTCCTGGGTGTCGAGACCAAGGACCTCACACCTCAGACTAGGATTGTGCTTATTGATATTTGTTATGACCTCTGGCTCTGTTGACCTCTCTCTTGCTTTCTGATTGGTACCTCTGCCCATCTGTCTACTAGTTGCCAACCTTGCCTGTACCTGGTTACCGAATCAGTCTTCTGTCTCTGTACCTTATCTGCTAGTGTGTTGCCGACCTGGCCTGTCTGACCCTTCTGGCTGTCACTCATCCCTTGAGTGATCAGTCTGACTGTACTACTCGTGACACTATTCCTCCAGGTGTCAATTAGCTGCTAGGGCTTCCTGCTCTTTAGGAAGTCCTCCCTGCAGTTCAGCCAGGGGTCTCTACTCCATAGGAGTCCACTGGCTGCAGTACAGTCTGATTCCCAATCCATAAGGGAATCCTTGGCTGCAGTACAGTCTGATTCCCAATCCATCTGGGAATCCTTGGCTGCAGTACAGTCTGTCTCTCTTACGCTCAGGAAGACAGCTGAAGTACAGCCAGTGGCCACCTGCACCTCAGGGGTCCACTGGCTGCAGTAGAGTCTGTATCTCCCGCTCCTTATAACCTAACCTAACCTATAATAACCTTTCTTACTGTTGTACCAAACACTCTATCACTTTAGGTGTCCTGTGTTAGCTATACTGGTATTATTGGTGATTCTGCAGATCACACAAAAATGGGGTATAGCCTCTGCATTATTGGTGATACTGCAGATCACCAATAATCAGAAATCCTCTGTGTGCTGACACCAATCGTTACACAGTGCAACTAGAAAAGGCTGCAGTAAGACAGACCACATTAGAACAGGCATAGGAACTTATAGGATAAAAGAAATAAGGCTCAACATTTTGTTACAGTCTCTTTAAATACTACACCATCGTGGGCTCTCGATTTTCCTTTTATCTCTTCAATTATGAGTGTCATTGGGGTAGATTCATCAAATACCACTTACAGTATATTGCGGTGCACACAAAGCGCACAGCAGTATTGCCGTCTCTTCCGCATGCAGCACTACAAGTTTACACCAGTAGCGTGACTCGTGGTACTGGAGTAGCACGACTGTTGCTACGGTAACAATGCATTACTAAAGAGCATTATCGTTAACACTTCTCTGTTCTGCATGCTGTAGTGATGGTAATACTGCCATGTGCTATGTGTGCACTGCTGTACTATCGGCAGTTAATGAATCCACCCCATTGAGCTTTAACCTTTGCAGCCACAGTTATAGTAAAACAGTCATCATGTTGCTACTAACATAGGATATGCACTTGACATTGACCAAGCTATACTTCTTCTAACATACAGGACGTCATGACCACCTGATATGGAGTTTATTTACTCATTTCATCCAAATAGGAATATTTGTCTAGATTGCAAGTGCTGTCTTCTACCCGATCATTTTTTCTGACATTGCTGCATGTTCTTATTAGACAACTCTATTAGCTAATGTGACATTTATGAATGTCCTTATCTATATTATGCACATGTTTGTATCTTAATCTGTAAAATTCAATTAGGGAAACAATGGCACCATATAAATCATGCGTAATACATGGCAACATAGCACGTCTAAGCAGAAATGAAACCAAAACACATGTCCATCAAGTTCAACCCTTTGAGCGTCTTAGTACCTAAATCCAGAGGAAGAAAATGCCAGAAGAGTAAGGGACCTTTCACACTAACACCATCGGGATACACTCCCCCGCTGAAGCGGCCATTCATTTCTATGGGACAGGGCACAGTACCCGTGGTGCAATGTGATGTGCCGGAAGTAGTCCTGCCTGCGCAGAAGCTGCAGTGCATTGGCAAGTGGTGGTATCAAGCAGTGCACAACTCAATGGGGGTCATTGGCATCCTGGCTAATTTTTATAGATTGTGGAGGTAGCAGTGCGGCCTGCGGCACACATGCACAGATTGGGCAAAATGACATGACAAACTTCCTATCTGGCAGGTAGAACGTCACTGAGCAGGGGCGGGTTTATGCAAAGTCCCCTGTTGGCACAGTCTGCCGCAGGGAATTAAATACATGTAACTGTGTGGTAGGGCTCTTATGCCGTGCGCCAATCGCCCTGTACATGTGTGAAACCACCCTTTAATGTTCTCCCTAAGGGGTAAAAATATCACCAATATTTTTCTTAGTAATTATAGCTGTGATGGGTGGGTGCTCTTTCATGTAAGGAAACCATCCAAGTCCCTTTGAATTGCAGATATAAAAGTTTCCACGACTACTGCCTGCAGTAAGTTCTACATCTTAACCCAGTGATCTGCAAACTTGGCTCTCCAGCTGTTAAGAAACTACAATTTGCTAGGATCCTCAGAGATCCGTGGCACTTTTGGGCACTCCAGATGAAAAATAGGTGTGGTCATGCACCAGAATGTGGGTGTGGTCATGAGTAGGACCATATTTACATGAACTTAACAGCGGTCTATGTAGGCCTGCCTAGCAGAATGTTGGATGAAGCCCCCTCTCCATCAATCCAGGAAAACAAATGCAGCATATCACATAAATAAGCAGTGACACTTAAACATATGGGACATGCTGGGCGCTGTGGTACCTGTATGGGGCATGCTGAAAGCTGTGGAGCCTCCATAGGAAGCATGCATTGTTGTGTGTGCCCTCACTGTTCCTCCCCTTGCGCCCCCCCTCCAGCAGAGTGGCACAGCAGGAGGAAAGTACTGATCTCCTCCATCCACTCTCCAAGTCTAGAGACATCCTCTGTAGCTGGCAATTCTCCCCCTAGCATCCAATAATCAGACGCTAGGAGCTCTAGCGTATGATTCTTTCTCATCCACTAGGGGGAGAAGCCCGGAAGAGATGTCTGCAGAATCCGGAGACCAAGTGGCCGGAGGTGAGTACTGCCATCTGCTGCCTGGAGGATATCCGGGGCACCCCAGAATAGATCCGGGGCTTGTGCCACTGATCTTTGGGGCTAGCAACACCCGAGTCCCACGATGCATTGCGGGAGTCTGATAGCCACAGTCATGATTCATAGAGGCAAATGCATTGTGGGACTTTCAGTTCCTTAACAGCTGGAGAGCCAAGTTTGCAGATCACTGTCTTAACCTATACATGTAGTATATATTCTATGTAAAGTTTGTCCTCTGTGCAGTAAAACTAATTTGCAAAGTTTCTTTATTGCCTCTGGATGTATTGTTAGATTGTCTGTAGGTTGCCTCCCCTCTAAGCTGCATGAGCCCAGTTCCTGCATCTTTCTTGGTAAGTGAGACCTTCCACCCCCATGATTTATGAAGTAGCCTGTTTTTGAACCCACTCTGAAACTCTAATGTCTTACCTGTAATGTGGTGCCTGAAACCGTATCCCATATTCCAGATGTGGCCTCACAGGTTCTTTATACGGTATCAGCAGAGTAGTAGCTTCACGACTTTTTATTTCCTTTGTCATGTGTTTTAAAATCCCATTTGCTTTAGCTGATGCTGGTTGGCATTGAATGATGTTTACAACAGAAGAGTGATGTTGCCTAACTTGGTATCCACTGCTATTCACAAGTCCTTTCTCCAAGTCCGATGTCCCCAGCTGTGCCCCATTTAGTTTATATGGTGATTGGCCACTAGCGCAGCCAAAACGCATCAACATTAAATTTCCTCTGACATTTACCTGCCCATACTGTGAAGATCCTCCTGGAGTAGGTTACTGTCCTGCTGAGAGTTGATGATTCTACATAAATTACAAAGACAGCAACATTGCTTTCTATTTCATCTTCCAGGTCATTCAATAATCCACTAAAACAGAGTTGGCCCTTGTGGGACCCAACTGCAAACGGTTGCGTATTTTGACCATAATCCTCTTTCCCTACAGCCAGTACTTAATACATGCACGCAAGTTTTTCCCTTATTCCAATAACATATATTTCATTATAGAGTAAATGTTGGACAGGATCATGTAATGGTGTGACTTGCTATTCACTTTTACTGTATAATACAACTCCAGTACTGTAAATGATCCAATTGAAATGTTTATGATAGAGTTCTGACACAGGATAGGGGGGGTACACGTCTTCTGTCTTCCTAAAGCAAACCTGAACTGAAAATGAAAAGTCAAAACAAACATACACAGGTCATACTTACTTCCTGCAGAGTCTACTCGTCAATCTCTTTCTCCTCTCCTGCGTCCTGTTGGTCCATTGTGATCAAGGGAATTCTCTGCCCTCTATTTTAAAAATGGCCATGACCCTGTAACAGCTTCTGGGTCAGCACACTGTTAAACTGTAGTATTGCCCACTTGACCAATAGGGAAACATGGACATTACCTTGCACATCAGTTGTCCTTTTAGCTATCATTGACGGTAACTGATATATAACTGACAGCAACTGATACATTTCAGTTTTGACAACATCTTGGCAGAACTGGAAGGGATCATTGTTAGAAGAAAATGGTGAGCTTCTGAGAGGAACTGACTTTGAGGTAAGTATTTAATATTAATTTGCAGGTATATCATGTGTTTATTTTAAATAATTTTACTCAGTTCAGGTTACCTTTAACCACTTGCCGACCAGGGGATTTTTCAATGATCGGTGCTGCGTGGGCTCTACAGCCCGCAGCACTGATCAGGAGTGCAGCAGCGCGATCAGACTACCCCCCTTTTTTCCCCACTAGGGGGATGTCCTGCTGGGGGGGTCTGATCACCGCCGGCTGCATTTGCTTAGCGGGGGGGCCCCCCTCCACAGCGTTCTCCACCGTCTCGCCGCTCTCTTCCTCTCCCTCCCCCTGTGAGCTGCGCAGGACGGATTTCCGTCCTGCGCATTGAAGGAGAGGCTTCAGCCTATCATATGCCGGCGATCCCCGGCCAATCAGAGGCCGGGGATCGCCGATCTGCCTTACGGCGCTGCTGCGCAGCAGCGCCGTATGATGTAAACAGCGGGGATTTCTTCCCCGCATGTTTACATTTTGCCGGCAAGCCGCGATCGGCAGCTCTCCGGCTGTTCACGGAGACACCCTCCGTGAACTGACATGGAAACGTTTCCATGGTAATCCGCAGACGACCAGTTTACGCCAATCGGCTGGTCGTCAAGAGGTTAACATGGCCAAGATCATACCATAAATACTTTACGTTCTAGGCTCAAGAAGAGTTTCATTTACCATCAAACTAACAATCTACTTGTGCAGTTGCTGATGCCTAGTATCAGGGAAAGGTATACATAAACATACACATAAAGCAAACAAAAGTAAAGCTAGGAAAATCACATAATTTGCTTTCATTCCTATAGCTTTTGACTTCTGATAAAAGTTGGAGTGAAGAAAACTATTGGGATCTAATTTTATGGAATGCTGGGCGGCTTGATAAAGGGCAGGAGCCCGAAACAGCTGACTGTTGCTGCTGATAGCATTATGTTTTAATTTTGTTTAAATAAAGACTTGAAAACGACTTCAAGATTGTGCGGACCTCAATCGATTATCTTGCTGTATACACTCTGGCGGTACCCAGAGGGAAGGTCCAGCACATCTAGTCCCTTGTTTTAGGGACCTGGTCTCGTGTGTGCGGTTCCACTAAAAACTATTGTAAAAAATGTAGCAATTGTATTTATTACATTATTTTTACTTCAGTTCCTCCTTAACCACTTCCCCTCTGCCGGGACGAGTAACTATGCCCCTGCAAAATGCCACAACTCTGTGCAGGGGCGTAGGTACTATGTCCCACCCGCCGCACAACCCTCCCCCCCCCCCCCCCGCTCACCCCCCGTGCTCAGTACCACCGCTCATTACCGCTGATCGTTAGCCGCTAAATCAATAAATGGGAAAACAAATCCCATTAATTGATCTAAGTTCCCTGTTCAGACGGCTCTGCCATTCATAAATCCCATCCATGCAGTGCTTCCACTTCCATACTAATAGTACGGTAAGCTGAAGTCACCACTGAGGACATCTTGTGGGCAAGTTTTAATATTACGTCCCCTTTTTTTCAGTTAATCATCCCTAGTTACCTTTTTTTTAATTATTAAGCCCTGACCTCCTACACTCCCATAAAGTTACCTTTTTTTTTTTTTAATTAAAAAAAAATTACAAATAAAAAAAATACATAAATAGTTACCTTAGGGACTGAACTTTTTTTTAATATGCATGCAAAGAGGGTATACTACAATTATTTTATAAATTATGGGTTTGTAATTAGGGATAGACGCAAAACTGAAACAATGCACCTTTATTTCCAAATAAAATATTGGCACATACATTGCAATAACCGATACAAATGGGCAAATAAAATGTGTGGGTTTTAATTACGGTAGCATGTTTTATTTTGAAACTATAATGTCCGAAAACTGAGAAATAATGAATTTTTTTCCATTTTTTTATTATTATTCCCATTAAAACTGAGTTAGAATAAAATAATTCTTAGCAAAAAGTACCCCCCAAAGAAAGTCTAATCAGTGGCAAAATAAACAAGATATAGATTGTTTCGTTGTGATAAGTAGTAATAAAGTTATAGATGAATGAATGGAAGGAGTGCTGATGGGTGAAAATTGCTCTGGTTTTTTAAGAGGAAAAACCCTTTGAGGTAAAGTGGTTAAAAGACAGGTGTGAGCAGGAAAAAAAATAAGATCTAGTTACCTGGGGCTTCCTCCAACCACAGAGAGTTCCTGCCTAATCTCCTACTACAGTACAAAGCCAGTGATAGCACCATGGACAGCTCCTTGTATAGCAATGGATAATGAGAACAGAGACAGATTCTGCACCACAGATACTTGCTGCCTAACCTCCTACTACAGTATAATGCCAGAGCTAGCACCATGGACAGCTACTGGTATAGCAATGGGTAATGAGAACAGATACAGATTCAACACCACAGAGAGTTCCTGCCTAACTTCCTAGTGCAAATCCTGTGTCAGAACTAGTACTATGCACAGCTCCTGGTATAGTAATGGGTAATGAGGACTTATACAGCTTCAGCACCACATATACTTACATATACTTTCTGCCTAACCTCCTACTGCAATACAATGCCAGAATTAACACCATGGACAGCTCCTGGTATAGCAATGGGTAATGAGGACAGATACAGATCCATCACCACAGAGAGTTTCTGCCTAACTTCCTAGTGCAAAGCCTGTGTCAGAACTAGCACCATGGACAGCTCCTGGTATAGCAATGGGTAATAAGGACATATACAGATTAAGCACCACAAAGAGTTCCGGCCTAGCCTCATACTACAAAGCCTTTGTCAGAATTAGCACATTGGATTCAGCACCACAGATTCTTCCTGCCTAATACTACAGTATAATGCCAGAACTAGCACCATGGACAGCTCCTTGTATAGCAATGGGTAATGAGGACGGAACTATCTCAGTGGAGAGTTGCCAATGTTTTTTTTTCTGTACAAAATAAAGAAGATAACTTCAATTAAAGCTGTGAGTGAAACAATAAACAGCTCTTACTAAAATAATGAACACCATCACTGCATCTACTTCTAGGCAATGTTAATCAATTAGTTAATTTAAATTCATTAAAGTGAATCTCTCTTTAAAGCTGTTGATGTATGTGAATACTTTTAGCTTAATGTAAATAATCTTATCAGTATCTGCAAAGGTTTTACCGACCTTGTTGCTATATTTGTAATTATGTAAGCATTTGGAAACAACTCTGTCTACTTCATAGACCTGGGGCCCACAGGAGCTGTTTCAGCCACGCAGAACACGCAGGAGGGATTTTGATTACCCCAAATTGCAACTGTGCGTCCTGCAACATTTTTGGAGGGTTCAGGCTCCAATACAAAATATAGTATCACTGCAAATAGGCTTTTCAATTGTTGTACAAAAGCGATTTTGCAGCGATTTTACTACCCAGGAGAAAAGAAAAATTGCAAATCGGAATCGCTCTACACTCGCTAAGATTAAATTGAAAATCACTTTCAACACTCTGGAAATCGCTACTATGAAAGGGAAGATGCAAACAGCTACAGTGCCTGATACTGCTTGAAGGGGTTGTGAACTCAAATTCATGACAGGATTTGTGGGTTTGCAGACCCCCAACACTTGATAAAGGGTTTGTCAATCGCCAGCCAAAACACAACTCACGATGTTCGTGCCAATTAATGTCATGTTCCCATGCCAAGAATCTCATCTCCTCCTCTTTCTCAAAATCCCATCTTGCCATTCTGGAGCTTCAACCAACCCATCAGTTTATCACCTCTTCCAACAGCAGGCTGAAGTCACCTCTCCTAACTCTCTATGCCGAGACAAGTCAAAACAGCACAGGAAAATTTGGGTGAACCATTACTGCTATAGGCTGTAATTAGAATTACGTCTATAGCGGCACTCATACAGTAATTTGGGCTCTGTCAAAAAACTGAGCCGAAATGAGTATGAAAACAATGTAATTTGGCCGGCAGCAATAGCTGGCAGCCAAATTATGTCTTTCCCCCTAAGTCCATGGCGGCCTGGAGGGGGAATAGTAATTAATGCAGCCAGGAATTTTGCAGGGTGAGCCATTTTTCAGCTTCACTCTGCACCTAAATTTCCCCGCCCCATGTTTGCATGTATGCCTATATGCTGCTCATAGTGACTAACGGGACCATAACAAGTTGGATTGGCGGGCTAGATGGGACATCCGATCTTCAGTTTATCTCTAGAAATTCAAAAACATAATTCTAACCTGTGTGTATTAATAGTTCATTGCTTGTGCACAAGTTTTCATAACGCAGGAAGTAAACTGTAAGACTTCTGTCTACAACCTGTCTCTGTTTATGTATAGACATAAGGGCCTTGCTACAATGTATGTGCATATCTGGATGACACTTCCACATACATCTATCGTCCTGTTAGGAAGACATTAAAGGACACCTGAGGCGAAAATAAACTAGTGAAATAAATGATTGTATCTATCTTTCTTCTCCTAAAAATGACTTTTTAAGATATTCCACAGTTTTATTTTATGTTTACATCTACATTTTAAGTTTTAACTGTTTTATTGTTTTTGCTCAATGACACATTCATTGAAGTATGTCAGAGCTAAAATCTATGAACTATTGACCCTTTTTATCTCTTTCCTGCTCTCAGAAGCCATTTTCTGCTACGAAAGTGTTTTATAGTTGGAATTTCTTATCACACTTTAGTCACTTCCTGTCTGAGTCAGGACTGAGTCAGCCACTTACATACCTGATATTTAACACTTTCAGGCAGAGAAAGAACAAAAGGAACAAAGCATAGTTATTTGTGTGCGAGGCACTGTACATACACATGTCTATCTCATTATGTCACATGCCACCTCGGATATCCTTTAAAGTGTTTCATATATTCAACTTTCAATTAGAAACCGGTACGACTGTGTCTGATCAAAATTATACTGTGTATAAGGAGTAAGCAATTTCATTCACTATAAATAGAAAAGTTCATCTTTAAAGTGACACTGAAGCAAATACAAACTAATGATATAATGAATTGTATATGTAGTACAGATAATGAATAGAACATTAGTAGCAAAGAAAAGAGTCTCATATTTGTATTTTCCATTGTATAGCTTTTTTTTTTATAACATTGCCTATTTTTTTTTTATATTTTCAGTTCACAAACTACACTCCGCATTTTAAACTATGAAACAGAGCAGAGCTAATGACCCTTTAAACTCCTCTGCAGTAATATCTTATCTGAAGTTGTATTTTATTGTTTTTTTTATGTATAAGTGCTTCAGAAAATAGCTCTGTAGCCGACAAAATATGAGGGAGAGCTCAGAGAATCTCTTTTGCGTAGATAACAAATGAAGTTTCTTAACCCTTCCTGTACTGGAAACAATTTGAGACTCATATCGGTGCTACTAATGTGTTATTTCTTAGCTGTACTACACATACAATTCATTATATCATACATTTATTTTCACTTCATATTCCCTTTAAGAGAGATATGGAGTGAGGAAAATAAAGAGATGGTAAATAAGCATAAGGTAAACAAAAAGCAGACAGCATTGACTAGCTAAGTTTTGTAACTAAACCCCAAAGTCTTTTGCTGATGCTATATAGTATGGAAAAATATTCTGTGTGGCCAAGGATGGTACTGATGTTGTAAAGTAATGCAAAACATTCTCCGAGGTCAAACATGTTTGAGAATACAGATGCAAACAACTACCCTTTCTTGGAAATCATCACTTTAGACCTTGGAAAATGAATACCACATTCAACTGACACAAAAGCATCAGATGCAACTGTACAGCTAATGTAGATTTCAGAGCACCACTGGATATTCTCACTAAGATCTTCAAGGAAAGAAATATCTTCACTTTATTATTAAAGAACCAACGCAAAGAACAACCTGCCTAAGTCCTTCAGACTGTTTAGTCAAAAAGGTCAAAAGTCCGTCACTAGGCAAGTAACCAAACTTTAATTTCACTATTATGTACAATGCACATCACGCCTTGAAGTGATGTATCATAAAGAACAACTATCCTGAAAAATTGTAAAATTTAAAATTTAAAATACATACATACAGTATACTGTAAATGTGCTACTGTCCCAGAGCACAATGCACTATACATTTTTTTTCCTGTACTGCTGGTACTTACAGTATGCAGCAAAACAGATTTTGGACTAGTCCATCTCCTCATGGGTTATTCGCAAATATTTCTTTATATGCAAAATCTGTTACTGAACAGAAGTTTCTCAATCCAACTGCCAGAGTAGTGTGCAAGGGAGTTGGGAGTCTGGCCAGCATCTTTGCATAGATACTTTTCAGGAAGTGTTTTAGAAAAGAATAAGGTAATAGAGAGACATGGGGCCCCCGGCTGTCGTGCGGACCAGTGTTTGTGATTTAAAATTTCTTTTTTGCAGCTTCTAGGATGCAGTTGACAGGTGAGTGGTTAGGGAGGGGACCGTATGGGAGATGTGCCTACACGGGGCGTCCCTGTAAAACGATGCAATCTATGATTGCATCCAACCAAAGCCTCCCACCTGAATGCTAATGTATGCAATTCCTGCTAGATTTGGTACAGCAGGCAAAGGGTGTATAACAGTACACCTGATTTGATGATTGGCTGACTGGCGTCTGATGACCAGATAAAGGCAGGAGATTGCTCTAGCTGAAAGTTAGCAATTGTGTTTGTTGCAGTTACCATTCCAGAATCTGTCAGATCTGTTGGCTTTTTGCTACCCACCATGTGTGGCAGCAACACAGGGAAAAGTATTTTATAATGCACTTTATTCAGGTAGAAATGCGCATTTTATATGTATGCATTCTAAATTGTATACTTTTTTTCTGATAGTTCTCCTTTAAATTGGACAATCCCCTTTCCAGGGAAAAATTCCTTCCTGACTCCAGATGGCAATCAGATAAAATCCCTGGATAAACATCATTAGGCATTACCTAGTAATTGTAGCCATGGATGTCTTTCAACGCAAGGAAAGCATCTAAGCCCCCTTTAAATGCAGGTATAGAGTTTGCCATAAAGACTTTCTGTGGCAATGCATTCCACATCTTAATCACTCTTACTGTAAAGAACCCTTTCCTAAATAAATGGCTAAAACGTTTGTCCTCCATGCGCAGATCATGTCCTCTAGTCCTTCGAGAAGGCCTAGGGACAAAAAGCTCATCCGCCAAGCTATTATATTGCCCTCTGATGTATTTATACATGTTAATTAGATCCCCTCTAAGGTGTATTTTCTCTAGACTAAATAAACCCAGTTTATCTAACCTTTCTTGGTAAGTGAGACCTTCGATCCCACGTATCAATTTTGATGCTCGTCTCTGCACCTGCTCTAAAATTGCAATATCTTTTTTGGAATGTGATGCCCAGAACTGAACTCCATATTCCAGATGTGGCCTTACTAGAGAGTTAAACAGGGGCAATATTATGCTAGCATCTCGAGTTTTTATTTCCCTTTTAATGCATCCCAAAATTGTGTTCGCTTTAGCTGCAGCGGCTTGGCATTGAGTACCATTAATTAACTTGTTGTCGATGAGTACTCCTAAGTCCTTCTCCAAGTTTGATGTCCCCAACTGTATCCCATTTATTTTGTATGGTGCTGGACCATTGGTACGACCAAAATGCATGACTTTACATTTTTCAACATTGAATTTCATCTGCCATGTATGTGCCCATATAGCCATCCTATCCAGATCCTGTTGCAATATGACACTATCTTCCTGAGAGTTGATGATTCTGCACAATTTTGTATCATCTGTAAAAATAGCAACATTGCTTACTACTGCATCTACTAGGTCCTTAATAAATAAATTGAAGAGCACTGGACCCAGAACAGACCCCTGTGGTACCCCACTGTTAACAGTCTCCCATTTTAGTACGATCCATTGACCACAACTCTTTGTTTTCTGTCCATTAGCCAGTTCCCTATCCATGCACACAGACTCTTCCCCAGTCCTTGCATCCCCACTTTTGCACCAGACTTTTGTGGGGAACAGTGTCAAAGGCCTTTGCAAAGTCCAAGTATATCACATCTACAGCATTCCTAATATCCATATTAGCATACACTACCTCATAAAAGCTGAGCATGTTAGTCAAACAGGACCTCTCTTTAGTAAACCCATGTTGATGCTGAGAAATAAGATTATTTTCTACTATGAAGTCATGTATAGTATCTCTTAGTAACCCTTCAAATAGTTTGCATACAACTGCAGGTCTATAATTTCCTGGATCTGATTTTTTGTCCTTCTTAAATAATGGGAAAACGTGGGCTGTACGCCAATCCACTGGGACTCTGCCAGTTGAAAGAGAGTCACAAAAGATAAGATAAAGGGGTTTATCGATAACTGAACTTAATTCCCTTAGGACCCGAGGATGCATGCCATCCGGGCCAGGTGCCTTGTCTATTTTTAATGTATTTAGTCTTGCCTCTACTTCTTCCTGCGTCAAGTATTTAATATTACAGTTGGAAGATTGAGACTCTTCTGCCTCTGTAATTTGCAACAGTGCTGTTTCCTTTGTGAAGACAGAAGCAAAGAAAGCATTTAATAACTCTGCCTTACCTTGGTCATCCACCATTGAGTTCCCACCCTCATCCTTTAGGAGTCCTATACAGTCAACCTTTCTTTTTTTAGAGTTGATGTACTTGTAAAACTTTTTTGGGTTAGATTTGATATCCCTAGCGATTTGATTTTCAGCTTCGATCTTTGCCAGCCTAATTTCTTTTTTACAATTTTTATTGCACTCCTTATAATTGCTTAGTGCAGCCTCGGTCCCCTCCTGTTTTAAGACTTTATAGGCATTCTTTTTCCTCTTCATTTTATCTTTAACCTTTCTATTCATCAATAGAGGCCTTTTTTTATTCCTAGATATTTTGTTTCCATATGGGATATACATACTACAATATCGATTGAGTATAAGTTTAAAAGCTTGCCATTTCCCTTCAGTGTCCTCCCCTTGTAGTACATTATCCCAGTTCACCAAACTTAGTGCCTGCTAGTGTTGGGCGAACATCTAGATGTTCGGGTTCGGGCCGAACAGGCCGAACATGGCCGCGATGTTCGGGTGTTCGACCCGAACTCCGAACATAATGGAAGTCAATGGGGACCCGAACTTTTGTGGTTTGTAAAGCCTCCTTACATGCTACATACCCCAAATTTACAGGGTATGTGCACCTTGGGAGTGGGTACAAGAGGAAAAAAAAATTTAGCAAAAAGAGCTTATAGTTTTTGAGAAAATCGATTTTAAAATTTCAAAGGGAAAACTGTCTTTTAAATGCGGGAAATGTCTGTTTTCTTTGCACAGGTAACATGCTTTTTGTCGGCATGCAGTCATAAATGTAATACATATAAGAGGTTCCAGGAAAAGGGACCGGTAATGCTAACCCAGCAGCAGCACACGTGATGGAACAGGAGGAGGGTGGCGCAGGAGGAGAAGGCCACGCTTTGAGACACAACAACCCAGGCCTTGCATGAGGACAAGAAGCGTGCGGATAGCATGCTTTGTACCACCATGCAGTCATAAATGTAATAAAGATAAGTGGTTCAATAAACAGGGACCACGCGGCAACGCTAACCCAGCAGCAGCACACGTGATGGAACAGGAGGAGGCGCAGGAGGAGAAGGCCACGCTTTGTGAGACACAACAACCCAGGCCTTGCATGAGGACAAAAAGCGTGCGGATAGCATGCTTTGTACCGCCATGTAGTCATAAATGTAATAAAGATAAGAGGTTCCATAAACAGGGACCGGCAACGGTAACCCAGCAGCAGCAGCAGCAGCACACGTGATGGAACAGGAGGAGGCGCAGGAGGAGAAGGCCACGCTTTGTGAGACACAACAACCCAGGCCTTGCATGAGGACAAAAAGCGTGCGGATAGCATGCTTTGTACCGCCATGTAGTCATAAATGTAATAAAGATAAGAGGTTCCATAAACAGGGACCGGCAACGGTAACCCAGCAGCAGCAGCAGCAGCAGCAGCACACGTGATGGAACAGGAGGAGGCGCAGGAGGAGAAGGCCACGCTTTGTGAGACACAACAACCCAGGCCTTGCATGAGGACAAAAAGCGTGCGGATATAGCAGCAATGCTTTTTGCCGCCATGCAGTCATAAATGTAATACAGATGAGAGGTTCAATAAACAGGGACCGGAAACGCTAAACCATCCCAGATGTTCATCGGTCATGTTACTTGGTTGGGGTCCAGGAGTGTTGCGTAGTCGTTTCCAATCCAGGATTGATTCATTTTAATTTGAGTCAGACGGTCTGCATTTTCTGTGGAGAGGCGGATACGCCGATCTGTGATGATGCCTCCGGCAGCACTGAAACAGCGTTCCGACATAACGCTGGCTGCCGGGCAAGCCAGCACCTCTATTGCGTACATTGCCAGTTCGTGCCAGGTGTCTAGCTTCATGCCCGGTTTCAGGTCCAGCGGTGCCAGCCACAAATCCGTCTGTTCCTTTATTCCCCTCCAAATTTCCTCCCCTGTGTGCTGCTTATCCCCAAGGCAGATCAGCTTCAGCAACGCTTGCTGACGCATGCCAACAGCTGTGCTGCACTGCTTCCACGATCCTACTGCTGCTGGTGCTGGGTTAGCATTTCCGGATGAGGTACAGCTTTGAGATGCGTTGGAGGAGAAGGAGTCAGAGAGGTAGGTGCTGCTGTTGTTATCCAGCTGTTTGCGGCGTGGGCAACACCCGCGCCGTAGCAGGTGAGGAATCGCTGCCAGGCTCCACAAGGTTCACCCAGTGCGCGGTAAGGGAGATGTATCGACCCTGGCCGAACGCACTCGTCCAGGTGTCAGTGGTGAGGTGAACCTTGCAGGCAACGGCATTCTTCAAGCTTCGGGTTATTTAGCTGACCACGTGCTCATGCAACTCAGGCACTGCAGAGCGCGCAAAGTGGTAGCGGCTGGGAACCACGTAACGTGGGATGGCCACTGACATCATGCCCTTGAAGCTGTTTGTCTCCACCACTCGATATGGCAGCATTTCGCAGGCCAGAAGCTTGGCTATGCTGGCTGGCTGTTACTGCCACGGCCCGGGGGTCATTTGCTGGCAATTTCCTCTTGTGCTCAAACATCTCAGAGACAGACAACTCAACCGTAGCGCTGCACACCGAAGGGCTGTTGGTTGTTGTGTTTGATGAACACTGGGAGACCTCAAGAGCACTAGTCCGGAAAGTGACAGTGTCAGCATCGTCTGATGTTTGTGAATGTTGTGAACCACGCAATGGCTGGGCTACTGCTGCTGCTGAGGCGGGTCTGGTGGTGAGTCTGGTGAACCCAAGGGAGGCAGTGTTGCTGGTGGTACCCTGTCCTGCCGCGTTTGCCCACAGAGTGGGATGTTTGGATAGAATGTGGCGGCTCATGCTGGTGGTGGAGAGGTTGTTAATACTTTTCCCCCTGCTCAGGCGGGTCTTGCACACCTTGCAAATCGCCATGGTAACATCCTCAGTGCAGTCTTCAAAGAAAGCCCAGACTTTAACTGGCTGAGGACTCGGACCTCGTGCGTGATGTGCTGGTGCTGCTTAACCCACTGCTGGACGCTTGAGAGGTCATCCAAGTAATTATCTGGTCCTGTTCTTTTGGATCTGTGAGGGTTGTTGTCCTGGACAACATGGGCAGTATTGAGTGGGTTTTCTTGGGTGCTCCCCTGTGGCCTGTACGTGAACCGTCAGGGGAAACACCTCTTCCCTTGCCCCTCCCTCTTTCACCGGATTTCTTCCTCATTTCACTTATCCTTAAAGTACACGCTGACTGGCAGCAGTACAGTGGCAGTACAGAAATGCTATACAGTGGTGGGTGAGCGGTGTACCACTATTGTCAGCAGTGACACAGAGCACAATGCTATACAGTGGCGGGTGAGCGGTGTACTACTGTTCCCAGCAGACACAGAGTGGAAGTAAACACAATGCTATATAGTGTGGCTGAGCCGTGTACACAGAGTGGCATTAAACACAATGCTATATAGTCTGCTATATAGTCACCCCGAACAGGGTGATGTTCTGCAGAACCCGAACAGTGGCAAACACTGTTCGCCCAACACTACTGGGAGGGAACGCAGATTTTAGTACCTAAACACACGATACAACATGTTTTCCGGGGTCGGACTCTGAGGCACATACAGATGGTCCCGATCATCATCCTCATCATACAACTCTTCTCCTGAGTCTGACCCACCCACCACCTCTGCCACCCCAACATCCCCAGACACAGACCCCTCATCGTCCTCAACATTAACTTGGGATGCTGGCCTGAGCCAGACCTCCTCCTCCACATCAGGCCCCATCATCTCCTCAATGGCAGCCCTCATTAATCGCTCTGGCGACGGACTGATGGACACAACGTTCTCCTCCGGGGAGGGCTGCTGCTGACCACTGGCTGCTGGGGTGGATGTTATAGCTTGCGTGGGGCGTTGGCTGTTGCTGTCGTTGGGAGTGCTGCTCACAGCGGAGGTCTCTGGGGAACTCATGTTGAGCTCATATAGTGGTTGACGGTGAGTGGAGTATTACTGATCCCAGCAATATACACACTGACTGGCAGAGTACGCAATGCTATATAGTGTGGCTGAGCGGTGTACACAGAGTGGCAGTAAACACAATGCTATATAGTCTGGCTGAGCGAGCGGTGTACTACTGTTCCCAGCAGAATCAGAGTGGCAGTAAACAATGGTATATAGTCTGGCTGAGCGGTGTACACAGAGTGTCAGTAAACAATGGTATATAGTCTGGCTGAGCGAGCGGTGTACTACTGTTCCCAGCAGAATCAGAGTGGCAGTAAACAATGGTATATAGTCTGGCTGAGCGGTGTACACAGAGTGTCAGTAAACAATGGTATATAGTCTAGCTGAGCGGTGTACACACAATGCTATATAGTCTGCTATATAGTGTCAGTAAACAATGGTATATAGTCTGGCTGAGCGAGCGGTGTACTACTGTTCCCAGCAGAATCAGAGTGGCAGTAAACAATGGTATATAGTCTGGCTGAGCGGTGTACACAGAGTGTCAGTAAACAATGGTATATAGTCTGGCTGAGCGAGCGGTGTACTACTGTTCCCAGCAGAATCAGAGTGGCAGTAAACAATGGTATATAGTCTGGCTGAGCGGTGTACACAGAGTGTCAGTAAACAATGGTATATAGTCTGGCTGAGCGGTGTACACAGAGTGTCAGTAAACAATGGTATATAGTCTGGCTGAGCGGTGTACACAGAGTGGCAGTAAACACAATGCTATATACTCTGGCTGAGCGAGCGGTGTACTACTGTTCCCAGCAGACACAGAACAGTAAACAGAATGCTATATAGTGTGGCTGAGCGAGCGGTGTACCACTATTCCCAGCAGACACAGAACAGTAAACAGAATGCTATATAGTGTGGCTGAGCGAGCGGTGTACCACTATTCCCAGCAGACACAGAACAGTAAACAGAATGCTATATAGTGTGGCTGAGCGAGCGGTGTACCACTATTCCCAGCAGACACAGAACAGTGAACAGAATGCTATATAGTGTGGCTGAGCGAGCGGTGTACCACTATTCCCAGCAGACACAGAACAGTGAACAGAATGCTATATAGTGTGGCTGAGCGAGCGGTGTACCACTATTCCCAGCAGACACAGAACAGTGAACAGAATGCTATATAGTGTGGATGAGCGAGCGGTGTACCACTATTCCCAGCAGACACAGAACAGTAAACAGAATGCTATATAGTGTGGCTGAGCGAGCGGTGTACCACTATTCCCAGCAGACACAGAACAGTGAACAGAATGCTATATAGTGTGGCTGAGCGAGCGGTGTACCACTATTCCCAGCAGACACAGAACAGTAAACAGAATGCTATATAGTGTGGCTGAGCGAGCGGTGTACCACTATTTCCAGCAGACACAGAACAGTAAACAGAATGCTATATAGTGTGGCTGAGCGAGCGGTGTACCACTATTCCCAGCAGGCACAGAACAGTAAACAGAATGCTATATAGTGTGGCTGAGCGAGCGGTGTACCACTATTCCAAGCAGACACAGAACAGTGAACAGAATGCTATATAGTGTGGCTGAGCGATTGGTGTACCACTATTCCCAGCAGACACAGAGTGGCAGTAAACAGAATGCTATATAGTGTGGCTGAGCGAGGTACACAGAGTGGCAGTAAACAGAATGCTATATAGTGTGGCTGAGCAAGCGGTGTACTACTATTCCCAGCAGACACAGAGTGGCAGTAAACAGAATGCTATATAGTGTGGCTGAGCGAGGTACACAGAGTGGCAGTAAACAGAATGCTATATAGTGTGGCTGAGCAAGCGGTGTACTACTGTTCCCAGCAGTGACACAATGACAGGGGGGACCCTGGCTAGCGTGGCTGGAGCGCGAACTACCCTGCCTGCCTACCCAAAGCTAAACCCACAGACAAATGGCGGAGATATGACGTGGTTCGGGTATTTATTTACCAGAACCACGTGACAGTTCGGCCAATCAGAGCGCGTTCGGGTCCGAACCACGTGACCCGTTCGGCCAATCACAGCGCTAGCCGAACGTTCGGGGAACGTTCGGCCATGCGCTCTTAGTTCGGCCATATGGCCGAACGGTTTGGCCGAGCACCGTCAGGTGTTCGGCCGAACTCGAACATCACCCGAACAGGGTGATGTTCTGCAGAACCCGAACAGTGGCGAACACTGTTCGCCCAACACTAGTGCCTGCCTAATTTGATTGAACTTTGCTTTTCTAAAATTCATAGTTTTAGTGGTCCCGCTGCCCCGTGGCCTATCACCAGATCAAACGTTACCATGTTGTGATCACTATTTCCCAAATGTTCTTGAACCTGCACATTTGATACATTATCTGGTCTATGTAATGATCCGCTCAGCTGCCTGCGCAGGCAGGCAGCTTTTTGACCACTGTTCAGGTCTGCATTCTGCAGGTCTCTGGAGGAGAGACCTTTTGTCAGTTTTGCAGCTTGCTGCTGCTGAGGAATTTGCATACGTTTGTCATGCAAATTGCCTAGCCACATCCTTTGTAGGCTTGCTCTATATATACCATGTGATTCCACAGTACGTGGCTGGTCATAAGGGTTTGTCCTGTGAAACACTCCTGGAGTGTCAGCCATGCTTATTGTTTGAAGATTAGCTTAGAGTAATTCCTGGGACTGCGCTAGGCATCCTTGCTAGAGCAGTCAGGATTGTATTATTTGTATTGCCTGTTCTGTCTCTCTTGCTGTACTTGGATCGCACTTGCTCTGGCAGAAAGAGCAGTGGATTCAGCTCGCTCTGTTTCTATACTTGGATCACACTCGCTCTGGCGGAAAGAGCAGTGGATCCTGCTAAAGCTATCTTGCTATACTTGGATCGCACTTGCTCTGGCGGAAAGAGCAGGGGATCCGGCAAGCTCTGTTGCCTTACTTGGATCGCACTCGCTCTGGCGGAAAGAGCGGTGCATCGTATCTCTCACTTATTCCTGTTTTCGTGTATCTGTCTTGTCTGAGACGAGCGCTTGCTGGAGGCTCGGTGAGGTAACCGTTAAGCAAGCGCTCGCGTCCTATGTTTCATGTTTGTCTGTTGGTGGTTAGTTAGGCGTGCTTGTCTCTGTTGTGCTTAACACGCAGAGACCGCGCAGTAAACGCATTCGCTGTTGCGAATGAGTGCGGTGTTCGCGTTTAGTTAGCGTTTGTTATTTTCCTTATCTTCTCATTGTATTATTGCTGTGCCTTTGCTACTCTCATGCCCTGTCTTGCTTAAGCCTTGTGTCACCTCTGGCAATCGCCTCTCTTGCGATTGCGTTCCTACTTCGTTTCTGCTGTTGTGTGTGCACCGTCGCGGGTTGGCGACTAAATTGGGGCACTTACATACATTCTATCCCTGTGCTCATTCTCTTTCGCAATCGCTTCTCTTGCGATTGCGTTCTCACTTGGTTTCCTCTGTTGTGTGTCCGCCGTCGCAAGTTGGCGGCTAGATTGGTGGACATACATACATTCCTCATCTGTGCTTATTCGGTCTTGTGTCGCTGTTAGCAACCGCCATCTCTGGTGATTGCCTTCTCACCTTATCTTCCTGGTTGTGTGTTCATCGTCGCAGGGTGGCGACTAGATTGGTGGACACACATACCCTCTGTCGCTTTGATCTCTCTCTTTCAGGGCTATCTTGCCCTGCGTTTCTTCCCTTCGTGCAATTCCTGTCTGGCGTCTGTGGCAGGGCAGAGGAGCTGTTCCTCTGCACTCCACAGCTCCACTTGCCGACAGGAATTTCCCTCTACAGGTGCATTGCACCTTTTGCTGGGTTCCCTCAAATTATACGCTTGTGGAGGATTTCCGCAGTGTCAGCGCACGTCTTGTGCGCTGATCACGGAGAGAATTCCACAAGCGTTACAGTCTATTAGAAATGATCAGATCCAGCAACGCATTCCCCCTAGTTGGTTCCGTTACCATTTGAGTCAAGTGATTGTCCTGTAGTGCTGCCAGAAATCTGCTGCTTTTACCAGAATGGGTAGCCTCAATACTCCAGTCAATTGGTCTGGGAAGTTGAAGTCGCCCATAATTATGACCTGCAGCTTTTTCAATCTGCTGTAGTAATCGCAGTTCTGCAGCTTCATTAATATGAGGTGGCCTGTAGCATACCCCAATAAGCAATTGGCAACTTTTATTTCCACCATGAATATTTACCAAACGGACTCCACATCTTCGCAATCTTCCTCCATCTCATCGTTGAGGACAGCTGTAAAAGAATTCTTAACAAAGAGACAAACCCCTCCACCTTTTTTCCCTGTTCTATCCTTCCTAAACACATTGTATCCTTTTAAATTAGTTATCCAGTCATGGATTTCATCCATCCATGTCTCGGTTATTACCACAATGTCATAGCCTTTGTCATTCAGAATGAACTCTAGTTCGTCTATTTTATTTGCAATGCTCCGAGCATTGGTTACCATGCGCTTTATATATTTTTACCACCACATTTACCAATTTTGTTTACATGAAATGGGCTACTTGAAGTTTTACCAACCTCCTTAATCTTTACACTTTCCCCACCCCCCTCTCCACCCCCCATAATGTTAGGCTCCCACTGTCTTTTTACCTTATCTTGTCTACGTATTGAGACTTTATCCTCCCGCCTCCCCCCAGATCCTAGTTTAAAATCTCCTCCAACCGTTTAGCCATCTTCTCCCCCAATGCAGCTGCACCTTCCCCATTAAGGTGCAGCCCATCCCTGCTGTAGAACCTGTAGCCGACTGCAAAGTCTGCCCAGTTCTCCAGGAACGCAAACCCCTCTTTCCTACACCAATTTCTCAGCCACTTATTTAACTCCCTAAGCTCCCTCTGTCTCTCAGATGTAGCACGTGGCACTGGCAGTATTTCAGAGAACACCACCTTGGAGGTCCTTGCTTTAAGTTTATCTCCAAGTACCTGAAAATCATTTTTGAGGACCTTCCATCTCCCACTAACTTTGTCATTGGTGCCAATGTGTACCATTAAAGCCGGGTTTTTCCCAGCCCCACCCAGTAATCTGTCAATTCTTTCCGCTACATGCCGAACCCGAGCACCCAGGAGGCAACAGACTGTACGGCATTCACGGTTTCTTCGACAGATTACCCTATCTGTGCGCCTAATAATTGATACCCTACCACCAGTACCTGTCTATCCTTAGCTGCACTCCTATTCCCTTTCTCGTTGCAGCAGTCTGCCCCTTGGTTGCTAAGGAGCACCTCCTGCTGCAGCATTGCTACTCCAGAATCATCTTCCACAATAGTATGCAAACAAGCATACTTATTAGTGAGGGACAACTCGGGACTAGCCTCCCTGCCACTTTTTCCCCTACCCCTTCTAACTGTGACCCAACTAGCGGCTACCTCTGCTTCTTGCTCTGACTGTGCTCCACCCACCTCATCATCACCGGTTCCATCCAGTGTCTGGATTTCATTAACAATGTTTATCGTTATTGAGATTTCGTTATCTACCAGTACCAATTTGTTATCTAGACGGGCCTTTTTCTCTAGAGTGGGTAAACTGAAAACATCAAACATATTCATAAGTTGTCCATTTTCCTCCTCCCCATTTTTTGTATTGTTTTTGTTTTACTTTAGGTGCACAATATGTTTGTTTGTTTTTCCAGATCAGATCCCCTCTAGTTACTATGATTATTTTTAGAAGAATTTTCTCGTACATCTTGTAATTTCAAAAGTTGTTTGGGCATTTCATCTTACCATTTTATTGTGTCAATGGAAATACTTGCATTATGTGCTATATGTGTCTTTATAAAAATCTAAATCTTGGTTTTGTATATTTTGTGGTATCTGAAAACTTGTATTTAATTTCTTTAAATAGCCTTTACAAAGTTTCTATTTTTACCCCAGAAATCAGATACATTTAGGTAATAATTTTATTCCATAATGCCAATGTTGCTTAGCTTTTGTCAAGCGGTGTGTGCAAATCTAGATATCTGGAAAGCAAACAATGTACTATACCTTGACTTTGCAATAGCTTTTACATTTACCTAGTGTAGAAGATGAGAATACAGGAACTAGAGGAAAATTAAAATAGTATGCTCTAAATAAGAAATTCTTACCAATGAAGCCCCACAAGGTCAGATCTGGACATAACTGTGTTTTTTAATTGGCTGACTGGCTGGGCTCTGCAGACCAGATTATTGCAGGTGCTGCTTGTTGAGTTAGCAATGCCTTCTCATGAGTGTTTTTGCAATTAAGTCCCATAAAGGTCAGTACTTGGTCTGGATTCCATAGTAAACTATTGGCAATGTTTACCGATATTTTACTATGGCTTAACGTAACCCTACACTCACGCAGAACCCTTTCTCTACCCATGCCTAACCCTAACACCCCACCCCCATGGTGCCCCCTGGTGATGCCGCCTAACCCTAAGACCCCACTGGTGGTGCCTAAAACAAAGACCTTATCCTGGTGCCTAACCCCTGGAACCCCCCTTCCCTGGTGGTGCCTAACCTTAACCCCCCTGGATGCACCAAAACCTACCTCCTGAACCTTAACCCACCCATGCCCATTATGCAATGCTGCAATTAGGATTTCCGCAAGCCGCCAGTGCTTGAGATGCTATCCTGTGCCAAAATATACTGTCACTGCCCTAATCAGGTGCTTCCCAGTGCCCAAATTTACCTCCCTTGCTGCATATCGTGGCCATTATAAAAGCCGCAATTGGAGGCAAATAAAGTACATTTTGGCGCAAAGAGGCGCATGGTAGTGGGCGCCGCCTTGCAACAAAATTTCCTTCCTTTGCTGCAAATCACAGCTTTTACAATGGTGGCACCGTTTTTTTTCTATTTTGGGCAGCCCCTGCTGAACATGGCATAAGGAAGCTGCTGGACATGAAAGTCCCAGCCAGCACTTATAACAGAGGTGAGTGGCACAAGACTGCCATACATGGCCCTGAGGGTTATTAAAGCGTTTTGACATAATTGTTACATTGCTACTACATGTACACAATAGACATGGCCAACACAACAAATAAAAGCACCACTTCTTGTTGCTTTTATACTGAGAAAAGAAACAGCACCAACCAGATGATCCATGGCCTTTTTATACTTAACTAGGATATGGAAACAGCAGAAAAACAATATATTGCTTTCTGATAAGATCACACATGTTTTTTTTTCCAGGAATATCTCACACTGTAGTATGCATTTGCCCTCTGGGGGCAGTCATGATTCATGAAGTGTTCTATATACAAAGTCTGCTGGAGATTCAACACTTATTACAGCTCATGCAACAAGTCTTTATTCCACCAGTCTGCTAATAACGGTCCTTGGATGTTTGTCTTTCCACTTTTCATTCATCCTCTTCATCACTCAATCTTCCATTTCTCCTGCTGTCTATGTTCCGCTAATAAGGCCTTCTTATTTGCACAGGCAGGCTGCAATTTCCTTATCAAGAACACTTGACAGCATCCTCCCTCTTGTCAAGCAGCAACCAGTACTTTTATTCCTTTGAACGTTAAGTGCCTCAAAGTAATGGTTCTCTGCTGAAGTAGGACACAGGAAGTAAGAGTCTTTTCATCATTGGATGTTTGACCCTGGGGAAAAGGTCAGAGCGATATAGCTGTACAGAGATGGCATAAATGTTACAGGTACTCTTCTATACAAATGGTAACTATCCCTCCAACCAAGTCTGTAATCCAGCAGCAGAAAGGGAGATTAGTGGATGGGCAGACTCCAGTATTACAGGGGGATCCAAGTTGTAGGGACAGATGATTGGATATGGTTTGATTGAGGCTTAACAGTGGTCTTGAAACCTGATGCATATAAGAAATATCACGCTTGTTCAATTACATGGACAAGCTGCAGGGACATTGGTTGCAGTGGCTGAAAAGAGTACTGGTTAAGGGCACTGCCTTTGACATGGGAGACCAGGGTTCGAATCCTGGCTAGGGTCAGTACCTATTCAGTATGGAGTTCAAGGCAAGACTCCCTAACACTGCAGGGTGGACTCCTGAGCGTCTCCCAGTGGCTGCAGCTCTTGAGCGCTTGGAGTCCAACAGGAGAAAAGCGCTATATAAATGTTCGGATTATTATTATGGGTGGATGGAGTCTTTGTGGCTGCACTGACATGGGGGTGACACAGCGAGGGACTAAATAGCCTGAAGGGGGCTGGAGGAAGCCCGGGTAAGTATAAATCCTGAGACACTATTTGTCTCAGTGAGGTTGACTTTAAAGCAGTCATACCCATTAATAACCCATGATTTAAATTTGTTACACTATTTCAAGGTAGTCTTGGATTTTTGGTTTATTATTTTATAAAGGTATCCACACCAGATGCTGCTATTGCAGCTGCATAACCACTTATCCTTTAGCAACCTTCGCGATTGCCTGATAAGACCTATATGAAGTTTGCAACCTTTTGCTACCCACTAGCAGATATTGTATTACTAAACTCACAGTCCCGCCATTCCCTCTTTTTTGCTTGCATTGGTGATACCACCAGTTTCTAGGCTAAATTGCACCCAGGGCAAGGGTTTAACCCCCCCCCCATGGAGCCAGGTATAGGTGCCTGCAGTATAGGTTAGTCAGGTCTAGTTGCCCCCAGTATAGTTAGCCAGCTATAAGTCCCCCCCCCCCCCCAGTATAGGTAGCCAGGCATAGTTGCCCCCAGTATAGGTTAGCTATCTAGGTGCCTCCAATATAGGAGGGTGAAAAGTGCTCTGTTTTTTAGGGGAAAAACCACAATTAAAAAAACAAAAACAAAAAATAAAGAAAAACAAAACAATAAATTGTTGTTGATTGGCACCATCAACACTATCCAATCTAATTGATTGAGAGGTCGATCATTCGCAAAATTGTATCGTTAATGGGTACCTTAAGATAAGGACTACTGAACATGCAAGAAAAGGCTGCATAAGGAATATGGGAATTGCTGTCCAAGGAGGCTGCACATAGCATGTGGGCTGCTGCCATAAGTGGGCACTGCTGCTGGACACATAGCAATCTGTCCCTAGGAGCTACCTATCTATTATGGAGGGAAGGGGACACATCTAACTACAAAATTGGGGAGAGGGTGGAAAACATCTGACTACAATACCGAGGGGAGAGGGGGAGCATTGGCTACAATATTGGCGGAGTGGGAGGGAGGGGGCACATTTAGCTACAATACTGGGGGGGCATCTAACTACAATGCTGGGGGAGAGGGAGGGAAACATCTGACTACAATACTGGGGGGAGGAAGGGGGCTTCTGGCTACAATACTGGGGGGAGAAAGTGAGGGGTACATCCTGACTACAATACTGGGGGGGGGGAGCATCTGATTGCAATACTGGGGGGGAGGGGTTCACATCTGACTACAATACTGGGAAGGAGAGAGGGGGGGGCACATTTTGCAATTATAATGGAAAAGGGGGTTGTCTAATACCGTATGGGGGCACATCTGGCTATTGTACTGGGGGGGCTGACTAATACTGTATAGGGGGCGGGGCACAGCTATTAGCTGTTGAACTAGGGATGGAGCCAATACTGGGTCACAATTTCTACCAATGCTGGGAAGGGCTCAGTTGGGTTTCTCTTCCTCTAGCAGTGGAGCACCCTTTTCCGGCCCTGCTGCATACCATTACTCAGAAATTGTTGGGAAGAAGAAAACATGCTTTTTAAAAGAAAATTGAAAAAAGAAAAACAGTTTTTTATTTTGTAATTTTTTTTTTTTTGCAAATAACTTTTACAATGTTTTGATTTGTCTTTATATTTTTACCAAATGTCATGTATTTATTTCCTAATCCTTTAATTAAATGCTCGAGGCAGGTAATTTTCTTGTTTTCTTTAGGAGCCTGTTTGCCCAAAAATGTTGCTGGTTTTTACAAATTGTTCATTATTAGCGGGAGCTTGTCGCCCACACACCGCGGCACTATTTTTAGAAGGCAGTCTATGAATACACCAAGAAGCAGAGGCCGGAGCGAGGCACAATAGACGGCATTCTTCTGGACATCTATTCAGCCCACAAATAACTGTCTGTTATACATCAGCCACTATAGACTTCAGATCTCACTCCCCAGTTTTAGAAATACACAAGGAAAAAACATTCGTATTGTTATACTGCAAGCCGCAAAAAGCAAGAGAGATGTAACAAAACATTTCCAGTTGGTATGGCTACAGGCTACTGTGCTAAAAGTCATATTGGTGACAAAACTACTCTGTTCTCTCTCAACCAGTTATTTCAGCTCAAACACCACCTTGATAATGACTCTTGTACAATAGAGTTGATTTCCTGTAGCATAAGTGGCAAGTTATAGGCTACACCACAATTTGCATACGGGTAAAAATGAATTAGCACATTTCCCACAGTGTCAATTTTTGCCTGGACATTAGGGCAGTATGGAACACACATTCAGACATATAGATGTAAAAAAGGGCACTCGGTAAAAAGGGGGAGGATATTGCCACTAGAAGAATATTGGTAAAATTACTGATATTCTACTACTTATTTATGATAGTAAAATATAGGTGATCTTTATTGATATTTTACTATGACCTAACTTCACTCTCACACAAAACCCTCCCTCTACTGATGCCTAACCCTAAGACCCCCCTGGTGCATGGGCGTCCTCACATAGGGGCAAAATGGTGC
Organism: Hyperolius riggenbachi; assembly: GCF_040937935.1. Lineage (NCBI taxonomy): Eukaryota > Metazoa > Chordata > Amphibia > Anura > Hyperoliidae > Hyperolius > Hyperolius riggenbachi. Next base: position 76,186,301 of record NC_090653.1, read on the forward strand.
GGATACCCTCCCCTCTGGCCATCCCCACTGCCTATCATGTAATAGGCAGAGTACCAGCAGCCAGCGTCAGATTTCCGATCAGCCGGCGACCAGTGGTTGCGGGCACTAGGACCTCGCGGAATCCGCACTGATATGTGGAAGTGATGTCACTTCCGCATATGCAGCATGGTGTTCACGGGTGTACCATGCACCCGCTTCACACTGGTCGCTGGCTAATCGGAGGTCGCTAGCTGCTGACACTCTGCCTGTTACATTATAGGCAGCGGGGACGGCCGGGGGGGGGGGGGGGGGGGCGACTAACGGTTAGTGGGCGTCCCTGTCACTACCTACAACTGTTCATGTAAATGTGGTGCCACCCTTGACCACACTCACATCCTGGTCCATGGCCACACCCATTTTCCATTGCAACACGTGTAATTTCCCCCCATTTTTTGTCAGGCCGCACGTAACTAGGCGTACCACACAACTTGCCCCCCGATTTTGCCCTCCCCTGGAAAATTTTCTGCGGATGCCCATGCCTTGGTAGTGCATGAACTTAACTCTGCCATGCACAGCCTAACCTTGAACCCACCCATCTAGATCTCTATGCTAAATAGTACGAGGTACGCCCAGCATTGAAAACCGTAACATGTGCACTCGTGCGAGGTTCTGCTCACGTACGCTAACGCAATGTTACCTATACTTGGCCTTAAGGTTTGTGGACACCTGTAATGGCTGCTTCCTGTAGCGATCATTAGGGCAAAAGTTCAGGGACCCAATACTGCATAGATGCATCGCTAGGCTATTGCCATCGGCTCAGTTGCGACGACGTTACACACGTCAACGTTCTGTGCTTGTATATTAAGATGTTGCTTGCAAGTTTTAAGTGGACATTTCATTAAAAGTTTTGCTTGTATTGCAAAGTGCTTTTAATCCAAGTAAGTATTGAGGAATATAGTGGATTTCAGAGCTGGGACAAGGTTCCCCAGCTTTCAAGGCAAAGATGTTAAAGTGTGCTCCCCAACCCCCCATCCCAGATCAATGGCTCAGACTGAGAGATACTCCCTGGCATTACATCTACCTTTAAATCAGACCTGCTTGCAACTTTCTCACTTAGGCTGACTTAGAGATGTACTGCCCATTCTACCCCTACCCAGGGCCGGCGCTACCATAGAGGCAAAGAAAGCAGCTGCCCCAGGGCCCCAGAGCTTGTAGGGGCCCCCAGTGGCTACAAGAGGAAAAAAAAATTTTCAAATCGGCCTTATAGTTTTCGAGAAAATCGATTTTAAAGTTTCAAAGGAAAAAAAATACACATTTAAAAACCTGCCGACTTTAATGGTTAATAGCAAATCCAACTTAAATGCTAGAAACCCTAAATTTGCAGGATATGTTAAGGAGATCATTAAAAATAAGAGGAAAAAACAATTTTTCAAAAAGACCACATAGTTTTTGAGAAAATCGATTTTAAAGTTTCGAAGGAAAAAAGTTTACTTTTAAATGCGGTAAATGTCACGTTTAGTAGCAAAACCAAACGGTAGTGTAATTTTCATGCATCAAACAAAAGCGCAATAAATTTCCTGATGGGGTTTCCAGGGGGTCTATACGCAGCCACAGCGCTTTGGCCAGGGATCGCTATACAGCCGCAATATGGCTGTATGAAGATCCCTGGCATTTTTACCTATTTTCCCCATTTTTTTTATGTTTAGAGTGTGGGAATTAAAAAAAAAAAAAATTATGTGGGGTCCCCTCTCCTGAAACTTTTTAACCCCTTGTACCCCATGCAGGCTGGGATAGCCAGAATGTGGAGCTCCGACCGATTGGGACTTCACACCCTGACTATACCAGCTGCAAAAAAGGTCCCCTAATGCCGATTTTTGTTCCGGGGTATATGTTGGGGGGGCCCCCCAGGTTTATTTTGCCCTGGGGCCCCACTGTTGCTTAAACCGGCCCTGCCCCTACCTCAACCCTCCATACATAGGATTTCATTCTGATCAGCATGCTGGCAGCAGGGGATGAGAGTATGGCATGGTTGGCTATGTGGAGTGGCACATGTCTGTTGTTGCCCCCGCCTTTCCTCATTATTGCACCCAAGGCTGGTGCCTCTCTTGCCTCTGCCTCAGCCCAGCCCAGGTGGGTGTACACATGTGAAGCATGCAAGAGACTGAGAAGTAACACTGTGGTAGGTAGTAATTATACATCTCTGTGTCCTTTCACTGTATATAAATAAATAATTGCTATATCCATAGAAGAGAGGAGAGGATTGCATTATAACTCAAGTGCACTTAAGGCTTGGGGCCAGAGCGATGTATGCTATGGGGCCCATGGTTTATAGTTAACGCCTGTATATATGCTATTCGGGATTGGTTCTAGACTTCTTGCTGCCTGAGGCAAACTTGTGAGGATGCACCCCCCCCCCCCTTCCCCCCCTCCTGATTTGGAATGATCGCACAGCACCCAACAATTTACCTTGCTGCACTTATTGTTCTCACATGACATGCTGCAGCTCAACACAGTAGCACACTGGCTGGCTGTGAGTCTGTGACACACAAACTGCCCACCCTCAGCCACTCCACTCCTCCTCATTCAGGACAGCAGTGCCACCTCCTCCCTTTTGCTGTGCAAGTCAAATGAAACACTGCGGATCTCCCCTCCTCATTCACTGTGGGACTCCTCACAAAGCACAACAAGCTGCTTTTCCCCAATGATGACCTCTTCACCTTGCTCTCTGTGATGATCCGCTCAGCTGGCTGCACAGGCAGACAGCTGTTTGTCCATTCCTCTAGTCTGTGGGCTGCAGGTCTCTGGAACAGAGACCTGTCTTTCCATTGCAAGTTTCTGGTCTGTTCTCTTGCTGGGGAATTTGCATACATTCGTTATGCAAAACCCCTACCTGCCTTCTTTGATGACTGGCACTATAAGAGCTTTATGTTTCCCAGAAGGCTTTGCTGGTCATTTCCTTTCCATGGTCTGTTCCTGATGGACACTGCTGGAGTGTCAGCCATTGCTATCTAGTATAGTTAATTCTTGGGGGTTGCTTTAGGCTCCCCTTCTAGCCCAGTCAGGTTGTATTATCTGTATTGCCTGTTCTGTCTTGTCTTGCCTGTTGCCATTGTCCTGTCCCAAAGGTGGTTGACAGGAAATGGTTCTGATCTCTGTTCTTGGCGTATAGCTGGTGCAGCGGTTGCTACCAGCTATCTCTTCTGTTCTGTCTCCTGGGATCGCGCTAGCTACTTTTCGCTAGCGCTGGGGATCCTTCTGTTCTGTCTTCTGGGATCGCGCTAGCTACTTTTCGCTAGCGCTGGGGATCCTTCTGTTCTGCTACTCTGTACCTGGATCGCGCTAGCCATTTTTCGCTAGTGCTGTGGATCCTATCTCTCGCTTGTCTGCTACGCTTGCTGGAGCCTCGGTGAGGTAACCATTAAGCAAGCGCTCGCGTCCTCTGTTTCATGTTTGTCTGTCAATGGTTAGTTAGGCATGCTTGTCTCTATTGTGCTTATCACGTGGAGACCGCGCATAACCGTGTGCACTGTTGCGAATGAGTGCGGTGTTCGCGGTTAGCTAGCGTTTGTTATTTTCCGTATCTCCTTATTGTATTATTTGCTGTGCCTTTGCTACCCTCGTATTCTATTCTGATCTGCCTTGTGTCACGTCTGGCGATCGCACCTCTTGCGATCGCGTTCCTATTTCATATCTGCTGTTGTGTGTGCGCGGTCGCGGGGTGGCAACTGGATTGGCGCACACACATACAACCTGTCCCTTTGCTCAATCTCATTCGCAATCGCCTCTCTTGCGATTGCGTTCTTCGCTTCGTACAATTCCTGTCTGGCACTTGTGGAGGTACAGAGGATTGGTTCCTCTGCACTCCCCAGCGCCATCTGCCGACAGGAATTTCCCTCTACAGGTGCGTAGCACCTTTTGCTGGGTGCCTGCAAATATACGCTTGTGGAGGATTTCCGCCATGTCAGCGCACGAGTTGTGCGCTGATCACGGAGAAAGTTTCACAATCGTTACAGAATGACCAGCCCAACCCAAAACCCCAGTGTAGACGGAATTTCCGATTTGTACGATTTTGTCGAATATGGCTCTTGTACCTTTAAGAGATTTAAAAAACTTGAACCTGAATCAGCAGACGAATTTTTGTCTGAGTGTACGAAACTGTTAGCGAACCCTGAATTCCAATGCACTCCAGTGTCTACCTGGGCCCCCCAAATGGTCTACATTCTGTTGGGGGGCGAAATGTCAATGTGGGGTTACGATGTGTTAGATCATACCACCCTGAGTCAAAGACCCCTGGAATTCTTGGCCTTTTTAATTCACAATTGGCTGAGATTACCTCAATTACCATACCCCCTTAATTAGTTGTTGTCAGCAGCTCAATCAGCTGTTCCATCTACTCTTTCATCCATAAAGCAGCCATCCAAAGCCTCTAAGTCTAAACGTAAAAAAGATCTAGGAAGGCTTCCCAGCGGAAAGATCCGTTGCCCATGGCAACCACAGATAGAGAGGTTATTTCTGTCAAGTCTGAAATGGGCAAAACCATGCAGTATGATAATAAAGTTTATAATGCATCTGCTGATCAGTTTCCAGGTTTTTTGCCCCAATCCAAAGCTTATGTGGATCCTGCTATAGGTAGGATCGCACACTATATTAAAGCAGTTAAAAAATCTGTACTCGTTCCTGATCCCCACCCATATGGAGATTATTTAGATACTGGGTTGTTCGAACCACCATTTGCCTCATGGGAAATCGGGGCCTTGATGGAGGAATTTGATTTGGATTGGAAAGCATTTTGCGATTTTTACATCGCAAAAAGCGCGGATGTCCTGAACGATTTTCTTGACTCTGTGTGCCTTTTGATTGATTCTGATGAATGTGACGAGTGTGTTGTGGATCTGGTGATGTATGTGTGGCAGATCATTTTGGATGAATTACACACACACCAATTAATTGATCCCAATAAAGAGGTAAAAGATTCCCGTTCTGTTCCTGCTCCAGTTCCATCTGTAGACTGTGCGCACTATGATTGTTCATCTTTTGTTAAGTGTGCATGGGAGCCCCCGTTTGAGAAATGGGAGATCGAGCTCCTGGTCTATGAATTGGAATGTGATTGGAGATCGTTTTGCAATCATTACCGTTCTAAAAACGAAGCAGTTTTGTATGCGTGCATTGAGTCTGCGTGCACTTTAATCAAGACTGGTGAATGTATCTCTGACTTTGTGACTCCGCTGTTTGACGTGTGGAGAATGATTTTGGATGAACTACATGCGCTTCAATCTGCTAAAAACACATTGTCAGCGGACGATTGTTCCAATCCTCTGGATTTAAAGAAAGTGAGTTTTGAATGTATTCCCTTTCCCAAAGCAACTGAGTGTTTGAAGTCTGAGTGCAAGTCGTTCAGAGCAGTTGCTTGTGTGGAAGTTGAACCAGTGCGGTCTGATGTCGCCACCGCACGTATGGCTGCAAAAGGTCTGTGTGGTCCTGTGTCTAAGGAAGACAGATTTTTTCCCTCAGGTTCTCTAAGATCGTCTGTTTGTGAGCCTGCCATGGGGAAAATTCCTAAGTTATGCAACTTTAAGAAAATTATTGATGTGTCTAATAAAGTTTCTCCTGTTGTTGTCGCCACTTCTTTTGCAAATGAATCTATGTCTTATTCTGTTCGCACCTGTGCAGGCCTGTTGCCTGATGACAGTTGCTCCAGTGTATCTGTCCTAGATGCCTTGCAGTCTGCTCCGCAGATCGCGGAGGTTTGCGATATGGAAGCGTCAGTTTCGCAACCTAAAGCGATCTTGGATCCGCAAATTTTGCGTTCTGACTCCTCGGATTCGACATTGTTAGCCGAATCTAAGAGTGAGACAGCGCTTCGGTTTTGCGAATCTGATGCTGAAGCTTCTTTGCCTTGTCCAGAGAAGCTTTCTCTGAACCTGCCCTGTACCATGAATGAAGGCATGATGTCCACTTGCATTGACATTTGCGAGTCTGATTCTGAAGACAGTATTGACTCTCCACCCAGTACTCTGGATGAGTCAATATTGCCTTGTACAATATCTCTTGCCCTGCCCCTAGAGGCTCGTCTAGGTATTTCTGCTATTTTTACCTGTCTTTCTGCAGTTTTGGAGTTGCAAGCTAGTTTGACTACTACGCAGAGTTCTGGGTGCAGCGAGATTAAAGTTAGGGAGTCAGTGTGTGGTCCAGTGAATATTCCTGTACGTTCCACTCATGATGATGAAATTCAGTCTCAGTTTATGGTGGAACCTTCCCTGGGACATCTGCCCTGTTCTCAAAGTAAAGTTCTGCTACTCTGTACCTGGATCGCGCTAGCCACTTTTCGCTAGTGCTGTGGATCCTATCTCTCGCTTGTCTGCTACGCTTGCTGGAGCCTCGGTGAGGTAACCGTTAAGCAAGCGCTCGCGTCCTCTGTTTCATGTTTGTCTGTCAATGGTTAGTTAGGCGTGCTTGTCTCTATTGTGCTTATCACGTGGAGACCGCGCATAACCGCGTGCACTGTTGCGAATGAGTGCGGTGTTCGCGGTTAGCTAGCGTTTGTTATTTTCCGTATCTTCTTATTGTATTATTTGCTGTGCCTTTGCTACCCTCGTATTCTATTCTGATCTGCCTTGTGTCACGTCTGGCGATCGCACCTCTTGCGATCGCGTTCCTATTTCATATCTGCTGTTGTGTGTGCGCGGTCGCGGGGTGGCGACTGGATTGGCGCACACACATACAACCTGTCCCTTTGCTCAATCTCATTCGCAATCGCCTCTCTTGCGATTGCGTTCTGCGCTTCGTACAATTCCTGTCTGGCATTGGTTCCTCTGCACTCCCCAGCGCCATCTGCCGACAGGAATTTCCCTCTACAGGTGCGTAGCACCTTTTGCTGGGTGCCTGCAAATATACGCTTGTGGAGGATTTCCGCCGTGTCAGCGCACGCGTTGTGCGCTGATCACGGAGAAAGTTCCACAATCGTTACACTCTCCTTCTACTCTGACTGCATGCTGGTAGTGTAAACACAGTACAAAAATGCTGCCACTGTAATCTCTGCGCCTTAAGCAATATGTTTCACCTTGCCTCTTGAGAGAACCGGCCCTGATGCTAATTGTTTACCAACATTTTTTTTTTTTGCTGACCACTCATCATGTAAATAAGTAGAACAAATACAGTACCTATATTCTAATTATTTTGGGTTGAATTTATTGCTCAAACTTTGTATCCTCTCCAGGCCTGTAATATTTTACAAACATGTTATTGGGCTGGCCTATATTTATGTGTTGTTTTGTTTGTATTCCATTGTAGTTTGGTTTTTCTTTTTAATAAGTATTGTAAAATGTGATATGTTTTTATACAAAATAGTTTTTAGTTCGCTAGAGTCCACTTCTATATTTATATGTCTTTGACATTTCAATATCCTGCAGGCTGAATAAACCCTTCGGGAATAGCGCTTAGATTTTCTGCAGTTTACAAGTATAATCTGTACACAGTTAACTGACAATTACAATTCCAATGATCCACTGATAATAACTGTTATGTAATATAGATAAAGAGAACTCGAGTTTATAAAAAAGTGAAAAGCACATGCAAGGCTGGATTTATACTTTGTGTGCCTCTAGGCCAAGTATATTGGGGCTCCCCTTCCATGTGCAGCAGATCCCCTCCCATTCCATGTGCAGCCCCCTCTTCCATGTGTATCATCCATGTACTGCAGCCCCCTCTTCCATGTGTATCATCCATGTACTGCAGCCCCCTCTTCCATGTGTATCATCCATGTACTGCAGCCCCCTCTTCCATGTGTATCATCCATGTACTGCAGCCCATCCCTTTCATGTACAGCCCCCTCTTCCATGTGTATGATCCATGTACTGCAGGTCCCTCTTCCATGTGTATCATCCATGTACTGCAGCCCATCCCTTTCATGTACAGCCCCCTCTTCCATGCGTATCATCCATGTACAGCCCCCTCTTCTATGTGTATCATCCATGTACTGCAGCTCCCTCTTCCATGTGTATCATCCATGTACTGCAGCTCCCTCTTCCATGTGTATCATCCATGTACTGCAGCCCCCTCTTCCATGTGTATCATCCATGTACTGCAGCCCCCTCTTCCATGTGTATCATCCATGTACTGCAGCCCATCCCTTTCATGTACAGCCCCCTCTTCCATGTGTATCATCCATGTACTGCAGCTCCCTCTTCCATGTGTATCATCCATGTACTGCAGTCCCTTCTTCCATGTGTATCATCCATGTACTGCAGCCCATCCCTTTCATGTACAGCCCCCTCTTCCATGTGTATCATCCATGTACTGCAGGCCACTCTTCCATGTGTATCATTCTTCTATGCACCCCTCTCTTCCATGTGTATCACCAGTTTCCCTTTTTCATGTTTTGCTCCCTATTTTCAGTCTCGTCTTCATATGTAGCAACCCCTTTTATGTCCTGGTGCCCCCTTGGGTTGCAGCCACCCAAGGTCGGGCCTTTATGGCCTTTCCAGAAATACGGCCCTGCATACTTACCTAAGGAGAGGGAAGCATCTGGATCCTACAGAGTCTTCCGGTCCTCCGCCGCTGCACATTGGGGTCACGCTCCTCTTCTGGCATGTGCCGCTGCAAGTATGGCCACACCTGCATATTGACATGAAGCCGCACAGGTGGGCTGCAGAGAGGGGAGAGCAGCGCGGTCGGCGATAGTGGTGGGAGTGTGCAGCGCAATCATTGAAATCTACGCCCTGGCAGGGATAACAGGTCCCAAACAGAGTGTAGCGTTCACTAAGTAGTTAAAGCGGAAACAAATCAAACATTTTTTTATTTCAACATTTTTAGTTGCACCACTCTGACACATACAAGGATAAATAAATTCTCCTTCAAGCCTATGAGCATTTCAGTGCATGCTTTTCACCCTTCTCTTTTCATAACTAGGGTTATACTGGGGGCAGCCATTAGCAATTCCTCCTTTGCCAGACACCGCCTACTCCACCAGTTTGCCGGATTCTGTCCCGGCAATATGAAAGGAAGGGAGGAGTTCCTCCAATAAATGTAAAATATTTTATATTTGTCATCATGCAGCAGAAAAAAGGCTGCTATTTATTATTATAATTTAGAAAATAGATTTTATTTCTGAAATCTTGTATTTTTAATTTGGGTCCACATTAAGTGAAAATAAATGATTGTCGATACATTAATGTATGAGGGTATATACATAATGAATAACAATGGAAACAACAAACATTAGTACTCTGAGTTTGAAAAAAAAAAAAACACAGGTTCACGCTAACAGTCCGTGGTGTAGTTTTAGGGTAGTAGCAGCACACAGTACTTAGTTAAGTTATCGAAAACCATCAGGATTTCTAGTAGGACATACAAAAAAAAACTTGTATATGTAAATCTCTGTAAGCCTCTGGCAGGGTCCTCCCTTTCCTAGTATATTCCACATGGTCATGTGCTCCTTTCCTATGACAGCCTCGTACTTGTATTACTGGACTTATCTAACCAGCCCCAAATCACATGATCATGTACTTTGTACTCAGTTTGCCTTGTATAGCTTTGTCCTATGTTATATAACCTTGCTACTTCTGTCATTCCTTGTATCATTGTATGTATTTATTGTCCAGTTCTGCCACTTGCTGTATACACATCGTCCTGTGTGAGTGTCCTGAAATAGGAGCTTTACATGGCAGATTGTGCCTGTGAGCAGGGCCGGCCCGCCCATGAGGGCATAGCGGGCAGGAAGGGGGTATTGGGCCTAGCGGCGGGGAGGGGGGTCGGACCCCCCTCCCTCGCCTGGGTCCCCCGTCCTCCGCTCCCCTCCAGCTTGTTACGTCGCTGGCTGCAACTATAAGAGGCAATGGGCGGGGATCACTCACCTCTTCCTCGTTCCAGCGTGCGCTCCACTGACGTCACTTCCTGCAGCGTACCAGAAAGTGACGTCAGTGGAGCGCAGGCTGGAACGAGGAAGAGGTGAGTGATCCCAGCCCGTTGCCTCTTATAGCTGCAGCCAGCGACGTAACAAGCTGGAGAGGAGCGGAGGACGGGGGACCCAGGGGAGGGAGGGGGGGGGGTCTGACCCCCCTCCCCGCCACTAGGCCCAATACCCCCTTCCTGCCCGCTATCCCCTCCAGCTCGGGCGGCCCCCCCACACCCATGGCTTGGGGGGGGGGCGGCAGCGGCGATTTTTTTAAAGCTTGCCTCAGGCGGCAAATGGTCTAGGGCCGGGCCTGCCTGTGAGCAAATCTTGCCTTGATAAAGGGGCCCTATGCGGCTCCGAAATGTTAGCCCTATGGTTTTACATGGAATCAATAATATTATTTCTTTGGATGCGCCAGCTTTTTACATGTGTTGGTTTTCATGTGTGAGAAAAGGACAAGTATACTTTAAAGGGCACCTGAATTTAGTAAGGAAAATGCGAGGCAGCCATATCTGGGCTTCCCCATGCACCATGCTCGGTGGCACCAAAGCTTAGCAGGCCTCCCTTATGTCTTGTCTTATGTCTTGATCCTTTGCCTTCTATTCAAAGCACCCCTCTCTGCGCACACCCTTTAATCATGCCTCTGTGGCTGTGCACAGCAGCAATGCCCAGGAGCATTGCATGGGCATGCACCATTGTAAGCATGTATAGGACACTCCTAACCACAGCTGCTGTGCACATCCTTAGGAGAGCAGGTGTGATGAGGGGCCAGGGCACATGAGTGAACAGAGCATGCGTCCCTTTCATGGAAGAATGGGGACAAACTTGCAAGACAGAGAGGAGGCCAGCAGAGCTGTGGGGCCACAGACATTATGGGGGCATGGAAGAAACCCCAGCTATGGCCATTTCAGTTTCTTTTTTTCACTTCAGGTGTCCTTTCAGGTAAAGTCTAAACTACGTAATTACTCTACCGCTGATTTGGTTTGTACAACAATGTGAGTAATCAAGTTGAAATTTTTGCTCCTATTAAATAGATTGCTGCAGAATCAATTTCAGTTTAGCCCCTTTGGGCTTTAGCACTGTAAATTAATATCTCTGCAGCCCATAGTCTGTGCTGAAAGAGTGTTAATTTACTGAGCTGGCGTAAGTTCCATGTGTGCACACTATATTTTTCCATCTAACCATATAATTATGTTTAGGAACATTAACTTCCTCTAAAGTTGTTCATCTGCTATACATTTCTGAGTGTATGTGTGTTTGTTTGTACAGGATTCAGCTATTGTTCACATGATTTCAATTGACACGGAATCGATTTTTAGCTTTAGAGCATGGAGACACAACATCATTCAGGAGAATTGCATAGAATATTGCTTGTAGTGTGTGTGTGAGTAGCCAGTTGATCACTCAATGGAGTGGATAGCTTAATCGCTTAATGGAAAATTGAGTAATGTATGGGTACCTTACACGGTTAAAGGTTAGGCATTATTTAATGAGATCTGATAGAAGATGCCAGGTTATTGCAATGTAAAGTCCTCGTTTACTTTAAAGAACCACTGTTTGAGCAAGAAGACTATATTCAGAGTTCTCCCTTAAAGGGAAGGTCCAAGCAAAATAAAAAAATGAGTTTCACTTACCTGGGGCTTCTACCAGCCCCATGCAGCCATCCTGTGCCCTCGTAGTCACTCACTGCTGCTCCAGTCCCCCGCTGGCAGCTTTCTGACCTCGGAGGTCAGGGCCGAATTGCGTACATTTTTACACATTCCCGTTAGTGCAGGAACATTAACACATACATTTTTACGCGTTAGTGGTGCAACGCGTACATTTTTGTTCCTGCACTAGCTGGAATGCGTAAAAATGTACGCAATGTGGCCCTGACCTCCGAGGTCAGAAAGCTGCCAGTGGGGGACTGGAGCAGCAGTGAGTGACTATGAGGGCACAGGATGGCTACATGGGGCTGGTAGAAGCCCCAGGTAAGTGAAACTCATTTTTTTTTTTTTGCTTGGACCTTCCCTTTAAGACATTCTAGAGAAACATAATTTTGCTAATTTTAGTGAACATATTGCTATATAGAGAGGTCAACTATGACTTTATCTAATCCAAGTACCGACTGGCTAACTCTGAAATTCAATTCTGAAAGTGTAACGATTGGTGTCAGCACACAGAGAGAATCTGATTATTGGTGATCTGCAGTATCACCAACAATACAGATATATATACCTGATTATTGATGATCTGCAGAATCACCAATAATACAAGTATGACTAACCTCTGGACACCTGATAAAGTGTAAGTGTTTTGGTGCAACAGTAGGCTGTCTCCCATGGGGTGGGAGACGCAGATAACAATGAGCATGGACCACCTGAGGAGCAGGTGGCCCTTGGCTGGGTGTGAACTATCTCCTAGGAAAGGAGATAGAGATAACCTGCGAGCCAGTGATTCCCTGCAATACTGGGAATCAGACTATACTGCAGCCAAATGACTCCTAAGGGAGAGAGCCCCTGAATGGACTGCCGAGAGGCCTCTCTGAGGAACAGGAGGTCTCTGCAGCTACCTGACACTCGGCCGGGTAGTGTCACAGGTAGTACAGACAGACTGAACACTCAAGGTATGAGTGACAGCCAGAAGGGTCGGCCAGGCCAGGTCGGCAACACACGAGCAGATAAGGTACAGAGACGGAAGGCTGATTCGGTAACCAGGTACAGGCAGGGTTTGGCAACAGGTAGGCAGATATGCATAGGTACCGAATCAGAAAGCAGGAGAGAGGTCTAGAGAGCAATTGGTCATAACAGATAAAGCAGAGGCCTAGTTTAGAGTGTGAGGTCCGTGGTCTCAACACCCAGGAACTGGTCTAAAGTATAACACAGCAATGACACAGTATTCCTAAGCTTGGGTGTGAGGTCCTTGGTCACAACACCCTGGAACTGGTCTAAAGTATAACGCAGCAATGACACAGTATTCCTAAGCTTGGGGGTGAGGTCCGTGGTCACAACACCCTGGAACTGGTCTAAAGTATAACACAGCAATGACACAGTATTCCTAAGCTTGGGTGTGAGGTCCTTGGTCACAACACCCTGAAACTGGTCTAAAGTATAACACAGTAATGACACAAGCGTAGTCTGGCTAAGTGTGAATTCCCAGGTCCACCTGGTTCTAACACACTGTGGGATCTGACTATGGTCTGAGTGCTCACACATATGTATTCGCAACGGCAGACAACCTGAGACTGACCAGCGAGCGCTATACATAATGCAGCGCTCCTCAGCGCCACCCAGCGCTACTCAGCCAATGACAGTCTGCGCTGGGATCAGCTGACCAACCTGATCAGCTTATACTTTTCCTCCTGGCATAAAGGTCCTGCCTCCCAGCGCGCGCGCGTGCAGCTCTCCATCTGTGTGCACTAGAAGGCTCAGACAAACCAGACGCATGCTGCTGTGCGGAAACCGCCGGTCTGAACGCCGCCAGACCGCGCGGCGGCATCTCCGCAATCCTTTACAGGAAGCCAATAGAAAGCTCCTAATGTGATTGACATGCACAATACACCCATGGCTCACCTACAGTGGGATGTCGAGAAGTAACCCTTGGTAAACTGGAAGTTTCTCTGTAAATAAGAGAAACTCCTCTTTCCACCTTGCTCTTAACTTAGCTTCACTTTCACTTGCTGTTGCTGTAGTTTCATTTTGCTTCAATTAGCCTAGATTAAGTTTCCTAAGGCCAAACCTAGGTCAGTTTCATAGTGCTGCTGACTTATGATTGCAATGTAACGTCAAGATCTGCAATGATATTCATAGTCTTGCTTTGCTGATGTAACGAAGAATGCTGACGATATGAACACCTTGTATTTCTGATCGCAGCCAATAACTTTTCTTAACTGTTTGGCAACATCCATGGTCCACATCAATATCTGCTACAGCTGTGTGAATGTCAAGCTGCTAAGTGAGGTAATTTGGATGGCTGGTGCCAAACGGTGGTTACCAAGGGCAACCACTTTCTCTTTCAAGATCTGGAACCCCATCCTTTTTTGTTCTCCTTAGGATATTGGAATGTGTCTGGAGACAAGAGTTTCAATTAAGACCACCAGCAGAAGCTTCTGAAATAAATGTATAATAAATGTAAAAATGAAGTGAGTGTAGTCACAGCTCCCATATCCTTGCTGCTGAAAGTGGAGAAGTTTGCATTCTTCTATATTTTAACTAATCTCTTACCTTCCTGTATTAGCTTTTGATAGCTAGAGTCAGATAACTCTTTATAATTCATGGCAAGTTTCATTTCTAAATATTTCATTGGTTTTAAAGGGACTCAGAGCTGAATGAAATAAAAAGATTTATACATACCTGGGGCTTCCTCCAGCCCCATCCGCTCGGATCGCTCCCGCACTGCTGTCCACCACCCGCAGCTTTGGGAACCGGGTCGACGCACTTTCGGTTCAGGTTCACTACTTTAAAGAGAGACTGAAGCCATTTAAAAAGTTTGTTTATACCTGTTATTTAGCATAAGGAATATGGCCAGTGTTAAAACAGCGCATTCCCGCGTCAGAACGAGGGTTTTATGACTCCCATATCCCTGGGTAAAAAAAACTTGGGAGCGCTTCCTGGTAGATGCAGAGCTTTCTGCTGTAGCTCTGCCTCTACTCACGTCAATCTCCGCTGATCACAGCCTCTCCCCGCCCCCTCAGTCTTCTTTCACTGAGAGGGGCGTGGAGAGGCGGCGATCAGTGGAGGATTGACGCTAATGGAGGCAGCGCTACAGCGGTAAGCTCTGCCTCCCCGGGCAGCAAAATCCACGACTTTGAAAGTTGTGGATTTTTGCCCCAGGATATGGAAGTTATAAAACCATTGTTCTGCCGCGGGAATGTGGCGTTTTAGCACTGACCATATTCCTTATGCTAAATAATAGGTATAAACAAGTTTTTAAAATGGCTTCAGAGTCTCTTTCAGGGCTAAATACATACATTTCATATGAATGTGTGTGTGTATATAATATATATATATCAGAAAGGATCCTATAAAGCCTGTATATTTCTATAATTTAAACATACAGTAAACAGCCAACATAAGCTAACAAAGACCTTTCCTGCACAGAGACCGGAAGGTCATAACCTTTCCGCATTTAATAACATCTATTAAATTTATTGTTCATCTTGTGTTGTCACCTGCTTGATGATACATTATAAATCCCATTTGATCTTTATCTATAAACCTAGGGAGAATCAGACCTAATCCATGGGCCTATAATTGCTTGGTAACCGAGGATCCTTCTCGCGTTTGTGTGTTATATAGTAACGTCATAGATCCCCTAAGTTCACTTTCTCCTCTAATATATCATTAAACAGTGTCACCAGATACGAGGAAGGAATGCCTTGACGTGTTTTATAATAAAGGTATAACACACTTTTCCGAGGATTTGTTCAGTGTAACTTGGATTGTTTAGCACTGCCTCTAGCTCTTCTTAATCTTTTGCGCTGTTTAACGTATCCCTTTCCATAGTCATTATTTTGGCATCTGAAATGTACCCATAAATTTACCATAAACCTCTGCCTTAAATGGAGGACTGCAGTGGCGTAGCTAAGAAGCCACGAGCCCCAGTGCAAGTTTAGCATTGGGGCCCCCCAAGCATGTTATAGATAACGATTGATATAACACACCAAAACCAATCAAGCACAACCACAGTGTCAGAGGTGCAAGAAGGGGATGGGAAACTGTGTGTTAATGATCACTACTATTCAAATCAACTATAGAAGTAAATATCAGCACAGGACCAATAAAGAGCTAATACAGTGTTTTAGGGGTGGAGCCCTCAGGGCCCCTGTAGCCCAAGAGCGCCGATGCAGTCGCTACCTCTGCACCCCCTATTCCTACGCCACTGGAGGACTGTCTGTAAGTCTATACTACGGTCAGCTGCTCCAATTTAGTATTTAGTGCATATGCAGAGCTCCTGTTTCGGATTCAAGGTGTGTTCATTGTCTCTGGGGGGGGGGGGGGGGGGGGGCCTCAGCGCATCTCTGTTGGTACCCAATCAGAGGCAGCCTGGTGATGTGCTGATCTACCTTTTTTGCATGTTTAAACTCTTACTTCGTGTCACATCCAGGTTATATATACAGGGTGGGCCATTTATATGGATACACCTTAATAAAATGGGAATGGTTGGTGATATTAACTTCCTGTCTGTGGCACATTAGTACATGTGAGGGGGGAAATGTTTCAAGATGGGTGGTGACCATGGTGGCCATTTTGAAGTCGGCCATTTTGAATCCAACTTTTGTTTTTTCAAAATAAAGAGGGTCATGTGACACATCAAACTTATTGGGAATTTCACAAGAAAAACAAAACCATCAATTTTTTGTTCCAACAGTCTTGGAGGGATCTATCCAATGTGGGTTAGTGTCAGACCAATAGCAGTGGTTTTGTTTGTTAACTTCACCATTCACATAAAAGTTTGCCTCATCACTAAACAAAATCTTAAACTGAGGATCCTGTTCCAATTTTTGTTTTGCCCTTTCTGCAAATTCAGTGCGCTGATCTGGGTCATCCTCGTTGAGATGCTGCAGTAGCTGGAGTTTGTAAGGGTGCCATTTGTGAGTAGCTAATATCCGCCAAAGGGATGTTCGACTAATGCCACTCTCCAGTGACATGCAGCGAGTGCTACGATGTGGGCTCTTGCTGAATGAAGCTAGGGCAGCCACTTATATTTCTTCATTAGTGACAGATTTCATGCGTCAACATTTTGGCAAATCCAACACTGAACCAGTTTCACAAAACTTAGCAAGCAGTTTGCTAACTATAGCATGGGAGATGGGTGGTCTCGTAGGGTGTCTTGCATTGAAATCTGCGGAAATTATGCGGTTACTGCGTTCACCAGACATCAACACAATTTCTATCCACTTCTCACGTCTTAATCTCGGTGACATGTCAATGGCTGTAAACAAAGAGAAAATTTTAAATAACTTATGAAAGAATAAAGTTACGTTAAAACCAAGCACACCATTGTTTTTCTTGTGAAATTCCCAATAAGTTTGATGTGTCACCTGACCCTCTTCCTATTGAAAAAACAAAAGTTGGATTCAAAATGGCCGACTTCAAAATGACCGCCATGGTCACCCCCATCTTGAAAAGTTTCCCCCCTCACATATACTAATGTGCCACAAAAAGGAAGTTAATATCACCAACCATTCCCATTTTAAGGTGTATCCATATAAATGGCCCACCCTGTACATATGCGTGTATTTCATTTAGTTAGAGGTAGGACCCCTCCCACAGAGAATGACAACATTGTGGTGGGAGGGTCAAGTACTTAATAATTTGCATGCAAGCTGTTGTGGAAACCAGTATCCTCCAATGGTAGTTAGGTGCATCTGATTTGAATGCAGGGTGTGCCTGTTGTCTATTAATAGGCTGTGCACACTGATGCGGTGAACCACGACTGGCCGCGACTGAGGAAGCCCCTGCAAAGTATAAAAACTGCTTATTACATCTTCAGTAGATTAAACTCAGCCGAGATGGCTGCTAAAGACAGCCCTTGCCGAGAATCTTGTGTGTGTACAGGAGCGACCAACCTTTGCCCGATGCATCAGCAAGAGATACAACCTACTGGATCATTTAATGCTGAACATTGCCCAACACCACTGCTCTCCCCCTTACCCCTCCCACTTCATTGTGCGCTGCTCGCTGTTACTCCATCCCCCACCACAGTAGGATCCATACAGCATCAGGTCCCTGAACTGTGGTACCAGGGATCAATTCCTGAGGGCAACAGTGATCGCAAGAGTGCAGCTAGTTTTAGATAGGTGATTAAGGGGCTTGCTTTCAGCACCCTCAATAAATCTAGGTCCTTAAGCTGATTTCATAATGCAGTTGCCTGCCTCAGTTTAACCACAGAAGGTTCTGTCTCAAGTTCCCGGGAAGTTCTTCTGCTGTGCATTTCTTCCTTATTCCTGTCTTTTTTTTTTGTCTTTGCTCTATTGAGATATACTGTCCCCTGAAAAATGTGTTATGTGCCTCCAATAGGATTCACAAAAAGTCTAATGTCACCTCTTTGTTTAGCGCCAAGAGATTCTGATAATTCTGCCTTAAAGAGAATCTGTATTGTTAAAATCGCACAAAAGTAAACATACCAGTGCGTTAGGGGACATCTCCTATTACCCTCTGACACAATTTTGCCGCTCCTCGCCGCATTAAAAGTGGTTAAAAACAGTTTTAAAAAGTTTGTTTATAAACAAACAAAATGGCCACCAAAACAGGAAGTAGGTTGATGTACAGTATGTCCACACATAGAAAATACATCCATACACAAGCAGGCTGTATACAGCCTTCCTTTTGAATCTCAAGAGATCATTTGTGTGTTTCTTTCCCCCTGTTCTCCTGCACTGAAGTTTCAGGCTGCTTGTTTCTTCCTGCAAACAGCTTTGCCCTTGTCTGTAATTCTTCAGTATGTGAAAGCCCAGCCAGCTCAGAGGACGATTTATCCAGCTTGTGAAAGATAAGAGAGAAGAGAGAAGCTGCTCTAATCCTAAATAACACACAGACAGTGTGCATAGAGGGGCCTGGAAGGGGGAGTTCATAGCAGAACCACAACACTAAAGAACTTGGCAGCCTTCCAGACACAGGCTGACAAGTCTGACAAGGGAAAGATACACTGATTTATTACAGAGACAGTGATAGTATAAAGTGCTGCAGTAAGCCAGAACACATTAGAATAGCTTTTTGAACTTGTAGGATGATAAAAAACAGGATGCAATTTTTGTTACGGAGTCTCTTTAACATTTTCATTCTTTAGCAGAAATTGATTTATTCTTCTCCCATGACATTCTTAAAGGGACACTTAAGTCAAACAAAAAAAAATGAGTTTTACTCACCTGGGGCTTCCAATAGCCCCCTGTAGCTGTCTGGTGCCCTCGCCGTCTCCCTCCGATCCTCCTGGCCCCGCCGGCAGCCACTTCCTGTTTCGGTGACAGGAGCTGACAGGCTGGGGACGCGAGTGATTCTTCGCGTTCCTGGCCACAATAGCGCCATCTATGCTGCTATAGCATATATCATATACCATATAGCAGCATGGAGGGTGCTAATGTGTCTGGGAACGCGAAGAATCATTCGCGTCCGCAGCCTGTCAGCTCCTGTCACCGAAACAGGAAGTGGCTGCTGGTGGGGCCAGGAGGATCGGAGGGAGACGGCGAGGGCACCGGACAGCTGCGGGGGGCTATTGGAAGCCCTAGGTGAGTAAAACTCATTTTTTTGTTTGACTTAAGTGTCCCTTTAAGTTCTCTTATATCGATAATGATTCAGAGGATTTTACAACTAGAGCATGATCTGACCAATCAATGTCTGCAATCTCTACCTTTACCATATCCCTAATGACAGAGGCTGAAGCCAAAAACAGATTCTAGTGTTGGGTTTATGGACTTGTAAAACGAACGTGAATTTAGAATTTGCCACACATCCAACAGCTTATGGCCCATACGTAATTAACTTTTTCTCATGTTTTATCTCCTAGGCAATTATTTCCATATCCTCTTTAAAATAACTCTTAAGCATTTTATAAAACCAGGGAACACCAAGAGCCCCAATAGTGTAATTCGTACTGGACAAGGTGGCAATAAGTTTGTATTGCTAAATACTCACAAGTCAGGGTCACCAGCAGGCAACCACTGTAAAGGCAGGTGGGGAGATTGTCCTGACCCCACTCAGGATTAAGAAGTCGCTCTCTGTAGACAGGAAGAAAGGGTAGCAACCCTCCACCAAGGGTGGACTCAAAATTGTATACAATGAACAGAGGCGCCAAAAGTATAAGATTAGATTAAATGAGCTTAAAAACCAACTTAAATGGCAAAATTGAAGGAGGAAGTGGAGGTCTAACCTCCCTCAAGCAGACACGACAACGACTGCGATTCAGACAGTCAAACACATTTATTAGGAACTCCAAAAAGAAATGCAACGCGTTTCGCAGGTTCAACCCCGCTTCATCAGGCAATATAGGAAGGAGTATCAAACAATCTGCACAAGGATTCAAATTAAGCACCTCTGAAACAGAGGCGCTTAATTTGAATCTTTGTGCAGATTGTTTGATACTCCTTCCTATATTGCCTGATGAAGCGGGGTTGAACCTGCGAAACGCGTTGCATTTCTTTTTGGAGTTCCTAATAAATGTGTTTGTCTGTCTGAATTGCAGTCGTTGTCGTGTCTGCTTGAGGGAGGTAAGAGCACCACTTCCTCCTTCAATTTTGCCATTTAAGTTGGTTTTTAAGCTCATTTAATCTAATCTTATACTTTTGGCGCCTCTGTTCATTGTATACAATCTTAAGCATTTTAGCATTCTTTTCTTATTTCCTGGTTGTTCAAAGGGCCTTTTATGACAAACGGTCACATGTAATTCACTTTTTTTTCCTACGTTTTATTCTAGGAGATACATTTTCATCTTCTGCTTAAACTAACTTTTTATCACTCTGCAATTGACAAAAGTACTAAAAGTAGACAGAAAAGGACTGTCAAAATTATTCTGAGCAAGCTTTACACTGGGACCCCAACCACTTCATTTGTATGGTACACCAAATCCTGCCAAAGATGTCTACAGTGTTAAGGTGGCCACACGCCATACAATTTTTAAAATATATTTTCAATTCAAGAATAGAGTTGGGCCGAACGGTTCGCCGGCGAACGTGGTTCGCGCGAACGTAGGTGGTTCGCGTGCGGGTACCGCACGCGAACCTTTTGCGGAAGAAGTTCGGTTCGCCCCATAATGCACTGAGGGTCAACTTTGACCCTCTACATCACAGTCAGCAGGCCCAGTGTAGCCAATTAGGCTACACTAGCCCCTGGAGCCCCACCCCCCCTTATATAAGGCAGGCAGCGGCGGCCATTACGGCCACTCGTGTGCCTGCATTAGTGAGAGTAGGGCGAGCTGCTGCAGTCTCTCATATAGGGAAAGATTAGTTAGGCTTAACTTCTTCCTGGCTGCATACCTGTTCTGTTCAGTGAGCCCTCAGCCCACTGCATACCTGTACTGTGATCCTGCCACTGCATACCTGTTCAGTGATCCTGCCACTGCATACCTGTTCAGTGATCCTGCCACTGCATACCTGTTCTGTTCAGTGAGCCCTCAGCCCACTGCATACCTGTACTGTGATCCTGCCACTCCATACCTGTTCAGTGATCCTGCCACTGCATACCTGTTCTGTTCAGTGAGCCCTCAGCCCACTGCATACCTGTACTGTGATCCTGCCACTGCATACCTGTTCAGTGATCCTGCCACTGCATACCTGTTCAGTGATCCTGCCACTGCATACCTGTTCTGTTCAGTGAGCCCTCAGCCCACTGCATACCTGTACTGTGATCCTGCCACTCCATACCTGTTCAGTGATCCTGCCACTGCATACCTGTTCTGTTCAGTGAGCCCTCAGCCCACTGCATACCTGTACTGTGATCCTGCCACTCCATACCTGTTCAGTGATCCTGCCACTGCATACCTGTTCAGTGATCCTGCCACTGCATACCTGTTCTGTGAACCCGCCACTGTATACCTGTTCTGCTCAGTGGACCCGCCACTGTATACCTGTTCTGTGAACCCGCCACTGTATACCTGTTCTGTTCAGTGGACCCGCCACTGTATACCTGTTCTGTTCAGTGGACCCGCCACTGTATACCTGTTCTGTTCAGTGGACCCGCCACTGTATACCTGTTCAGTGAACCCGCCACTGCATACCTGTTGTGTTCAGTGAACCTGCCACTGCATACCTGTTGTGTTCAGTGAACCTGCCACTGCATACCTGTTCTGTGAACCCGCCACTGTATACCTGTTCTGTTCAGTGGACCCGCCACTGTATACCTGTTCAGTGAACCCGCCACTGTATACCTGTTCTGTTCAGTGGACCCGCCACTGTATACCTGTTTAGTGAACACGCCACTGCATACCTATTGTGTTCAGTGATCCTGCCACTGCATACCTGTTCTGTGAACCCGCCACTGTATACCTGTTCTGTTCAGTGGACCCGCCACTGTATACCTGTTCTGTGAACCCGCCACTGTATACCTGTTCTGTTCAGTGGACCCGCCACTGTATACCTGTTCTGTTCAGTGGACCCGCCACTGTATACCTGTTCTGTTCAGTGGACCCGCCACTGTATACCTGTTTAGTGAACACGCCACTGCATACCTATTGTGTTCAGTGATCCTGCCACTGCATACCTGTTCTGTGAACCCGCCACTGTATACCTGTTCTGTTCAGTGGACCCGCCACTGTATACCTGTTCTGTGAACCCGCCACTGTATACCTGTTCTGTTCAGTGGACCCGCCACTGTATACCTGTTCTGTTCAGTGGACCCGCCACTGTATACCTGTTCTGTTCAGTGGACCCGCCACTGTATACCTGTTCTGTTCAGTGGACCCGCCACTGTATACCTGTTCTGTGAACCCGCCACTGTATACCTGTTCTGTTCAGTGGACCCGCCACTGTATACCTGTTTAGTGAACACGCCACTGCATACCTATTGTGTTCAGTGATCCTGCCACTGCATACCTGTTCTGTGAACCCGCCACTGTATACCTGTTCTGTTCAGGGGACCCGCCACTGTATACCTGTTCTGTTCAGTGGACCCGCCACTGTATACCTGTTCTGTTCAGTGGACCCGCCACTGTATACCTGTTCTGTTCAGTGGACCCGCCACTGTATACCTGTTTAGTGAACACGCCACTGCATACCTATTGTGTTCAGTGATCCTGCCACTGCATACCTGTTCTGTGAACCCGCCACTGTATACCTGTTCTGTTCAGTGGACCCGCCACTGTATACCTGTTCTGTGAACCCGCCACTGTATACCTGTTCTGTTCAGTGGACCCGCCACTGTATACCTGTTCTGTTCAGTGGACCCGCCACTGTATACCTGTTCTGTTCAGTGGACCCGCCACTGTATACCTGTTCTGTTCAGTGGACCCGCCACTGTATACCTGTTTAGTGAACACGCCACTGCATACCTATTGTGTTCAGTGATCCTGCCACTGCATACCTGTTCTGTGAACCCGCCACTGTATACCTGTTCTGTTCAGTGGACCCGCCACTGTATACCTGTTCTGTGAACCCGCCACTGTATACCTGTTCTGTTCAGTGGACCCGCCACTGTATACCTGTTCTGTTCAGTGGACCCGCCACTGTATACCTGTTCTGTTCAGTGGACCCGCCACTGTATACCTGTTCTGTTCAGTGGACCCGCCACTGTATACCTGTTCTGTGAACCCGCCACTGTATACCTGTTCTGTTCAGTGGACCCGCCACTGTATACCTGTTTAGTGAACACGCCACTGCATACCTATTGTGTTCAGTGATCCTGCCACTGCATACCTGTTCTGTGAACCCGCCACTGTATACCTGTTCTGTTCAGTGAACCCACCGCATCAGTGCGCATACCTGTGCAGTTAAGTGAACCCACCTACCTATGTGAGTGCACGCAGTGTGATATACCACTCCGTGCATACCCAATATGGACAAAACAGGTAGAGGAAGAGGAAGAGGTAGTGGCAGAGGCAGAGGAAGGCCACCCGGCAGGTCTGCGCGAGGTCGTGTAAATGTAATTTCGTGTGGACCTGGCCCACAGTACAGTGCTCGGAAGAAGGCACGTCCCATCACCTCCCAAGATTGTCAGGACGTGGTTGAGTATTTAGCGACACAGAACACCTCATCTTGCTCAGCCACCAGCGCTACTACTAGCACCACTTCCGCTGCATTTGACACTTCGCAAGAATTATTTAGTGTTGAAATCACTGATGCACAGCCATTGTTGTTACAGCCAGATGAATTTTCACCAGCTAATATGTCTGAGTTACGCGGCAACACTATGGATGTAACGTGTCAGGAGGATGAAGGACCTACTGATGGTGCAAGTTTGGATTTGTCTGAGGCAAGCGAAGCTGGGCAGGATGACTACGATGATGACGGTAATAGGGATCCTCTGTATGTTCCCAATAGAGGAGATGAAGAGGGGGACAGTTCAGAGGGGGAGTCAGAGAGTAGTAGGAGGAGAGAAGTTGCTGAAAGAAGCTGGGGCAGCTCTTCGTCAGAAACAGCTGGTGGCAGAGTCCGGCACTATGTATCGCCACCTATGTACAGCCAGCCAACTTGCCCTTCAGCATCAGCTGCTGAGGTCCCCATAGTGCCCACATCCCAGGGTGGCTCAGCGGTGTGGAAATTTTTTAATGTGTGTGCCTCAGATCGGACCAAAGCCATCTGTTTGCTCTGCCAACAAAAATTGAGCCGTGGAAAGGCCAACACTCACGTAGGGACAAGTGCCTTACGAAGGCACCTGGAGAAAAGGCACAAACAGCAATGGGATGGCCACCTGAGCAAAAGCAGCAGCAGCACACAAAAGAAAAGTCACCCTCCTTCTCCTCTTCCTCCTTCAGGTGCATCATCTGCTTCTGCCGCTTTCTCCCTTGCACCTTCACAGGCACCCTCCTCCACTCCGCCTCTGCCCTTGAGCGGTTCCTGCTCCTCTGCCCACAGCAGCAGTCAGGTGTCCGTGAAGGAAATGTTTGAGCGGAAGAAGCCACTTTTGGCCAGTCACCCCCTTGCCCGGCGTCTGACAGCTGGCGTGGCGGAACTGTTAGCTCGCCAGCTGTTACCATACCGGCTGGTGGACTCTGAGGCCTTCCGTAAATTTGTGGCCATCGGAACACCGCAGTGGAAGATGCCAGGCCGCACTTATTTTTCGAGAAAGGCCATACCCCAACTGCACCGTGAAGTTGAGAGGCAAGTGGTGTCATCTCTTGCGAAGAGCGTTGGGTCAAGGGTACACCTGACCACGGATGGCTGGTCTGCCAAGCACGGGCAGGGCCGCTACATTACCTACACAGCCCATTGGGTGAACCTGGTGGTGAACGATGGCAAGCAGAAAGCGGCGGACCAAATTGTGACACCTCCACGGCTTGCAGGCAGGCCTCCTGCCACCTCCTCTCCTCCTGCTACATGCTCTTCGCTGTCCTCCTCCTCCTCCTTGGCTGAGTGGCAGTTCTCCTCTCCAGCTACACAGCCCCAGCTCCGCAGGGCCTATGCTGCATGCCAGGTACGACGGTGTCACGCCATCTTAGACATGGCTTGTCTCAAAGCGGAGAGTCACACTGGAGCAGCTCTCCTGGCTGCTCTTAAGAAACAGGTGGATGAGTGGCTGACCCCGCACCACCTGGAGATAGGCAACGTGGTGTGCGACAACGGCAGCAATCTGCTTGCCGCTTTGCATATGGGGAAGCTGACACACATACCCTGCATGGCACATGTCATGAATCTAGTGGTTCAAAGATTTGTGGCAAAGTACCCTGGCTTAGCGGATGTCCTGAAGCAGGCCAGGAAGTTCTGTGGGCATTTGAGGCGCTCTTACACAGCCATGGCACGATTTGCAGAAATTCAGCGTAAAAACAACATGCCGGTGAGACGCCTCATTTGCGATAGCCCCACTTGCTGGAACTCGACCCTGCTCATGTTCTCCCGCCTGCTAGAACAGAAGAAAGCCGTCACCCAGTACCTCTACAACTGGAGTAGAACGAAACAGTCTGGGAAGATGGGGATGTTCTGGCCCGACAACTGGACACTGATGAAAAATGCATGCAGGCTCATGCGGCCGTTTGAGGAGGTGACCAACCTGGTGAGCCACAGTGAGGGCACCATCAGCGACTTAATTCCCTACGCGTACTTCTTGGAGCGTGCTGTGCGTAGAGTGGCGGATGAAGCTGCGAATGAGCGTGACCAGGAACCGTTACGGCAGGAACAGGCATGGGACCAATTTTCATCAGACCCAGCTGTTTCCTCAACACCTGCGGCAGCACAGAGGGGGGAGGAGGAGGAAGAAGAGAGGTCGTGTGCAGAAGACGAGTCAGACTCAGAGGATGATGAGCAAGGTGTTTCTTTGGGGGAGGAGGAGGAGGAGGAGGAGGGGACAGCGGCAGGAGAACAACCGCAGCAGGCGTCGCAGGGGGCTTGTGCTGCTCAACCTTCCCGTGGTATTGTTCGCGGCTGGGGGGAGGAGGTTGACTTACCTGACGTCACTGAGGAAGAGCAAGAGGAGATGGAGGGTACTGGATCCGACTTTGTGCAGATGTCGTCTTTTATGCTGTCCTGCCTGTTGAGGGACCCCCGTATAAAAAACCTCAAGGGGAATGAGCTGTACTGGGTGGCCACACTACTAGACCCTCGGTACAGGCACAAAGTGGCGGACCTGTTACCAACTCACCGGAAGGTGGAAAGGATGCAGCACATGCAGAACCAGCTGTCAACTATGCTTTACAATGCCTTTAAGGGTGATGTGACGGCACAACGCCAGCAAGGTACCACTGCCACTAATCCTCCTCCCGTGTCCACGCAGTCAAAGACAGGACGCTCCAGCGATCTCATGGTGATGTCGGACATGCGGACGTTCTTTAGTCCAACGCCTCGCCGTAGCCCTTCCGGATCCACCCTCCACCAACGCCTCGACCGGCAGGTAGCCGACTACCTGGCCTTAAGTGTGGATGTAGACACTGCTGTGAACAGCGATGAGGAACCCTTGAACTACTGGGTGCGCAGGCTTGACCTGTGGCCAGAGCTGTCCCAATTTGCCATCCAACTTCTCTCCTGCCCTGCCGCAAGCGTCCTCTCAGAAAGGACCTTCAGCGCAGCTGGAGGCATTGTCACAGAGAAGAGAAGTCGCCTAAGTCACAAAAGTGTTAAGTACCTCACCTTTATCAAAATGAATGAGGCATGGATCCCGGAGGGCTGCTGCCCGCCCCAAGACTAAGTCAGTTCCCGCACACACAGCATCTCTGCCTGCACGCCGTGTGACTGGCTGCCTGGCCTGCCCCAAAAAGACTAAGTCGCTCCCAGTCCCTCCACACAGCATGTCTGCCTGCAGGCCGCTTCACTACCTTCTCCGCCACCACCAACAGGGTCCGGGACTCCAGGCGGATTGCTGAATTTTTTAGGCCGCTGCTAGCAGCGGCCGCTGTAATAATTTTTATGGTGCGTGTACATGACTGCCTAATTTTTCTGGCTGCACTGAGGGCAGCTGCAACAACAAAAGAAAAGGCATGTACATGCGCCCATTCCCCTTCGTGATCATTACCTTGCCGTGGTGAAGGGGCTTGCGTATCACAATGAAGCAATGACCGGCGCCTAGATGAGTGTCTCGGGGGGCACACAAAAGATAATAAGGTCGTTGCTTCATTGTGGTCAGACCAAATTTGATCAGCTGGACAGTCACTGTTCTGTCATTCAGCTACATCAGCCAGGCCGACCATATGGGCTGTAAAGCCACCAAAACCTGCACTCTCGCCATGGTGCGCACCAGTCCAGCACGGCCGTCACTAGTACAAACAGCTGTTTGCGGTGCGTTACACGGTGAGTTTGGTGTGTCAGTGTGAAGCAGTACCTTAATTACACTACCTGATTGATGTATACACATGCAAGATGTTTTAAAGCACTTTAGGCCTGTCATTTAGCATTCAATGTGATTTCTGCCCTTAAAACGCTGCTTTGCGTCAAATCCAGATTTTTCCCGGGGACTTTTGGCGTGTATCCCACTCCGCCATGCCCCCCTCCAGGTGTTAGACCCCTTGAAACATCTTTTCCATCACTTTTGTGGCCAGCATAATTATTTTTTTTTTCAAAGTTCGCATCCCCATTGAAGTCTATTGTGGTTCGCGAACTTTAACGCGAACCGAACGTTCCGCGAAAGTTCGCGAACCCGGTTCGCGAACCTAAAATCGGAGGTTCGGCCCAACTCTATTCAAGAATTGCAATCATTTATTTTGACTGATTGTAACATTTCAAAAATCTGACCAATGTACCACACACACGTTTCCCCAATTATGAAAAAAAATATTGAAACCTCAGAAAAAAATTTCTTGGGTCTGTACATCAAGTAATTGACAATCTACCCTACACCACTCAATTTTCATAAAAATTGACTAGACAAATTCAAAACTCCCGATTGTATCGAATCGGTGTAAAATTGGATATGTGTTTTTAAATTTTGAATTTATGATTTAAAGCTTAGCACGCGCAGCTGGGAGGAGTGATCAGGACACGGGACAGTTGGAACTGTGTCTTATGCTCCCTGTCACCTCCTTTTAACCAAAAAGATGGCTGCCCCCATGAAAAAGATGACTGCCCCCATGAAATCACATACATTTGCCTGACCTTTTAAACAAGGTGGGTAAGAGATTATATTACCTATCTATTTTAATTAATATAACTAATGTAACTTAATGCCAGTATGTTTGTTTAGGCTGAAGTACCCCTTTAGATCTTTCCTTGGGATCTGTATTGTAAATTCTTACTTTCGGGGGAATTTTTTTCTTAATCAAACTAGCTACACCTACGTCTTTAGCATCAGAAGCTGTGTAAGCTGTATGATTTACATACCAATCTAAATGAGCTTGCCTTGGGAAACTGTGTTTTTAGTACTGGAATTAGCTCAGCTTCCAACTACTTGAAATGCTAAAGCGCTAGCACTCTTTTACTTACTGAATTGAGTCCCTTCACAATAAGTTAATGGATTTTAAAAGTTGTATCCATGTCCACAACTTTATATTTAGCTTGTGGTGAATAGCTTTCTGGCAAAGGGGTTGATTCATTAAGATTGAAGTAAATTGTAGTACCCAGTACATTCATTAACATTTGTGACTAGGCATAGCTTGTTTTGTGCTTTGGCTAGCAGAACATTATAGCTTAGCTAACATAACTCAGAAAGCTTTCCAAGGTGCTGAATATTTTCCTCCCTATGTAAAGCAAGAAATCGCCCAGAGCTCTAACAACCCTGCCCACCAGCTGTAAAAGATTTAAATGAGCAAAGGTAACCCATAAATGTGGGTGTCCCCCTCAACTTTATTTACCAGCTTCTATGGCCGTTTTTACTGGGAGATGAGTACCTGGCATAGCCTTCCCTTCATTGCAAATGCATAGTGCCCACCATTGGGGTCACAGCAGTTGTGTGCCAACATAAATGAGAACTGAACAAAATTAGGCAGCAAGTGTCATTTAAAAGGATAGTACACTAACCTTTGTTAAACAATCACACACTGTTTAAAAAATAAAAATAAAATGTCATCAATACAAATCATCAGAACACCCCTTTGTAATGGAGCTCACCTGAACCAAAATCATAAACAATGTTTATTGGAGAGCACAGCAGGTCTTCAGACATACTCTGACCTGGTGAGGTGTCTGGGAATTATGGGTAAGCGTTTATGGTTTGACCTGATAACCTGAAAATCAAGGCAATAGCATAAGTAACCCCATCCCAGCTAAAGTGTACAGAAGTCCCCTGTAAAAGTTAGAGTCAGCAAGACCACATTTATTATTCATTAAAATTATTCAAAATTACGATTGAGTGGACATGTTGGGGCATCGATTACCAGCGGATTAAAGCACAATGATCGAATCTGTCGGACTCGGGAGGTGACGGAAAAATCCAGGAGTTTATGGCCACCTTAACTTTATATCATTGTCTGCAATAAATAAATGAACAAGCATTAAGCCCTATGGAATTCACAAACTCACCAGCGATACCGGGTGGTAAAGAACTTTCTTGGATGAAATAATCGCAATAATGCCTAGAGCAGTCATTGCAAATTCAGGATGCTGATTGGTTAAATAACTCTCACAGAGCTGCATCATCAAGCATAGGATAACAGTACTCGTTCTTCTAGAATGAAGAGAAGACGGGTCCAGCAAAGGGCCTTAGGGGCTGATTTACCGGTGGCCAAGAGTTGGCAGGCTGGAAAATAATTTGTCCTGCAAACTAGACTACTACTAGGCTGATTGCCCAAAGAGAAAATCTTGAAGAATTTACTTATTATCTCTTGCTTACAAGATTGTGGAGTCTGTATTTTATGTGTATAATAGATGTTAACAGATGTTAATAAGGAAATGTTGTAGGGCGCTTATTCAATCATCTTGTATTGGGACCCTGAGTGTTTAAGCTCTCTCCCAGAAGAACGAAGGCTGGTTGCTGAGTGGTTGCTTTGGTTTCTCCACTGTTGGCCTCGCCTTGGGCGTACGGCATCCACGGTGGCATCTCGTGTCTTATCATCTTATTCTTTTCTCGCTGTTATTCTTGAACACGCAGGAGGTCAGAATAATGAGCCGGGAGATTTATGTCAACAGATAAACGTTTCCGGGCTTTGAGTAAGCATTCTGTAATGATTGAACGCGTCATTAGAGAAAAATTTGTGAGTAATTACTTTTATTAGGTGACATTTCTGCATGCATAACCAAGTTAATTTTATGATTAAGAATGTGAGATTTGTCCTGTTGAACTTGCAGTGAATGCAGCTGTGTTCATCAGTTTGAGCTCACACAAAGCCCAACTGATTAATAGTAATAGAGAAGGTAATTAAAAGAATACATCACCCCTATGCATATACAGCCCATCTCGGTTGCTAGTGATTGTAGTCTAGCAACCAGGCGAAGAGCCAAGCGGCATTAATTAGGACCTACTATGTCCATATTTGTGGAGTGCATTTTGGTGAATTCGCTCGGGCAAAGTAAAAATGTGCCTATAAAACAAATAAACACGAGAAGTGTGGGAAGGTGGGCAGATAGGTCACCATGTGACTTTGTCCCGCAACTTTGTTCAGCAGATATTCATTTCGAATCAAGTGTTAGCATTTCGGTTCATAAATTATTACATTGTAAACTGAATTACTTTATTTTGAGCATATATACAAATGTGTATATAGATGCACTTTACAAGTTCCTGTCTGCACAAGTAAGTTCATAGCAAAAGCTTTAGTTAACTACAGGCTAGCAAAGTAAAATATTGCAGCTTATTTTTTTAGGTTTCCTTTACATGGTAGCTTAGAAAGTGTTTAACCACTTAAGGACCAAAGGCTTACACCCCCCTAGTGACCAGGCTATATTTTACAATTCAGGCCACTGCAGCTTTAAGGGCTCACTGCAGGGCTGTAAACTCAGCACACAAGTGATTCCCCCCCCCTTTTGCCCACCAACAGAGCTTTCTGTTGGTGGGCTCTGATCGCTGCTGCCTTGTTTATTTTTTTTTTATTTATTTGATTCTTTTAAATACATTTTGCTATTTTTACTTTTATTTTTGTTAATCCCCTCCCTCCCTTCCCCCACCAGCCAATCACAGCGATCGGCTCTCATAGGCATTAGCCTATGAGAGCCGATCGCTCTCTGTGCCTCCGAAGGGGACAGCCAAGTGACACGGCTGTCCCCAGTACAGTGCTGCAGTCGATCGCAGCACTGTACAATGTAAATAGATGGCGGTTTCGCCATCTAATAGCCTCCTAGTGCTAAGCGCTGCTGGGAGACTGATGACGGAGCGGAGCGACGTCAGTCAAGCGGGGATGCGCGCGCAAAACTATGCCCTGCAAACTATGCCCCCAGGACTTAACGCCAATTGGCGTTACGTGGTCCTGGGGGAGCCGCCGCATTCACACCATTTGGTGTTAGGCAGTCTTTAGGTAAAGTGACACTGAAGCAAAACAAAAAACAAAAAAAAACCTTATGATATAATTAATTGTATGTGTAGTATGAATAATTAGTAGAACAATAGTAGCAAAGATATGAGTCTCATATTTTTATTTTCAGTTACAGAGCTTTATTTTTATAACATTCTCTAATATTTGTAGTTTACAAACTACACTCTGTACTTTAATCTAAGAAACAGAGCAGAGCTAATGACCCCTTGAACTTTCCGGCAGTACAACCTTAAACAAACAAGAGCGAGAGACAGATTGAGATAAGTTCTTCAGAAAACAGCACTGTAGCCAACCTAGCTCGGTCTGAAAGCTCAGAGAAGCTCTTGTACATAGATAACAACTAAAGTTTCTTAATTCTTCCTGTACTGGAAACAACATTAGACTCTGTTCTTTGCTACTAATATTCTATTTCTTAGCTGTACTACACATACAAATCATTATCTTATAAGTTTTTTTTCACTTCAGATTCCCTTTAAAACGTTTGATTGTGCAGTCCTAATCCTACTTAGAAATAGCTTGTGCTTATTTATTTCCTTCTTCTTCTTACTGTGAAACCCTTCAGGGCTCAAAGTGATACTTACTCTGCAGCTGTACTCCGGGTTTGTGGAGTGATCAGACCCCTCCAACAGAGAGCTCTGTTGGTGGGGAGAGAAGGGGGGGGGGGATCACTTGTGTGCTGTGTTGTGCGGTCCTGCAGCTTGGCCTTAAAGCGGTATCGTCACCATAAAAATCAAATTTCAACAGCAACTGGTCTGAGTGTATTAAGTGATAAAGATGCTAATCCTGCATTCAAAACTTTCAAAACTTTTTCTGCTGTTATGATTTGGAGTTATCACATACTTAAGGAACACTGGCCCTTTAGTAGTCGGTGCCAAACAATTGCATGCTGGGGGTTCTTTTTATCTATAATGTATTCCTCCTCTTTCCTTTATTTCCCTGCCAGCTGCTTATCTGAAACCTAATCCCCTACTCACTTGTGTTTACAAGCAAGGCTGAGGTGACTCAGCGATTGGAGGAGACAAGAAAAAAAGTAAGGGGCAGAAATGACATCACGAGTTAGCCTTAACTGTGGGCAAAAGACATCGCCCCCACCACTAACAGAATTCTCGTCATTTACTATATAACATTCACTGAAATCAAAACGTGGACAGTATAATACATGTGTTATGTAAGTAGATCAAGTATTTATCTACTTATATATGTGTTTTTTTTCCCTGGCATAGTATGGCTGCTCCTACTGCTTTAAAGTTGCAGTGGCCAATTAACAATAAAAAGGCCTGGTCTTTAGGGGGGTTTAACACTGCAGTCCTCAAGTGGTTAAACTGTCAATACTTACATTTGTCATTAAGCGTGAAATACGCTATATTCTACTGCACTTTGCAGTAAAAGTATGTGTTTTTAGACACAGGGAATGTATGGGAATGCTTTCAAATATTATTTTATGCTCGAAAAGTAGTTACTGAAATTCTAGTTTGGGGAGTATAATCCCTCTGTAAGGGGACTAATGAAAAACTTGCAATACATATCTGATCAGTGGCATGCATATAACTGGCTCTGTGCTCTGAAAGGGCCTACACAGACATGAAAGATCAAGTTTAGTAATCTGGTCACATGAGACTGCAAGAAAAATAAGAATATATCAGGAAGATCAATTCTCCAGTCTGTAGCAAAGCTGGAAGGCCAGATTTATCTATGTCAAAATAGCTACAATGACAATATTTATTAAATAAAGCAGTACAAAGAGCAATGTCAAGGTGTAAAGAGAAAATAAACGGCACCAACCAATCAGATTTCAGTTTGATGCTGAGATCACACTTGCAGAAGATCAATGCTCATTGGCTGCCATGGCTGGCAGCACTTGGCTATTTGCGTGATTAAATCTAGAATCTTTATTGTTTGTCAGTGTTTAGTAGATGCAGCCCTTCACTAGAACAAGCTGACCTGTGTATTAAAGTGTAATGGAGGAGTTGTAGGTGATTCATTATCTCTCAGACTCCTGTGCCTTGTGGGCGATTACAATACTGTCTGGACTTGAAAACATAATTTCTCTGGCTATAAAAGATCTTTGTTGTAAAAGCAGAAAATAGAATCTGAGGCACAGATAGGTCATCTGCACAGGAGTGAAAGGAGTGGTGGGTGTTTGAAGAACGTAGCCTGGCTGTGAGAGAATAGAAATAGCGAGGGGTGAATTACAGGGGTGTGCATGTGTGGAGAGCAGAGACAGCACAGAGAAAACAAAAGCCAAACAGCATCAATGCCTTGAAACTGACAAGCAGCCATGGTGCATACTGCATACCAGCCCACAGCTAGATTTCAATGTCTTATATTACTCTGAACTCATCTCTGTCAGTGTGGTTTACAGACACAGACTAGCCATTAACCACCCTAGCATTCTGGATGAGCTGAGCTCGTCCAGAGACGCCATAGGTCACCTCTCAGGCCCTGGTGGGCCGATTTGAATAATTTTATTTTTGAAACATGCAGCTAGCACTTTGCCGCTGATCCA
This sequence comes from Hyperolius riggenbachi, assembly GCF_040937935.1. Taxonomy (NCBI): domain Eukaryota; kingdom Metazoa; phylum Chordata; class Amphibia; order Anura; family Hyperoliidae; genus Hyperolius; species Hyperolius riggenbachi. Next base: position 76,220,128 of record NC_090653.1, read on the forward strand.
CCGCTACTCGACGCGAAAGAGGCCCCCCGCGCAGACCCCATGCACGGCCTGGCCAATCAGTGCCAGGCAGCGCTAAGGGGTGGATCGGGACTCCATCTGATGTCACGACACCGATGACGTCGATAACGTCAGTCCGATCGTCGCCATGGTGACGGGGAAAGGCCTAAAAGAAAATCCCATTTAGAACGGGATTTCCGGACGGGTCTTCACGCCGGCGGCGATCGGAAGGGTGGGAGGGATGGAGCAGGGAGGGGGGAAGCATGTAGCTAGCGATAGGCTAGCTACATGGAAAAAAAATTAAGTAAAAGAAACCCTCCCGCGGCTGTGCGCAGCCGGAATCAGAACGCAAGGGAGGTTTTAAAGTCCATCTCTGATTCCAGAAGTACATTTATATGGATACACCTTAATAAAATGGGAATGGTTGGTGATATTAACTTCCTGTTTGTGGCACATTAGTATATGTGAGGAAGGAAACGTTTCAAGATGGGTGGTGACCATGGTGGCCATTTTGAAGTCGGCCATTTTGAATCCAACTTTTGTTTTTTCAATAGGAAGAGGGTCATGTGACACATCAAACTTATTGGAAATTTCACAAGAAAAACAATGGTGCTTGGTTTTAACGTAACTTAATTATTTCATGAGTTATTTACAAGTTTCTGGCTACTTATAAAATGTGTTCAATGTGCTGCCCATTGTGTTGGATTGTCAATGTAACCCTCTTCTCCCACTCTTCACACATTGATAGCAACACCACAGGAGAAATGCTAGCACAGGCATCCAGTATCCGTAGTTTCAGGTGCTGCACATCTTATATCTTCACAGCATAGACAATTGCCTTCAGATAACCCCAAAGATAAAAGTCTAAGGGGGTCAGATCGGGAGACCTTGGGGGCCATTCAACTGGCCCATGACAACCAATCCACTTTCCAGGAAACTGTTCATCTAGGAATGCTCGGACCTGACACTAATAATGTGGTGGTGCATCATCTTGATGGAAAAAATCAGGGAATATGCCAGTTTCAGTGCATAAAGAGGGAAACACATCATCATGTAGCAATTTCGCATATCCAGTGGCCTTGAGGTTTCCATTGATGGAGAATGGCCCCACTATCTTTGTATCCCATCTACCACACCATTGTTTTTTCAATAGGAAGAAGGTACAAGATGTGCAGCACCTGAAACTACGGATACTGGAAGCCTGTACTAACATTTCTCCTGCGGTGTTGCTATCAGTGTGTGAAGAGTGGGAGAAGAGGGTTGCATTTACAATCCAACACAATGGGCAGCATCTTCCAGGAAGAGAACATCATCTTCCAGGAAAAGAACGCCCGACACTCGGGCCCGGTGTCGCCAGGAGCCATTTGTGCAGAGAGACTGGGAGAGGAGCCAGGATGCCGGTGTGGGATCTCCCGACCTACGGTGGGCTGCAGAAAGCCCCAGGTAAGTACCAATTTTGATTATTTTCAGAAGTCAGGATCCCTTTAAGGTGTATCCATATAAATGGCCCACCCTGTAGAATATTATTGCTTTTTATTTCCATATGGCCAAGGTAAAATCCAGTAGCCTATCATTGTTATAAATTGTTCTCATTCAGATATTGTGATGCACAAATTGCAGTGTAAGTGTCTGACTGCCTGACCTGAAATCTTCTCCAAGTCTCTTTTTGGATCGAATCACAAGAATGGTTATTTTGACCAATAATTCTTAACCTTCAAAAAAGCAACCACTCCTACGTGAATACTTATGCTCAAAGTGATATGAAACTCAGGTTTTCCTCTTTGTTCTAAAAGATTATTTACAGCATAAAACCTACTACCACAAAAAATTGTAGCAGAACAGCATTCAAACAGTTAAATGCAACATTTTGTTCTTTAGTGGAAAGCTCCTTGCTTCAGTGGGCAGCTACTGGCCGCATCCAAAGAGGTGAGAACACCTGCATCCCCAGCATAAAAGTCATATGACATAGTCTGGCTCAAGATGAGGGAGTTGCACAGTTGTTGCCCTTGCTTTCCAGAACTATCAGGTTCTATGACTGGTGTAGGCCTCAATGTGGAATGATAATGGTCCTAAAAATGTTTCTTTTCGCATGTGCACTGTCCCTTTTTTAAACTTGGCTAGGGGGAGGAAAAAAAAAACTAAACATAAAGAAAATAACAAATGCAAGACTGCAATTTTACCCCCAAAACATGTTAAAGTGGGGTATCTTGCAAAAATGTTCACTTTTATTAATTGCAACATGTTTCCACTGGATTGTATCAGTGAAGGTTAAAGAGACACTGAATCGAAAAAAAAAATTATGATATAATGATTTGTATGTGTAGTACAGCTAAGAAATAAAACATTAGGATCAGAGACATGAGTCTACTATTGTTTCCAGTACAGAAAGAGTTAAGGAACTCCAGTTGTTATATATGCAAAAGAGCAATTGAGCTCCACCACTTTCAAAATCACAGAGAGCTCTGTCTTCTGAAGCTTGTTCTCTCAACTATTCAGTCACTGTATTTTATTTTTCTCTCCAGAGAACATGTCAATAGTTCACTGGCTTGCTCTGTAAAATCATTTAGTATACTGAGAAGTGTGTAAACTGCAAATATTAGAGAATGATGCAGCGTTATTAAAAAAAAAACATATATAACTGAAAATAAAAATATAAGAATATTTTCTTTCTTTTTTTTCGCTTCAGTGTTTCTTCAATTGGTTTACTTACTCATCTTTCATTGACATTCTGGTGCCAAAAGATATTTATCCATTCCATAGACTTTAATACAAAATGGTCAAAAATTCCATAGACTTTAATACAAAATGGTCAGATTTCGATCTATTTTGTTGAGCTGTTGGGTTTTTGGTTTGGTTTTGATTTGTTTTTTGTTTGTTTGTTTTTTTTGGGGGGGGGGAGGAGAGTAGATGTACATAAGTATTAGATGAATTGTCATGGAAAACACAATAAAAATTACCCCTTCAAAACGTAACTTTTAATCTGTTAAAAAGTCCCCAAAATATTGCACACCTCACATCTATACAGCCTAGTTCTGCCTTATTTCTTTTTTTTACTCATGTGAGATGTTGTTTAGCTGTTGAGTGTTTTGTATCTGTATGGGTCCTTTAATCATACCTTGTAGCCTAGAAAACATTCAATCAGTAAGGCCAGGCATAGTCCTCTCTCTGTGGTTCGCATGCATGAGATGGGATAGCTTTATACCAAGAGCGCTCTAACTTTCCTCCAAAGGCCACATGAACTCACAGATCACAATATAAAATGGTTGAACTCTGGTTGAACTTGATGGACGTATGTCTTTTTTCAACCCAAATAACTAAGTAACTATGATAGATAGTCGCAACTTTAGGTTAACCATACTCTTCTGACTCAGGCTCACCAATTCCGTGTTACTTCCTTGCCCTACAGTAGGCCCAGGTGGTCGAGAGAGGACAATGCAGATTATGCACAGGTTCCTTTCAAAGATGTCAACACTTTACCATTGATCTCTTCCACATACCTATCAAGACATTATCCTTCAGATGATATTTTCCCTATCTTTGGATCTTGGGCTAACTAATTCTCCAAGTTTTTTCCAGGGCTTATACTTGTTTGCCCATAGGCAAAGTATATTGGGGCTCCCCTTCCAAGTGCAGCAGCACCCCTCCCATTCCACCATCCCTGTACTGCAGACCCTCTCTTTCGTGCACAGCTCTCTTGGACATCTGCTCCCTTTTCACGTGTTGATCCCCATTTGCAGCCTTTTCACTCGGGAGCAGAAAAGAATGGCGCACAGCTCCACCAGAACATAATGGCGCCATCAATTCAATGTAAAACGCTAATTAGCGTTTTGAAATTGTAACAGTGTTTTAGCGCAGCAGTATAGAACTGAACTGTGGTTATATTTTGTGCAAGGTGCAGGTTCCAATCTAGTCAATGATCTTTTTTTTTTATTATTTTCATTTATTGATACATGCGCTGCTATCTGAGCATTAATAAAAGATTAGTTTAAAAAATACTTTTTACGAAGTCAAAGTTTTGTGTTTTTAATATCCCAGCTGGATAACATATGCAAAGGAAGTGGGAAGGCAGAATAAAGATGAGTTTGTAGCCAGTAACTCCGTGTCTCCTCCTTGCATACGATATTCAGCTGGGATCAGGGGCGTAGCTAGAAATCACAGGGCCCTATAGCAAAGTTTTTGTTGGGGGCCCCCTGCTACCCCCCCCCCTCCCCAAATGGCTACTACTCATACATGGCTTGGGACACATTCATCCTCTCTGCCAGAAGCGTGCTGCACCTCCTAAGTTGCAAGTTTTCTGAACTGCGTAGGAGCAAATGCTCCTGGCCACAGGTACATGATTGAGGAGGCGACCACAGCTGAGACAGCGCATGGGGTGACAGCAACATAGTGGTGCTAGGATCTGAAAGATAAGGTAGGTGGAGATTCCCCCTATATAGGTAGCCAGAAATAGCCCAATCAGTATAGGTAGCCAGATGATGACCGCCCATATAGGTAGACACAATTAACCCCCTCAGTAAAGGTAGCTAGAGGGCCTCCAGTATAGGGAAGCAGAAGCACTCCGCAAACATAGGTAGGCAGAAGGACCCCAGCCCTACCCCAACTAGTGAAGGTAGCCAGAAGCCATCCCCACCCCCTGCCTTCCTTCCCATTAGGTAGGCAGAAGCTAGTGCTGGGAAAATGCAATAGCATTAGTGGTTGGTTACGAAAGAAATCTTGCATTGGTGAGAAGATAAGGGATATAGCATTCGGAGTATAGGTTAGTGTTAGGCAACAGGTGAGGGATTTAGCATTAGAAGGTAGGCAAGTCTTTACTAATGAGGTTCAGCATTTAGATTAGGGTTAAGATGCCCATTAATGGTACAATCCTGTGGTTGATTGACCATTTCCAAATACCACAGTAAACTTTTGGAAACAATTGGTCATGCCCATTAACCACTTGATGACCCAGCCTTTACCCCCCCTTAAGGACCAGCGCTGATTTCGCTGATATGTGCTGGGTGGGCTCTACAGCCCCCAGCACAGATCAAACACCAGGCAGAGCGACCAGATCGCCCCCCTTTTTCCCCACTAGGGGGATGATGTGCTGGGGGGGTCTGATCGCTCCTGCCTGCGTGTGGCTGGTGGGGGCACCTCGAAGCCCCCTCCACCGCAGGATACCCCCTCTCCCTCTCCTCCCTCCCTTCCCCGGAGATCGGAGGCTGCACAGGAACGGATCTGTCCTGTGCAGCCTCTAACAGGCTCCTGCCTGTCCTGTGACAGCGATCCGCGGCCGCTGATTGGCCGGGGATCGCTGATCTAGTACAACGCTGCTACTGTTAGCAGCGTTGTACAAATGTAAACAAAGCGGATTATTTCCGCTTGTGTTTACATTTAGCCTGCGAGCCGTGATCGGCGGCCCGCAGGCTATTCACGGAGCCCCCCGCCGTGAATTGACAGGAAGAAGCCGTTTGTACGAGCGGCTGTTTCCTGATTAATTAGCCTGCAGCCGGCGACACAGATTTGCGTCGCTGGTCCTGCAGCTGCCACTTTGCCGACGCGCGTTATGAGTGCGCGGTCGACAAGTCGTTAACAGCCAAATTCTCGTTAACCAATTTCATCCAATCAATGGAATCGATCAGTTTTGGTTCAATTCCATTGATCTGATTGAATTCGTTAGCGGGAATTAAGCCGTTAATGGGCACAACTGATCATTTCTGATTACCACGATGGAAACGGTCGATCGGCCATGGGATTGTACCTTAAATGGGCACCTTTAGACAATAAATTGGTGTTGGGTTGGGGAAAGGTCTGTCTGGCATTCTGATAGAAATCAGCTTTTGAAGGGATCAATAAAGTGAACTTATAACTAAAAGGGAAAAAAAATCTCAGTCCTCTTGCACACTGCATGCGATTTTTGCATCATATATTTGCATCATATACAAAATAGGAATCACATGTAGTGTGCAAGAGGCCATAACTTACCTGGGGCTTTTACCAGCCCCCTGCAACCACCCTGTGTCCTGGAACAACTCTTCGGTCCCCAGCAGTGGCTACATTTCCTTTTCGGCGGCTGGCCAATTGCGGGGCCATTGTGCCTGCACAGCCCTGGCTAAAACGGAAAATTACGTTTTAAAGTCTAAAATGCTAAATAGCGTTTTAAGGGGCGCTCCGAACCGTGCACCATTTTTTCCAGGCGCCGCTTTTGACTGTATGCTTTTCTCTCATATGTAGCAGCCCCTATTTCATATCCAGGTGCCCCTTTGGTCTGCAGTTGCCCCAAAGTCTGGGCCTTGGTGGTCTTTCCTGAAATCTGGCCCTGGTTCTTTCACCACTGCTGAATTCCGTTCGGAGAAAGGGTAACCTCTCCCCACCTTGTGGTTTTCTGGTAGAGTCATCACCTCTTTTTTATAAATTCACTCGTAGCCAAATCATCCATCGACTGACCCTTTAGAAAGATCTTTCTGTAATGCTGTGTACAGTAGCTGATGGCTGGGATACATTTCATGGCCGATTGCTCCATCTGTACATTTCGTCTGCCGCCTCTCGAAGAATCGCTAATAACTCTTTCATTTTTCATCAAAAACAAGAACTAATTTACCCAACAAACCTGTTTCCGTCTTGTTTGTATAAAGGTTAAACGAGGACTGACAAGCTCCAGGGAGGGATTAGAAACAGATTGCTAATTAAAGTTGTGTTTGCTTGTGGATTTTGGAGTTTTACAGATAGGTGTTAAATCCTAAATGTGCATTCATTACGGTCCCTCTTGCTCTAATACAGTATTAACAACATGCAACTGCTAGAGAGCTCATTAGTATAAAACGCCCAAAGTGCAAAGCAACAAGAGGCACTATAGTCACACTAGGTATTCTTTTCTTTCTGCATTCTTTTTTCTACAAATTTATAATAGCAACACGGGTAATCATTGTGTTAGAGTAGTAGGCCCTTTACAGCACAGAGCATAATTAAAGGGAACACGAGGTGAGAGTCAGGGCAGTTTCTAGGATAAATTGCACCAAGGGCGACTGTGTAAAAATTGTGCCCCCACCCTTGTGGATTTGTTAACCCATACTACACCCCAGTATAGGTAATCAGGTATGAGTAGCCAGGCCTACGTGTCCCCAGTATAGGTAGCCAGCTGTAGGTGTCCCCAGTATAGGTAGCTAGCTAAAAGGTGCTCCTAGTATAGATTAGCTAGGTATAGGTGCCGCCAGTATAGGTTAGCTAGGTATAGGTGGTGCCAGTATAGGTTAGATAGGTATAGGTGCCTTTAGTGTAGGTAGCTAGGTAAAGGTGCAGTTGGTATAGGTTAGCTAGGTATAGGTTAGCTAGGTATAGGTGCCCACCATAGGTGATGGAGGGTGAGCCGCGTCCACACAGAGACTCTGCTGCGTGGAGGGGGACCTGAATTCTCCCTCCTTTTCTTTCCCCGGGGCTCCCCTCCGTGCTCCCCCCTCTATGCAGAGTATGCACAGCGGGAAGCCTGGTAAAAGGAACTCATCTCGCTTCCCATTCCAAGCGCTGCTCACTAGCCGCTGGTCTCATCTCACCCTCTGCATAATCGCTTATGCACACTCTACTTCCTGGTAATCAGGAAGCAGAGTGTGTATAAGCAGTTATGCTGACAGAGATGAGGCCAGTGGCTAGTGAGCAGCAGCTGAAACGGGAAGCAAGGTGAGTTCCTCTTAACAGGTTTTCCGCTGTGTGTACTCTGCATGGGGGGGGGGGGGGGGCATGGAGGGGAACCCGGGGGAAAGAAAGCGAGGATGAAGTCAGGTCCCCCTCCAAGCGGCAGTGTCTCTGTGTGACTGTGGCTCCCCCCTCCAATATTGCTCCCTTCCTCCTCATAGTGCTCAGGGTAGTTGCACCCTTGGCCGCCCCTAGAAATGGGGCTGGTAAGGGTTATATGGAGGATGCCATATTTATTTCCTTTTAACCACTTGATGACCCCCCCTTTACCCCCCCCCTTAAGGACCAGCGCTGTTTTTACTGATCTGTGCTGGGTGGGCTCTGCAGCCCCCAGCACAGATCAGGTAGCAGGCAGAGAGATCAGATTGCCCCCCTTTTTTCCCCCCTATGGGGATGATGTGCTGGGGGGGTCTGATCTCTTCTGCCTGCTGGGTGATGCGGGGGGGGGCACCTCAAAGCCCCCCTCCGCGGCGAAATTCCCCCCTCCCTCTCCTACCTGCTGCCCCCCCGGCGATCGAGGCTGCACAGGACGCTATCCGTCCTGTGCAGCCAGTGACAGAACGTCCCCTGTCACATGGAGGCGATCCCCGGCCGCTGATTGGCCGGGGATCGCCGATCTGCCTTACGGCGCTGCTGCGCAGCAGCGCCGTACAAATGTAAACAAAGCGGATTATTTCCGCTTGTGTTTACATTTAGCCTGCGAGCCGCCATCGGCGGCCCGCAGGCTATTCACGGAGCCCCCCGCCGTGAATTGACAGGAAGCAGCCGCTCGCGCGAGCGGCTGCTTCCTGATTAATTAGCCTGCAGCTGGCGACGCAGTACTGCGTCGCTGGTCCTGCAGCTGCCACTTTGCCGACGCACGGTATAAGCGTGCGGCCGGCAAGTGGTTAAACAATCCCAGTTGCCTGGCAGTCCTCCTGCTCCAGGCCTCAATTCACGGAGCATTATCAAACGTTTATCAAACACTTTATCAAACGTTTGATAATTTGCCTCATGGGTAAAATCTCACTAAGGTGTTATATATTCGTTGAACGTTTTATCGGTAAAACATTCGATAAATATATTAACACCTTAGTAAATTTAAAATGAGATTTTACCCATGAGGTAAATTATCAAACGTTTGATAAAGTGTTTGATAAACGTTTGATAATGCTCCGTGAATTGAGGCCTGTGTCTCTAATACCTTTAGCCATAGATTCTAAACAAGCTTATGCAGATCAGGTACTCTTACTTAGCTAACTCAGGTTTTACTGGATTAGCCATATACTTATTCCAAGGTTTTACTCAAGAAGAAGATGCAGAATATCAACAGGACTGCCTGCCTATCTATACTAGAAGATCATCAGAACTGCCAGACAACTGGCATTGTTTACAAGGAAATAGATATAGCAGCAATATCACTCTCACCTTGGGTTCGCTTTAAAGGATACCCGAGGTGACATGTGACATGATGAGATATACATGGGTATGTATAGTGCCTAGCACACAAATAACTGTGCTGTGTTCCGTTTTTTCTTTCTCTGCCTGAAATAGTTAAATATCAGGTATGTAAATGACTGACTCAATCCTGACTCAGACAGGAAGTGACTACAGTGTGACACTTTCCTAGCAGAAAATGGCTTCTGAGAGCAGGAAAGACATAAAAATGGTAAATAGTTCATAAATTGTAGCTCTGGCATACTTCAATGACTGTGTCATTGAGCAAAAACAATAAAACAATTAAAACTTAAAAAAGTAGATTTAAGCATTAAATAAAACTGTGGAATATCTTGAAACGTCATTTTCAGGAAAAGGAAGATAAAAACAATAATTTATTTAATTAGTTTATTTTCACCTCGGGTGTCCTTTAAAGTGGTTAAAGAGGTTAAAATAAACTGGTAAACAATTTAATTTATCCTACTTTTAAGTATCCCATGGTTTTCTTTTATATCTAAATATTCACAAAGTAGGTTGAATGTTTTATTGTCTCTAATCAGTAGCAGTCTATTAAGTGTTCCAGAGTTAGAAAAAGGTTAATAGTTGTATTTTATCTCCCTCTGCTCTCAGAAGTTGTATTCTGCCAGGAAAGCTTTTATGACTATAATTTGCTTATCAGCTTCTGTCTTGTAGGGAATATAGTAAATATCACTGTCACTTCCATGCCTAAAAATTAACTCTTTTAGGCAGCAAAATAAAACAAGTAAAACAGCCTGGTTATTAATATGTTTTGTACTCTACATACACATATTTATCTCACCATGTCACATATTGCCTTGTGTACACTTTAAGGCCCGTACACATGCCAGATGTCACTCGCCTGAGCCGGCCGATAACGACTGCCTCTGCTGAGAATCCAGCCGTGTACAGCAGCCCCCAATGCCACCTAACAGCCCGACCACCGATCTGTCCTGGCGGATAAGTTTGGCTGAGTGACGGCAGGTAACATTGTACTGCCCAACTTACCCCGCCCACCACACGACATTGCTCCTGCGCCGCTCCGCCCTCCTGCATAGAACAGAACATGTAGCTCACTTGCAAGGGAATGACGCATCTGCACAGCCTTAGCCCTGCAATGTTCCAGTCCGGCTACATTGTTTGAGCTTGTGTATGGGGCTTTAGTCGATGTAACGGAGACAGCCATGCTTCTCTAGCCTCAGTATAGATGCACGCTTTCTCTGGTTTGGTGGCTCAGTGGAAGTTTACAATAATTACTATAATAGGAAGAGCTCTGTAACTGGGAAAGGGAACAATACGTATGGCTGGATGCATAACTGTGTTTGGAGATCGGGGGGGGGGGGGGGGGGGGCTATTCTTTTGAGAATTTAGGGGGGACTCCACCTTATTATTTTGGGGGTTTCTGCATGTGGACTCGACCTAACTATGATTTGGAGGGAAGGGCACTGCTTGACTATGATTTGGGGGGCTCTGCCGGATTATGTTTAAGGGACACTGCCTGATTATGTTTTTTGATTCGTTTCTTTTTTTTCAGTTTGTGGAGGACATGGAGTCCAATATTGTCATTTCCACAGAAGTGCCAGGGTAGTGCAAAACAGACACATTTCACTCCTTATTGCGTTACTATGTGTATGTACCTGTTGGATTAAAAATTAGAAGCATTGTACTCTGGTGCCCAGATCTTCCTCTCTCCTTACTGCAGTTGGTGCAAAATAGCCGTCAGGCTACTGGTCCATCTGCTCTCACCCGCGCACTACTACGTTTGATGCACTAATGAACTTGATATTCTATGTTGGACATACTAGTAATAAAGCAGCTTAATACACTTCTAATCGGGAGAAATCATTGGGCCCTCCTGCAGAACTTTGGATGGGGCCCCCTCCCACTTTCTGCACAGGTAAACTGAGTACCAGTGTTATTCAATTGGCTAGTGCACACCTGAATATGTTTTCCCCATGCAGATAAAACCAGACAACAATGAAGCACTGCACACATTTTCTCTATCAACTACATTAGCTTCTGTGATAAAAAGTGCATATTTTCACACATACAGACACACAAGGTGTGTGCAAAAAACGCATACAGAAAACCGTCAGACAAGTGCACTCACAGCCTCAGCCTATTACACTCACTCTGTCCACTTCTGATGGAGCAGAACTGGCTCTGCAGTCTCCTCCAGCCAAAGCCATTCTCCTAGCCTACAAAAGGCATCCTTCCCCTGTGCCCAGTGCTGCTGATACCACTGTCGGCTATAGTGGTTGGCTGGTTGTGCTTGATCTTGTGTGGTTTCTTGCCAGCTCAGATCCTGATTTACAGCTCATTACTGACCTGCCTTGCCTGACTACTCCTGATCATCTGGTCCCTTGATTTGACCTCAGTTTGTTTCCTGGATTTCCTAATTGGAGCCTGACCTGACTCAGGATTGATATTCAACAGAGAAAAAAAGTGGTTGCGCATCTAACCAAGATGCACCTGACATTACATAGGGCTACCTAGCCTCTTAAAGGCACAACTGTGCTCATTGCAGTAAAACAGGTGCATTAGAACTAATGCATCTCACAATACAAATAATGGAAGCAAATCCATGCATTACACATTATTAACTTATTAGGGGACCTTACCCTTGTCTTATTGAGAGAGACATCAGTTCAGTAGCAGGGACGGCTCGTGCAGCCTTCTCTCGGGGTCCCCACCCTAACCTACGTTTAAAATCACCCAGCAATATGGGAACATGCTTGCCTGACTCAGGATTGTCCTATGCTTACGATTGGCTGTTAGAAGATCATCGGCTGCTTTGGTAAGGACCGTTTAAGTGGAATTGCTGAGAGTAAAAAGGCAGAATTAGACTTGGAACCCACTAGAGCTGGTTTTTTTAGTGTTTAGGGAGTGCTTTCAATTGCTAGCGATTTCCCTAAAGGCTCTGCCAACGTAAATGGATGGGACAGATTCCACTACAGCGATTGTGATAAAGAAAATCGCAGGACATGCATCATTTTGGGAGCGTTTCCATTCTAATGTATTTATAGGAGCACAAACATCGCTCCCAAAATCGATTGCAAAACGCTATCACAAATCGCTAGCGATTGCAATAGAGTTTAGGCGCTTTATTTGTCGATTCCAGGCCTAAAAGAGAACTAGAGGCGGGTATTTGAAATCTTAAGAGACCACAGAGGCATGTCCTGTGCATAATGACATGTCTCTGGGTCTCGCTATTGCCGCCTCTAGTGCCCCCTGGAGTCTCCTGTGCCCCCCTGTAAAAAGCGCCCAGATAGCGAAAGTCTCCTTGTCGCTAGCCGTCTATCTACCTTCTGTATGTCATTCCATGCACGCTCCCCCGCCTCTGTCCGCGCCGCTGCCCGCCTCCTGTGAGCTTCCTCTAGTCGCTAGCTGGGAACTTTTTACATAGGGGCACAGGAGACCCTGGGTGGGGGGGGGACGACTAGAGGCTGCAATAGCGAGACCCAGTGGCATGTCACTATGCACAGGACATGCCTCTATGGTCTCTTAAGATTTCAAATACCCGCCTCGGGTTCTCTTTAAGCTGATCCAACGGAATGAGAAGAGAGACAGCTAGCCAAGTGAAAGAGGATGCTGTAATCATTACTACTGTTGTTGCTGTTATTTCTCATCAGTCTTGGCTGCTAATTGCCTGGTGTTACTGTGTCACAGCAAGTATATTGTAAATGGTTTGGTGCTCCTGAGTTATTTCAAGTGATCACAGTATAAACAAGCATTCCCCTTTAACCCATTCAGTATTCCACAGCCATCAGCGCTGTTAGTTCCCACAGTGGACTGACACATGACTCATGAAACATGTCCCTGTCATTAGATCCATATATAACATGAGTGCTATTAGTTTTACATTCGCTTTATAGATATGTACAGACACAGCCGGTATTTTTCTTGGATTAACTGCAAAATCCATTAGTCCTCTTCCAAGTTTATTCATCATCCTGACACGATTCCTATCTCTGCTCCCGCGCTCACACAAGTAATTTTCTTGTCCCGCTCTCTCTATAAAAAAAAGCCAGAGCCCAGAGTGCTTTGCTATCGCCGGCGAAATCTGCTTAGATCTAAAGACATAACGTGATTTTATTCTGATGGATAAAGCTGCACGACTACGCCATTACTCATCAGACTCCGGGGTTAGGAGAGACCCGTCAGAAAACACCAAGGTGAAATGTAACCTGCCGCGATGGGTCACTGGATAAATTGCGCTGGAATTTGGAAGGCATTAGGAAGCGACGGGCTTCTGGCGCCCATCTACCAGCCACGCTTAAACCACTGAGCCAGGGCACAGCTGGTAAATTCAGAATTAAGGTCCTCGTTTTGTTCTGGATCTTGATCTTAGCTGAGAAAAGCTCTTTTTTTTTCTCGTTTCCTCCATCTCTGACACTACAGCAGAAAATTAACTAATTTAGCGGAAAATTAACATATTTCTCTACAAAATGCAGTCTTTTCGCTTATTGTCCTTTGCTCCGTGAAACTGTATAAAACCCACATTTTTTCTCCTTCCACAATATTTATCACCGCCCCCCGCCCCCTCCACCTTTCCAACTTGTTTGAGGCTTCCTGCTTGGTATTCATATAAACCAGGAGAAAAATTAAAGGAGAACTGAAGTAAGAGGTATACGGAGGCTGCCATATTTATTTCCTTTTTTATCAATACCAGTTGCCTGGCAGCCCTGCTGGTCTATTTCTCTGCAGTAGTATCTGAATAACAACAGAAACAAGCATGCAGCTAGTCTTGTCAGATCTGACTTAAAAGTCTGAAACAACTGATCTGCTGCATGCTTGTTCAGGGGCTATGGCTAATAGTATTAGAGGCAGAGGATCAGCAGGGCTGCCAGGCAACTGGTACTGCTTAAAAGGAAATAAACATGGCAGCCTCCATATACCTCTCTCTTCAGTTCCCCTTTAAGTAACTTTAGCAGGACACCATTTTGTGGTCAATAAGATGTGTATCACTCTGACTTGATGGCTTCTGTTCTAAAGAGTTGAAGGACTTAACCATTAACCAAAGACATATTTGTTTAGGTAATCTACTTAAGGTGGCCATACATCAGGCGACTTGATGGCCGATGGACCATCCAATTCAATTATCCTAATCGAATTGGATGAAAATTGGTGCCGCCAAGTGCATACCCGACTGGAAATGCCACCAATTTCAGGACGAAAATTGATCACATTCTCAATCGCACATGCTGCAAGATGTTGGGCCGACTTGCTCGATCGGATGCACGGCGGGAACGACGTGCAATTTCGCGACGATCGATGAACGTGTTGAAACCCCCGACGCTGTCCCTGATGTAAAATATCCCCCGGTGCCCAGTGTAAAGTATACATTACCTGTTCCCAGACTTTGCTTGAGGTGCATTCCCCTTTCCATACACGCACTCCTCACGTAGTTTCCTAGTAAGGGCGCGCGTCTGTAACGTCACACCCGTGCCCTTACTAGGAAACCATCTGGAGCACACGTGTATGTAGGAGAAATCCTGAAGGCCAGCAGGGAACAAGCAAAGGCCACAGGCAGGTAATGTGTACTTTACACTAGGCACCTTGGGGGACATTTTACATTAGGGAACAGAGTCGGTGCAGCGAAACGAGGCGGTGGATGCGGCGCACAAGGCCAATTCCGAATTGATTTCAGCATGAAATTGATTGGGAAATGGCTCGCTGTGTATGGGCAGCTGACCAATCTCTCTCTAATCAGATTCAATTAGAGAGTGATTATCTCTTGGTCGAATCTGCCCATACATCGCAAGATGTATGGCTACCTTAACTCCAGCCAACAAACAATCTAGTCACGGACGGTGCGTATTTACCTTAAGGTGGGATTGTCAGCCATGAAATCAAATCCCATTTACCCACTGCTCTGAGTTTATTATGCAGTCTACAACCCGACCCTGCATTGCATGTATCCCAATATAATCTTAAATGTTTCTGCTGTAACATAGTTTCTGCTGTAACAATAGTCAACCTGGCTCTACTAGGTAAATTGCTGGGGAGAAGGAAGCTTGTTATCTCCTCTCCCACATTCCTGCTCCTCACTGATTGGCTAAGGGCAGTTCAGTGTGATAGGAGGCTGAGAAGAGAAACCTCAGCCCTGCAGGAGCTGCTGAAATACGATCTATGCTGTGCTCATATGTGTTTACAAAGCAAACTAGACATGACAGTGCAGTTTTTAGTACAGAGATTAGTGCGGAGGAGGGCTAGCAAAGCACACACCATTTCAGGCAGGACAGGAAAAAAGTAAGGGAGGAAATTACATCAGAATTTGCTTCTGTCAGCGGCAGTAAAGATGGAAAATGCCTTGAACAGTTTTCTCTTTATCCTACCTAATAAAAGGCAAGTGTCCCTGCGTCCCATGTCCGTCCGTCAGTGCTTTTTGTGCACTGCGCATGTGCAGGGATGCAGAGACACTGCCGAGAGCCGGAGGAGGACGGGGCCAGAAGGGGCGGGCGTGTGTACGTCATGCGCAGCGGGTGTGCGCACGACGGGTGCGCGCGTGCGAAAGGTGCTTGGCGTGCACGCGCGCGACGGGTGCGTGGCGGCGGAGCATTAGGGACAGACCTAGCCTGATTTTAAACGGGCTAAGTCACTAGTTTACTTTATAAAATTCACTGAAATCAAAGAATGGACAATACAACTCATTTATTATATCAGTAGAACAAGCATTTATCTACTTATATATGTGTATTTTTTCCTGGGATAGTATGGCTGTCTCTGCTGCTTTAAAATAACAATAACATTATCTAAGATTTACTGTGCAAGTCTGTAAGTTGGTACAGAAATAACTGCCCTAATAGTCTTTTATTTAGAACAATAGTTCTGATTTTTGTTAATAAATTAGCGTACGTACAAAAAGGGCGCCTGGACAAAAAGGGCGCGGGGTGTAAACTCTAAATAATAATTAATCATTAATAGGGTTTATAAATATAGTGTGCTATATTTCGTTTACAAATAATGTTTAACAAAATTATAAATCATTAAATAATGTTTATGAAATCGGAAATTGTGAAAACGTTAATCTTCCCTGTTTCAAAAGTTAAACTTATAATTACGTTTATAAAAAAACCAATAATATATGTTTAATTGTTATAATTGTATATTATTGTGAATAACCGTCATTTATGGTTTGTTCTTATAATAAAATCTGAAAATATTGTTTATAAAGATGATATAAATATAACTACGTTCGTAATAAGTGTTGTAATACATTAGTAATTATTACTAAAATTTTAATAAAACTATACCTAAGCCTACTCTTACACAGAACCCTACCTGTACCTATCCCTAACCCCTAGACTCCCCTGTTGGTGCCTAAACCTAAGACCCCCCTGTTGGTGCCTAAACCTAAGACCCCCCTGTTGGTGCCTAAACCTAAGACCCCCCTGTTGGTGCCTAAACCTAAGACCCCCCTGTTGGTACCTAAACCTAAGACCCCCCTGTTGGTGCCTAAACCTAAGACCCCCCTGTTGGTGCCTAAACCTAAGACCCCCCTGTTGGTGCCTAAACCTAAGACCCCCCTGTTGGTGCCTAAACCTAAGACCCCCCTGTTGGTGCCTAAACCTAAGACCCCCCTGTTGGTGCCTAAACCTAAGACCCCCCCCTGTTGGTGCCTAAGTAACCCTCCCTGTACCTACCCCTAACCCCTAGACCCCCCTCTTGGTGCCTAAACCTAAGACCCCCCTGTTGGTGCCTAAACCTAAGACCCCCCCTGTTGGTGCCTAAACCTAAGACCCCCCTGTTGGTGCCTAAACCTAAGACCCCCCCTGTTGTTGCCTAAGTACCCCTCCCTGTACCTACCCCTAACCCCTAGACCCCCCTATTGGTGCCTAAACCTAAGACCCCCCTGTTGGTGCCTAAACCTAAGACCCCCCTTTATTATGTGGATAATAATGTTTTACTAATTGTGGATTCAAAAAATATTTTGCAATTTACGTTACGTACTGATCGCTTTATTTTGTGAATAATAATGTTTTACAAACAGTAAGGGATAAAACTTTAAATAATGTTTTAATTATTTAAATAAGATAAATATTCGGCGCGGGTGCATTTTATAAACGTAAATCACCACAAGTTCAGTTATAAATCATTAAACATCGCCGGGCGCCGTTTGTAAACTTTATTTAGCTCCTGGCGCCGTTTATAAACTTTATTTAGCTCCGGCGCCCTTTTTTCCTACTCGACGCCCATTAAACGCTATTTATTATGGGAGTGAATGGCGGCGCCCTTTTTGTCCACTAGCGGCATGCGCCCTTTTTTCCCAGCTCCAATAAATTATCCTTTGTGTAGATTGCGTGCGTTTTATATCAATCTGTAACGAAGATGGCGTATTCCTTTTATTTTCATAATGTGCATAAATGGAATTAAATACCGTAATTAAAAACAAAGAAACCACAGTAACATTTCACTGACAATTCTCTCAGAATATGGCCATGCATGCCTCTGCCATATGTCTCAATGAAGTCAGCGCTCTGTTGGAAGTATACAACAGCCTGCAGATGAAGAGGGTTCATGGGGAAAAGTTAGCAGCCATATCCCAGTCTTAAATTATGTCACACTGGGATCCCTGGTTTCTAAGAAACACACTCATTAGATTTAATTAAAAAAAGCATTCTTTATTATTCCCTTAGATGGTCAGCAGTGGCGTACGTAGATAAGGAGCTATAAGCCCCATTGCAAGTTTTACATTAGGCCCCTAGCACTCTATACATAACAATTGATACAGTGCCCCAAAACCTACCAAGGACAACCACAGTGTAAGAGGTGCAAGAAGAGGATGGGAAACAGTTTGTTAATGATTACTACTGTTCAAAGCATCTATAGAAGTGATTATTACCAGCATAGGACCAATAAAGAGTTAATACTGCTGTTGAGGGAGGTCCCCTCGGGGACTCTCTGGCCCAGGGGCCCTAGTGTGGTCGCAACCGCTGCACCCCCAATTGCTACTCTACTGATGGTCAGAAAGTGGATGCTATACTGACAGTGTAAAGCAGATACATATGCTAGTTGACCTTCCTCTAAGACTAGGGCCCTCATTTCCAAAGGCCCAAACTGTGCTATTAACCATGGCCCCAAAGCCTGTAGGGGCCTAAAAGTCTGCCCCCTTAAAGGGCATAACTATTTGGGTGCAGCGGTGGAAGGACAAAGGCCACCTAATACTGCTTTATGGAAGTGGGGACATCAAAGGCCACCTAATACCACTGTATGTGGGTAGGATGGGGGAGAGTTGGGAGTCATGTTCATTTTTGCTCAGGACCCAATTTCCAGAGAATCTTCTGTGTGTACAGCCCTGTCCCAATGGTGTTTAACAATCCGTCATGGTGTATATAAAACAAAGACAAATGAATCCATTGTGCTCTGCTTACCACCACAGAATAGCGCTCAGTCATGTGCTGCCCCATCATCCTTCCTCCCCTCTCCATTCACAGTACACGCTGCCTGTCTGTACAGTGTTCATTCCAACACAGCAATATGTAACAGGGACAAGTATTGCACACAGATGTAACTACAACCTACTGAGCCTCCATCAAAGATCTTTGGGCCGAGCCTCCATCTTCCACACCCCCCTTGGCGGCCCGATCCTGTCTGAAAATGCAAAGTTAAATGCAGAGCTCTGGCAGTGGAGCATTATACATTACATGTGCAGCCAATCAAAATGCGTTTCCCGTCATGTGACAGGCATTGTGAGCCACATGGTGAGTGGCTGCCAGGGGTGTGGCTATACAGAAGATGACACCCCCCCTGCAACGGTGGGGGTTGTGGGCTGATTGATATGCCTCTGATGGCACAGGGGGGGGGGGGGAAATAATGTGGAGAAGAGGCAGTTAGCTAAGCACTAGTTAAAGTTAAGTTTTTGCATGTCCCAGAACTTCTTTGCACTAGGTTTTATTTAAGTATTTTTCTCCCCACCTCTTTACAGGTATACGTTAAATTAAAAATAAAATGCTTTGATTGCATAGGTGTCTTTTGAGGCATAACAGAACTGCCAGCTTTCAGATATGTGCAGTTTTGAACATTTACGTTCTCATAAAATAATATAAAGTGTATGATCATGCATGCATACTTTCATTTTGTAATTAGACTGATTCTGGAGGTTAATTAAAATGAAATATGGAAAGCCAATGTTTTTTTTTTTTTTTTTTTTTAACTTACTCTAATGACAGATTTTGTGGTCTAGCTATAAACAAAAATTAATAAAATAGAAAAACATCCAACATTAAAGTTACATCACCAGGGCCGGATTTGTACTCTTTACCACCCAAGGCCACTGTATGTGGGTAGGATGGGGGAGAGTTGGGAGTCATGTTCATTTTTGCTCAGGACCCAATTTCCAGAGAATCTTCTGCCGCCCCCGTCCAGTATAGGTAGCCAGTTGAACCTTCCCTCCAGTATATGTAGCAAGATTACCCTCCCCCAGTTTAGGTAGTCTGAAGACCCACCCTTCCCTCCAGTGTAGGTATCCTGATGACCCACCCTTTTCTCTATTATAAGAAGCCAGATGACGCTTCCCCACCTTCCGTATAGATAGCCTGATGACCCCCTCCCTCCAGTATAGGTAGCCAAGGGACCTTCCCCCTAGTATAGCCTGCTGCCCACCCGCCCTTGATCCTTTGGTGCTCTAGGCCATGGCCTATGTGGCCTTGGCTGAAATCCAGCCCTGTACATCACAATGTTGTAATAACAAAAAAGAAAAGATTTTATTCAGTTTTTAAAAATCTCAGGATCCTGACACCTGCCCAATAGGAATCCTCCTCAGGAAGGTTTTCCATTGGTCCAGAGCAAAGGACCAGTAGGGAACCTTGATGTTAGATTCAAAGATTCTTTCTGTCGGTGTTCCTTTTCAGCACTGAGACGGGAGAGCTCTGGGAATCATGATTTTTGAAGAAAGAAAGCGAAACGACAGAGGTAAAAAAAAAAAAGAAGACAAGAAGAAAATAAGTTTGAAAAGGAGGTTTGCAGATGAAAATTTACTTACAGTTCCTATCAGTTCCTATCAAGCCCAGGACAGTATCTGCCCATTTTGGGGCTCCACTATCAGTTATTGTAAAAGGATTACATAAAGCACAGTGTGCAAAGCATAGTTCTGTGGTGCCCTCTCTTGCAGGTGTCACCCTAGGCATCTGCTTGGTGTACCTATGTCTAAAAAAGGTCCTGTGTAACCCTTTCCAAATCCCTTTTGAGTGTGTTTGTAAAAGCCATGAGTAACTCAACAAGAAACCGTTTCTCATTGCCCTTTTGTCTATACCTTTGAACACTGGGAATGGTTGAATGCTTTTTATACACCAGGCAGGGACAGTAAGATAAGACTCAGCTGTGGTGCAGGCCACAAAGAGTTAATCTCACAGCACAAAGAGGGGGTGAGCTGGGTCAGGTGATCTGTGCACACAGGGAAAGACTAAATGGTTTCCCCTCTGAGGTCCTTTCTGACTGTCATGAGCGATGATGGGATGGGGCGGAGTTTGGATAACTGGTTGTCCAATAAAATTAAGTGGTACCAGTAGGGTATTGTACCGTGTTAGCCATCAGTAAAAGCAAGAAGTTTTAAATCAGGATGATACCATTTATTTATTGAATAAAAATAAGCAAGCTTTCGGCCTTGCAGCCTTCGTCTGGCTTATAAAATTAAGTAATGGAAATGGATAAAAGACCCAAGCTAGAGAGGTATGTTAAATATATTTATTGCAAAATGTGTGACTATATTACACCTATAACTAAAGTAAATGTTCCTCCTGAGCCAATGTATTGCCTATTAGGAAATGTGAATATCTTGGCTCAGACACGAGCTCAGAGAGCGTTAATTGGGCTACTATTATTTTACTATAGGAAAGCTATTCTTTTAAACTGGAAGCAGTCTGACCCACCATCCATTCAATATTGGAAGAAAATAGTTAACAATTTAATTCACCTGTACAAAGCAGCCTATATAGCCAGGGGGCGTGCTTCTAAGTTCAATAAAGCGTGGAATTTGTGAACGAGTAATAAAGATACCCTGTAGGTCTATAAACTCAACTATGTTATATACGTATGTTTAAATCTGCTGATATGGTTAACTATAGTATATTTCCTTTATCTTATACTATACTAAATAATCTGACAACATGTTACCGATGTTGATTAAACATTATATGATATAATACCATGCACAAGATAATCAGGGAATGTGATGTACTTTAAAGTAGATCCGAGATAAACTTTTACTCATTGCATAATTGTGTTCTATAGGGCATTTCTCAAGCCAAATACTTTTTTTTTTTTTTGTTTTAATACTCGAATTCCCTATAAACTAAACAAGCCTCGCCCACAGCTTCTCCAGAGTGCCTTGGCACTCTCAGCCTTAGTAGCAAGGGCTTATGGGAGCTCAGTCTGGGCAAGAGGAGGAGGAGGTTATTAGCCAGAGATTTCAGAGGCAGAGGGGAAGAGGGAGGAGTGGAGATTTCACAGGCTGAGGGCTGGAGATACAGATCAGCTTACCTGTGTGTAATGTGACAAACAGAACATGGCCTCTCTTATTGTATCACAGGAAGAAATAATCATAAACTGTTGAAGCTGTTTGCAGCTAGATGTTCTGTGTAAAATATATATATAAATTTACCATCATATGCATTAAAAAAAAGCTGTTGCTTTTAAATTTTACTGTAAAATGTGACCATTGCTACTCCTGCTTGACATGACCAAAGAGCTATAAGCTGACAACCAAACATATCACTAGTGGCGCAATGCAAAGTATACGATTGTGGCGAAGAGGGAAAAAATGAACACAGAAATAGCTTAAATAACACAGAAAGGAAGCGAGAGTTCTATTGCTGGGAAAAGCATGTGGCAGCCTAGAGAAGATAACAGTAATTTATTAAGAGTCCGGTTTAGTGTCTAGCTCCCCACATCTAATCTTTCCTTCATTCTCCTCGCCATGTGGCTAGTTACTACCAGCGCCATAAAAAAAATCCTATTTCACAGACGTATAGGATAATTACACAGCGCTGACCATCTGAGGTCACCCTCCCTTGCAGGGACTGGTGACCCGGGAATGTAATTGCTGTAACAGACAAAATGTAGCTGGAGGCACAGATAACACCCATGCTGGTCCTGTGCCCTCCTAGAGATGGAGGAATACAAGGATTTATCTTGCATGTGATATCTCGTTTCCATTCAGTGTGGTGCACATTCCATTATGGCAAATTGAATTATACGCAAGGTGTTCTACAGGCGTATATACCCTTGTGTATATGTCAAGCAACTGGCCCTAAATACCGAAAGTTACTTTTAAACTACTTATTATCAAGATGAAATAAAGCATTTATGGTACACATACACGGGAGGTTTAGAGACATTTCTGTGCATTAGATGAATTATACACTGAAGCTAGTTTATCACTTGATGTATGGAAAAGGCCAGCAGGTCGTTCAGCACTGAGTTTGTCACATTACACACAGGTAAGCTGATCTGTATCTCCAGCCCTCAGCCTGTGAAATCTCCACTCCTCCCTCTTCCCCTCTGCCTCTGAAATCTCTGGCTAATCACACCAAGATGGCGCCGGACCCGGACGCCACGGCCACAGGGCTCCGGCCTTTTCTGCTTCTTTAAGGCAATATCTCTGCCTACACTCACCTCTGAGCTCCGCTCTTGCTGAGGTGGGAGGCGAGAGACAGGGGCATGGCTGTTCCCGCCCTGAACCGGCCACGGATCGCAGCCTGCGGGTCGGCGTGAGGACGGGGACCACGTGCAGGCAGGAGAGAGGCGGCATGGAACGTCCCTCCGGATCATCCGCGCTGACTCCATCAGGCGACGCAGCGTGTCTCACAGAACGTCTCCCAGCATCACCCAGGACAGCGGCAGATCGGCCGCCACCACCTCCGGATCACCCTCGCTGACTCCACCAGGCACCGCAGCGTGTCACCAGAAACTGCTCCCAGCATCATCCAGGACAGCGGAGGATCGGCCGCCACCACCTCCGGATCACCCACGCTGACTCCACCAGGCACCGCAGCGTGTAACCCTGAACAGCTCCCAGCATCATCCAGGACGGCTATATCAAGTGGTTACCAGCGTCCACAGCCGTCCCCTGAAGCCGCTGCCATGGAGACCAGGAAGCCGCCGCTATGGAGACCAGGACGCAAGGGGGGAACGCACAGCTGTTCCCACACTGCTCACAGCCAGCAAACGCTGCCGGAGGATCCAGGTCGACGCACAGAGGTGGGTCACAGCTGGTCCTCCGCTGCTGCCCCCAGCTTCTCACTGCACGTGGAGAAGCCATGGCAGGCCTCATCCACCCAGGCCTGAGGATCCTTTTCAAGGCCTGAGGATCCTTTTTGTCCACATGGCAGCCCTGGATCCCCTTGGGCCCTGGAGAGCTTGGTTCTCTCTTCTACAGCCCTGGCCCTGTGGGTTTCAGCTGCCGGGAGCACGGGGTCCACTCTGCCTGCAACCACCATCCATACAGATTTTTGGCCCATTTCCCCATCGAGGGATCCTTCACTGCCGCTGCCTCGGGAGATCCCTGCACACCAATTGGACTGATTGTCGGACCCAGGGGTGTTCTTTTTTAATCTGCAGCCCCATAAGGTCCCTGCCTCTGTCTCTCTCTCCTTGCCTTGGTTCTTCTCTTGCTATCCTTTCTCTCTTTCTCTATCCACTCCTTTCCAGGACACACTGCGGGGCACCTGGAGCTGTTGTGAAGCGAGCGAGCGCCGTCAGTAGTTGGCAGGCTGCTCCCCTCACACAGCACTCCAGTTTTCCCCACGCGTCCTTCACTACAGTATGGGCTATATGTATATTTAGGTATTTGCTTACTTGTACCACTGTACCTATTTGTATGTGTTGAATTGCATGCACGTGTTTTACCATCTCCGACCCTGTATGAGCCAAAAATAATTCCGGGTACAACCCCCGTTGTACTTGGCGAAATAAATATGATTCTGATTCTGATTCTGATCTGATTCTGATTCTAAAGGGCAGCTAAGGGCTTCTGCTGATTACTTCTAAGTATATTGTTATTCATGTAATGTTTATTATCAGAGCTTGAGATCATGTCCATGAGTATAGGGGTAATGTTCCATACACCATTTCATACTGTAATGGGTTCTATTTGCTAAATGTGCTATTTCCTGTCCAAAAATCCATAAAAGGAAATATCCAAAATATGTTTAAAAAATATTTTATTTACAAAGGTTCTACATTAGATTAAGGGTATATTTTGTCTGGATAATGCATTGTGCTGTGTTCATACATCTTGCCTGTAGATGGCACTGCGCTACTTGCATTTCTTATAAGATGTTCTGTATAAGATGTTCTTATAAGACCTTATTAGATGTTCTTATAAGATGTTCTGTACTGCTGTGTGTTGTTGGTTCCTGTGCATGGAGGAAAGTACTGCTCAAAATGGTCTAAAACTCAGCATTTCTTCTTTGCGCTAAAATATTCCTTACAGCCTTAAACCTACTTGCACAAACAAAAAATGTAGTAGAACAGTATTTAAACAGTTAAACACAGCACTTTGCCCTGCCATGGAAAGCCCCTTCAGCTTAGGATCCGATCCAAAGTGGAGATAACAGTATCTTTTGTTTACATTCCTCAGTTGTTACATTGTATGTAACAACTGAAAAAGAGTTCTCTGTGCTTCAAGCATACATACAGTTCAGATGAGCTCACTAGAAGATTTTAATATATAATACAAAGCAGCTTGAATAAAATGCAATGGCAGCTTTCAGAGCAGATAAACTGTACTTTGGGAACTTGAAATTTGTAAACAGGCAAGATTACTTGTGCACAAAAAGCAAATATGACAACTGAATGTGTAATAAAAAGCAGGAAAACACATTTTTATTGAATGTTATGTCAGACTCTCAGACCACTTTAATGTAAAGAGCTGCTGAATTTGGTAAATAAACCTAGTTCCAGTTACTCTGCATCTGTGGATACTGAACACAACAAATTGGTGATAGTTTGCTCTGACATTTGATAAGTTGATTGATTCCCCCTACCCCCAAAAAAGAAAGAAATCAGCAACATCACACTTAAAATAGCATTAACTTATATAGCACTGATGTCTTCCCAGCACTTTACAGAGTATGCAATTATGTAACCAACTGCACCACAGAGGCATTCACAATCTAATCCCTGCAATAGTCTAATGTCCTACCATATTAATATTATGTATTATATAGCGCTGACACATTCTGCAGCACTTTACAGAGTATGTAGCCATGTCACTGACTGTCCTCAGAGGAGCTCACAATCTAATCTGGCCATAGTTTTATGCTCTACCATATTATTATTATTATGTATTTATATAGCACTGACATCTTCTGCAGCACTTTACAGAGTACATAGTCATGTCACTGACTGTCTTCAGAGGAGCTCACAATCTAACCCCACTAAAGCCCTGCTGTATAATTATTGTGTGAGGATATTTCTGTTTAAGTGTTGTCTAAGAAGTAGTAACTGTGGAAAATATCTTTCATGTTATGTATCCATATGTCTATTTGATATTTTGGGGCTTATTTTTTCTTCAAGAAAGGGGGGCACATGGCTGGCAGGTCGATGTACATTTGGCTCTGCCCACAGTATCTCATGACCACACCCATTTTTTTGTGGCCGCCTGTTGAACATGTAACATGTTTTTGTCAACAGACAATCTTGCCCACCCCGGAACATTTTCTGCAGACTCCTATGTGTATAATAATTGTTCCTGAATTGAATTAATTAATCATGATCTGCCATTAAGTGCTTTAGACCGTCCACTGGCCAAAAACCACAGTACAAATCCTAATACTACTTCATACTTCATTTGAATGTCTGCACAGTCATTTCTCTAAACACTTACATATGTACATAGTTTTATAAATTTGGTGAATCAACTTCATTAGACTATTGCCAAAACAAGTCATCTGAAATGCTTTATTGTGGGACTATGGGGCTGATTCACAAAATGTATCTCATGAATTATTTCTCCTTACTTATTAAAGCGGATCCGAGATGCAAAAATAACTATAACAAGTAACTTGTCTATATATCTTATCTAAAGTTTACATAGTTTACACAAATCTAGCTGAAAACAGCTTCAACAGTGTATGATTATTTATTCCTGTGATACAATGAGGGCAGCCATGTTCTGTTTGTCACATTGTCACAGGCTGAGGGCTGGAGATGCTATCAGCTTGCCTGTGTGAAAAAGCTGTGGGCGAGGCTTGTTTAGTTTATAGGGAATAAAAACAAAACAAAAAAAAGTATTTAGCTTGAGGAATGCCCTATAAACTATATGAAAGGAACACAATTGTACAATTAGTAAAAGTTTATCTCGGATCCACTTTTGCACAAAATGAGTTGTTTGTTGCTGCATTTACCGATAATTTGAAACGGGGTTCTCCTTTATATACTGTACCTTGAAGCTGCATGTGTATGCTATGTTAGTAATGTGTAAATATAGGCAATAGTTCACCTGTATCTGAAAATACTCCATGTCACTTCAAGGACCAGACTGTGATGATATTCCATTTGATAATTACTAGCACAAAAAAAAAACACCACTAGAGGTGACGGTCATCTCAGTTTGTTGTTTTCACACCTGGCAGACAAATCTAGTTTTCTAAATTCAGACCCTCAGCAGAGGTTAATACTATCACTGCTAGTTTTCCAAACTAATTATATACTGTTCCAAGGACTATCTCTTTCTCTGTTCATGTTTTGAGCATGTGCCTCCCAAAATAGTAATCACGCCATGACTACACGTCCAATGCCTATGCTGCATGATCAGTGGCTGCTATAATGGCATTGTATTCATTTCACATTAAAATTCGCAATGATGGTGCAAAATCATAATACAAAATGTCATACCATTGCAAAATTAATTTTGCACATAATCGTATCGTAATTAGATGTGTAATTTTGCATTGTCTCGTTATTTTACGAAATGTTCATCTGTATGAAAATGACTTCAATGCATTTAGTGAAAATGAATTTTTGCATACATGCCCATAAACACTTTACTGAATTCTGTGAATGTAATTTTGCATAAAATGTTAAAATTACACAAAATCAAGATTACATGCAAAATCATAACTATAACTTTATTTACTGCTGTAGTTAGTGGGATTGACACTTATAACTCTCCAAGGCAGGCTAACTACTTACTGCCATTGCTAGTGGAATTTATATTCCTCCCAATAAACGCTAGGGCCATAGTTAGTGAGACAGTCAATTAAAACCCTCCTCAGAAAGTTAACTTACAACTGCCTAGTTAGTGGGACTGCCACTTCTAACCCTCCAAGGAAGGCTGACTACCTAATGCCATACTTGGTAGGATTGTGACTTTGAATCCTACCAGGACAGCTAACTACCTACTACATAGTTCAAGTGCCATTTATAATCCCAATGGAAAGGATAACTAACAACTGCCATAGTTAATTGGATTGCCACTTTTAACCCTCCCAATAAAATATAACTACCTACTGCCATAGTTAGTGAAACAACTACTTTTAATCCCCTGGGAAGGCTAACCACCTACTACAGCAAAGTCCCTAATATCTGGCACAGGCAGGGATTTCTTGATGCCGGATATGTGTGCTTGCCGTTTACTTGAGCAACCAGCCAAAAATAGCACCAATCTCCACCTGGGCAGCAGAAACTACACACCAATCGTCCGGCCACCGTCTTCTACTACCTGTGTCTCCCGGGGCTTTTTGATGCCCTCTGTGTATGGTTCCTCCCTTCGGGTCAGGTGACATGCCAGGAGCCATGCATGGAAGCCGGAAAGCTGCTGGGAGCTGCAGGATGCGTAAAAGATGGCGCCAGGTAGATTGTAGTTTATGCCCTGCAAACCCCCAAAGGTTCTGTCCCCATTATCCCCCTCAGGCATGCCAATTAGTTGAGAATTCCGGTAGCCTGAGTTCCAATGGAGCCTTTTTGTACCATAGTTAGTAGGCCTGCAACTTAATATCCTCAAAGAAAGGCTAACTACCTTCTGCCACAATTAGTGGGCAGTCTTTAGAATTTTCCATCCCATGGTCATGTGCTACAATTTAAAGTACCCCTGAACTGTGAACAAAAAAAATGACTGAAGCCCATGGTGGGATAGATTACCTTTGTAAAAGTGTCCTGGTGCCGCTCATTGTCCTCTAGGTCCCCCCCCCCCATTCTCAATACCTAGTCGTAGGGGCTTAACTAGAAATCACTGGGCCCCCCTGCAAAACTTTGGATTGCGATCTACCCAATGGGCAACCCTGAATTAGAACAACTCTACAGAAAGCAGAAAGCTTTTTCCCTGTCCCCAGACTCCTCAAGCATCACTTCAGTACACAGCACTTGGGTAGGGGTAGAGAGGCTGGGGGTAGAGGGTCTATTGTTACGCCTCTGCTCTGTTGTCTTTATATTAAACGGAATGCTCAGTCAAATATTAAATCCAGAAAGCCTACCCTAGCAATGGTGCATGAATCAGAACTGTACAGGCACAAGTTCCAAACAGTGGAAACACAAAGTAAGCAAGTGCTCATTCACAAGCGTTTTCCTTCACTGTGCAGGCTAAGCTCAAAACTCGTGCCTACGCACTTCAGAATAGCTTTAAGAGCAATGAAGACCAGGGACCAAGAACAAGGACAACGAGCAGTGGCAGGACACTTCTAAAAAGGTGATCTAGTGCAGTGTTTCTCAACATTTTATTTGTATGTACCCCTTTTAAAACCCTGTACTCAACAAGTACCCCCTAGCATAGTAAACATTATTACAAGTACCCCTTGACAAATCTATATTTATTTGTAGTACATGATAATTGGTTCTAAACAATTTCCAAGCATTTACTATTGCTTTTAATTAGCTAAAACACAAATTTTGTGTTGTTTAAATAAGATTTATAATTTTCTAAAACTCTAAATTTGTAATTCTTAGTTAAGTATATCAAGCCAGAGTACCCCCTGGAACCATCAGAAGTACCCCCTGGGGTACGTGTACCACACGTTGAGAACCTAGGATCTAGTGCACCATGAGCTTCAGTCAATAGATTTTACCCCAGTTCCAGGGGTACTTTAACTATTTCTGCTGCCCGGACGTGACGGTCATGTCCGGTCGGCTGCTCTGATGTGGTGCCGCGCTTCGGTAGCCCGGGGATCAGTGAATGGGAATATGGTTCCCGATCACCGATCCGTCTCCCCAGCAGAAAAACCGAAGCACTCTTACAAGAGGCTTCAGTCTTTCTGCCCAGAAAAATTTCTGCATCCCCCTTGTGCTTCCGCTTAGTGAGAAGCACAAGGAGGGAAAAAAAATTGAAGGTGGCCATCTTGTGGCCAAATAGTAAAACTCCATCTACATACTTTTTACATTACAATTTACACATATAATAACATTAAAAATTAACTATTTATTTCCCACACCAAAATATTACCCAAATAAAATTTTTAATGGAAAAAAAAAATTACAATTACAAAAAAAAAAAAAAGACATAAATAGTTTAAAGCTATAATGGCCGAAAACTGAGAAATCATGAATTTTTTCCAGTTTTTTCTTATTAATCCTTTTAAAATGCATTTATAAAAAAATAATTCTTAGCAAAATGTACCACCCAAAGAAAGCCTAATTAGTGGCGGAAAAAACAAGATATAGATCAATAAATTGTGATAAGTAGTAATAATGTTATTAGTGAATGAATGGGAGGTGAAAATTACTCTGATGCATAAGGTGAAAAATCCCTGCGGGCTGAAATGGTTAAAGGTCTGCACCTATTAGTGATACAAAGGACATTTCAGTTTTTTATGATGAAATGCAAATTATATTTCAATTGAAGTGGTGTTGACAGAAACCAGTAGTAGCATTGCTTTCTATCAATGTTCCAGATTCTACTGTGGCAAATTAAATTCTATAAAACAAGGATACCACCCCTCAGGATGTACCACGTGCACCTCCCATAACTGGATAGGTTATGCTGTTGCAAGCCACCAGACCTTGTACATCACACCTGGCTAAACCTGATCCAAGAACAGACAGGAGGCAGCATACCACTGCTATATTGGGGAGGGTATCTAAAGAGACCCAGAGACGAGATGATACTACATTTATACATACCTGGGGCTTCCTCCAGCTCCATAAGCCTGGATTGCTCCCTCGCCGCCGTCCTCCGCTGCCTCTGTCCTCCGCTGCCTCTGTCTGCCGGTACCGGGTCCTGTAATTTCGGCCAGTCGAGCCAGTCGACGCAAACGCAGTGCGCTCCCTCCGTACTGCGCAGGCGCATGCGTACAAAGCCGGAGGGAGCCCCTGTGCATGCGTACAACTGGTCACGTCCAGCGGAAGTGACGGGACCCGGTACCGGAGATAGAGGCGGCAGAGGACGGCGGCGTGGGAGCGATTGGAGCTGATGGGGCTGGAGGAAGCCCCAGCTATGTATAACATCTTTTTCAATTTTGCAGGTTGTCTTCGTCTCTGGTTCCCTTTAAGGCATTGTTTTTTGTATATGTTCCACCTAATGAAGGGCACATGCCCAAAACGTGTGATTTTTGCTTTTATTCAATTACTATACAGCATAGTCAACTTGTTTATTCTCAGACTATTATACCCAAGATTGCATTTAAAGGACAATTGAAATGAGAAGAATATGGAGACTGCCATATTTATTTCCTTTTAAACAATACCAGTTGCCTGGCTATCCTGCTGATCTATTCGGCTCCAATAGTGTTTGAATCACACCAGAAACAAGCATGCAGCTAATCTTGTCAGATTTGACAATAATGCCAGAAACACCTGATCTGCTGCATGCTTGTTCAGGGTCTATGGCTAAAAGTATTAGAGGCATAGGATCAGCAGGAAAGCCAGGCAACTGGTTTTGCTTTAAAGGAAATAAATATGGCAGACTTCATATCCTTCTCACTTCAGTTGTCCTTTAAAACCTTTTTTTATGCCCAGGAACTGGCCCTGAATACCAAAAGTTACTAATAAAGGTATCCATTATCAGGAAAAACTTTAGCATTTAAAATACATACATATAAAATGTACATTTATCTTAGAGTAAAAAGCACTATACATTACTTTTTTACTATGCTGCTTTCACATGCAGTAGGTAGTAAAAAGCTGACAGATCTGACTGATTTTGGACTAGTCCATCTCCTCATGAACGATTCTAAGTATTACCTTTATGCTTTACAAAAACACTCCCTGGAAAATATCTATACAAAGATGCTGCCTGGCCACCCTACTCTCACTCCACTGACTACCGATGAAATGAAGAATTCTGTTTAAAGTGAACCTGAGGTGAGAATTATATGTAGGCTGCCATATTTATTTCCTTTAAAGCAATACTCATTGCCTGGCTGATCCTCTGCCTCTAATACTTTCAGCCATAGACCCTGAACAAGCATGCAGCAGTTCAGGTGTTTCTGACAATATTGTCAGAACTGATAGAATTAGCTGCATGCTTGTTTCTGAAGTACTTCAGCCGCTACTGCAGTCAAATAGACCAGCAGGGCTGCCAGGCAACTGGTATTGTTTAACCATTTAAGCTTCCTGGACGTTCAGGAGGCCATGTGAGCTCCCGCAGCAGATGGATGGCCATGGATTGTTAGCCCAGGAATCAATCAATAGGACCATGGTGCCCGTTGATTGATTCCTCTCCCCCGCAGAAAAAGCAACGGCTTCTCTCGGAAGCTTCGCTTTTTCTGGCTCTTGCGTCCCTCTAAGCGTATATGTATGCTTAGAGTGACGTCATGTAAACAAACTCATGGCTGCCATCTTGTGGCCAAAAAGTAAAACTGCAACTAAATGTAAAAAAAAATAAAAATCAACACATATTGACATAAAAAAATTACTGTTTACATCCCACCCTCCCAAAAATACCCAAATAAAATGTTTAATATTAAAAAAAAATTACAAATAATAAAAAAAAAAACCATGTAAATATTTACCTAAGGGTCTAAACTTTTTAAATATCAATGTAAAGATGAAATATTTATATTTTTTTATATTTTTTATTTTAATCTTGTAAATAGTGATTGATGCAAAACGGAAAAAATGCACCTTTATTTCCAAATAAAATATTGTCGCCATACATTGTGATAGGGACATAATTTAAACGGTGAAATAACCCGGACAAATGGGCACATACAATACGTGAGTTTTAATTATGGAGGCATGTATTATTTTAAAACTATAATGGCTGAAAACAGAAATAATGCATTTTTCAGTTTTTTTCTTATTCTTCCTGTTAAAATGCATTTATTTACAGTAAAGTGGCTCTAGGCAAAATGTACCACCCAAAGGAAGCCTAGTTGGTGGCAGAAAAAACAAGATATAGATCAGTTCATTGTGATAAGTAGTGATAAAGTTATAGGCTAATGAATGGGAGGTGAACATTGCTCAGATGCATAAAGTGAAAACGACTGAAGGCTGAAGTGGTTAAAAGGAAACAAATATGGCAACCTCCATATACCTCTCACCTCGGATTCCCTTTAAGATTGGCTTATTGACATTTAAATCCTTGCACAATCTGGGCTCTGGATTCCTGAAGGACTTGTTGCAACTGCATCCCATCCCCCACGATCTTAGATCAAAAGGCTCTAATACCTTGGTCACCCCTAGAGTCCACCTCGAAAACTTTGGAGACAGAGTCTTCTGCCATGCTGCCCCTTCACTTTGGAACTCCCTTCCAGACCCAATCAAGTCATTTCCATCACTAGAAGCATTTAAGTCCAAACTGAAAAGCCACCTGTTTAGTCTGGCATTTATTAAAACCTGACTATATCCTCTGTAATACAGTCCAGCCTGCAACCCTGTATTGTTATATAGTTACATAGTTACATAGTTATTATGGTTGAAAAAAGACATACGTCCATCGAGTTCAACCAGTACAAAGTACAACTCCAGCCTGCTCCCTCACATATCCCTGTTGATCCAGAGGAAGGCAAAAAAACCCTTACAAGGCATGGTCCAATTAGCCCCAAAAGGGAAAAATTCCTTCCCGACTCCAGATGGCAATCAGATAAAAATCCCTGGATCAACATATCCCTGAGACATACTGTATCTATGCAATTTAAGTCCTAAGGGAGAAAAGCTCTTTACAAATGTTTAAGTATTGTATTACTATTGTATTTACAATCTATTTTGGCAGTTGGACTGAGCTATTGCCATTCGGTTATTGTTTTTGTAGTTAAATACCCAAGAATTTCCCATGAGGGAGTCAAAAACCTGTCAAATTGTCATTGCCTACTACACTTGACAGCAACATAGGAAAAAAGTAATTTATAGAGCATTTCACTCTGGGAGAAGTCAACAATTATATGTATGTACTTTAAATTTTACTATTTTTCGAATTTTCGTGATAGTCCTTTAAAATACTATAAATTAAATACATATTCAGGGTGGAAATAGCTTTTATAGTGCATACATTCAGGAGCTCTAAAACATAAAAGCTTGTTTAATTCCATGCATTATATATGCTTTTGGCCTGCTTCATTTTACCCTATTGGCCTTTTACATGATTCAGCCGAATTTACTATACCACTTGATGTATGTAAAAGACCAGCAGGGCGCCAAGCACTGAACAAAGGGCAGCTAATGCTGCTGCTGAATCCTTATAAATGTAGAGCTATTCATGCAATGTTTATCAGAGCAGGACTCAGGACTCAGGAGTCAATGTCTCCAATTCTATTACACATTATAATGGGCTCATGTGACAGTGACTATACATGCTACTAGTTGTATCAGATAAGTTAAAGAAATGGTCTACTGGCATGTTTAAAAATAAAATGTTGAAGTGATTCATTAAGTAAAAAGGCATATTTTTACTGTGTGTACTCTTTTGGAATTTCTCTACACTGCAAAAGTTCACATAAATTCAAATTCAAAAACACTATCAATTAATGTCATTGGAGGCTAGTTGTGCTGTTCATAAAAGTCTAATTAGAGTTAGTTCTCCAGGTGTAATCTGCCATCTTTTGAATGGTGAACTTCCATGAACTGTATATGATGCTAGCGTGTGAGAGGAACGTGCTCTCTAGTGGGCTTGTGTGGTACTTCAGTTGTGTACTCACTGGGCCTGATTTAAAGAGAACCCGAGGTGGGGTACTAAGAATGATATCTGCACACAGAGGCTGGGTCTGCCTATACTGCCCAGCCTCTGTTGCTATCTAAATCCCCCCTAAGTTCCCCCTGCGCTCAGCTATCCCCCAGATATCACAGCCGCGCTGTCGACATGCAGCGGGCTCCCTCCGCCTCCTGCATAGCTCCGGTCCCCGCCCGCGTCCCTTCCCTCCAATCAGCGGGGAGAATAGGGACACGGGCGGGGACCGGAGCTATGCAGGAGGCAGGGGGAGTGGCGAGAGTGACACTACATAGGTAAACACAGCCCGCTGCGAGACGCTGCTGTAATCTATGGGGACAGAGCAGCAGAGCGCAGGGGGAACTTAGGGGAGATTGAGATAGCAACAGAGGCTGGGCAGTATAGGCAGACCCAGCCTCTGTGTGCAGATATCATTCTTAGAACCCCACCTCGGGTTCTCTTTAAAGAGACACTGAAGCAAAAAAAGATTATGATATAATAATTTGTATGTGTAGTACAGCTAAGAAATAAAACATAAGGAGCAGAGACATAAGTCTAATATTGTTTCCAGTACAGGAAGAGTTAAGAACCTCCAGTTGTTATCTATGCAAAAGAGCCATTGAGCTCCACGACTTTCAAAGTCGCAGAGAGGTCTGTCTTCTGAAGCTTGTTATCTCAAGTGTCTGTAAATGTATTTTCTTTTTCTCTGCAGAGGACAGGTCAAAAGTTCACTGGCCTGCTCTGTGAAATCATTTAGCATGCTGAGTAGTGTGTAAACTGCAAATATTAGAGAATGATGCAATGTTATAAAAAAAAAAACTATATAACTGAAAATAAAAGAACATTTTCTTTGCTACTAATGTTCTAGTAATTATCTGGACTACACAACCAATTCATTATATCATCATTTTTTTTTTTTTGCTTCAGTTAATCTTTAAGGCATATTTAGGTGACTCCGAGCAGCTCAAGTTGGCTATCAAAAGTCCAGCAAACCTGGGTTGGATAAATCAGCCTCTGCCATTAAGTGATAAAGATCTGCACTCCACCTCAGTCATATTAGATCATAGTTAGGGCTACAAAAAAAGGTGAGCAATACAGGGCGGCCCAGAGCGCTGCCACAGTTCAAAACCTCCAACCACACACTATACCACAGGGGGCAGAGTGGGCAGCCCTTCCCTGTGCCCTCACCACCAGAGAAATCATCCACCACTACTTCCCAAATAAATGCAAAAGCACATGGAAAGGGAATGCAAACTCACCAAGAAGCACCTGCTATTTACCTGGTCTGCAGAGTGAAGTCAGTCAATTTAAATCTACAACACCAAATCCATCATGTGCTGAACCGAATTGGACAATCTTCCCCATACTACAAGGAGACCTTCCGTTTCACATAGTAATGTGGCTGCAGGGTCAGCGCGTGGAGCTAATCACCAGCCCCCCACCTACCACTAATATGCATCCCACAAGCTGCCTAGCCTATGGAATGATAAAAGCTATAAAGAAAGTTGAGCAACATGTATGTTTGCAGGACAGCAAACTGGAGCAAAAGTTATACAGTGGCAGCAAAGCAACCAGTCAGAATCCTTGCTCTATTTCTCAAATGACACCTGATTTTTTTTTTAGTCTAATTTCTGTAACAGTACATGCACAGTACACATATAAACCTATTCGAGTACAGGCCGATATCCCATTATTTTCTTGGAAAAACTGGTAAATATGGTTGGCCATGTAAATGAGGGGGGTTAACTATCCCACTTTTTTGATCCTGCCCTCCTCCCTTCACCCCAGGTGCCTGTTTAATAAAATAATTATATGACCTGTCTTTTATTTAGAAGAGTTTATGGCTCCATTTTAAAGAGGAACTCCAGTGAACATTTTACTGTTGGCAAGTGATGTAGCTGCTGCATGGTTTTTGGCAGTTGGAAACAGCTGTAAACAGCTATTTCCCACAAGGCAGCAAGGAGGAAACTGCCAAAAGTTCAAACTTTTCTTGTGGAAGGGGTTTCTTGTGGGAGGGGTTTCATTACAATATCAGTCATACAGCGCCCCCTGATGGTCTGTTTGTGAAAAGGAATAGATTTCTCATGTAAAAGGGGGTATCAGCTACTGATTGGGATAAAGTTCAATTCTTGGTCGGAGTTTCTCTTTAACCATTTACCGCCATCCTAACGTATTAAAACGTCATGCTTACCGCTATTAACAGCAACATGACGTTTTAATACGTCGCGCATTCCCGCCGCTGCTACCGCCGTGTGTCCGCCGCTACCGCCGCCATTACCATCGGGATCCCGTGCTGGGTGATTGGGGAAGAGGACCGAACAGTCCTCTACCCAATCGCAGTGCCTGGAGTGAATGGACGTGACCGCGAACAGCGGCTACGTCCATTTACATAAACAGGAAATGTAACAGTTTAATAAAGTGTAAAAAAAAAAAAAAAAAAATGAACACGGCCTATGAGTGTTCACTAGCGCCATCTTGTGGCCAAAAAGTATATTACACCTACAAAATACATACATTTTCAAGTATATACGCATCATTAATAAAATTACACTTCCAACCCTCCCCCCCAAAAAAAACACTTGTAAAAAAAAAATCAGCTTAAAAAAAATAAATAAATAGTTGCCTTAGGGACTCAGCTTTTTTTATTCTATATTTTATGGGGGAAAATTAATTTTAATTTATTACATAGGGGCTTGTAATTATGGCCAGAACAAACAGAAAAATAACCACTTATATTTCAAAATAATATACTGTCGCCATACATTGTGGTAGGGACATAATCTAAACGGTTTAATTATCGGGACCACTGGGAAAATAAAACGTGTTTGTTTTATCCACAGGAGAATGTTTAATTTTAAAACTATAAAGGCTGAACACTGAGAAATAATGATTTTTTTTCTTTTTTTTCTGTTTTTCTCATTAAAATGCATTTAGAATAAAAAAATTCTTAGCAAAATGTACTATCCACAGAAAGCCTAATTGGTGGCGAAAAAAACGAGGTATAGATCATTTTCTTGTGATAAGTAGTAATAAAGTTATTAGGGAATAAAAGGGAGGAGCGCTGATAACTGAAAATTGCTCTGGTCCGTTAGGATAAAAACCCTTGGGGGTGAACTGGTTAAATGATAGTTTGCAGCGGGGTTCTCCTTTATATACTGTATGCGGGTGTAAGCTATGTTAGTGTTGTGTACATATAGGCTATAGATCATCCTATTTCTGAGAATACTCTATATCACTTCAAGAACCAGACTGAGCTGATATTCCATTTAATAATTACCAGAAGAAAGAAAGCTCCGCTAGAGGTGAGGGTCATCGCAGTGTGTTGTTTTCACACCTGGCAGACAAATCTAGTTTCTGTGAGCTTTCTAAATTCAGACTCTCAGCAGAGGTTAATAATATCACTGCTAGCTTACTAAACTCATTATATAATGTTCCAAGGACTCACTCTCGGCATTACAATGTCCTGTTCATATTTTGTGCAAAAAAGTAATCAGACCACGAGACCTACAAGGCCTTATGGCATCTTTTAGTGACATCTAGGGAAACTTAGGCTGAATGAGATTATGGTCAAAGGTTGTTGCCTTTGGGCATCTGCAGCAGGGGCAAGGCTGGATTTTAAACTTTTTCCACCCCTTAGTCCAACTTTCTTGCAGTTACCTCTCTATGTGCAGCAGCACCCTTCTCATTCTATGTGCAGCCCCCTCTTCCATGTTTAACAATTATGTACAGCATGCCCCTTCAGTTATATACTGATCCCTCGGGCAGCAGCTCCCTATTTCCATGTGTTGCTCCTTATTTGCAACCTCTGTATTCCATTTGCCTCTTCTTCCATACTCAGCAATCCTTCTTCTATTCTTCCAGCTGTCCCTTGGCCAGATGCCGGCCAAGACCTGGGCCTTGGTGGCTTTTCCAGAAATCCGGCCCTGAGCACGGGAGTAACTTAAATACCCCAGCAAGGTTAAACAGGTCGGGCCCTCCAAACCCCCACTCTCCCCGTGGGGGCTAATAAAAAATCATGCTGCCCCTCAAACCCCTCTTTGCAGCTCCCGAATTCTTCTTTCGCCGTGTCACCTCTTAACATGCAGGAGAGCTTCATACCAGGCCATGGGACTGGTCCTCGTCATTTCCCTATAGGGTAGCCATGGTATGCAGCCTATCACCTTGCAGCTCCTGACACATGATAGTACTTTTTCACCTATTTTGGGGTATTTTTTCAGTTGCAGTGCTGAAAGGTTATTTTAAATAGAAGATGAAAAATTATCTCCTAGTAGAAAACTCAAGAGAAAAAGTTAATTGCGTGTGGGCCACTGTGCTTACCTCCAGAATGGGTTATAAATCTCTAAACTATTGTACCATCTCACTATGTCAGCCCTTCAATGTCATGATATACCCACTCCAGTCCTATCCTAACAGATGGTAACATACTGGTTGCTTGGCAGTCGGAAACAGCAGTTTTTTCCCACAACGCAACAAGGCTCACAGACAAACTGTCAGGACCTAGGTCCTGACATCACACTGTGGGAGGGGTTTCACCATAATATCAGCACTACAGACCCCCTAAAGATCTATTCAAGAAAAGGTAAAGATTTCTCATGGAAAAGTATGGAGTACTGGGGAAAAAACACAAAGACAACGGGAGCCCAAATGGTGCAGTATGTCACAAAAAGATGAAAATTTGAAAAGGGGGGGGGGGGGGGGTTCGACAAAGGAATACTCACAAAGGTGGGTTGCACGAGGGGCAACCGACCACTTTAGGCAGGTGGAGTATCTTGACCTGACTCCACTCAGGTATACCAGCAGTCCAGGAGGCGGTCGCTCTCTTGGAAAAATCCCATACACTGTAGACCTATGAGGTGGTGGAATTCCACCTTAGGTTAGGTGTGTGGGACTCCCCTCACTTTGGAGTGGGGAGAGTATGGTAAGAGAGGCGCCCCAAACGCGGCTTGATAGACAGAGCGGCACTTTACTTGGCCTGAGGAAGTGGGCTGGGTCCCACGAAACGCATTGCCAGTGCTTAATTACTATTAAAATTATTTTTCTAAAGTGATTTGTCGTTTATGAGGTAAGCCACCTCTTTCTTTTGAATGATTATTGTTTTTAAAGTGTTTTATATACCGATTGGGCGCCTCTTCACCTCCTGTTCT
The DNA here is from genome assembly GCF_040937935.1 of Hyperolius riggenbachi. NCBI lineage: Eukaryota > Metazoa > Chordata > Amphibia > Anura > Hyperoliidae > Hyperolius > Hyperolius riggenbachi. The sequence goes on from NC_090653.1 coordinate 76,259,383, forward strand.
CATGGGAAAGGGAGTATCGGCTACTGACTGGGATGAAGTTCAGACCTTGATTTACAGTTCCTCTTTAAACTCTTTTACCGCTATTTTAAGTTTGGCTACCATGTAGTCAAAGTAAGTGCACTCCTGCAGCTATTTTCAGCGCTTTGTGGAATCAGTGCATCGCTGGCTCATTCAATGGATATTAGCAGAAATCAACTACAGTATATAAAAGCCAAACTCCGTTGCCGAACGCACCCAAATTACCAGTCAGCCACGGGCACCCAAATTGCTGGTTTCATATACCGGATACAGGTGTAGCTGTAGCAGTTTCTCTACTACTTTTGCATTTGACCTGTGTGTTCTCTAAAGATAAAACCTGTGAAACTTTCCCATGACTTCTATGAGAAATGACCTTAGAATAGTACAAAATATACAAAGGTTATAGGGAGTGGAGGAAGGGAGATTACCATCCCCCAGTACTTTAATTACCGTCCCCCAGTCCTTTTATTATGGCACTTCCAGTAGGTGAAATATGAACAGGAGATCCCATTATTGGCTAACATCTCCTAAGTAGTGTAAAGGGACATAAATTCAGGCGAACCATTGAGGTCCAGCCATAGAGCCCTTGTAGAGTTGTATTTCTCCTGTCATTCTCCTTTATGGCTGTCATTCCCTCCATGCTCATGACAGCCTGCTCAGCTTCAACCCAGTGGGCAAACGTGGGAGTTTGTGATAAAAACCAGTAAGAGGGTTTAACTCTGATCAATGTCAAAATGAAGATGGCATCACATTTTTCTGCACTTGTATGTATTTCGGGCTTAATGGTTTTTCTACATTTTAAATTCGGTTGGCAGGTCTATTTTTTGGTTTTTTCATGTGCAATGCCCAAATCATGTTTCAATGCTTTTCAATGGGAACACAGAAAAATCACTTTTTGCAAATAATCACAAGCAATTAAGATGCACTTCCATGCACAGTAACTTCAGTTACAGTATATTCATGGAATAACCCCCCTCCCCCCCAAAAAAAAAAAAATATTGCAAGTGCAGATTTGTGCCTATGGGAAATCACATGTAGAACATGTAATTACTATTTGCAAGCCATAAAACTTGCATGACAGAGAGACAATTCTGGGTGCAGAGAATCAGGGCCAGATGTCTGGAAAGGCCTCAAAGGCCCAGGCCTTGGCGGCTGCAGCCTAAGGGGGCACCTGGACATGAAAGATGGGTTGCAACATATGAAAGAGGAGGCTGAAAATGGAGAGCAATACTGATGCTTAAAGAGAACCCGAGGTGTGTTTAAAGAATGTTATCTGCATACAGAGGCTGGATCTGCCTATACAGCCCAGCCTCTGTTGCTATCCCAAACCCCACTAAGGTCCCCCTGCACTCTGCAATCCCTCATAAATCACAGCCGTGCTGTGAGGCTGTGTTTACATCTGTAGTGTCAGTATCAGCTGCTCCCCCGCCTCCTGCATAGCTCCGGTCCCTGCCCCCGTCCCTTCCCTCCAATCAGCAGGGAGGGAAGGAATGCAGGCGGGGACTGGAGTTCTGCAGGAGGCGGGGAGAGCAGCAGACTGACACTATAGAGATAAACACAGCCAGCTCTGACAAGCTGTTTGTCAGCAGCGTGGCTGTGATTTATGAGGGATTGCAGAGTGCAGGGGGACCTTAGGGGGGGTTTGGGATAGCAACAGAGGCTGGGCTGTATAGGCAGATCCAGCCTCTGTATGCAGATACCCACCTCGGGTTCTCTTTAAGGAAGCTGTTCATGAAAGACAGGGGCTACAGTACATGGATGTTACTCATGGAAGAGGGGGCTGCACATGGAATAGTAGCGGTGCTGCTGCACATAAAAGAGCAGCCATAATTCCTGGCCTGGGACAAAAAAGTATAAATCCGGCCTGGCAGAGAATAGATAAAAAAGGTTCCTAGTTTGTGATGGGAGTTGCAAAACATTAATAGACTGTGCCATTAAGTTGAAATGGTAGAAACATTTAACTGATGTTTTCAGCTCTTATACACAAAATAAACCTGAGAGACTTTAGGAAAGTCATATTTAGGAGTAGGACTATACACAATTGTTTGTCTCATCTATTTATTTTCAGCTCAGGTTTGCTTCAAAGTAAAATTCCACTCTCGCTACAAGAAAATTAATTTATACAAACATGTATCAGAGCTGCGCAAATGATTTTGCAGTTTGTGTTATTAAAATGACATTTTCATTTCAGTTTTCAGACAGCAATGAATCTCTAAAGCTGACTGCAAACTCCAGTTGTATCACTTTTCTAGACTAGAGTCTGTATTTTGTGTTGACTCACTTTTCAGCACAGACAGCCCAGGAATCTTCAAATTCCTCCAAGAGCAATAAGTTGCACAGAATAGCAACAGCTGTTGCTTATTTTCCACATCTGCACAGACTGAGTGACTGGAAGGGAATTTCAGGGCTGTGGATTCGGTACAAAATCTCCTACTCCGACTCCTCAATTTATGAAACCTCCAACTTCAGGTACCCAAAATTGCTCCCACTCAAACTCCTTGACTCCAACTCTTCGTCTAATACAAGGTCTGTGGAGTTGGTACAAAAATCATCTGACTCCAACTCTTACTCCTCAGTTTATGAAACCACTGACTTCAACTCCAAGTACCCAAAATTGCTCCAACTCTGACTCCTTGACTCCGACTCCACAACCCTGGGGAACTCTGGCTCTTCTAACTCTGTCAGTGTCTGTTCCAATCACCGTGAAATAGCTGAGCAGTAAAATGATAGCATTTCTTTATCAGTCTGTGATTTATTACTAGATTCCTAAATTACGCAAAGGTGGTGTTAAAAGGTTTTTAAGTAGCGCTGTTCCTTTCCTCGCCATGTACAAATGTAAGTAACTTTGGTCAGCTGCTCCCATTTAATAGCATTGCTTATTGAGGTTCATGCAGAGCTTCTGTTTGGTTTCAAGGTGAGTTTGTAGTTTCTTGGGGGGGCTCAGCGCATTTCTGATTGGTGGCCATTCGGAGGCGGCCTGGTGATGCGCTGATCCACCTTTGCGCAATTTTGAATTTTTACTTAGTAGCGCACCCAGGCTATGCATATGCATCATTTAGGATTAGTTAGTGTTAGGGCCCCTCCCATGGGGGATGACTTCTTCGCAGTGGGAGGGACGAGTACTTAATAAGTTGCATGCAAGCTATTACGGAAACCAACATCCTCCAATGGTAGACAGGTGCATTTTATTTGAATGCTGGGTGTGTATTTTATGCCACTAGTGGGGCTTGCACTCTCAAGCAGGTAGTCGTAAGGATACAATCTGTTTTTAAGTAGCGCTGTTCCTTTCCTTGTCATGTACAGATTCCTAAATTACATACAAAAGAGAAAAGAAACCCTGTAAAAATAGCACCACTCAGGACAATTATGAACGGTATCAAAATATGTATCTTTATTGTATCAAAAATAGCAAAAATGTTTGTGTGATTGTAATTCAAACAATGCACTTCACATAATATTCATGGTTTAAAAACAATTAAAAATAGGAAACAGGCCCATAAAAATCCTCTGCCTGAAATATAACCATAGTACCACCATGCATAATACAATTAGTGTTGGGCGAACAGTGTTCGCCACTGTTCGGGTTCTGCAGAACATCACCCTGTTCGGGTGATGTTCGAGTTCGGCCGAACACCTGACGGTGCTCGGCCAAACCGTTCGGCCACATGGCCGAACTAAGAGCGCATGGCCGAACGTTCCCCGAACGTTCGGCTAGCGCTGTGATTGGCCGAACGGGTCACGTGGTTCGGGCCCGAACGCGCTCTGATTGGCCGAACGGTCACGTGGTTCGGGTAAATAAATACCCGAACCACGTCATATCTCCGCCATTTGTCTGTGGGTTTAGCTTTGGGTAGGCAGGCAGGGTAGTTCGCTCTCCAGCCACGCTAGCCAGGGTCCCCCCCAGTCATTGTGTGTCGCTGCTGGGAACAGTAGTACACCGCTCGCTCAGCCACACTATATATATAGCATTGTTTACTGCCACTGTGTACCTCACTCAGCCACGCTATATATAGCATTGTGTTTTCTGACACTCTGTGTACACGGCTTAGCCTGGCTATATAGCATTGTGTGTACTGCCACTGTGCACCTCGCTCAGCCACGCTATATATAGCATTGTGTTTTCTGACACTCTGTGGACACGGCTTAGCCTGACTATATAGCATTGTGTGTACTGCCACTGTGTACCTCGCTCAGCCACGCTATATATAGCATTGTGTTTACTGCCACTCTGTGTACACGGCTCAGCCAGACTATATAGCATTGTGTGTACTGCCACTCTGTGTACACCGCTCAGCCAGACTATATAGCATTGTGTGTACTGCCACTCTGTGTACACCGCTCAGCCAGACTATATAGCATTGTGTGTACTGCCACTCTGTGTACACCGCTCAGCCAGACTATATACCATTGTTTACTGCCACTCTGTGTACACCGCTCAGCCAGACTATATACCATTGTTTACTGACACTCTGTGTACACCGCTCAGCCAGACTATATACCATTGTTTACTGACACTGTGTGTACACCGCTCAGCCAGACTATATAGCATTGTGTGTACTGCCACTGTGTACCTCGCTCAGCCACGCTATATATAGCATTGTTTACTGACACTCTGTGTACACGGCTCAGCCAGACTATATAGCATTGTGTGTACTGCCACTCTGTGTACACCGCTCAGCCAGACTTTATAGCATTGTGTGTACTGCCACTCTGTGTACACCGGTCAGCCAGACTATATAGCATTGTGTTTACTTCCACTCTGTGTCTGCTGGGCCTGGGAACAGTAGTACACCGCTCACCTGCCACTGTATAGCATTGTGCTCTGTGTCGCTGCTGGGAATAGTGGTACACCGCTCACCCGCCACTGTATAGCATTGTGCTCTGTGTCGCTGCTGGGAATAGTGGTACTGTATAGCATTTCTGTACTGCCACTGTACTGCTGCCAGTCAGCGTGTACTGTAAGGATAAGTGAAATGAGGAAGAAATCCGGTGAAAGAGGAAGGGGCAAGGGAAGAGGTGTTTCCCCTGACGGTTCACGTACAGGCCACAGGGGAGCACCCAAGAAAACCCACTCAATACCGCCCATGTTGTCCAGGACAACAACCCTCACAGATCCAAAAGAACAGGACCAGATAATTACTTGGATGACCTCTCAAGCGTCCAGCAGTGGGTTAAGCAGCACCAGCACATCACGCACGAGGTCCGAGTCCTCAGCCAGTTACAAGGAGCCAGTGGGCACAAAGCTGACACAACCGGCAGCGACACCACGCACACAACTGCCAGATAACCAGTCCGATGAATTACCTCAGGACACAATGGGGTATTCGCAGGAGCTATTCCCAGCCCAACAAACTTCCACCTTTCAAAGGTCAATGGAGGAACAGCCAGAAATGTTGTGCCCGGATTCACAACCTGTGAACTGTGGGAAATGCACCGCGCACTGAAATACAAGGCGAGTCCGAGGAGGACTCGGAAACCCAAATCCCAGAGCAAGTTGGGCAGGAGGGGTTGCAATTGCAGGAGGTCGGCCGACAAGATCTGGAAGACGACGTTGGAGTGAGCTGCGCAGAGGTTGTTCTGGGGAGCTCTACTCCACGGCGGCGGCCCCCCACAATGACATATGACGAGTTTGAGGAGATGGAAGAGGAGGGTATGGACAATGTGGACAGAGACCCAGATTTTGTTTGTGAACGAGAACATCGCCGTCGTAGCAGCAGCACAGATGAGTCTGTTGAAGAACCCACTGCTGTACGAGTTCACCTTGTGCCACAAGGTAGGCGGCGCGCAATTTCAGGCACCACAAGCGTGGAAGTTCAAGTAAGAGGCAAAAGAGGAGCAAACAGAAATCGCCAGCAAGGAGGCAGGTGCTCCAAAGTCTGGGCTTTCTTTGAAGACTGCACTGAGGATGTTACCATGGCGATTTGCAAGGTGTGCAAGACCCGCCTAAGCAGGGGGAAAAGTATTAACAACCTCTCCACCACCAGCATGAGCCGCCACATGCTATCCAAACATCCCACTCTGTGGGCAAACGCGGCAGGACAGGGTACCAGCAACACTGCCTCCCTTGGGTTCACCAGACTCACCACCAGACCCGCCTCAGCAGCAGCAGTAGCCCAGCCATTGCGTGGTTCACAACATTCACAAACATCAGACGACGCTGACACTGTCACTTTCCGGAGTAGTGCTCTTGAGGTCTCCCAGTGTTCATCAAACACAACAACTAACAGCCCTTCCGTGTGCAGCGCTACGGTTCAGTTGTCTGTGTCGGAGATGTTTGAGTGCAAGAGGAAATTGCCAGCAAATGACCCCCGGGCCGTGGCAGTAACAGCCAGCATAGCCAAGCTTCTGGCCTGCGAAATGCTGCCATATCGAGTGGTGGAGACAAACAGCTTCAAGGGCATGATGTCAGTGGCCATCCCACGTTACGTGGTTCCCAGCCGCTACCACTTTGCGCGCTCTGCAGTGCCTGAGTTGCATGAGCACGTGGTCAGCAAAATAACCCGAAGCTTGAAGAATGCCGTTGCCTGCAAGGTTCACCTCACCACTGACACTTGGACGAGTGCGTTCGGACAGGGTCGATACATCTCCCTTACCGCGCACTGGGTGAACCTTGTGGAGCCTGGCAGCGATTCCTCACCTGCTACGGCGCGGGTGTTGCCCACGCCGCAAACAGCTGCACCGCCGTCCCTCCCACTGGATAACAACAGCAGCACCTACCTCTCTGACTCCTTCTCCTCCAACGCATCTCAAAGCTGTACCTCATCCGGAAACGCTAACCCAGCAGCAGTAGGATCGTGGAAGCAGTGCAGCACAGCTGCTGGCATGCGTCAGCAAGCGTTGCTGAAGCTGATCTGCCTTGGGGATAAGCAGCACACAGGGGAGGAAATTTAGAAGGGAATAAAGGAACAGACGGATTTGTGGCTGGCACCGCTGGACTTGAAACCGGGCATGGTTGTGTGTGATAATGGGAGTAATCTCATTCGCGCTTTAAGGTTGGCTAAGCTGACACACATCCCTTGCCTGGCGCACGTGATGAACCTAGTAGTTCAGCGGTTCCTGAGGACATACCCAGGCGTGGCCGATCTTCTGTTGAAGGTGCGTCGAGTGGCCAAACATTGTAGAAATTCCAGTACTGCTTCGGGGGCACTCGCCAAGATGCAGGAGCGCTTCAATCTCCCCCACCATCGCTTGCTGTGTGATGTCCCTACGCGCTGGAATTCTACGCTGCACATGCTAGCACGCTTTTGTGAGCAGAAGAGTGCAGTGGTCCAGTACATGACGGCGCAGTACCGAGGCGCATCCGGACAGCTGCCAAGCTTCTGTGGATCCGATTGGGCCAACATGTTGGACCTCTGCCAAGTCCTCCAAAATTTTGAGCAATCCACGTTGCTTGTGAGCAGTGACAACTCTTCAGTCAGCATTACCATACCACTGCTGTGTTTACTGAAGAGGTCAATGTTGAAAATCAAGGAAACAGCTGTCATGATGCAACTGGGGGAATCTGAAGGAGAAAACGATCAGCGTGATGGTACCAACATCAGGCCATCCGCCTCAGGGAACGCTGGCCCCAGCAGCTATGACGAAGAAGAGGAGGAGGAACAGCTGGAGTTGGAGCAGGAATTTCATGCCACCACTGACGAGGGCCAGAGCGGTGCACGTTGGACTTCCACAATTCAGCGCGAATGGTCAGCAGAAGCAGACCAGGAGGAAGGTGACGACTATGATGCATCACAACAACTATCACAACGCTCACAAGAGGATGATGAGGATTCTGGTAGGACTCTTGCACACATGGCTCAATTCATGCTAGACTGCATTGAACGCGACCCACGCATTGTGCGCATTCTGGACAACACCAATTACTGGGTTTATACCCTTCTGGATCCACGGTACAAACACAATGTTCCAAAACTGCTTGAAGAAAGAGTCAGACAGGTCAAAATGGAAGAATACCAGCAGGCCCTTGTGGAGACTTTAGAGAGGAGATTGACATCCTCCCCCTCCTCTAGCCAGTTGTACGCCGACAGACTGACTTCCGCAAACCCAGGACGACCAGGAGGGCAGCAAACAACGCAAGCCGCAGCTAGTGCCCAAAAGGGAATGGTATCGGCAGTGTCCTTGGAGTGGGAAAATTTTCTGACACCCATGCAGCAGCAGCCCACTGAACAGGAAGCGTGCAGATCCACCTCCAACACCGATCGCCTGGAGAAGATGGTCAAGGACTACATGTCAGATGACGTAGCTGTGTCGAACAATCCATCTGCACCCTTCAACTATTGGGTATCGAAGCTAGACACCTGGCACGAACTGGCAATGTACGCAATAGAGGTGCTGGCTTGCCCGGCAGCCAGCGTTATGTCGGAACGCTGTTTCAGTGCTGCCGGAGGCATCGTCACAGATCGCCGTATCCGTATCCGCCTCTCCACAGAAAATGCAGACCGTCTGACTCAAATTAAAATGAATCAATCCTGGATTGGAAACGACTACGCAACACTCCAGGACCCCAACCAAGTAACATGACCAATGAACATCTGGGATGGTGTAGCGTTTCCGGTCCCTGTTTATTGAACCTCTCATCTGTATTACATTTATGACTGCATGGCGGCAAAAAGCATTGCTGCTATATCCGCACGCTTTTTGTCCTCATGCAAGGCCTGGGTTGTTGTGTCTCAAAAAGCATGGCCTTCTCCTCCTGCGCCTGCTCCTGTTCCATCACGTGTGCTGCTGCTGCTGCTGGGTTAGCGTTGCCGGTCCCTGTTTATGGAACCTCTTATCTTTATTACATTTATGACTGCATGGCGGTACAAAGCATGCTATCCGCACGCTTCTTGTCCTCATGCAAGGCCTGGGTTGTTGTGTCTCACAAAGCGTGGCCTTCTCCTCCTGCGCCTCCTCCTGTTCCATCACGTCTGCTGCTGCTGGGTTAGCGTTGCCGCGTGGTCCCTGTTTATTGAACCACTTATCTTTATTACATTTATGACTGCATGGCGGTACAAAGCATGCTATCCGCACGCTTCTTGTCCTCATGCAAGGCCTGGGTTGTTGTGTCTCACAAAGCGTGGCCTTCTCCTCCTGCGCCTCCTCCTGTTCCATCACGTCTGCTGCTGCTGGGTTAGCGTTGCCGCGTGGTCCCTGTTTATTGAACCACTTATCTTTATTACATTTATGACTGCATGGCGGTACCTCATGCAAGGCCTGGGTTGTTGTGTCTCACAAAGCGTGGCCTTCTCCTCCTGCGCCTCCTCCTGTTCCATTACGTCTGCTGCTGCTGGGTTAGCGTTGCCACGTGGTCCCTGTTTATTGAACCACTTATCTTTATTACATTTATGACTGCATGGCGGTACCTCATGCAAGGCCTGGGTTGTTGTGTCTCACAAAGCGTGGCCTTCTCCTCCTGCGCCTGCTCCTGTTCCATCACGTGTGCTGCTGCTGCTGCTGGGTTAGCGTTGCCGGTCCCTGTTTATGGAACCTCTTCTCTTTATTACATTTATGACTGCATGGCGGACCGGTACAAAGCATGCTATCCGCACGCTTCTTGTCCTCATGCAAGGCCTGGGTTGTTGTGTCTCACAAAGCGTGGCCTTCTCCTCCTGCGCCTCCTCCTGTTCCATCACGTCTGCTGCTGCTGGGTTAGCGTTGCCGCGTGGTCCCTGTTTATTGAACCACTTATCTTTATTACATTTATGACTGCATGGCGGTACAAAGCATGCTATCCGCACGCTTCTTGTCCTCATGCAAGGCCTGGGTTGTTGTGTCTCACAAAGCGTGGCCTTCTCCTCCTGCGCCACCCTCCTCCTGTTCCATCACGTGTGCTGCTGCTGGGTTAGCGTTACCGGTCCCTTTTCCTGGAACCTCTTATATGTATTACATTTATGACTGCATGCCGACAAAAAGCATGTTACCTGTGCAAAGAAAACAGACATTTCCCGCATTTAAAAGACAGTTTTCCCTTTGAAACTTTAAAATCGATTTTCTCAAAAACTATAACCTCTTTTTGCTAATTTTTTTTTTCCTCTTGTACCCACTCCCAAGGTGCACATACCCTGTAAATTTGGGGTATGTAGCATGTAAGGAGGCTTTACAAAGCACAAAAGTTCGGGTCCCCATTGACTTCCATTATGTTCGGAGTTCGGGTCGAACACCCGAACATCGCGGCCATGTTCGGCCTGTTCGGCCCGAACCCGAACATCTAGATGTTCGCCCAACACTAAATACAATATATGAAGCCTCCTGTTGTAAACTGGAAATTGATTAGGTCCTCAAAGGGCTCAGTACATGAGCCCTAATCGGAATGAACCCAGGTTCAGTATTGAATTTTATGTGTATCAATATATCATATGTGCTAAACAACCAATCATAACATCACATAATTATACAAAAATCAGTGATAAGGGTAAATCATACCAAGAATAAAAAGTGATAGATCAAAGAGGTAAGCAGGACCAGTGAATGAACAAATGACAGCCTGTAGTTAAAGAGGAGGTTAGATCAATACTTAGCCAGGTATGATGGAGAAGAAGGCAAGCACAGTGGAGGCAGAGATTGACGGAGGGTCCCCTCAGACGGACCAACTAGTTGCGCAGGAGTTACCCCGCTTTTTCAAGACGAGAGGGAGACATATTTTGATACCGTTGATACCGTTGATTTTGATACCGTTCATAATTGTCCTGAGTGGTGCTATTTTTACAGGGTTTCTTTTCTCTTTTGTATATACCTTGATTCAACCCTAGCACACTGCAGGCATATGTAGGAGTAGCGGACTCACCTTTTTGAATCAGATTCCTAAATTACACTCAATTTTTTTCTCTTGTGTGCAGAAAATTGCTCCAAATAGCCAAAAGTGGAAATGAGCCTTTAGGCCCAAAATGAGTTGGCTAGCCCTTTTCTTTTCTCACCATTCTTACCTTCTCTATATAATGCATTTTCTGCATCTAGCTAGCAAAGAGGTTGCTAATAATTATGTGACCAAAGTCATATTAAACCTGAGTTATCAGAGGAATTTTGTCCTGACTGTGGCTGTGCTTGCTGGCTGCTGATCATTATCACATAGCTCTCAACTGTCCCTCGTTCGGAGGGACAGTCCCTCATTGGGAACCAAATCCCTCTGTGCCTCTTTCTCCCTCATTTCAGGACTGATGTAAAGATCTATAGAAATATTTGTGCTTTTCTACTTAAAAATGTGTTTACTTTACTCTAAACTATACTCCCATCCTTTGTGGTATGCGTGGCGAGGGGTGTGGCAGGGGCGTGTCTGGAGGTGTGTCAGGGGCGTGTCTTAAGGTGTCCCTCTTTCTCATCTCAGAAAGTTGGAAGGTATGATTATCATACACATAAGACAAGAGAAAGGTAGAGAGATTATTTAGGGGAATAATTCTCATGCAGTAGGAACAATAATTATTTCTCTTATTTTTGTGGGTCACAAAATAATTGTTCCCCTCTCCTCCCTCCTGATGCCCATGATTGCTGGAATAGAAACGGCAGCAGGAAAGAGGATGGTTAAAATAATAATAAAATTGTGGGAAATGCAATGAATGATTAAATGCACTAAAAGCATAAATGTGTTTTGTGGGTATACGCGATCTGTTTAAGCCTCCTGTAGTAAAGAGTCAGGAACAGACATTAAAAAAGAATATATCAGTCACCTGCATTTATTTTTTGTAGGCCTGCCAGCTTCCCATGATCCTCTGTGGCATTAATCTGCTCTCCATGGCTTCAGAGGGTGGATGCAGCCTGTGAGAGTGACAGCTGAGGCAGTTTTGCTGTGTCAGTGATTGACGGAGATGTGAAGATTTGAGGATTTGCCTGACCGCTGCAGATTCTGCCCACTTATTACATCCTGCTCCTTTTGCTGTCTGTAGCACTGACAAGAAAGCCTCAGCTTCATGGGTGAGTTGTGTAGAAAGTAACCAGAGAAATCAGCAGCAGCAAGTACGGTATGTGTAGAAACAGTGTGGCTTTACACTAATTGGAAGAAGGATCACTTATGTGTCTGGAAATCATTACATAAAAAACACCATTTTTTATTTCTGCTTGGAGTTACATTCTGAGGCCCTTCTGAAAAACTGAATGCAAATTTTGTAATGTTCTATTTATAAAAAGGGTGATGTATTCAGTGTTTATGTCAATATAGCAGCCTAAAGTGGTGATTTGCAGTGGACTGCTAGTCACTCACGACCATTATATCTCACCAGAAAAATAGCAGTATGAGTCCCACTGACTTGCATTGTGGTCATGTCTGACCACCTGGTGATGCATACAAAGGTGTTTAACACTTCAGCAGCTTTTTTTATTTAGAAGCTTGCAAATACACCAGGATAACTTTTTATTTCTTATTTGTTACATTTCCCTGCTTCTAATTAGTACTGCTGTAATGTGTATTTATGGCCACTTGTCACTAGGGGGCAGTATGAGACAACAACAGAGGACTTCTGCTTTCAGTTTCTATATTTTCTACCAGTAGAAAAATCAAAGCATTCCAAGAATTTACAGCACTGCCAACTGAAGTCAAAAGCAGTGCACTTATCTCAAAAGAGATAACTCTATTTAAGTTGCTAATGGGTTAAAATAACACTATGCAGCTGACACATTTAATTAGTCCATTTCCAAGTTGCAACACAATGACATAGCAAAATGTATACATACTCCAGTGATATTTATACATGGACTATCTGATGATTTAGTAATCTGAGTTCCCAGCTGCTACATTTTTGTTCCAAGTGGAGCCCCGGCATTTTTAAAATCTTTCTGTGGTCAAATATCCTGGAGTAGCCCAGCTGAGGAAGTTCACAGCAGGTCCTGCAGCAGGGCTGATACTACTTGATTATATATTGTCTTGCTGTTTTAAGTCTACTGCATGAAACGACTGGTGAAAGGGTTTCTGACCAGGCATTTAATAAGCTCAGCCACTAAGCCCATAAACAGGAATAAGGTTTTCCTTTTAGGAGTACTGCTGACCCCCTGTGCCCCCTCTGTTCTTCTCCTGTGCCCCTCTGTGCATACCCCTGTCATCCTTAGCCCAATCTGTGCCTCCTCCTTGCATCCTGTGCTCCCTCTGTGCCTCCTCCTGTCATCCTATGCTCCCTCTGTGTCTCCTCTTGTCATCCTGTGCCCACTCTGTGCCTTCTCCTGTCATCCTGTGCCCACTCTGTGCCTCCTCCCGCCATCCTGTGCTCCCTCTGTGCCTCCTCCTGTCATCCTGTGCCCACTCTGTGCATCTTCCTGTCATCCTGTGCTCCCTCTCTCTGCCTACTCCTGTCATCCTGTGCTCCCTCTGTGCCTCCTCCTGTCATCCTGTGCCCACCCTGTGCCTCCTCCTGTCATCCTGTGCTCCCTCTGTGCCTCCTCCTGTCATCATGTGACCACTCTGTGCCTCCTCCTGTCATTCTGTGCTCCCTCTATGCCTACTCCTGTCATCCTGTGCCCACTCTGTGCCTCCTCCTGTCATCCTGTGCCCACCCTGTGCCTCCTCCTGTCATCCTGTGCTCCCTCTGTGCCTCCTCCTGTCATCCTGTGACCACTCTGTGCCTCCTCCTGTCATCCTGTGCTCCCTCTGTGCCTATTCCTGTCATCCTGTGCTCCCTCTGTGCCTACTCCTGTCATCCTGTGCTCCCTCTGTGCCTCCTCCTGTCATCATGTGCTCCCTCTGTGCCTACTCCTGTCATCCTGTGCTCCCTCTGTGCCTAATCCTGTCATCCTGTGCTCCCTCTGTGCCTCCTCCTGTCATCCTGTGCCCACTCTGCGCCTCTTCCTGTCATCCTGTGCTCCCTCTGTGCTTACTCCTGTCATCTTGTGCCCACTCTGTGCCTCCTCATGTCATCCTGTGCCCACCCTGTGCCTCCTCCTGTCATCCTGTGCTCCCTCTGTGCCTACTACTGTCATCCTGTTCCCACTCTGTGCCTCCTCCTGTCATCCTGTGCCCACTCTGTGCCTCCTCCTGTCATCATGTGCCCACTCTGTGCCTCCTCCTGTCATCCTGTGCTCCATCTGTGCCTACTCCTGTCATCCTGTGCCCACTCTGTGCCTCTTCCTGTCATTCTGTGCTCCCTCTATGCCTACTCCTGTCATCCTGTGCCCACTCTGTGCCTCCTCCTGTCATCCTGTGCCCACCCTGTGCCTCCTCCTGTCATCCTGTGCTCCCTCTGTGCCTACTCCTGTCATCCTGTGACCACTCTGTGCCTCCTCCTGTCATCCTGTGCTCCCTCTGTGCCTCTTCCTGTCATCCTGTGCTCCCTCTCTCTGCCTACTCCTGTCATCCTGTGCTCCCTCTGTGCCTCCTCCTGTCATCATGTGCTCCCTCTGTGCCTACTCCTGTCATCCTGTGCTCCCTCTGTGCCTAATCCTGTCATCCTGTGCTCCCTCTGTGCCTACTCCTGTCATCCTGTGCCCACTCTGTGCCTCCTCCTGTCATCCTGTGCCCACTCTGCGCCTCTTCCTGTCATCCTGTGCTCCCTCTGTGCTTACTCCTGTCATCTTGTGCCCACTCTGTGCCTCCTCATGTCATCCTGTGCCCACCCTGTGCCTCCTCCTGTCATCCTGTGCTCCCTCTGTGCCTACTGTCATCCTGTGCCCACTCTGTGCCTCCTCCTGTCATCCTGTGCCCACTCTGTGCCTCCTCCTGTCATCCTGTTCCCACTCTGTGCCTCCTCCTGTCATCATGTGCCCACTCTGTGCCTCCTCCTGTCATCCTGTGCTCCATCTGTGCCTACTCCTGTCATCCTGTGCCCACTCTGTGCCTCTTCCTGTCATCCTGTGCCCACTCTGTGCCTCCTCCTGTCATCCAGTGCCCACTCTGTGCCTCCTTCTGCCATCCTGTGCCCACTCTGTGCCTCCTCCTGTCATCCTGTGCTTCATCTGTGCCTACTACTGTTATCCTGTGCCCACTCTGTGCCTCTTCCTGTCATCCTGTGCTCCCTCTCTCTGCCTACTCCTGTCATCCTGTGCTCCCTCTGTGCCTACTCCTGTCATCCTGTGCCAACTCTGTGCCTACTCCTGTCATCCTGTGCCCACTCTGTGCCTCCTCCTGTCATCCTGTGCCCACTCTGTGCCTCCTCCTGTCATACTGTGCCCACTCTGTGCCACCTCCTGTCCTCCTGTGCTCTATCCGTGCCTACTACTGTCATCCTGTGCCCACTCTGTGCCTCTTCCTGTCATCCTGTGCCTCCTCCTGCCATCCTGTGCCCACTCTGTGCCTCCTCCTGTCATCCTGTGCCCACCCTGTGCCTCCTCCTGTCATCCTGTGCCCACTCTGTACCTCCTCCTGTCATCCTGTGCTCCCTCTGTGCCTACTCCTGTCATCCTGTGCCCACTCTGTGCCTCCTTCTGTCATCCTGTGCCCACTCTGTGCCTCCTCCTGTCATCCTGTGCTCCCTCTGTGCCTACTCCTGTCATCCTGCGCCCACTCTGTGCCTCCTCCTGTCATCCTGTGCTCCCTCTGTGCCTCTTCCTGTAATCCTGTGCCCATGCTGTGCCTCCTCCTGTCATCCTGTGCTCCCTCTGTGCCTCCTCCATTCATCCTGTGTTCCCTCTGTGCCTACTCCTTTCATCTTGTGCTCCCTGTGTGCCTCCTCCTGTCATCCTGTGCCCACTCTGTGCCTCCTCCTGCCATCCTGTGCCCACTCTGTGCCTCTTCCTGTCATCCTGTGCCCACTCTGTGCCTCCTCCTGTCATCCTGTGCTTCCTCTCTGCTTACTCCTGTCATCCTGTGCTCCCTCTGGGCCTCCTCCTGTCATCCTGTGCCCGCTCTGTGCCTCCTCCTGTCATCCTGTGCTCCCTCTGTGCCTACTCCTGTCATCCTGTGCCAACTCTGTGCCTCTTCTTGTCATCCTGTGCTCCCTCTGTGCTTACTCCTGTCATCCTGTTCTCCCTCTGTGCCTCCTCCTGTCATCATGTGCTCCCTCTGTGCCTACTCCTGTCATCCTGTGCTCCCTCTGTGCCTACTCCTGTCATCCTGTGCCCACTCTGTGCCTCCTCCTGTCATCCTGTGCCCACTCTGTGCCTCTTCCTGTCATCCTGTGCTCCCTCTGAGCTTACTCCTGTCATCTTGTGCCCACTCTGTGCCTCCTCCTGTCATCCTGTGCCCACTCTGTGCCTCCTCCTGTCATCCTGTGCCCACTCTGTGCCTCCTCCTGTCATCCTGTGCCCACTCTGTGCCTCCTCCTGTCATCCTGTGCCCACTCTGTGCCTCCTCCTGTCATCCTGTGCCCACTCTGTGCCTCCTCCTGTCATCCTGTGCCCAGTCTGTGCCTCCTCCTGTCATCCTGTGCCAACTCAGTGCCTCCTCCTGTCATCCTGTGCTCCCTCTGTGCCTACTACTGTCATCCTGTTCTCCCTCTGTGCCTCCTCCTGTCATCATGTGCTCTCTCTGTGCCTACTCCTGGCATCCTGTGCTCCCTCTGTGCCTACTCCTGTCATCCTGTGCCCACTCTGTGCCTCCTCCTGTCATCCTGTGCCCACTCTGTGCCTCTTCCTGTCATCCTGTGCTCCCTCTGAGCTTACTCCTGTCATCTTGTGCCCACTCTGTGCCTCCTCCTGTCATCCTGTGCCCACTCTGTGCCTCCTCCTGTCATCCTGTGCCCACTCTGTGCCTCCTCCTGTCATCCTGTGCCCACTCTGTGCCTCCTCCTGTCATCCTGTGCCCACTCTGTGCCTCCTCCTGTCATCCTGTGCCCACTCTGTGCCTCCTCCTGTCATCCTGTGCCCAGTCTGTGCCTCCTCCTGTCATCCTGTGCCCACTCTGTGCCTCCTCCTGTCATCCTGTGCTCCATCTGTGCCTACTCCTGTCATCCTGTGCCCACTCTGTGCCTCTTCCTGTCATCCTGTGCCCACTCTGTGCCTCCTCATGTCATCCAGTGCCCACTCTGTGCCTCCTTCTGTCATCCTGTGCCCACTCTGTGCCTCCTCCTGTCATCCTGTGCTCCATCTGTGCCTACTACTGTCATCCTGTGCCCACTCTGTGCCTCTTCCTGTCATCCTGTGCTCCCTCTCTCTGCCTACTCCTGTCATCCTGTGCTCCCTCTGTGCCTACTCCTGTCATCCTGTGCCCACTCTGTGCCTCCTCCTGTCATCCTGTGCCCACTCTGTGCCTCCTCCTGTCATCCTGTGCCCACTCTGTGCCTCCTCCTGTCCTCCTGTGCTCCATCCGTGCCTACTACTGTCATCCTGTGCCCACTCTGTGCCTCTTCCTGTCATCCTGTGCCTCCTCCTGCCATCCTGTGCCCACTCTGTGACTCCTCCTGTCATCCTGTGCCCACCCTGTGCCTCCTCCTGTCATCCTGTGCCCACTCTGTACCTCCTCCTGTCATCCTGTGCTCCCTCTGTGCCTACTCCTGTCATCCTGTGCCCACTCTGTGCCTCCTCCTGTCATCCTGCGCCCACTCTGTGCCTCCTCCTGTCATCCTGTGCTCCCTCTGTGCCTCTTCCTGTAATCCGGTGCCCATGCTGTGCCTCCTCCTGTCATCCTGTGCTCCCTCTGTGCCTCCTCCTGTCATCCTGTGCCTACTCTGTGCCTCCTCCTGTCATCCTGTGCTCCCTGTGTGCCTCCTCCTGTCATCCTGTGCCCACTCTGTGCCTCCTCCTGCCATCCTGTGCCCACTCTGTGCCTCTTCCTGTCATCCTGTGCCCACTCTGTGCCTTCTCCTGTCATCCTGTGCTTCCTCTCTGCTTACTCCTGTCATCCTGTGCTCCCTCTGTGCCTCCTCCTGTCATCCTATGCCCGCTCTGTGCCTCCTCCTGTCATCCTGTGCTCCCTCTGTGCCTACTCCTGTCATCCTGTGCCAACTCTGTGCCTCCTCCTGTCATCCTGTGTAGGGATGGTCAGAAATGCCAATTTCCGATTCCGCGGTAATTCCGCATTCCGCCATTGCCAAATACTGATTCTGCTTTCCGCTACCAATTTCCGCATTCCAATGCGGAATTTCCGCCGGAAATCGCGGAAATTCCGCCCGACTTTAACATCAATTTTCTCAAAAACTATAAGGTCTTTTTGAAAACTTTTTTTTGCATCTTGTTCAGAAGATTCTGATTAATAAACCCTGAAACTTTGGTGTTTTTAGGACATACGGGGGCTTTGCTATTAACCATTAAAGTCGGCGGATTTTTACTGTAATGTAAATGCAGAAAATAGGCAGAAGCAGATTTTCTGCATTTTACATTACAGTGTAAATCCGCCGACTTTAGCGGTTAATAGCAAAGCCCCCGTAAGTCCTAGAAACAGCAATCAGGGGTTATTAAACTGAATCTTGTGAACAAGATGCAAAAAAATTTTTTTAAAAACACCTTATAGTTTTTGAGAAAATCAATGTTAAAGTCGGGTGGAAATCCGCCTAACGCACGTGCATTACCGATTTCCGCATTCCGATGCGGAAATGCAATTTCCGATCGGAATTTCAGAAATTGCATTTCCGCAGAATCCGAATGAGCATCCCTAATCCTGTGCCCACTCTGTGCCTCCTTCTGTCATCCAGTGCCCACTCTGTGCCTCCTCCTGTCATCCTGTGCCCACTCTGTACCTCCTCCTGTCATCCTGTGCTCCATCTGTGCCTACTACTGTCATCCTGTGCCCACTCTGTGCCTCTTCCTGTCATCCTGTGCTCCCTCTCTCTGCCTACTCCTGTCATCCTGTGCTCCCTCTGTGCCTACTCCTGTCATCCTGTGCCAACTCTGTGCCTCCTCCTGTCATCCTGTGCCCACTCTGTGCCTCCTCCTGTCATCCTGTGCTCCCTCTGTGCCTCCTCCTGTCATCCTTAGCCCACTCTGTGCCTCCTCCTGTCATCCTGTGCTCCATCTGTCCCTACTACTGTCATCCTGTGCCCACTCTGTGCCTCTTCCTGTCATCCTGTGCCTACTCCTGCCATCCTGTGCCCACTCTGTGCCTACTCCTGTCATCCTGTGCCCACCCTGTGCTTCCTCCTGTCATCCTGTGCCCACTCTGTACATCCTCCTGTCATCCTGTGCTCCCTCTGTGCCTCCTCCTGTCATCCTGTGCCCACTCTGTGCCTCCTCCTGTCATCCTGTGCCCACTCTGTGCCTCTTCCTGTCATCCTGTGCTCCCTCTGTGCATCTTCCTGTAATCCTGTGCCCATGCTGTGCCTCCTCCTGTCATCCTGTGCTCCCTCTGTGCCTACTCCTGTCATCCTGTGCTCCCTCTGTGCCTCCTCCTGTCATCCTGTGCTCCCTCTGTGCCTCCTCCATTCATCCTGTGTTCCTCTGTGCCTCTTCCTGTCATCCTGTGCTCCCTGTGTGCCTC
Organism: Hyperolius riggenbachi; assembly: GCF_040937935.1. Classification (NCBI taxonomy): domain Eukaryota; kingdom Metazoa; phylum Chordata; class Amphibia; order Anura; family Hyperoliidae; genus Hyperolius; species Hyperolius riggenbachi. The sequence continues at coordinate 76,278,644 of NC_090653.1, forward strand.
CTGCTGTCATCCTGTGCCCACTCTGTGCCTCCTCCTATCATCCTGTGCCCACTCTGTGCCTCTTCCTGTCATCCTGTGCTCCCTCTGTGCCTCCTCCTGTCATCCTGTGCCCACTCTGTGCCTATTCCTGTCATCCTGTGCCCACTCTGTGCCTACTCCTGTCATCCTGTGCCCACTCTGTGCCTCCTCCTGTCATCCTGTGCCCACTCTGTGCCTACTCCTGTCATCCTGTACTCCATCTGTCTCTACTACTGTCATCCTGTGCCCACTCTTTACCTCCTCCTGTCATCCTCTGCTCCCTCTGTGCCTACTCCTGTCATCCTGTGCCCACTCTGTGCCTCTTCCTGTCATCCTGTGCCCACTCTGTGCCTCTTCCTGTCATCCTGTGCTCCCTCTGTGCCTCCTCCTGTCATCCTGTGCCCACTCTGTGCCTCCTCCTGTCATCCTGTGCTCCCTCTGTGCCTACTCCTGTCATCCTGTGCCCACTCTGTGCCTCTTCCTGTCATCCTGTGCTCCTCTCTGACCAGGGATGCTCAGATAGACCCCGAATGCGAATTTTACCCGAAAATTCGGGCGATTTTTAACCTTTCCCGAACACGAACCCGAAGATTTCAAAATGATCCGAATCCGAATGCGAATTTTCCCGAATGTGCGCACTCCAATTCGGCCGAATGGCCGAATGGGTTAAAATTCGAATTCGGGATTCAGGGATGACTTCATTAGGCCAATAAACGATCCTCCAGCGTGGGTGCGTGGTAGATAGCTCTCTTAACCGATATACCACCACCAACACTACATTCTGAAACCAGCCTAGCATGTACCATTATGATATATCCTAGAGAAAAATGAGCTTGCTTAAGGATGTGTAGTATGTCAAAAGCCAACTCACATTGGCCAGGAATAGAACACAGTCTCTGTGGCACAATTGGTTAGTTTGTTTGGCTGTTAACTAAAAGGTTGGTGGTTCAACCCCACCCAGGCATGGCCTTGCCTTTTGTGTTCAACAGTTGTCCGAAGAGAACCCCAGATAGCCATGTAGATTCATCTCTCTCTCTCTCTCTCTAGTAGGGATGGTCACCGCTTTCCGTGGAATTGTATTTTCCGTAATTTTGGGCAGAAATTGGTCATTCCATTCTGTTTGGTTGGAACGGAATTGCTTTTTCAATCCGGCAGAATTCTGAAATTGCCTGTGAAATTCTGCTGGTATCCGTTGATGCCATTGAAGTGAATTTTCAGCTTAAAACCATCAAGTCTTAGAGAGAGAGAGAGAGAAAGAAAGCTAATTTTTCTATATCACAATGGTACATGCTAGGCTGGCTTCAGCATGTAGTGTTGGTGGTGGTATAGTGGTTAAGAGAGCTATCTACCATGCACTCAGACCTGGGTTCAATTCCTGGCCAAGGTATGTGTAAGCTGGCTTTTTAAAGCCTACAAATCTTTAAGCAAGCTCATTTTTCTCTAGGATATATCATAATGGTACATGCTAGGCTGCCTTCAGCATGTAGTGTTGGTAGGGGTATAGTGGTTAAGAGAGCTATCTACCAAGCACTAAGACCTGGGTTCAATTCCTGGCCAAGACCTGGGTTCAATTCCTGGTCAAGGTATATAAGCTGGCTTTTGAAATTCTACACGTCCCTGGAAGGTGAGACCCTCCTCCCTCCGGAGGGAGTGAGGGAGTTGAGGGATACACTGCCTGATGTTGTAAAGCAGTGTAGGCCTGACATTGAATGAGATTTGTGGGTCCACACAATACATTGCCTGCTGTCAATGCCATATGTCACTTTTTTGTTTTGTTTTTTAAATTACACCTATTTCAATGTGATTTCCCTTTAAAAAAAACAAAAACGCATCCGAATTTCCAAACACGAATTTTTTACCGAATTTTGAAACCGACAACTGAACCGAATCAGAATCCCAACCGAATTTCGCAGTCGAAGGCGAATTCGAATCCGAATGTCATGCGGACCCGAATTCGAATGTACCCGAACCGAATTTTGGTACATCTGAGCATGCCTGCCTCTGACCCTTTTGTGCTCCCTTTGTGCCTCCTATTGTCCTTCTATGCCCCTTCTGTACCACATCGTGCCCCCTTCTTTGCTTCCTTCTGCATCCTGTGCACTCTCCTTTCCTTCTGTGCCCCCTCCGCTTCCCCTATGTTCCCACCATGCCCCCTCTCACTCTGTGCCGCCTCTTTGCCTCTTCCTCCTCTCCCTTTCTGCCCCCTCATCTCCTTCTTTGTCTCCTCTATGTCTCATCCACCTGTCCTCCTGTGCCCCCTATGTGCCTCCTCCTGTCCCTCTATGTACTTATTTGCCCCATTCTGCCACTCTCTCAGCACTGATGATGTCCCACATCTGCAGTTTACGCCCCCAGTGCCTTCATTGTGAAAGTGACGTCTTTGGGCCAGCACAACATTCATCACAGCAGGTCATTGGTATGCAGGACATTACCCAACTAGAGACCACTTCTGTATATTTCAGAATGTTATCTGTTGATTTTTCATCCATCGCAGTTTGCCTGTTGGCTTTAGTGCTTTTTTTCAATCACTATTTCTGTTTGTCACTAATGTTATCTTCTCAACTTTGTCTCACTTCCTCCCCACCTGCTTTTCATAGCAAACCAGAAATATGCTCAGTCAGAATTGAGTTGTGTGGTTTTTATCTTTCTGCTGCTGGAGACCGAACGTGACTTAATAAATATCCTCCGTTTAATGCAATGAATGGACCCTGTCAGAGGGGAGGGATCCCAGGCTGAGATAAATCCAGTGTGTTGAGCTCTGGCGTTCTGTGTACAGTGCCAGAGTTCCACTCGCTGGACTGAAATATTCATGGCTGGGTAAAATTGAAAAGATTACATCTGAAGAGAAGTCAGAGTATTCCGCTGTGTCTCACGTATAATAGCGATTCATGGGGAAATCAGTCAGCAATTCCTTGCAGTTACACAGACAGTTTGTGTTTAAACACCATAATCTTGTCAGACTTCCTTAACGCATTAAAGTCTATACAAAACATGTCAAAATCTTTCCTCGCCAAAAATAAAAGAAGAGACTCCAAGGCAAAATATGTAATATGAATGCTCGCTATCGCTAAAGCCTTAGTTCATCCGCACATTTTTAATGCATTTGATAGTATATTTGCATTAATTAGCAATGCACATTTTTTTTGGTGCATCCCACGGCTGTACATTTTGCAATAAATATGTTGAAAGTAAGTACCTGTCTGGCTTCTGGCAAGCTGCCTCCAGTAACGCTGTATTGCCAGGGGTGTGGGAGTTCAACTGAAGTGACAAAAATATGGAGGCTGCCATATTTACCTCCTTTTAAACAATGCCAGTTGCCTGGCAACCCTGCTAATCTATTGTTAATTTTATCACCTGAGTTAGGCAAAAAATATCTGAAGCTCGCCATAAAAACATCGATTTTAATCACCCAAATGGGCCTCACCAGCCAGCCACCTTGCCCCTTCCCCCCAAAAAAATGTGAAGCTGAAGCCGCCACTGGCTTAGCTGCATGCGTTCTGCATGAAATCATGGCCTGGGGGACCACCAATATCTTTGCGCCACACACACACATTGTCATTGAGACAGATACTGGTCTGCCTAATTTTTGCCATTCCAAGCCAGCCCCGTTCACCACAATCCAAGGTTAAAATCTGTGACAAGACGCTTGTCGGATGCTTGTTGGAAGGGGAGGCATCAGCTGCAATAGGATGCCTAGCACATGCCCATTCCAGCTGAAAACACTCCCATTCCCAGCCTCTATCAACCATGCTCCTGTCGGTGAACTTAGCCATGAACGCATCTCAGCTCCGGAAGACTATGTACATAATGACTGCACCTCTCAATGACCTTCCGGAGTTGCAGCTATCTTAGAAGAAAAGAATACGTTTTAAAAAATGAAAAATAAGTGGGAAGAAGAAGCGTGGTGAAAATGCCATGGATGAAGTCTGGAGGGGGTGAGGATTCAGGTAATATTTTTTTTTTTATAAAGCCACAGGTTTGCTTCAGGCCCCTTTTACACTTGCCTTGCAAAGTGGCGTGTTACCCTGTTTTATCGCAGTATAATGGCAACAACAATGCAAGGCAATGGGGCTTAGCACAATTACCATGTTCCATCACGCTGACCCACTGCAAAGTCAACAGCACGTTACCGTCGGACGTCCTCGGCAATGCAGCTGCGGAGGAAGTAATGTAAGTCAATGGGCGATGCAGGATTTTTAAACATGTTGGCGGCTATGCATATGACCCTGTTGGAGCACTCAGCCGCAGAGTCATATAACTGACGTTTTGTGCGTTGCAGTGTGATGCGACGGGGCATCACACCGCAAGTGCACATGTCAGGTGTAAAACCGACTTTAACGCGCACCTGAAGTGAGAGGGTATGGAGACTGCCATATTTAATTAATTCATTTAATAATGCAAATTGTTTGTCTGTCTAGCTAATCTTCTGCCTCCAATACTTTTAGCCATAGATCCTGAACAAGCATGTCAACCAGGTGTTTCTGACTGAAGTCTGACCAGATTAGCCAAATTGTTTCAGGTGTGATTCAGACACTACTGCAACCAAACAGACCATCGGGATGGTAGACAATTGGTATTGTTTAAAAGGAAATAAATATGGCAGCCTCCATATGCCTCTCAGTTCAGGTGTCCTTTAAGGATGGTGACCTGGAGGGCCCATACAGCATGTTCTGCACATCACCACTATTTCTTAGCCTTGCAGATGTAGCTGGTGCATGACTGTTCAGTACTGCTAATGATGCCGCTGCCATCCAGTCAGTGAATGGGTTATTGTATTTCAGTGACTGGTGTAATACATCTTCATTGTATCTGCAATGTGAGAACACTGAAAATGTCTGTGTTCTATCAATACTTTTTGTTAATATCAAGCAGTTGGAGGCCTTGCAGACTATTTTCTGTCATCCAGAGAGGGAATGTGACCTCACGGCATATTAATTCTGCAAATCATTAGCTCGATGGTCATTTGTAGGTTGTATCGATTTGAATGTCCTGTCTATATTAATAGGAATCTTTATCTGCATTGTGATGCTTCTCGATGTGTTTACTGCAAGTGGACAGGGCTGACCTTGACTGACTTTTAGCCGGAGAGACGTGTTTGTCTTTATTCACTGGCCTGGCAGTGTGGTGAGCTGCACCCGTCCTCTTCAATGAAGAATTGGCATGCCGACGTCAGAAGACTTCATTGTAGATTTTATGCAGGCCTATCATCAGAATCTCACTGACATTTCTCACTGTCTGCTGTCATATGGCATCTGACGCTCTTAAACTTCTTCAGAGCTTTAACACCTGTACGTTTTTTTAAATACAATTGCTGTTGACTTCTGTTCATTCCATGGCTCACCTTTGTTGTCTGTGAACCTCGTTTAATTGTGGAAAATAACAGCTTTTTCCAACTGCCAAGGAAGCAAATTCTCCCTCTGTGCATAGAACAGGGCTGGATTTACCATAAGGCACTGTAGGCATGTGCCTACAGGCGCCTGATGATGGAACCCTCCCTCCCCGAGCGCTGAGTCCCTCCCTCCTTCCCAATGAGCAGTCCTGATGAGTGTAAATGAGAGATTACTCACCCTGCTCTCGGCATTCCACTGAGGAGATCTCCCTTCAGACAGAGGTACCTCTAGTTAATTAATACTGAGGTTCATCTAGCTACCTAATACTTGGGGGCACCTCTAGCTACTTAATATGGAGGGTACTTCTGGCTACCTTATACTAAGGAATATCTGCAGGTACATTTGACAGGCAAGGGAAGTAAGGGAGAAGTGACAGCAGGGACAGCCAGCACACATGTGGTGCGGTTCGACAGGTGTTTGTAGGTTTATGGTGGATAAGATAGGTGCCAGGACATCTGTGCCTATAGTCTCCTGTGATGTAAATCCGAGCCTGGCATAGAACTTTCAGTAATGAACATTCCGTACAGATCACCTGGCAGACTTAAAGGGGAACTGAAGAGAGAGGTATATGGAGGCTGTCATGTTTATTTCCTTTTAGACAATACCTGTTGCCTGGCAGCCCTGCTGATCCTCTGCCTCTAATACTATTAGCCATAGCCCCTGAACAAGCATGCAGCAGATCAGGTGTTTCAGTGGTTCAGACTTATAAGTCTGATCTGACAAGACTAGCTGCATGCTTGTTTCTGGTTTTAATCAGATACTACTGCAGAGAAATAGACCAGCAGGGCTGCCAGGCAACTGGTATTGATTAAAAGGAAATAAACAGGACAGCCTCCATATACCTCTCTCTTCAGTTCCCCTTTAAAGATGGTGCCTCCTGTGATAAATTTCAGTATGTAAATCAGGGAGAGGAAAGATTTTACATTGGGAAAACACTGACTAAATAACCTATTAATGAATATTATAAAAAAAAATAAGCAATTTTATTAATTATGTTATTTTCACTTCCTCTTTAAGCTGTATAAAGTATATATTTAAATTGTAGAATTAACCTACAGTTTATGCTAAATTATGCCCAGAGTGGCAATTTCCTTTCCTGTGGATTTTTACTAATATGTAACAGAACAATTAAAACTTCCTATAGTACAGAAAATTGAACAGCAACTAAATTTAGCCCATCGTAAAACAGCTTACTGCAGTGGTAAAGCATATGTACCGCTACACAAAGCCAAGTAAGGACAGTGTACAAAATTAAAATGCATTTATTTTTCTTTAGGGTCTAATTGCACAGAAGGTATCTTTTAAACAGTAGATTCCACAGAAAAACAAATCATAAACTGACTCATTTACTGACAGAGTCAAAAAGCTCAATTAAATATGCCAAGAGTGTTAAAGGAGACCTGCGGTGCAGGCATACAGATAATGCAATTACTGATATGTTTCTAAAATATTAATGACCTAGTCACGCTGATCTTTTTGATACAGTACTCACATAAGAAGGACCCTGAGCACTATCCCTGGGTATGCATTTAAATACCCACGTATAATTAGTTATTCCCATCACTCACCCATTAGTATGACGTGCGGCAGAGGGGAACAGAGGAGGAAGAATCCAGGAAGCCTGCGCATGCGCAGAGAGGACCTGCAGGCTTCCTGTTCCGGGGGACACTTCTGTAATGCATTTTGAAACAGAAAAACCGGCAGACGCAGAGGTTAACTGCAGGGTGAGTGAGTGGGAATAACTAATTATACATAGGTATGCTTAAATGCATACCCAGGGGAACTGCTCAGGGTCCTTTAAAGTGAACCTCCGGACTAAAAATCTACTCAGCAGAACTGAAAAGGCTTGGTGTTTCTTTAACAGTTTCACAGCATCAGAACTTTGTTTTTCTTACCAAGGCATCATTTTTAGCTAAGCTCCACCCATCAAAGAAAACTGCCGGGCGGTTTTTCCTTGATTCTGTGCAAAGCATGATGGGATTTCCTATGTTTTTATTCACGTTGCCTAGCAACTGGGAGGGATGATCAGCACACAGGACAGTTGGAGCTGTGTCTCATACTCCCTGTTACCTCCTTTCAACCAAAAAGATGGCTGCCGTCATTAAATCAAACATTTGCCTGTTCTTTTAAAACAGGGTGGGTAAGAGATTATATGACCTATCTATTTTAATTAACATACCTAATGTAACTTAATGACAGTATGTTTGTTTAGGCTGAAGTTCCTCTTTAATGACACAAAGTAATCATACAGCCAGTGAGGTCAAATCATATGATCTGTATACTCAACCTGGGTGAATTAATGTCATTAAAGAGAATCTGAGTCAAAGCTCAGAAACACTTACCGTACTTACCTAAGGAAAGGGAAACCTCTGGATCCTAGTTAGGCTTCCCTTGGCATCCTCTGGTTCCCCATTGCCGCTCATGAACCCTCCAGATCATCGGGGCTACACTCCTCTTCTAGCCGTCCTTGCACAGTAGCACAAGAGGCTCCGACTTACTTTGAAGCCAGGACCGTAGTCACGCAGGTGCAGTACAGCCGTGCTCGTGCTTGAAGAGGAGTGTGGCCCCGGCGCCAATCACATTACTGACATGCCCTTGTCAGTAATCTTCAGAGGGTCTACAGGCAGCAATGGGAGACCAGAGTATGTTGTGGGCCTTATTAGGATCCAGAGGCTTCCTTCTCCTTAGGCAGGGTCATTGCTACCATAGAGGCAAAGGGGACAATGGTCCCAGGGTCCCATAGTCTGTAGGGACCCCCCCCCTAAAGTGTCTCCCCTCCCCCAACTTAACTGGTGCTCCCTGAGGCCCTTGCAGAGTCTTCAGCAGCGTAGCGTCTCACCTGTCCTGGTGGGCCTACTCCTCTGTCACTCTGCGGCTTCCATGCACTTCCATTTTCATCCGCCGCTGAGTCATAGAGGAGAGGCGCCCCTGTAAGGATGCAGGAGGGGAGTGCACAGAGACAGACCGACAGAGGAGCGCGTCTGCTGGGACAGGTGAGACATTGCTCTGCCAAAGACTCTCTCTGCAGAGGCAAGCAAAGTTAAGTTGGGTGATCATCAAAGGGCCAGGGGGGACAGCAGCTGGCTCAGGTGCCCTGGGGGGAAATTTGTCTGGAACAAAGGGCCTCTCATGCTGCTTTCTGGTCTGGTGTTGTCTGTCAGGGGGCCCCTGGATTTATTTTGCCTGGGGGCCCCCATGTTACTAGAACAGGCACTGTCCTTACGTAAGTACCTTGATTTTGTACCTGAGCTTTGGCTCGTATACACTTTAACTACCTGAAGACTGCTCCACACCCATGGGCGTGGCCACAGCGGCAGCCCCAGGACCGCCTAACGCCGATCGGCGTCAAGTCCTGCGGCTGCATTTAGCAGGAGATCGCACGCAGGCTGTGTGCGCATCTCCTGCTCAAGGAGCGGAGCTCCCTGCGCCTGATGATGGAAAGGCGGCTCACTCTCATCCTCGAGCGCCTCTCTCCTCCTCTATGCAGAGTCCTGATGAGAGTGTAAATGAGAGGTGACTCACCCTGCTTTCGACATTCCACTGATGAGATCTCCCTTCAGTCAGGGGTACCACTAGCTACTTAATATTGAGGTTATTCTAGCTACCTAATAGTTGGGGGCACCTCTAGCTTCTGGCTACTTAATATTGAGCGTACTACTGGCTACCTAATACTAAGGGACACCTGTAGCTACCTATAATGGGCAGGGGAAGTACGGGAGAAGTGACAGCTGGGACAGCCAGCACATTTGCATTGCGGTTCGGCAGTGGTTTGTAGGTTCATGGAGGGAGAAGTCTAGGGTGCCAGGACATCTGTGCCTATAGGCTCCTGTGATGTAAATCCGGGCCTGGGAGGGGCACAATAGCGGAGCGGACAGGGAGGAAAAAACCAAGGGACCAGTGTGGCTACAGGGGCTGGAAGAAGCCCCATGTAAGTAAGATAAAACGTATGCCCCATCTCAGGTTTACGTTAACTGAAGTTTAGATACTTGTCCGTGTTCCCACAGGAAAAACACGGTTATTTTTCTTTTGCACCATCTATGTGATTTTTAGAGCACTTGCCATCCACCATTACTAAGAACAAGATGCGACCACACCAATAATGCAAATTGCATGCAGGGAAAGTGCCTATCACAACACATTGCATTTCATTAGTGAGAACAGCAATATGGGCTTTCTATGAGAATGCCCATGTCATAACATTACATGCTCCAAAAATGAGTTCGGAACAGATGCTGTAGCAATTGCCTAACAGTCTTGTTCCTTTTTCTCCCCCCAAAAATGAAGAGGAGACGGGGAAGCAGCCCAAGTTCATGTAAACTGATCTCTTTGCTCTTTAGCACTTGATGACCGCAGTGTTAAATCCCCCTAAAGACCAGGCCATGTTTTGCTAAATTGGCCACTGCAGCTTTAAGGCCTCGCTGCAGGGCCACACAACTCAGCACACAAGTGATTCCCCCCTTCCTTTTCTCCCCACCAACAGAGCTTTCTGTTGGTGGGGTCAGATCGCCCCCAGGTGTGTTTGTTTATTTTTTATACTTTTTATTTATTAAATTTCTTTGCCAATCTCCCTCCCTCCCCCTGTCAGCCTATCACAGCGATCGGCTGTGATAGGAAGCTGGCCAGTATCATTGTTTAAATCCTTTTTAGGGAATATCTTTATAAAGAATAAAAGCCTTGCTGAGAATCCCCTATGAAGAGATGGACTAGTCCAAAACCTGTCGTTTCTGTCAGATTTCTACTACCTACTGTACGTGACAGCAACATAGGAGAAAAGTAATTTATGGCTCTTTTTACTCTGGAAAAAAAAACATACTTCTTATTTGTCTATGTTTGCACATATTTTAAATTTTCGTCGTAGTGCCCCTTTAAGGGAAATGTCTGAGCTGTAAAAAAAAATGACATCTACTTACCCAGCCAGGGCTTCCTCCAGCCCCTAGCAGCTGGTCTAGTCCATCTCTCCATAGGGGATTCTCAGCATGGTCTTTATTCTCAGCATGGTCTTTATCAAAGACACTCATTGAAAAATATTTATACAAATATGCTGGCTAGCCTCCCTGCTCACCGTACATTTTTTTGGCAGTTGGGAGTAGCATCTGCCATTCACTAAGTGCTTTTGAAAATAAAGAAAACCCTGAAAATCCCCCAAGAGGAGATGGGCTCGTCCAAAACCTTTCGGTTTTGTCAGATTTCTACTACTTACTGTAAGTGACAGCAACATAGGAGAAAAGTAATTTATGGCTCATTTTACTCTGGGAAAATGTATTTCTTATCTGTCTATGTTCACATACTGTATATTTAAATTTTAAGATTTTCGTGACAGTGGTCCTTTAAGATCTGTTTACCTGTAGCAGCCAGTGGCGTAACTGTACTTTGCCGGGGGCCCCAGCAAAAATCTGCCCCCTACAAAGTTATGGTATTGGTAAGGCATTCCAGACTTCCTACCCTGATAACGCTGCCACAGACCTGTTTTCAGTAGCAGAAAAGGTCCTCCTCACTGCTTCTAAAGGACCACTATCGCGAAAAATTGTTACTTTTAAAATACATGTAAGCACATACAGATAAGAAGTATGTTTTCTTCCAGAGTACATTGAGCTATAAATTACTTGTCTCTTATGTTGCTGTCACTTACAGTAGTTAGTAGAAATCTGATGGAACTGACAGCTTTTTAACTAGTTCATCTCATCATGGGGTATTATCAGAATTTGATTTATTCTTTACAAAAGCACTCCCTGGAAAAGATCTGTACAAAGATGCATGTTTTCGTGATCCCCTGGACCTGTGAACAACCAAACTGCACAACATTGAATCTATTCCATATTGCAATCCCTGCCACAATCCAGCGATGCTCATCCTGGGGCCGGATCCGGATAGCTCTATGCGGGTATCTGGCCGCATAATCCAGATACCCGCGGATATCCGACGGATATCCGGATCCGGGTACTGTAACAAGGGAGATGATGTCATTGAGCCAATCAGAGGGCTCCCAGCAGAAGCCCTAGCAACCAATCACAGAGGGGAACTCTGGCCAGCCCCACCTGACCTCATTGAGCCAATCAGAGGCCTCCCAGCCAAAGCCCTGGCACCCAATCACAGAAGGGAACCCTGGCCAGCCCCCCTGTGTAATAAGAGGGCTGGCATGATGAGACAGATCGTCCTTGCTTGTGTGGCTGGCTTGCTGGCTGGCTGGTCACTGACAGACTTGCTCCAGTGCTGTTGGCTTAGCAAGTGCTGCCTGTATACAGTGATAAACCTAAAGCTTTGAGTGCTAAACACCTTCACTACACTTCACTACAGGTTAGGGAATAGGATTACTGTGTTATTGTATTGTATTATATAGTTAGTTAGTACTGCAGTTCGTTGTTAGAGAGAGTAGTACTGTGTTAGCTTACTACAGATTACTGCAGTGCTGCTGTGCTGAGCATTGTCAGTGTAACAGTTAGACAGATAGTGTGCACTGTCTGTCCTCTACTCTGTGGTCTGTCACTCCGTGCTGATTTGATTTAAAGTCCAACCCCGATTTCATTAAAGTAAAAGTACCCCACCTCATCTGGTGACATCATCACGTATAAGTTGTACTATGTCTGTTGGCACCGGCAGCCGGGGGAGGGGCAGCAAGGGCAAGTGTTATGCTCGGTGGTATATTCTCCACTGTCAGCACGTGGTGTATATCCTGACGTGAAGGAGGTACACACGCTAGCACAAGGAACCAGGATATCCCCAGTTTAGTGGAGGAGAGGACTGACTCCAGCAGGAGATGTGGCGCACAGAGCAGGCGTAGATCCGAACAGCCACAAACAATCCTTTCACTATAGTGGCTCAGCGCAAGGTAGCGCTGAGCGCATAAACCAGAACTCAGAAGATCAGCACAGGTAACAGAATGAACACTTGCTTAACTAGTCACTGCTTAAGTGACAGCAAGCATCCATAACAAGACAGACTGGAATGAGGCAGCCAATGCGATTGCAGCGGTGGCGTGCCTCACAAGGACAGGACAGAATAGTCGGGAAATAGAGTCAAAGAAGGCCGACGTAATACACACAAATATACAACAGGTATGATTTCCTAGCGTATTACGCGATTACATCTATCATTGAAACTACAAACGACTGACTGACATATGTATATATCGGCGATAAACCGATATATGACATAAGCAAGGAACATTAACTAAGAACTGGAGCAGGACAAGGAACAGGACTGAACTAGCTAAGCACGGGTGATCACGATACGCGCAATTTACCAAAACAAACTGACTGAACACAGAATATAAACAGTTAGAGTACGTATATATCAGCGACACTGATGTATTAACGTAACACGAATACAAGGAAAATAACAAACACAATTGTATGCGTATATATTGGCGATAAACCGATATATGATGCAAGACTAGCAAAGTAACAATTACTGATAAACAGAACATAACTAGAAGGACTCACTGACCCCTGCGCAGGAGTCAGTGCAGTCCACACGGACTAGGAATGGGGGGGCCGAGACAGAGTAACAGACTGATCTGAAACAATGATAGCCCGTGGAGCCCTGCAGGAAGCAGATCTTTATACTAAGGTCATCCAATGGGAGCAGATTCCCACACAGGTGAATGGTAATTATTCAATCCTGAGCTGGCCAGAACTGCAGAGCCACTGCAGATGGAATCAGCAACTAGTTTGAGTGCAAACCAATCTATGCAAGCAAATGCATGTAATGACATCAAAAACTGCTTGTCTTCAGTAAAACTGCAGCCAGCAGTACATGCTGCAGACGTGATTATAACAGCAAGAGGACAGGGAGCAACTTTACGGCCACCCTCAGAAGGTCTGCCGTTGTCCGTGTCGACCCCAGCGGGCAGCCTACCCTCAGTCAGCGAGCTTTTCGCTCCACGCATCACGATTGAACTCAGGGCTGTTAGCCGCAAGGAGTTTAAGGGAGGATGTTCTGGGTTTTGAGGAGGGGGATATGATGTTGATGATGGGATGAAGGGCCGTGACTACCATCCACAGGATGGGGATGTCAGCTCTGACTCTGAGGAGGAGGATGCGTCGGTGGGTTTGGCACGGAGGATCAGCATTGCAAACAGTGGCCGTGGAATGCGGGACCCACCACATCCTTCTGCCGCTACCACCAGCCGCACCACTCAACCCCCAACCGCCACAGGGAGAAAAGCCACAGCATTCCATTCAGGCCGCAGGGGAATCTTCACCTCCCCAATCTGGCGGTTTTTCACTCTGCCCTCGTTGGACAGCAAGTTTGCCATATGCAATGTGCCCAAACTACAGATTAGCAGAGGTTGTGACCCCTACAAGTATGGCACCTCCAGCTTCATCACCCATCTGGCTAAAAAACATGTTGTTGAGCATGAGAAGTTCAAAAGGCTGAAGCAAGCTGGCGCTGGCTCCCACCGCCATGGTGCCACAGGCCACTGCTGCTGATACCACCACCTACATTCAACCCAAAACACAATTGCGGTGTCATTTTTTGGAGGTGCCTGGGTTGAAAACTGTCATGTCCCAGTTTTACGATTGGACTTTGGACACAATGGCCTCAATTCACTAAGCTTTATCAAACACTTTATCAAACGTTTGAAAATTTACCTCATGGGTAAAATCTAATTTTGAATTCACTAAGGTGTTATAGATTTATTAAACGTTTTATCAATAAAACAGTCAGTAAATCTATAACGCCTTAGTGAATTAAAAATTAGATTTTACCCATGAGGTAAATTATCAAACGTTTGATAAAGTGTTTGATAAAGCTTAGTGAATTGAGGCCATTGTGGGCTGCACGACCGCTGTCTGGAACCTAGTCCTGATGTTAACCAGTTCGGCCTATCTGGACGAGTTTCCTCGTCCAGATAGGCACTGCTGTTTTCCCTGCGTGGTGCGCGCGATCGGGCGCACGCCCGCGCGCGCACCCGCCGCCCACCGCTAGGCCCCCGATCAGTGAATGGGAATATAATTCCCATTCACCGATCTAACTTGCCCGCAGAAATACCGACGCTTTCTCTCCAGAGAGCGCGGTATTTCTGCCCCCAGGAAACTTTTCCCCAGCATTTTAGTTCCTGGATGCGAGATCATTCGCATCCAGGACTTTTTTCACTGTGGCCATCTTGTGGCTAAATAGTAAACTGCACCCACATACATTTTTGATTAAAAAAAATATATAATTTTACATTTAAAATTAGCAGTTTCCCTCCCACACCAAAAATTACCCACATACACTTTTTTTATTTAAAAAAAAATACAATTAAAAAAAAACAAAAACAACATAAATAGTTACCCAAGGGTCTGAACTTTTTAATTATGCATGTCAAGAGAATATGTTATTATATTATTTAAAATTATAAGCTTATAAATAGGGATGGACGCAAATTGAAAAAATGCACCTTTATTTCTAAATGAAATATCGGCACCATAAATTGTGATAGGGACATCGTTTAAACGGTGTAAGAACCGGGACATATGGGCAAATAAAATACATGCGTTTTAATTACGGTAGCGTATATTAATTTCAAACTATAATGGCCAAAAACTGAGAAATAATGAATTTTTTCCGTTTTTTTCTTATTCTTCCTGTTAAAATGCATTTACAGTAAAGTGGCTCTTAGCAAAATGTACCCCCCAAAGAAAGCCTAATTGGTGGCGGAAAAAACAAGTTATAGATCAATTCATTGTGATAAGTAGCAATAAAGTTATAGGCGAATGAATGGGAGGTGAACGTTGCTCGGATGCATGAGGTTTTCGGCACTGCGGCGCTGAACCGGTTAATTGACAGCTTTTTTTTTTTTTTTTCATTTTATGTCCACCAAATAATAAATTAGTGTTTCCCTTTAAAAAAACATGATGCTACATGCATCATTTACCCTAAAACCCCTTTTTAAAGCTTTTTAAAGGGCACTTCCGGTTTTTCTATCCGGATACCCGAATAAGTCGGGCACCCGCGGGTAATTTGGTCGGATATCCGAATTCACTCGGATATTTGCAAGTTCGGATCCGGATATCCGAATCAGATCCGGGTATCTGGGTACCCGGATCCGGGCGGGTTTTAAAAAGTACTACCCAGGCAACCCTGCCACAATCCCCTTTCTCACCTGCCCCTAATTCACCATTCTGGCATACCTCCCAACTTTTTGAGATAAGAAAGTGGGACCTTAAGCCATACCCCCAACCACACCCCTGTCACACCCCTTGTCACGCAAACAATAAAGATTTCTTAGGGAAAATATGTTGTTTTAAAATCAAAATCACGCTGGGTTTTTCTTTTATCCTGGTTCATTTTCCTCTATAGTAACATTTGAAAATAAGAAATATACCAATTTAAATGATGGGAATAAAGTTTAGAGTCAACTAAACACATTTTTTTCAGTAGAGAAATACATATGTTTACATAGATCTGTAAGAGGGACAGATGAAGCGTAGTAGGGGGCGCTGAGATCACAAACCTCTCATTAAGCTGCGCTGCTATAGCAGTTGAATTAAGCTAATTATACTGTTGCTTATTTTTTAGAGCAGAGATGAAGTTCTGAGCTCAGATCCCCTTTAAAGGGCCTCATGTAAAACTCACACTGGGGCCACAAGCTCCTTATTTACGCCACTGTGCAGAGGACTCACAGCAACAACAGAAAAGGCTTTGTGGTATTAACCAAACTGGCCTTTTTCATAATTTAAAAGCATCTGTAGTTGTCTCTTCCCTTTAAGCATAACCTCCCAGTGAACTTGTACGGAGCAGAAATCTTTTTGTACAATTCTTTCAAATGCAAACCTGGCATTTCATGTAACATTTATCCAACTTCCAGCATTCTCTGCCATCGTCACTGTGTTTTCCTGCAAACTTGTGACAATCCAGTAGCTTAAAGGTCAGGACTGCTGAATTTCCTCCGTCTCGTAGGAACGTGCGGTGCTGGGGCCTGCCACATCACATCAGCCATGTGAGGGCCATCACGCCATGATGTCACAGCGTGGCATGTACATGTTCTGTGTCGTTTGCCTGAGGTTTCTGCGACTTCATTTCCCTGAGGATTTAGTAACACCACAAAGGAGACCTCCTATCTCCCTTTACCTATACACTGCTAAGTGCAGATTTGCTGAAGCTAAGCTTGCTCATTTAAACATTTATTCATCCATATTTCACCCTATCAAAACCATACCGTACGTCTCTGGAATCCCAGATTGGGTGAAATGGGTCATGTGACAAGGGTAGGTGATGATGCATGCCCAGAAGACACTGAACTACCTTGAGCTAGGCCGGCTCCCCTTGCTGGCCTCCTCCATCTTCCACTGCTGGATTCACTACTTGGCTCACTGCCGGGCCACCCAAGGATAGATATGATGGCTGTAAGGTTCGAAGGAGACACACCACCATATAGAGTATGGATATCAAACTCAATTACATAAGGGGCCAAAATCTAAGACAGTCTATGTTGTGCGCCAAATTGTTTGCTAAGATTTAACATTTATCTAACAACTTCAAATTGACATTATGCTACCTCCCAACTGCCCCAATTTGTCTGGGACAGTCCTTGTTTAGAAGGTGTGGTCCTGGGTGCCCCACAGCTCCCCGTGTCTCAGTGTGCTCCCATCCTGCGTTCCCCCAGCTTATTCCATGCAGACTATAGGTGCAGAGTTACCATAGCTTCTCTCACTACCTCTGCTGGTGGTGAGAGAAGCTCTGCTAAATGTGGTGAGTGAAGGGATGAGGGCGCACATTGCTGTACTCCGGAGGAGGAGGTGAGAAAAGCACTGCTATCGCTGCGCCCAATACTCTACATAGACTAAGCTAGGGGAGCACACAGGGGCTTACCTAGAATCACTGTGCCCCCCTGTGAAACTTTGGATGGGGCCCCCTCCCACCAAGACAGAGCACTTGGGGAGGGGTAGAGAGGTTGGGGGCTGGATGTTGTACAGAAAAGCCTGCTGCACATTGAATAGGGACTGTCTACAAATCTTTGTACGATTCCTTATCAGTGGCTAAGCAGATGCAGTCATTAGAACAATTTTGCAGAGAGCAGAAAGCTTTTTCTCTCCTTGGCCTTAGTTGTCCATCTCTCAGGACGGGGCCCCCTGTGGCTGCATCTTTTGCAGGGTTTATTGTTACGCCCCTGGGAGCATAGGACAGGGCCACTAACACTACTAGGTAAGTTTTATGGGGGAGGGAGGGGAGCCACTAACTCTGCGAGGGAGGGGGCTACGAAACACCACCACGGAAGCTATATGGGGGAGGTAAGGGGGCCTCTAACACCACAAGAAGGGCTATATTGGGGAGGGAGGGGGCCTCTCAGCACCACCAGGGAAGCTATATGGGGGAGGGAAAGAGGCCACTAACACCACAAGGGAAGCTATATTGGGGAAGGGAGCACTTAAACACCACCATGGAAGCTAAATGTGGGAACCAGGTAAGCTATATTATAGGGAGGGGGCCATTAACACCACAAGGGAAGGAATTAGGCTTCATGCAAAATTGGGGTGTGGCTAAAGGCATGGTGGCGGGGCGGGTCTAAGTGTCTCTTTTTGCTAGCTCAAAAGGTTGAGAGGTTATGCATTACTTCAACCAAAATCACTGTCGTTGTGCTCCTGTGGATGGGAAGACAGAATTCTGTCATCTGCAGTAAAAGAAAGTAAGAGATGAAGAGCACCAATGGGAGCCCCCAATGGGAATTATGTAAAAGGGGGTGGATTTTTGTAGAAATTCATTGCGAGGTTTTTTGATATTGCGAAATGTGGGTTAGTAAATGATGGATGTATTTGCTTGTTGCACAATTGTGGTGTAGATATATTTATGATTAGGGTAATTGCTAATTGTTGTATTACTCATTTAACCCCTTTGCAAAGCTCACAACTAACCCTTTTCTGGAGAAACAGTCACTTATTTTAAAGCAAATTCTCATCCCATTTCCAATCGGAAGTCGAGTTACTGAGGTGGAAATTGGAATGCCGAGATCGGCATGTATCCGCAAAAATGTGCATAACTGCAACTTGGAAATTTTAGCCCAATCGCAGAACTCAGACATTTTGGACCAATCATACAATACAGAATATTTCAGCGGAAATCGGATTATCGCAGAAATTTTAAGCCAATCAAAAGACTTTGAAAGTATTAATCAAATCAGAGAATGCAGAAGTTTACCGCAGCTGCCAACCAGAAATGCAGTTTCCACATAATACATACATCTGCAAAAAAAAATGTGGATTCTGCATTTTTTTTGTTTAAATTACCATTAACTAACTTTATTGGCAAAAAAATAAATTTGAAATTCTGATTTCCTTGGCGTTACGCAGAATCGGAAAGACGTATATCGGAAAGTGGGAATTTCATTGGAAGTTGGCATTTCCGACCATCCCTACTGACATCTCTCATTTGGCCTCATTTTATAAACAAATGTATTTGGCTACTATGATGTAGTTAACCACTTTATCCACCACTGCAGTATATCTACGTCCTCTGTGACTTCATCTAAGCCACGAGTCAGTAGATATACGTCTTGTAGCAGAAGCAGTGCTGTGCAGGATTGGGCTTGCTCCTGTGCACATTTCTGGCACTATTGGATGCAACACTAATTGGTGAATGGGAATATATGTTTCCTGAGCTAATGAGATTGATTTTTACCATTAACAAAACTTTTTTTTCCTCAGTTCATAGTGAAAAATACACTCTGTAGCATTATTTCCGAATCAAATATCTTCACCATAAATTGTAGAGAAATCGAGAGCCCAATATGGTGTAATATGTGCAGACACATTGAATAATTGAGACAGTGAGATGGTAATACTCACAAACATGGGTTACCGCTCAGGTAGGCAGGTGAGGAGATTAGACCTGTCCTCACTCAGGTTTAAGAAGTCGCTCTCTGTAGATAGGAGAAAAAGGGTAGATCACCCCTCCACCTGGGGTAGACTTGAATATACTGGTAGGTGAACAGAGGCGCCAGTAGAATAAAAGTACATAAAAATTTTAGAAATTGCTGGGAGGAAGTGGTGGACTTGCCTCCGCTAAAGCAGACACCAAGGACTGTGATTAAATAAATTCACATTTATTGAAGACACCCCAAGGATGCAACGCGTTTCGCGGGCACAGCCCACTTCTTCAGGCAATAAACAGGGGATAAACAACAGCAATTCTGTTATAGCAAGCAGCGCGCCTCTGTGAATTGTGACTGGAATATAATCTAAGTTTTGTAATAAGCGGTATGAATAGCCAAACAAAATTTGTGTTTTTATCTACAGTAGCACTTTTTATTTTTAAACTGGAATTGGTAAAACTGAGAAATAATGTGTTTTTTCAATTTTTCCCTTGTTTTCCCATTAAAATTTATAGAAAGCTAAATTGTTTGATGGAAAAAATGGCATACAATGAAAGCCTAGTTTGTCTTGAAAAAACAAAATATATTTCATTTCTGTGTCATAAGTAGGGGTAAGTTATTTCTGATTAAATAAGGACATAGCTAAACTGTCAAAACTGCTCTGGTCCATAAGTGGGAAACAAGGTCTGGATGAGAAGTGGTTAAATTGCGCTGTGTTTTCTGTCCAGATGCCTTGGTTATGCTAAATGCTAATATAAAGGAAAATTAGCGATGGGAGGGAGGATTACTGTGGTTTAAAAAATGAAAATATATTTTGGTCGTAACTTCCTTGTGTCGTGCATTGCTGGATGTGCAATAAATACCTCACAGGAAGTGTGATGAAGGTGTGACTGGCAGTGTCGGGGGAGCAGTTTTCTTTTGATAAAAGCTTCTGTCCCCGTCGCTTGTCTCAGAAAGTTTGAAGACATATCTTTGAAACGGCTTAAAGCAAAATTTCAAACATTTCTTACACCATAATTTGCAATTCATCAAGCTTTCTGCATTGCACATAAACCACTGCACATAATTCTTTGTTTTTCTGTCTGACTGGATTTGCAATGCTTGCTTCATGTACAAATGTTATATACTGTTTGGCTGACTAAACAGCAGTCTATGAGCTGCCCAAACGACTCCCCCTATCCTATCATCACGCACAGGAGGTAGTCATGGAGGAGCTGGGATTCTGCACACAGAATTTTTGTACTTCACAGGAGGGAGGGGGTGGGAGGAGCTAGCTCTTTGCGGAATAAGAAAATCCCATTGTGCTGGCAGCTCTGTGCATTGTACACAGATCTATGGGTCATGAGATTGACTTTTTACAAGGGAATTTTCATCAACAGTTGCATCAGAGATGAAAACTGTGGGAGTAATGGCTAATGCTGGGTAGACACGATGCAATTTCCTGTCCGGTCAATGGGTAATGTGACACGAAGTGACATCGTGTGTACATGTCCAAACTACATCAATAATGGGACAGATTTTCTCATGAATATTTCAGAAAATCAATCCCGTTATCGAACGAATCGGACATGACGGAAATAATCGTCCGATTCCCGTTGATCAAGCGGGAAATAGCATTGTGTTTACCAAACATCAGTCTTATTTCCATCTTTAGTAGCAATCTATACTTCAGGAGAATGAATTTCAGACATTATTATTTGTAGTGGGTGTATGTATCTACATTCATGTATTTATCGCCTTAAAATAACGTTCCCCAATATACTTATTGGTGCCACGTGCACACTACTGTTTTGTTAGTGTTTTAAAGCATTATTGTTTCTTTACATGCTATCGGAATAAAAATTTACTCTGTGTGGGCGTTATCTTCCCCATGTATTATTTTCCTTTTATTTCACTATGGCTTCAATTCAATTAGCATTAACGCATGACAACAATTGATTTTACCAAACATTCGTGAATTGTCAAATGTTATGGCTGTTACCGCATGGAAAACTAAGACTGCCAACTAGTGAGGCAAATTACCAACTTGTAAGGTAAATACCTCATAAATGTCCACTAACAAAGAATAGTTATACAATGTAATACAATATTCGGTATTTTACCTCCAGCCTTGAGCTATCGGCAACTAACAAACAGCCATTCGGAAAGTAGAGATGTCGTGAACATAGAATTTTCTGTTCGTGAACAGGTGTATCTGGCAAATTGCCATAGACTTCAATGGGCAGGCGAATTTTAAAACTAGTGATGAAAAAGTTGTTTCAAGGGGTCTAACACCTGGACTGTGGTATGCCAGAGGGGGATCCATGGCAAAAGTATCACCAAAAATTATGGAGTTGACGCAAAATCAGGTTTTAAACTCTAATGGGCAGAAATCATATTATGCACAGCTCTGGGTGTCAGTGGGCTGTGGAGTGTCTCGCACAGAGAGATACAATAGTACTATCAGAATACAGAGAAATAATAATGCATTGGAGTGGTTCTGTGCCTGCAACTTAATGAGGTAACAGCAGTAGTGTGCACACAGCTCTGGGTGTCAGTGGGCTGTGGAGTGTCACACACAAAACAAAAACACAGGAGACCGATGTGCTAGCCCTCAAAAGGGCTGTTTGGAGTGCTTTCACAGGAATTCACTGGTTATTTAGTGCAGACGGAAATCGGATTTCTGTAGAAATACTGCATTACCTCAACTCAGTAATTTTAGCCCAATCACAGAACTCGGAAGCATTGGACCAATCAGAGAATACAGAGTCAACTCAGAAGTATTTGGCTAAACAGAGAATGCAAAAAATAACCAAGAAAAGACTCCTTGGAAATGGGAAATATGCAGAATCAGTAATTGGCATCGGCAGAAATCGGAATTTCCGCGAAATTGGAAATCCGCATTTCCAACCATCTCTACTGGTTTTCAACCTGGTCCCCAAAGATCCTGGTGCTTCATAATAAGATGTTGAGAATGAAGGCCTGATTTACAAAGATTCTCTGAGCTCAAGAACTTTGGAGAAAAAAAAACATGCACCAACTAGAAGGGTGTTAAAAAACTAGGTAGAAAAATTCAATTTGCAGATAAAAGAAACAGCACATCATGTGTGGAAGTTCAGCATGGCCTACCCTATGATGGCTTGAGAATTTTATTACTAAAGAAGAATTGGTTATTTAGATGAACTAGAAGGTTTGTTTCGATCAAGTAAATGTTATAAACATATTAGTGACCCCTTCATGTTACTAGTTTGATGGTTCCTTGCATTGGGTTCTGTACATAACAATGAATATGGAGCACCATAGCCATGATTAGCAGAAATGAACGGTGATTATGGAGCCTCATTAATAGAGGGTGTCCAGCACTAATCGTGGCTTTTAACTATTGCCAACTAAGGTGTCAGCTGGGTAGTTTGGGGGTTGAGGTAGGCAGGGGGTGGTTAAGTTTAGGCATGGGGGTGGCGGATGCTAAGGTTAGGCAGTGGGGGAAGTGGTTAAAGTAAATCTTGGATGTCTAGAAATAAAAAATATACAAACCTGGGGTTTCCCCAGCCCCCTTCAGGCTAATCAGCCCCTTGCCGCCCTCCAGTGCCTGGCTGGATCCCCCACATTTCAGCTGTTCATGTGCGGCCCAGCTGTGCACCCCCATTGCTCTCCCATCGCTTAGAGAGGTGTGCAGTTCTACTGCGCAGGCACAGAATGCTCCTGGCCACGGTGCAGCATGTGCGGCCGGACTGCACCTGCGCCAACTGGTGCCATTACTGGGCCACCTAGCGGAGGGTCTAGGCGTCCTAGGAAGACGGTGATGGACCAGTCAGCCTGAAGGGGGCTGGAGGAAGGTATGTATCATTTTTTTTAATTGCATAATTTCAGGTACACTTTAAGGTTAAGGCAGCACCAGGCTGGTCTTAGGGTCAGGCATAGGTAGGGGGATTGCACTCTGTAAGAGTAGAGTTCTGTTAGCTTATCAATATTTTATTATAGGAATTAAGTAGTAGAATATCAGTAATTTTTTTCAATACTCTACTACTGGCAATCTCCAATGCTATTTTTATTGAGTGCCATTTTTATAGGTATGCCCCCTGGCAGGCTCCCGTGGTCCAGGGGGCCCTGGTGCAGTTGCACCCTCTGCATCCTCTATTGCTACTCCACTGATTGGGATAACACTCTCACAAAAACATGATAGTTATCTAATTACATCATACCGGTCCTGTTATAAATTGAGCCTGTGTACTGGTATTACCGGGAAGCAAGGAGTCAGTCTTCAAGCCGCATGAAACACTGACAGGTTAACTTAACAATTTTTATTTTCCCCTTATTACACTGATTTCTCCTGTTTTTGCCTTTATTTCATTGGCCCCTGACTATCTACGTACACACGCGCCTAATAGGAAATTCAGCTGTGATAAATGTGTATATAGTTATAGGCTTCCACAGAGGACGGTTGTGACAGTGAGACATAGAGAGCACATTCAGCTTAACGCCACTCCTTGCAAGGCGTACGATTATCTACAGCGTGACAGCCTGCAGAAAGCCATTTCTTTCATACTGTTCTTTAATGTCACTGCACATAATCCAGGGAAGAAAAATTGTGGCCTAGCTAATACTTTCCCTACCAATCTGCAGCAAGTCTAACCCTGCTCTCACTAACAGTCAGCAGCCAGCAGAGAATTGATCCAATATGGCCACAGCAACTGCTTTTAGATAGGGGGGTGGGGGGTCCAGGAAGGGGTGCTAGCTGATTGGCTGCAATGTGTCTGCTGACTGTGAGGTATGGGGTCAAAGTTTAGCTTAATGATGATGTATAGGGGGCAAATTGAACACAGCAAATGTCCGCTGTTCGCCGCAAATGCGAACAGCCGATGTTCACAGAGTACTGCTCGCTGGTGAACTGTTCGGGCCATCTCTATCAGAAAGTTGATTGATGAGAGGAAACTGAGCAGAGAAAAGGTGAAAACTAATGAAACTATTCAGGTCAATAAGAAAGTAAATAATGTAAAAAAAACATATTTCCCTAATATCACGATATTATTGTGAAGAAATTATAAATGGTTAATAAGATACTAATGGTTTTGAGTAGTGTTGGGCGAACAGTGTTCGCCACTGTTCGGGTTCTGCAGAACATCACCCTGTTCGGGTGATGTTCGAGTTCGGCCGAACACCTGATGGTGTTCGGCCAAACTGTTCGGCCATATGGCCGAACTAAGAGCGCTTGGCCGAACGTTCCCCGAACGTTCGGCTAGCGCTGTGATTGGCCGAACGGGTCACGTGTAGTGTTGGGCGAACATCTAGATGTTCGTGTTCGTGCCGAACATGGCCGCGATGTTCGGGTGTTCAAGCCGAACTCCGAACATAATGGAAGTCAATGGGGACCCGAACTTTTGTGCTTTGTAAAGCCTCCTTACATGCTACATACCCCAAATTTACAGGGTATATGCACCTTGGGAGTGGGTACAAGAGGAAAAAATAAATTAGCAAAAAGAGCTTATAGTTTTTGAGAAAATCGATTTTAAAGTTTCAAAGGGAAAACTGTCTTTTAAATGCGGGAAATGTCTGTTTTCTTTGCACAGGTAACATGCTTTTTGTCGGCATGCAGTCATAAATGTAATACATATAAGAGGTTCCAGGAAAAAGGACCGGTAACGCTAACCCAGCAGCAGCACACGTGATGGAACAGGAGGAGGGTGGCGCAGGAGGAGAAGGCCACGCTTTGAGACACAACAACCCAGGCCTTGCATGAGGACAAGAAGCGTGCGGATAGCAATTTGCATTTTGTCGCCATGCAGTCATAAATGTAATACAGATGAGAGGTTCAATAAACAGGGACCGGAAACGCTAACCCATCACAGATGTTCATTGTTCATGTTACTTGGTTGGGGTCCGGGAGTGTTGCGTAGTCGTTTCCAATCCAGGATTGATTCATTTTAATTTGAGTCAGACGGTCTGCATTTTCTGTGGAGAGGCGGATACGCCGCCGATCTGTGACGATGCCTCCGGCAGCACTGAAACAGCGTTCCAACATAACGCTGGCTGCCGGGCAAGCCAGCACCTCTATTGCGTACATTGCCAGTTTGTGCCAGGTGTCTAGCTTCGATACCCAATAGTTGAAGGGTGCAGATGGATTGTTCAGCACAGCTACGCCATCTGACGTAGTCCTTGACCATCTTCTCCAGGCGATCGGTGTTGGAGGTGGATCTGCACGCTTGCTGTTCTGTGTGCTGCTGCATGGGTGTCAGAAAATTTTCCCACTCCAAGGACACTGCCGATACCATTCCCTTTTGGGCACTAGCTGCGGCTTGTGTTGTTTGCTGCCCTCCTGGTCGTCCTGGGTTTGCGGAAGTCAGTCTGTCGGCGTACAACTGGCTAGAGGAGGGGGAGGATGTCAATCTCCTCTCTAAAGTCTCCACAAGGGCCTGCTGGTATTCTTCCATTTTGACCTGTCTGGCTCTTTCTTCAAGCAGTTTTGGAACATTGTGTTTGTACCGTGGATCCAGAAGGGTATAAACCCAGTAATTGGTGTTGTCCAGAATGCGCACAATGCGTGGGTCACGTTCAATGCAGTCCTAGGCCGAAGAGGTCATAGCCTAGGGTCACAAAACCTGTTTATTTGGGCAATTTCAATGGTGGCGAGTCTGACGTACATAAATCGCAGCAATGGCCGTTGGCAACGTCTGAATCTCACGAAATCTCTCATGCAGGTAGAAGACATATTGTTAGACTTGGGCTCCAAAGATGGGTTCCCTACATCTCTGCAAACCAGAGTTACAGGGCTCCAAATTTGGTAAAATCCCCCATAGGCTTTCATTGGGCCTCCTAGTTACAGTTCCAAAATCTCACATCTTTTCAAAGGGCAATTACTCAGCAGTGGCAAATTTTCTAGCATTGTAGGGACCCTTAGGGGGAACATGACTGGTGAGTTTTGGGCCCCTAGGCCGAAGAGGTCATAGCCTAGGGTCACAAAAACCTGTTTATTTGGGCTATTTCAATGGTAGTGATGGTGACATACATAAATCTCAGCCATGGCCATTAGCAACGTCTGAATCTCACGAAATGTCTCATGCAGGTAGAAGACATATTGTTAGACTTGGATTCCAAAGATGGGGTCCCTACATCTCTGCAAACCAGAGTTACAGGGGTCCAAAATTGGTAAAATCCCCCATAGGCTTTCATTGCCTCCCTATTTCACTTTCCAAAATCTCACATCTTTTCAAAGGGCAATTGCTCAGCAGTGGCAAATTTTCTAGCATTGTAGGGACCCT
Source organism: Hyperolius riggenbachi (assembly GCF_040937935.1). Taxonomy (NCBI): domain Eukaryota; kingdom Metazoa; phylum Chordata; class Amphibia; order Anura; family Hyperoliidae; genus Hyperolius; species Hyperolius riggenbachi. Next base: position 76,305,079 of record NC_090653.1, read on the forward strand.
TAGGGGGAACATGACTGGTGAGTTTCGGGCCCCTAGGCCGAAGAGGTCATAGCCTAGGGTCACAAAAACCTGTTTATTTGGGCTATTTCAATGGTAGTGATGGTGACGTACATAAATCTCAGCCATGGCCGTTAGCAACGTCTGAATTTCACAAAATGTCTCATGCAGGTAGAAGACATATTGTTAGACTTGGATTCCAAAGATGGGGTCCCTACATCTCTGCAAACCAGAGTTACAGGGGTCCAAAATTGGTAAAATCCCCCATAGGCTTTCATTGGGCCTCCTATTTACAGTTCCAAAATCTCACATCTTTTCAAAGGGCAATTGCTCAGCAGTGGCAAATTTTCTAGCATTGTAGGGACCCTTAGGGGGAACATGACTGGTGAGTTTCGGGCCCCTAGGCCGAAGAGGTCATAGCCTAGGGTCACAAAAACCTGTTTATTTGGGCTATTTCAATGGTAGTGATGGTGACGTACATAAATCTCAGCCATGGCCGTTAGCAACGTCTGAATCTCACGAAATGTCTCATGCAGGTAGAAGACATATTGTTAGACTTGGATTCCAAAGATGGGGTCCCTACATCTCTGCAAACCAGAGTTACAGGGGTCCAAAATTGGTAAAATCCCCCATAGGCTTTCATTGGGCCTACTATTTACCGTTCCAAAATCTCACACCATTTCAAAGGGCAATGGCTCAGCAGTGGCAAAACTCACCAGTCATGATCCCCCTAAGGGTCCCTACAATGCTAGAAAATTTGGTACTGCTGAGCCATTGCCCTTTGAAAAGATGTGAGATTTTGGAAAGTAAAATAGGGAGGCAATGAAAGCCTATGGGGGATTTTACCAATTTTGGACCCCTGTAACTCTGGTTTGCAGAGATGTAGGGACCCCATCTTTGGAATCCAAGTCTAACAATATGTCTTCTACCTGCATGAGACAATTCGTGAAATTCAGACGTTGCTAACGGCCATGGCTGAGATTTATGTACGTCACCATAACTACCATTGAAATAGACCAAATAAACAGGTTTTTGTGACCCTAGGCTATGACCTCTACGGCCTAGGGGCCCGAAACTCACCAGTCATGTTCCCCCTAAGGGTCCCTACAATGCTAGAAAATTTGCCACTGCTGAGCAATTGCCCTTTGAAAAGATGTGAGATTTTGGAAAGTGAAATAGGGAGGCAATGAAAGCCTATGGGGGATTTTACCAATTTTGGACCCCTGTAACTCTGGTTTGCAGAGATGTAGGGACCCCATCTTTGGAATCCAAGTCTAACAATATGTCTTCTACCTGCATGAGACATTTTGTGAAATTCAGACGTTGCTAACGGCCATGGCTGAGATTTATGTACGTCACCATCACTACCATTGAAATAGCCCAAATAAACAGGTTTTTGTGACCCTAGGCTATGACCTCTTCGGCATAGGGGCCCGAAACTCACCAGTCATGTTCCCCCTAAGGGTCCCTACAATGCTAGAAAATTTGCCACTGCTGAGCAATTGCCCTTTGAAAAGATGTGAGATTTTGGAAAGTGAAATAGGGAGGCAATGAAAGCCTATGGGGGATTTTACCAATTTTGGACCCCTGTAACTCTGGTTTGCAGAGATGTAGGGACCCCATCTTTGGAATCCAAGTCTAACAATATGTCTTCTACCTGCATGAGACATTTCGTGAGATTCAGACGTTGCTAATGGCCATGGCTGAGATTTATGTTCGTCACCATCACTACCATTGAAATAGCCCAAATAAACAGGTTTTTGTGACCCTAGGCTATGACCTCTTCGGCCTAGGGGCCCAAAACTCACCAGTCATGTTCCCCCTAAGGGTCCCTACAATGCTAGAAAATTTGCCACTGCTGAGTAATTGCCCTTTGAAAAGATGTGAGATTTTGGAACTGTAACTAGGAGGCCCAATGAAAGCCTATGGGGGATTTTACCAAATTTGGAGCCCTGTAACTCTGGTTTGCAGAGATGTAGGGAACCCATCTTTGGAGCCCAAGTCTAACAATATGTCTTCTACCTGCATGAGACATTTCGTGAGATTCAGACGTTGCTAACGGCCATTGCTGCGATTTATGTACGTCAGACTCGCCACCATTGAAATTGCCCAAATAAACAGGTTTTGTGACCCTAGGCTATGACCTCTTCGGCCTAGGACTGCATTGAACGCGACCCACGCATTGTGCACATTCTGGACAACACCAATTACTGGGTTTATACCCTTCTGGATCCACGGTACAAACACAATGTTCCAAAACTGCTTGAAGGAAGAGCCAGACAGGTCAAAATGGAAGAATACCAGCAGGCCCTTGTGGAGACTTTAGAGAGGAGATTGACATCCTCCCCCTCCTCTAGCCAGTTGTACGCCGACAGACTGACTTCCGCAAACCCAGGACGACCAGGAGGGCAGCAAACAACACAAGCCGCAGCTAGTGCCCAAAAGGGAATGGTATCGGCATTGTCCTTGGAGTGGGAAAATTTTCTGACACCCATGCAGCAGCACACAGAACAGCAAGCGTGCAGATCCACCTCCAACACCGATCGCCTGGAGAAGATGGTCAAGGACTACATGTCAGATGGTGTAGCTGTGCTGAACAATCCATCTGCACCCTTCAACTATTGGGTATCGAAGCTAGACACCTGGCACAAACTGGCAATGTACGCAATAGAGGTGCTGGCTTGCCCGGCAGCCAGCGTTATGTCGGAACGCTGTTTCAGTGCTGCCGGAGGCATCGTCACAGATCGGCGGCGTATCCGCCTCTCCACAGAAAATGCAGACCGTCTGACTCAAATTAAAATGAATCAATCCTGGATTGGAAACGACTACGCAACACTCCCGGACCCCAACCAAGTAACATGAACAATGAACATCTGTGATGGGTTAACGTTTCCGGTCCCTGTTTATTGAACCTCTCATCTGTATTACATTATGACTGCATGGCGACAAAATGCAAATTGCTATCCGCACGCTTCTTGTCCTCATGCAAGGCCTGGGTTGTTGTGTCTCAAAGCGTGGCCTTCTCCTCCTGCGCCACCCTCCTCCTCTTCCATCACGTGTGCTGCTGCTGGGTTAGCGTTACCGGTCCCTTTTCCTGGAACCTCTTATATGTATTACATTTATGACTGCATGCCGACAAAAAGCATGTTACCTGTGCAAAGAAAACAGACATTTCCCGCATTTAAAAGACAGTTTTCCCTTTGAAACTTTAAAATCGATTTTCTCAAAAACTATAAGCTCTTTTTGCTAAAAAAAAATTTCCTCTTGTACCCACTCCCAAGGTGCACATACCCTGTAAATTTGGGGTATGTAGCATGTAAGGAGGCTTTACAAAGCACAAAAGTTCGGGTCCCCATTGACTTCCATTATGTTCGGAGTTCGGCTCGACCACCCGAACATCGCGGCCATGTTCGGCCTGTTCGGCCCGAACCCGAACATCTAGATGTTCGCCCAACACTAGTTTTGAGTACATACAAATTTTATGTTAATTTTATGCACCTTGAACTTAACTTCTCAGTATAATTAAAGAATTGCTATCTGTACCACATCTTTCATCTATTATCCATGCACTGAAATAATCCAACAAATACTAAATAAAATACCACATGAGATAAAAAATCTTTACGAATTGTCATGCAGTTTTTTAGTAAGGCTTAGTTCACATATAAATCTGTATATTTCTGGTCCAGGCCAGTCCTGTCCGGTAATTTTTGCATGAGTTTTCTACCAGTTTTACCTGACTGGATTGGAACTGTACATCTTGTATGTGTAAACACGCCCATAGAAAATTGATACTACCTTCTCCAATGATTTGAGCTGGAAGGCCACACCAGCTCCATTCTTGAAAGCCCATAAAAGACTCTTCTTCCTCCGCCAGCTGAAAAAGTTCATGATGGCCCAAGAGGCCCTGAAAAGATTCTACTCCCCCACCACTGAATTGGTCCTCTGTTCGTCCATCCTGGTCTGGTACACTGGCTCCTCTGCCAGTGATAGACACAAACTTCAGCGGGTTATCAGATCAGCAGAAAGAATTATTGGGAAACCCCCTCCCCCACTCGACCCTCCCCCCACTCGACCTCCTCTACAACACTAGACTGTGCTCTAGAGCTCTGAGGATTGCAAACGATCCCTCTCACCCAGGCCACCACAACTTTAGTAGACTCCCATCAGGCCAGGGGGTTTCGGGCAATCTCCACCAGGACTGCAAGGCACAGAAACTCTGTTTTTCCCCTGTGCCGTCAACCTCTTAAACTCCATCCACGCACCCCACTCCACCAGGATCCCCTCCCCTCGGTTCACTAGTTGCCGCTATGGGGTATCTGTCTGCGAGGCACGATAACTGCACTGCACCTTACAGTGTAACCTCAGCTTTTGGTGTTTAGCCTCCACGGACTGTTATTATTATTGTTTTGCATTGTATTTTGTATATATGGTGTGATGAGCTATGTATGCGCCAACCCAATTCTGGACATGACCCTGTTATGCTTGGCAAAATAAATTATTTTGATACAAAACTGACAGGACAGTACTGGAAGGGAAATGTACACCATTAGAAACCCATACCAAACTCATACAAAACTGACAGGACAGGACTGGGACTGAAACGTACTGGTTTATGAGTGAACACAGCCAGAAACACATACAAAACATATGTCATCTGCCAAAAACTGATAGCACAGGACTGGACACTTTTTTATGTGTGAGCTAATCCCTGAACTATTAACGCATGTGTTAAAATCTTGGTAAATGAAGAACAAAATAAAAACACAGAATGTAGTATTTTACTGACCTTTATTTTTTATTGAACAGTTATTGGTCAACTGAAGCCATTATACACCAAACACGTCCATGGAGCTTGGATGAGCTTTTGCATCTCGGAAAACACCCTTTTTTTTGTGTAGTAAAAGGTGGTTCCTGAGTTTTTTTGTGCCTTTTATCAGACAATGCCACAAACATCTGAGATTTCTGTGTGTCACAGTACTAGCCAGTGCTACTCTTTCAGCAGCTATAACTCAGAAAATCGTGCAGTGCCCTTCATTACTAAAGAAAACTTTTGGGCACGGTTTCAATTTAATGCCAACTACAGAGATAATAATCGTAACATAGTCCACAGAGGCAATAGTTGAATTCAGTCCACTGATGAATGTTTGCAACAATAATGGATAAGCTGGATGATTCTTCTGAAACAGAGTGTGGTCTTCTGATTACAAAAAAGAAGAGAGAAAATAGTAAAAATGTGAAATCAGCACTGGCACCATACTAGAGATAATCTTAGTAAAAAAAAATAATACAATAGATATTGATAAAAAAATTGTTAAGCTTGGGGGTGTAATCTCCACAGTCAGCATACAACACATAAGCTGACGTGAAGGAGGTACACACACCAGCACAAGGGATCAGGATATCCCCAGTTTAGTGGAGGAGAGGACTGACTCCAATAGGAGATTGTGGTGCACAGCCACAGACACTTTCGTAATAACGTCTCAGCGCAAAGTAGCGCTGAGCGCATAAACCAGGACTGAGGAGATCAGGACAGGTAGACAGAATGAACGCTTGCTAGCTAGCGATTACTTAGCGACAGCAAGCGTCCAAAACCAGACAGACTGGAATGAGGCAGCCAATGCGTTGCGGCGATGGCGTGCCTCACAAAGACAGGACAGGAGAGACAGGAAATAGCAGGATCGAGATAGATGAACGTAACACAGATAAATATACAATAAGTATGTTTTCCTAGCGTATTACAATTACAGCTATCAATGAAACTATTCGTAACGTCTGACTAACATATGTATATATTGGCAATGAACCGATATATGACATAAGCAGGAACTCTGACTAAGACTGAAGTAATACAGGGAACAGGACTCAGAAGGATTCGCTATCTCTTCGCAGAGATGAACGCAATCCACAAACAGGACCAGGAACAGGATTCAGAAGGATCCGTTATCTCCTCGCAGAGATGAACGCAATCCACAAACAGGACCAGGAACAGGATAACTAGCTCAGCACGGGTGTTCACGATACGCGCAAACTACCAAAACGTGCTGGAAAACTGACTAACTGAACACAGGAAATAAACAGTTCGTGTACGTATATATCAGCGACACTGATATATTAACGTAACACGAATACAAGGAAAATAACAAAATGCGCAAGTATGCGTATATATTGGCGATGAACCAATATATGACACAAGACAAGCAAGTAGCAACTTCTAGAACAAGAGCAGAACTAGGAGGACTCGCTGACCCCTTCGCAGGAGTCAGCGCAGTCCACACGGACCAGGAACGAGGTGGGGCACGAGCAGAGTAACAGATAGAGTCTGAAACTATGATAGCCCATGAGGCATTGCAGGAAGCAGTTCTTTATACTGAGGTCATCCAATGGGAGCAGACCTGCAGATTCCCACACAAGTGAATGGTAATTAATCACAGGCTGATAGCAGGAAAAGGCAGACAATGATATGCAGCCTGCAGGAAAGGGACCGCCCCTCCACTGCAGCAGACAATGTTTGTTTACACAAAAGCATATTAAACTGTCATAAACTTCAGAGCGACTGCAGATGGAATCAGCAACTAGTTTAAGTGCAAACCAAACTATGCAAGCAAATGCATGTAATGACATTAGAACTGCTTGGTTTGCAATACCAGTGCAGTCAGCAGTAAACGCTGCAGAAGCGATCATAACAGTACCCCCTCCCTTAAACGCGGCCTCTGGACGCCTATGAAAACTGACATATTTCTCCTGAACCACCCAAACCAAAAAATCAGAAGTGGGAAATCCAGCAAACTGATCTGACTGAAAATTCATGAAGGTCGGATCCGTCCGACAAAACCAAATTCCCGAATCAGTCTCACCAAAACTAGACCAATTGGAACCAGAACCTACCGAACCATGCCCGTCAGCACTACAAGCCTCAGTGTGACACCCATCAGAACCACGACTTCCAGAAAACAACCCCAAGAAACTCTCTGCGCGATACCCACCGCCTTCCAAGGACTGTCCAAAAACGCCAAAGCCTTTGCAATGCCCACCGGAACTGTCCCTACCAACACAAAACCCACCGTTGAACCAGTCCAAGGTACCAGGACAAGTTTCCTCAGAGATCTCCCAGAACACTTGGAAGCTCCAAAGAGATCCCCACAGGTCAGAACGCCCCTTAGGCTCACATGGAGAACTATCAAGAACCCCTATGGAACCCAGGGCAACTCCAGAGTCAGGGTCACAAGGACAAACATCAAGATCAGGGCTTTTAGGGACCAGAACCATCTCCGGGCATGCAGGCCAACCGGCAACATCAGAACATGTCTCCACTAGGGAAGCACGTGAGCACGCTAACACAGACACATCTGGGCAGTCTGGCATACGAAGCACATCTGGGCACACCGGCACAAGAGAAACCTCTGGGCATGTCAAGGAACTGCGAACCTCAAAGTCAGTCAAGACAGGACCGAAACCAGAACTGGGCAAAAAAAATTCATCATGACTAGACTTCATAGTTACTGGATTCTCACTAAAAACTGCAGGATCAGACTTAGATGTCGCTGATTCCAGCAGGGTTATTAACAAATCATGTTCAGGGGCATTTACAAGACAGGGCAAATCTTCTGATGTATGCACTGAACTAGACAGGGTTCCCATAGCTTCTTCTGGACTAGACAGAGACTCATCAAATACACTGGACTGGAGCTCATGAAGGGCTGCAAAACAAGTCAATATTGCAGCAATCCCCACTGAACTAGGCAAAACTGAGTAACTCACTGGACAGGAAGGGGGCTCTGGAACTTCTGCCACACCGGCCAGAGAACCAGAATTTTCCAGGATACAGGGCTGGGTTTCAGAAACACTCATTAACCCGGACTGAAATTCTGAGATTTCTATTATTTTTTCCAGCGAGTCAGAATTATCCATGTTACAGGGCAAGACTTTTGAAACATTCAGAGGACAGGGCTGGAGTTCCTCGGCTGTTACAACACTGGAGAGGGACTCAACAACATTGGTTAAATCAGACTGTGTACAGGGCAAGGTATCTAACACACTTGCTGACGAGGACAATATTTCAATGGCTTCTGCTTCGCTGGGCAGAAATTCATCAAGTTTTATTAGAGCAGACTGTAATTCCAAAACAGCTGCTAGACAAGTGAATATTACTGCAACACCAACTGAGGTAAGCAGTGCTTCAGCCTCCTCTGCTAAAGGGTTTAAAGTATCCAAAGTACTGGGTGAAGCATAAGACTCTGCGACCACAGCTTCACTGGACAGGATCACTGAACAGTCCATATTGCAGGGCAAAACCATGGAAGCACCTGCTGGACAGCATAATGATTCTGTGACCTGAGTTTCATTGGAGAGATCTACTGCACAATTCATGGTACAGGGCAAATTTATTGGAAAATTTTCTGAACAAGGTAATAATTCTGTGATTTCAGGTTCACATAACAGATGCTCTGAGCTATTCACGAAACTAGAGCGAGGTGTAGAAACAGGAAGATCAAGACACAATGTTTGCGCATCTGAATCACCATTCATTTGTAAAATTGGAAAATTCAGATGTTGGGGTTCTGAGTTTACTAGACAGGATTGCTGGGACTCGGAAACTGATGTAGTGCATCTATTGGCATCTGCTGGATCAGACAGGAGTTGAACTTTATTAACACAGGTAATTTCTGCAGAAGTGTTTGCAGAGACAGGCAAGATTTTTCTGGTGTCTGTTTCACTAAACAAAGAGTCATGAGTACTGGCTAGGCTGGACTCGAAAGTCAGCAGGACCTCTGGGTCCTCTGCTGAGAAATTTGTGCAGGGCAAGATTAAGGAAGTATTAGTAATTTCTGTCTTACTGGGAAGTAACACTGAGTTATCCATGGTACAGGGTGGAATTACAGGAACTTCAATTTCACACAAAAGGAGCTCAGAATCACTCGCTGAATCAGCCAAAGGTGCTGAAGCAGGCCAGTCCTCAGGAACTGAGGAAGTGGAACAATCTCCACTTGACAGTGTGTCTTCCCTGGTATCAACTGATTGAATTGCATAAAAATCGTCCAGAATCATTCTCCACACATCGATCAATGGAGCCACAAAGTCATACCCACACACACCAGTTTTTATTAGGTTATAAGCAGACTTAATGCATGCATTCAATACTAATTCACTTTTTGCACTGTAAAACTGACAAAATGAACTTGCATCTTTCTTCCATTCATAGACCAGAGCTTCCATCTCTCCTTTCTCAAATGGAGGATCCCATGCATATTTAACAGCTGAGCATTCCGGCTGATCATAGTTTGCAAATGTGTTAGTGGCAGAAACATACATTGGGTTATTTAGCAGGTGATTGGCCGATTTCTTATTCCTAAGAATCTCCAATACCTGTAGCAAGTATTGAACTGTAGTGTATGCAAATTTCCCTTGCTGCACGAATAAATTGATCTGTTCAATACTCTGTAATATATCTTCATAATCATATTCAGATAATTCATTTAAACAAGAACCTTTATTTTCCCTGGCTAGCAATGAAAGTTCATTAGTAGTTTCATAGGTCCATTTGACTCCCCTGAATGGTGACTGAATTTCATTATCTGCTAATGGTGGAGTCTCGTTACAGATCTGATGCGCAGTCGCCAAGGGCAACGACTCCGCTGATTGTAACGCTTTTCTTTTGGAGCGTTTACGTTTGGCTTTAGACCCTGCTGCCTTAGCAGAAGAAAAGTTATCAGAACAATTATCTGCTTGTTGATTATTTTTGTAGGCAGTAGAAGGAGCAGCTGATTGACAAGCTGCCAGGAGCTTATCAAAAGGGCTAGGCAAATCGGTTTTGCGCAGCCAGTTATGGATCACAAACGCTAGAAATTCCAGTGGTCTTTCTTTTAAATTGGTATGATCCAAGACATCGTAGGCCCACTGAAACAATCTTCCCTTAAATAAAACATAAACTAGCTGGGGGGCCCACGTTGAAACAGGAGTAGCCTGGAGCTCAGGATTGGCCAGGAACCTGGCACATTCAGAAAAAAACTCATTTTCTGTTTCAGAATTGAGCTTCTCAAATTTCTTAAAGGAACAGGAACCATAACAAACAGTGTCATTTTTGCTGGGAACCCCCCCCACAATGGGGATTGGTAATGGGGCTATCATAATGTTAAGCTTGGGGGTGTAATCTCCACAGTCAGCATACAACACATAAGCTGACGTGAAGGAGGTACACACACCAGCACAAGGGATCAGGATATCCCCAGTTTAGTGGAGGAGAGGACTGACTCCAATAGGAGATTGTGGTGCACAGAGCCGGTGCAGATCTGAACAGCCACAGACACTTTCGTAATAACGTCTCAGCGCAAAGTAGCGCTGAGCGCATAAACCAGGACTGAGGAGATCAGGACAGGTAGACAGAATGAACGCTTGCTAGCTAGCGATTACTTAGCGACAGCAAGCGTCCAAAACCAGACAGACTGGAATGAGGCAGCCAATGCGTTGCGGCGATGGCGTGCCTCACAAAGACAGGACAGGAGAGACAGGAAATAGCAGGATCGAGATAGATGAACGTAACACAGATAAATATACAATAAGTATGTTTTCCTAGCGTATTACAATTACAGCTATCAATGAAACTATTCGTAACGTCTGACTAACATATGTATATATTGGCAATGAACCGATATATGACATAAGCAGGAACTCTGACTAAGACTGAAGTAATACAGGGAACAGGACTCAGAAGGATTCGCTATCTCTTCGCAGAGATGAACGCAATCCACAAACAGGACCAGGAACAGGATTCAGAAGGATCCGTTATCTCCTCGCAGAGATGAACGCAATCCACAAACAGGACCAGGAACAGGATAACTAGCTCAGCACGGGTGTTCACGATACGCGCAAACTACCAAAACGTGCTGGAAAACTGACTAACTGAACACAGGAAATAAACAGTTCGTGTACGTATATATCAGCGACACTGATATATTAACGTAACACGAATACAAGGAAAATAACAAAATGCGCAAGTATGCGTATATATTGGCGATGAACCAATATATGACACAAGACAAGCAAGTAGCAACTTCTAGAACAAGAGCAGAACTAGGAGGACTCGCTGACCCCTTCGCAGGAGTCAGCGCAGTCCACACGGACCAGGAACGAGGTGGGGCACGAGCAGAGTAACAGATAGAGTCTGAAACTATGATAGCCCATGAGGCATTGCAGGAAGCAGTTCTTTATACTGAGGTCATCCAATGGGAGCAGACCTGCAGATTCCCACACAAGTGAATGGTAATTAATCACAGGCTGATAGCAGGAAAAGGCAGACAATGATATGCAGCCTGCAGGAAAGGGACCGCCCCTCCACTGCAGCAGACAATGTTTGTTTACACAAAAGCATATTAAACTGTCATAAACTTCAGAGCGACTGCAGATGGAATCAGCAACTAGTTTAAGTGCAAACCAAACTATGCAAGCAAATGCATGTAATGACATTAGAACTGCTTGGTTTGCAATACCAGTGCAGTCAGCAGTAAACGCTGCAGAAGCGATCATAACAAAAATAAACATCTGGGGGGTGATCAGACCCCACCAACAGAAAGCTCTGGTGGTGGGGAGAAAAGAGGGGGGGGGGGTCACTTGTGTGCTGTGTTGTGCGGCCCTGCAGCTTGGCCTTAAAGCTGCAGTGGCCTATTTTTACAAAAAATGGCCTGGTCTTTGGGGAGGGGGGGGGGGGGTAAAGCTTGTGGTCATGAAATGTTTAAGACATACAAGGAGCTCACAACAAAACAAGATCGATCATGCAAATGTCTTTGATAACAGTAGTTCAGCGTCTTTGTTCAAAATAGAGTTGTACTAGTCTGCTAGAGGGGTGTCAGACAGTGAGATTGCATAATCAAGCTGGAAACACTATGGGGAGGGCCAGACCCGTATTTGTGCTTTTTACCGCCCAAGGCCCACTATCACCAGGTGCCCTTCTGACCAATGGAGCCTCTGTGCGTGAACACTTAATCAGATTCCATTCCCCCACTGTAAACAGAGTGCAAGACTGCCCTTACACGATATCAACAGAAAACAGGTAAATGTAGCCTGGAAGTGCCCTGATCTCTTTCTTTCATGGACTGTCCATTTACAAGTTCAATACACAATAAACAATAATATATTCTAATGTTCATGCAAGCTAAGGAGATTAGGTGGAGAAACGTAATGTAACTATACATACTCAGTGCATAATACACTGCAAAGAAGGAGCAAAGTCGGCGCTACAATGTCATTTGTGACCAGTACGGTCAAACATTCACGGTGTGCATGTACAGCATGCACTCAGTACAAAATAACATCAGACTGCAAACAATATCTTCAATAGACCAAAGATGTTTGGCACTGCTGCAGTCAATCTTGTAGTTCATTGAATGGAAGCTGCATTAACACGTAAGTTGCATCCTGAAACAAAAGCAGTGTCCAAACCATGTGAATATGTGGAGAGTCTACAGTGGGTGCAACTTACAAACTTGCTTAAACATTAAAAAAATAAAATAAAATCAGACCAGTGATGGGGAACTGATACTCAACCATAATCATCAGAAAAATAATGGTACTAAAAACCCAAATCCATGATCCAATCAAAACTGTCCATGTATGGCAGACTCACGTAATAAAGTGCGTAATGTAAACATCAAAGCTGATGCTGCAAACAGCAGAAAGTTTACAGTACAAATAGCAATAGAAGAGTGCATGCATTAAAGGAAAACCAAAGAACAAGGGGTTAATGGGAGACAGAGTACTAAAGGAGTGCTCAGAAAGTGACATTCCATCCAGCAAAGAGAGTGTCCTGCACTCTAGTCTGCAGTCAATACACAGCGTGGATAGGAGAGAAGTGAAGTGAAAGTGCAACATAGCTCCTTTGCGGTAAAGAGGACCGTACATCACCGAGCAGGAAAAACAAAAAAGTGAAGAGACAAGCTCACCAGAGGTTATCAAGATCCACAGACCCCACCAGATGTCCTCTAGATTCGCCTGCTTCTTCCAGACCCGGTCCCCCGCCTTCAGTGCAGATCAGGCTGTAGCAGTGATTCACCCCTCCAGCCTCAGATTCCAGCGCTGAAGCTTCCCTTTCTCATCTCCTCCATTAGCCGCTGTGCTTATGGTCTCTCCGCAGCCGTACCATGCTCTCTCTCATCATGTGATGCGTCAGGACGTTACCGGTGAGTCACATGATGTGAGAGAGTTGCCGGCTGGAGAGAGGAGGCCATACGAACAGCGGCTAAAGGAGGAGATTAGAAGCTTCATCGCTGGAGCGGAGCCCGAGGTTAAAGAGAACCCGAGGTGGGATTTAATTATGTTAGTGGGGCACACAGGCTGGTTGTGCACACTAACACCAGCCTCTGTTGCCCCATGGTGTGCCTCCAGGACCCCCCTGCGCGCCGCTATACCCCCCGCAGTGCTGATTGGAGGGAAGTGACGCGGGCGGGTAGCGCCGATACAGAGGAGGCGGGGGAGCGGCGCTAACAGACAGGCAGAGGTAAACATTGTCCTGGCGACACGCTGTGTGTCGCTAGCACTGCGGGGGGTATAGCGGCGCACAGGGGGGTCCTGGAGGCACACCATGGGGCAACAGAGGCTGGTGTTAGTGTGCACAACCAGCCTCTGTGCCCCACTAACATAATTAAATCCCACCTCGGGTTCTCTTTAAAGAGGTGAATCACTGCTCAGCCTGATCTGCACAGAAGGCTGGGGACCACGTCTGAGTCCTGACCGGCGGCGAGCTTATCGAGCTTCTAGCTGCATAAATGCGCCCTTGTTCTCAGGTGCTCTAGGCCAAGGCCTTTGTGGCCTTCCCACAAATCTGGCCCTTGGGAGGTCCCTGCCAGAGGCTTACAATCTAAAGGATGGGGGTGGAGACAATAGCTGTGCCTGTTGAGAGGGTGCCATGAAGAAACATATTATGGTACTGATGAGGGGGGTAGGTAAGCATGAAAAGGGGAGTCTTGAGGGCTTGTTTGAAGGTATTAAAGTAGTAATGGATCTGATACCAGGGCTAGGGATTGTTTAAATAAAAACATATTTACCTTCCCTATCTTCCTTATTGGTACTCCCAAGTATGTGTTCACAGAAGCTCTTTTACTAGTCTTTACCTGACGGATTGGTGCCTCAACTGCCTTCATCTCCATCTCCTAACTCTGCATTGGTGCAGTGGGTGGGGCAGAAGTGCCAGAATAGTTCTTGGCTGGCAGACAAGGCTGTACCCTTGTGTGATGCTTGTGATGATAAAATCCCACATGGATGCACCAGGAAAGGATGGGAACAAATTGTAGAGTTCCTGACAAGAAAGTACTGGCAGTGATTGGGGACAGCAAGGCTGCTCATATTCAGATACTTAAAGTGAATCCAAGGTGAAAATAATCGGATGAGATAAACAATTGTATTTAAGCTCCTACTCCTAAAAATGACTTTTTTATTTAAACATTTACAAACTAGATTGAATGTTTTATTGTCTCTGCTCAGTGCCAGCCTAATAAATGTCCCAGAGTTAGAAAAAGATCACTAGTTCATGTATTTTATCTCCCCCTGCTCTCAGAAGTTGTATTCTGCCAGGAAAACTTTATGGCTGCATTTTGCTTATCAGGGGGGTTTACTATATTCCAGACAAGTTAGACAAGGTACCGACAAGACCAAAACTGTCACTTACATGTCCAAAAATTAACTCTTTCAGGCAGCAAATTAAAACAAGTAAAACAGCCTGGTTATTAATATGTTTTGCACTGTACATACACATGATTATCTCCTCATGTCACATGTCTATTTGGGTACACTTGAAGTGGAAATAAAGTGAATACATAAACAATCATATCTATCCTCCTACTCCTAAAAATGACTTTTAGATATCCAAGTTTTATGTTGTTTTAAAAACGTAAAAAAGCAGATTTAGGCTTCATTCACACCTAAAATCGTATGCAAGCGTTTTGCGTTTTTGTGCGCTCGCCTCCCACTCCACTCCCGGCGCTTCACTGTGTTTCTGGTAAAAGCGCTTTTCTAAGCGCTTTTCCAGAGCGGTTTTGTAATTCACTCCGTGACGCAAGTCAGGAAGTGAACTCTTTGACCAAAAAAAGAATAATGTATTTATTCTTAAAAACACTCACACAATCATTGCACAAAGCGATTTTGTGAGCGTTTGCGTTTTTCCTATACTGACATTGAGACAGAATCGTCTCAAAAATGGTACAGGCAGCGCTTTTCTGAGCAGATTGGAAACAAACTGCTCAGATGTGAACTCTCTCATAGGGAATCATTGCATAAGCGTTTTTAGGGCGATTTTGAAAATCGCCTGCGCTTGCAAAAAGGGCAAGAACGCCCTAAGTGTGAACGAGCCCTCATTGCTTTGTCAGCTGAATGTAACTGTGTGTCTCTGTGTCTCAGAATGCTCAAATACAGTGGTGTGAAAAACGATTTGCCCCCTTCCTGATTTCTTATTCTTTTGCATGTTTGTCACGCTTAAATGTTTCTGCTCATCAAAAACCGTTAACTATTAGTCAAAGATAACATAATTGAACACAAAATGCAGTTTTAAATGATAGTTTTTAATATTTAGTGAGGAAAAAAACTGCAAACCTACATGGCCTTGTGTGAAAAAGTGATTGCCCCCCTTGTTAAAAAATAACTTAACTGTGGTTTATCACACCTGAGTTCAATTTCTGTAGTCACCCCCAGGTGACTACTGTTTTAATCAAGAAATCACTTAAATAGGAGCTATCTGACACAGAGAAGTAGACCAAAAGCACCTCAAAAGCTAGACATCATGCCAAGATCCAAAAAAATTCAGGAACAAATGAGAACAAAAGTACTGTAATTGAGATCTATCAGTCTGGTAAAGGTTATAAAGCCATTTCTAAAGCTTTGGGACTCCAGCGAACCACAGTGAGAGCCATTATCCACAAATGGCAAAAACATGGAACAGTGATGAACCTTCCCAGGAGTGGCCGGCTGACCAATATTACCCCAAGAGCGCAGAGAAAACTCATCCGAGAGGCCACAAAAGACCCCAGGACAACATCTAAAGAACTGCAGGCCTCACTTGCCTCAATTAAGGTCAATGTTTACGACTCCACCATAAGAAAAAGACTGGGCAAAAACGGCCTGCATGGCAGATATCCAAGGCACAAACTACTTTTAAGAAAAAAGAACATTAAGGCTTGTCTCAATTTTGCTAAAAAAAATCTCAATGATTGCCAAGACTTTTGGGAAAATACCTTGTGGACCGGCGAGACAAAAGTTGAACTTTTTGGAAGGTGCGTGTCCCGTTACATCTGGCATAGAAGTAGCACAGTATTTCAGCAAAAGAACATCATACCAAGAGTAAAATATGGTGGTGGTAGTGTGATGGTCTGGGGTTGTTTTGCTGCTTCAGGACCTGGAAGTCTTGCTGTGATAGATGGAACCATGAATTCTACTGTCTACCAAAAAATCCTGAAGGAGAATGTCCAGGCCGTCTGTTTGTCAATTCAAGCTGAAGCGATCTTGGGTGCTGCAGCAGGACAATGACCCAAAACACACCAGCAAATCCACCTCTGAATGGCTGAAGAAAAACAAAATGAAGACTTTGGAGTGGCCTAGTCAAAGTCCTGACCTGAATCCTATTGAGATGTTGTGGCATAACCTTAAAAAGGTGGTTCATGCTAGAAAACCCTCAAATAAAGCTGAATTACAACAATTCTGCAAAGATGAGTGGGCCAAAATTCCTCCAGAGCGCAGTAAAAGACTTGTTGCAAGTTATCGCAAACGCGTGAATGCAGTTATTGCTGCTAAGGGTGGCCCAACCACTTATTAGGTTCAGGGGGCAATTTCTTTTTCACACAGCTCCATGTAGGTTTTGAGTTTTTTTTCTTGCTAAATAATAAAAACCATCATTTAAAACTGCATTTTGTGTTCAATTATGTTATCTTTGACTAATAGTTAATGGTTTTTGATGAGCAGAAACATTTAAGTGTGACAAACATGCAAAAGAATAAGAAATCAGGAAGGGGGCAAATAGTTTTTCACACCACTGTATATGAACTATTGAACTTTTGTATCTATCCTCTCCTGGCAGAGAACTGGACTTCCCAGAGCAAAGTATTTTATGGCTGTAATTCCAGTAGCCTGACTGGGTCCCAACTGGAAAAAAAACTGTCAGCTTAGTAGAATATTAACTCTTTCAGGCAGAGAATGAAAACATCACAACATATTTATTTGTGTGCTATGCGCTGTACATACACATGTCTATCTCATCATGTCACATGTCACTTGTTTGGTGCGTACACATGTACTATACCTTTTGCCCACAAGGATTAACCACTTCACCTCAAAGGGTTTTTCCCCTTAAAAAATGAGAGCAATTTTCACCTGTCAACACTCGTTCCATTCATTTGCCTATAACTTTATTATTACTTATCACAACGAAACAATCTATATCTTGTTTTTTTTCCCCACTGATTAGGCTTTCTTTGGGGATACTTTTTGCTAAGAATTATTTTATTCTAACTCTGTTTTAACGGAAATAATAAAAAAAAAATTGAAAAAATTCATTATTTCTCAGTTTTCGGCCATTATAGTTTTAAAATAATACATGCTACTGTAACTAAAACCCACACATTTTATTTGCCCATTTGTTCCGGTTATTGCAACATGTAAAATGTTTCCCTAGTACAATGTATGGTGCCAATATTTTATTTGGAAATAAAGGTGCATTTTTTCAGTTTTGCTGTTGCTCAGGAGACTTGCGCCTGCGCAGTAGAGTTGACCAACAGAGATTGGCTATTTCCGCCAGTATTTCCGAGTGGAAAGCCACTACTGTGCCTGTGCTGGAGCCGAGAAGGTAAATATTTACATCCCCGCTGTTTGGAGGGGCACAGCGAGACCGCTGTGGGACACAGGAGGATGGGGGAAGCCTCTATCGGATCCAGAGGCGTCCCTCTACCGAGGTGAGTACCCACCAGGGGATTGTTTTTAGTTACAGATTCTCTGTAAGTGTCCCTGTTTCTAATCTTAAAAAGTTGGGAGGCATGCACTTCCCTTAGCTACAGCCAAGTGATGTGTACTGTCTCTGGATGTGGGAGGAGGGATGATGGCACAGTGCACAAGGAAGTGGCTTCTAGCGAGGGGGGACTAAGAAGGGGAACATTGTGGTCAGTGTTTCGCTATTGATTAAAGATCTGATGTGCTCTGAGGACACTTGTACACGTGTTAGATTCTCATCCCTCATCCGAGACTTTAACAAGAACATCTTGCACAAAGAGGGGATATTTTCAGCAGATGTCCAGCAAAACAAATTATTGAGGAACCTGAAAGAGGCAGGAGACTGGCAGTGTTCGCCATGTGAAATTTTCAATAGAATTGATTACAATACATTTAGAGCCAGCGACCTTCTTTGGAAGCAAGCACCTTCCTTTGAATCTACTAATTATGTTATTTTCGTGAGTGCCTCTTTAGTTGT
Source organism: Hyperolius riggenbachi (assembly GCF_040937935.1). NCBI lineage: Eukaryota > Metazoa > Chordata > Amphibia > Anura > Hyperoliidae > Hyperolius > Hyperolius riggenbachi. The sequence goes on from NC_090653.1 coordinate 76,323,512, forward strand.
TTTCATTCTGTCATTACAACACTTCTGAAGATTCACCTGGGTGCTGAGTGTTATTGCATGACAAAACAATTTGCTTTCCATCTTCTCACTTGTGCCTGTGATAAATCATCTGCATGTTAGGATCCCAGGTGATTACCAGCCTCTGTTCAGATCCTACTAAGCATATTCCAATCTCTGCCACAAGCTTCACCTATAGACAAGCAAGAGGAGAGGGAGCGCTCTAATGGTGCATAACCTTTTTATTTTAATAAAACGCAAATAAAATTGCTCTTACAAGAGATTAGAATGAAGTATTAAGCGTGTCCAAGGCTGCCAGCGAGTCCTCTCACAGCATCTGAGCTTGGCCAGAGCTTCAAGATGCGATGGAACACATCCATCGCATTCCATCGCATCTTTGAGCTCTGGCCAGGTTCAGATGCTGTGAGAGGACTCGCTGGTGGCCTTGGACACGCATAATACTTCTAATCTCTTGTAAGTGCAATTTTCTGTGCGTTTTTAAAACGTTAATGCACCATTGGAGCGCTCCCTCTCCTCTTGTTTTCTACCAATAGACATCTGGCACCATCCAGTAACGGGTGCAGCTCCTGGAGCAGAGGACTAAGGAGACGCAGCGCAAGTTTATTGTACATTACCTATAGACAAGCCCCTGCTTGAGTAAGAGACTGGAAATGTCTTTGGCTGTCCCCAGGACCCATGCAAGGAATAGAATCTGAGCCTGAGGAAACCGATAAAACACCCAAAAGTCCAGGGAGGAGGCCAAAGGTTAGTTACAGGAAGTCAGATGACTAGCAATTCAAGGAATAAGCAAACTCAAAGCCAGGAACTAGCTAGAGGTAATATACAGTAGATCGAGCAGCCAGGGAAACCAGGAATGATACAATAGTTGATAAACAGGGCAGATAAACCAGGGATGAGACCAGAGCATAGTAAGAATAAGAATAAGTTGATACAGGCTGCAATCCAAAAATCTGGTCAAAAGTTCCAAGCAAGGTCATCATACAAAAGCAGTTTGAAATCACTTACAGCTTAGGCACACAGCTCATAAGAACAATCATGGTTGGAGATATACTGAACAGGGCCGAACTTTATTGGGGCAATGACCGATCCTGTGGCACCAAAAGACCCAGAAGCTCATTGACTGCTCTAGTAACAGAGAAGACTGTTACTCATACCACTTTAATTAAACAACTCTCCTCCAGCAGTTAGCAGGGTTGCTGGAAGGAAAGTGGAGCCATAGCCGGCCTTTGACCTGTGCGACCAGAGCGGTCGCTGAGGGCGCCGGCTTCCAAGGGGGCGCCTAATAGCTGGTTACCTATACTGAGAGCACCTACACCTGATTTCCTATACTGGGGGCACCTATACCTAGCTACCTTTACTGGAGGCTCCTACGCCTGGCTACCTATGGGGGCGATGGAGACCTTCAACTGACTTCCTATACTGGGGGCACCTATGCTTGTCAACCTATATTGAGGGCACCTAGACGTGAGATCGAGGGGCGTTTTTTGGGGGGGCGCACTGCAGCTATAACGCGTGGTGCAAATTGTCGGTGCTGTGCTATCATTCTAAATGGGAAGGGGGGGGGGGCGCTAACTGTCCCACTGACTGTTTTTATTAATATTCCTGAAAGTTTCTAGCCTTCATTTTTAAGTATATTCAGGATAATGCACTCTTTCCATCCATTCGTGGTTAATAATAGTATTTTTCTTTGACTGGTGGAGACGAGATGGGATTTTGGAGCAATAGCAAGGACCGAGAACCCCTTTAGTCCCAAGTTTTCTGAGCTCCACTGTTTCTAGCCATTTTGTCACTCCAGGTAAGAAGTCCTGTGTCATCCCACTTCCAAAATAAAAAAAACACGCACACATCCACACACACACGAGAATATAAACCATGTGCCATATAGGGTGGATGCATAATACAGGGAATCCCTGAAATACAAACAACCCGCCAATCCTTTTGAATTTCATTGTACACCCCCTTCTGCACCCCCACCCCAGTGTATAAAAAGAGGCACAAAGGGGACAGAAGGAGGTCCAAAGAGAGACAGAGGGATGCACGGGGGCAAGAGGCAGCACAAGGGAACAAAATGAGGCACAGGGGCCAGAAGGAGTAGCAAAGGGGGACAAAATGAGGCAGAAGGGGACTTAAGGAGGCACAAGGGGTACAGAAGGCCAGACACAAACACTTGTGGGGATGGCTTAAAAAAGAGCCCCCCCCAGTACCAATGGCACTCCAGGCAAGGGCCTGGAATAAAAACAACCCTTCCATAAATAACACATATTTTTGTCCATGGAAATAATTATTTAGATAATTATTTTCAAAGGTTAGATACGCTCTATTTTTGTTATGTGGGAAGAGGGGAGGGGTCGGAGGCAGAAAATCTTTGTAAAAAGTATTTTAAATATTACACTGTACAGGATTATATGGAAACAGGCTACTAGATACAAATTCTCTGGGTGTCCATCACACAGCCAGAGCCATCTATGTACATTACATATGGAAAGGGTGTGAGTGATATTCATGATTTCCTGGAGATAAAGATGTTGTTGTTTGCCCCCTCTCTAAGCATATACTGTATGTCAATATCATCCTAGGCTGACTTAGTATATAAATTATGACCCCCATAGTGCAAGCTGACTCAGAAATAAGTAGTTCACATGCTAAACGTATTTCCTCTTCAGTCACATATATTGATCCCACCTTACCAGGAGATCAATGGGGTTCCTTCCCACACACAGCAGAGAAAGGAAATCTAATGTGATAAATGATTTAACTAGCCATTAACTAGAAGAACTTGGAACATCTTACAGCCTCTCAGAGATGATGTGTGCCTCTACAATGTGGCTGCACAGGATAAACTACTGCTTACAGGTCTGAAGAATACAAACCTTCCAGGACAGATCTAAGAAACATGGAGTTGTAAACCTTTACATTGTCAATAATGGAAGGAGTCCATGTGTTGATCCAGTGTACTCGCAAGTATGGTCCTGGGAGCCTGATTTACTGAGTTAATGAAATGCTCCCATGAATCCGTTAGTTTGCTGCGATTGCTGTGTGTTCAGTATGGAGGAAACAGGAAATTTTGGGTTCCTGGCAAAAGTTTGGGCACCGTCATAGGTCCGATATAAATACAACTGAGAGGGGAAACTGAGGTGCTTGCGCTTGCGCCCTCTACTTGTAGCCATATTTTGTATTGCAGGCAGCCCCGACACCTGATATTTGTCAGGTGCCCAAATTTTCCCCCATAGCCCTTATCTATAGGCAGCTATGGAGGCAACTGAAAATGTGTGGCTTGTTTTCAGCTGATTGGTGGTGGGGGGCATTTAAGGTTAGGAGTGTGGAGGGTGATTAAGGCTAGGTGTAGGGGGTTGGTTAAGGTTGGCTGCGGGGAGGGGGATGGTTAAGGTTAGGCATGAAGGGGGTGCGGTTAAGGTTAAGCATGAGGGTGGTTAAAGTTAGGCATCCAGGGGGAGTGGTTAAGGTTAGATATCGGTAGAGGGAGGGTTCAGTGTGAGGATAGGGTTAGGTTTAGCAGTAGTAAAATATTCATATCTATTACTGATATTTTACTATCATCATTAGCACTACAAGAGTATAATATCGGTAAAGTCACTAATATCCCACTATCAGCTATTTCCAGGGGCCCTCTTTACATGTACACCAGTATGGGAACCACCAACGGCGACACTACACTGGGGCCACTGGCGTAGCTAAAGATCATGGGGACCCATAGCAAAACTTTCATTGGGGCATCAGATCCAGGCACTCTTAAGCATTGCCACCTGTCCCTACCCTATGGAAATGAGTTAGTTGGGCAGTTTACATTCTCATGCAATCAACACTGCACATAGTTCATCAGCACTGAGACAAAGTCAGAGGGTGGAGAAACACAAGAAAGTTAATGGTGAATACATTAAGTACCCACTGGGCCCCCTATGCTCCAGGGTCCCATAGCAGCTGCTATGGCTATTGCCACGCCCTGACTGGGGCCAACTGGGGCACTGGCCCTCCCTAGGAATTGCTGTGCCCCCCCCCCTGAATGCTCCACCTGTTCAATAACATACAGTTAACTGTTTCTAGGCTTCAGCAGCGTACACTGAACAGGATGGGTTCTTTAAAAAAATTCTCCATGTTAGCCTGAGTCTATATAAGCATTACGTAAACCAAGGGTCTTATCTATTTGCCATAAAAACCTCACAATCATTGCAATGTCCCTTGTAATTAATGTATCTAGATGATACTTATATTTGCAAAAAATATATCTCTGCCTCCTTCTGACTGTACGTTCTATCATTCTCAGTCAAGAGGAATAGAGTCTGAAGAAGACTTAATAGCTGAAACTTACTTTTGTCTTTTAAATTAGCCAATAAACTAGAGTTTGTATTTTATACAAACTCTAATCTTCAGCAAAGCTTAGCTACTAAGATAAGGAATTACACACACACAGTGTTTCTCTCCCTCCTGCCCCTTCCCCCTCCCCTAGCTTGTAGGGCAGTGACTCCTGAGACTCAGGCTGGGGGCTGGAATGATTTGTCTGTGATCTGTGTGCACAGGAACAGCTTGCTGGCAAGTAAGGATTAAAGCATGCCAGCAAACAAGCCAATTACCTCAAGGTAACGTTTCTTCAACAATAGCACCATCATTTGGACAATTTGCTCTCCTCAAAAGCCTCTGAGTTCTGTTTGTTATGTTTACATTTGGTTCCTATCATTGCTGAACTAGTCAGCTTAAATTTGATCACCAGAGTTAGGCAAAAAGTATCTAAGCTCGCCATACAAACATAGATTTTGGATGGGGAATGGGAGGATAGAGAAAAGGAAGGGAGGAAACCGGAAGCCCAATTTAGTGCAGTACTGTTGATCAAAAAAAGTAGCTGTATAATAGAACTATACTCACAAGGCTGGGTTGCATCAAGGTAACCACTCCAAATTGCTTATGGGGAAGTACCGCCCCCACTTGGCCTTGTGCTGATGCGGTGGTGGTCGCAGCTCCTAGAACAGATCCACCTTCCAAGGTGGTCGTAGGACCATTTATTACGTTATATTTACATCTATACATAGAGTTAATACCACCATATACTATATATCCTTGTGCAAGAGTATTCCGGACGCCTCCTACCTTTTCCTGCAAACATAGATTTTGATCACCCAAATGGACCCCACCAGCCATCCATCGTGCCCCTTTGTCCCCCCCCCCCCCCTTCCCAAAAAAAAATGTGAAGCTGGAGCCACCACTGGGAACCACAATGAGCAATGAATGTCTTCTTCCAACAGAGACCTAACTATCCGATGTCTCCTTTATTTTCATTTATAAGACTTAATTGTAACTTAAAATATTTACTTTTGTGTAATTTTATGGGAACATTAATCAGCCTCATTGTTAACACATTTTATGACACAAACCTGAGTTTATTATAGCTAATTACTACTGAGATCATTATCTGTCTCTTTCAGTGGAAATTAATAGGCATTCTTGTGAACAATTTAAGAATAGCGCATGAGCATCAGCAAAGGATTGTTCTGCCTTGCAGTGCAGGTGCCATCAGGATGTCTATTTTAAAACAAATATGAAGCAAAAATAAACTTATGAGATAATGAATTGTATGTGTAGCACAGATAATAAATAGAACATAAGTAGCAAAGAAAAAAAGTCTCATGTTGTTTTCCAGTACAGGAAGAGTTAAGGTACAGGGGCAAACCTGGTATTTTCAAGGGATGATTCCTGAAAGGTCTCCCTCAGCCACGCACAATACAGTATAATATTATGGTAGGACAGCATGCTGGGTACACATAATGCAATTTCCCATCTGACTGACAGGATCTGACAATTATTTCCTAAATGTCCGATCTGCTCCCGATTGTCAGCGGGATCGATCAGGAGCAGTTTGGATACAGATAGTAATGAGGACAGCCAACATTGTTAATGAAGGGGAAAGTGAAGCATTCACACAGCAGGGCACAGGGCTGTGCTCATACCTGACTCTGTTAAGTTCCCCAGAGCTGCTCCATGCTCTGTACACACGCTGCTGCTACATCCAAAGTCAACTGTAGCAGGGAAAGAAAGAGGGCAAAGCTACAGAGTGTGGTTTCTAAATTGCAAATATGACAGAATGATGCAATGTTATAAATAAAGCTATATAACTGAGAATAAAAATATGAGACTCTTTTTTTACTACCAATGATCTATAAATTATCAGTGCTACATATACAATTCATTTTATCATAAGCTTATTTTTGCGTAATTGTCACTTAATTGTAACTTAAGCTATATACAGTATATATATATATGTAGCAAGAACAAGTATGTGAACCCTTTGGAATTATATGGATTTCTGCACAAATTGGTCTGATCTCCATCTAAAGGTGGCCACACACCATAACATTTTTTAAAAATCTGTTCAATTTAAGAATTGCAATCAATTTTTCTGACTGATTGTAACATTTCAAAAATCTGACCAATTTACCACACACGTATGTTCAATTTTTCCCTATTTATGATAAAAATGTTTGGATACTCTGACAAAATTGCTAGGGTGTGTATATTAACCACTTAAGCCCACAGGGTTGAATTTTTTTTGCATCTGAGCAGCTTTCACCTCACATTCATTTGCCAATAACTTTATCACTACTCGGTACAATGAATGGATCTACATCTTCTTTTTTCCGCCACCAATTAGGTTTTATGTGGGTGATACATTTTGCTGAAAATTAATTTATTCTAAATCAATTTTTAAAAGGAATACTAAGAAAGAAATGGAAAAAAAATCATTATTTCTCAGCTTTTGGCCATTATAGTTTGAAATTCATACATGCTACCGTAATTAAAACCCATGTACTTTATTTGCCAATTTGTCCTGCTTATTACACCATTTAAATTATGTCCCTATCACAATGTATGGCGCCGATATTTTATTTGGAAGTAAAGGTGCAATTTTTCAATGTGCGTCCATCACTATTTACAAGCCCATAATTTTTAAAAAATATATTAATATACTCCTTTGACATTCATATTTATAAAGTTCAGTCCCTTAGGTAACTATTTATGGTTTTTTTTTATTTTTATTATTGTACATTTTTTTTTTTTAAATTAAAAATTGTATGTGGGTAATTTTTGGTGTGGGAGGTAAACAGGTAATTTTTAATGTAAAAAGTGTGTATGTGTAATGTAAAATGTATGTGGGTGTAGTTTTACTATTTGGCCACAAGATGGACACAGTCAAAAAGTCCTGGGAGCGATCGAGCTCGCTCCCAGGAAGAAGTTTGTAGCAGGGGAACTTTTTGAGCTTAGAAAAGCCGCAGCGTCTGAAGAGACGCTGTTGGCTTTTCTCCCGGGGGGTCCGATCAGTGAAAGGGATTTATAATCCCTTTCACTGATCGATGGGCTAATGGCCAGCAGCGGGGGCGCGCAGAGGGGGGGGGCTCGGGAGCGTGCGCGACCCGCGGGAGTGCACGCAGCCTAACTGGACGAGAAATTTCGTCCAGTTAGGCTAAAGTGGTTAATAAATTGACAATCTAACACACACCGTACAATCTTTAGAAAGATTGAAGAAAAATATCTGGCATTCCGGATCAATAAAAATCGAAGAAAGCGGGAAATCCGATTGGGTTTTTCAGTCGAATGAAAAAAGCTTTAGATTTTTTTGGGAGATCCGTTTTTATCGAATTGCCGTAAAATCGGATCATTTTATTGTATCGTGTGTGGCCACCTTAAGTCACAAAAGTAGAGAACCACAGTCTGCTTAAACTAATTCCACACAAATAATTAAATGTTTCCATGTTTTTATTGGACACACCATGTAAACATTCACAGTGCAGGTGGAAAAAGTATTTGAACCCCGCCTAGACTAATAACATCTCCAAGAGTTAATTGGAGTGAGGTGTCAGCCAGCTGGAGTCCAATCAATGAGATGGGATTGGAGGTGTTGGTTACAGCTGCCCTGCCCTATAAAAAGAACACACCATTGTTGGGTTTGCTTTTCCCAAGAAGCATTGCCTGATGTGAATGTTGCCTCGCACAAAAGAGCTCTCAGAAGACCTACGTTAAAATATAAGAGAGATCAAGAAATGATTGATATTTGCCATGTAATTTGTTCATGTTGTTTGATCTACAATGAGTCTGCTCGTTATCATCTTTACTACTGACAAGCAAGAAAAAATCAGCATCAACTCTTTATAACCGCACCCACTAACAGGCTAAAAAGGTTGTTTTTTAATAGATAAACATATGCACAGAGGTAGATACTGGTTGCTTGGCAGTTGGAAACAGTTGTGATTTCCCACAATGCAATAAGGTTCACAGACAGGAAACTATCAGGACCTAGGTCCTGAAATCACACTGTGGGAGGTGTTTCACCACAATATCAGCCGTACAGACCTCCTTGATGATCTATTCAAGAAAAGGTAAAGATTTCTCATGGGAAAGGGGGTATCGGCTACTGATTGGGATGAAGTTCAATCCTTGGTTACAGTTCCTCTTTAAGCATGCAGAAAGTGTGTATCAATATGCCTGCATTGCAGTTTGGCCTAAGGGGGCTATATGTACTACTATATGTACTACTCTCTAAAGTACTGCATAGTATTTGTATACAGCAAGATATAAAGTACAAAGACATATAAAAAAAATCTGGTGTATTTCTCCCATAATCCCCCTGTATGGGGTGGCTGTGTTGATGATGCATCATGGGTTATCTGCTATTGATGGCCACTCCGCCATCTCCCACCAGCCTGCCACCTGCTAATGGTGATACTGTGACACCCTTGCTGTAATCAGTGGTCTCCACATTCCACCTCATCTTTCAACCCTGTGAGAAGCTGAGTGCGGAGATCTTCCATCCTTCAGGGTAACAGATAACAGAAGCTACTGTCTAGTTGTTACAGAAGCACGCAGATGAGTCCAGCATTAACATATCTGTCCCCTCAGGTTTAATGTTGTAAAGTGTAATTTATGACTCTTTGTGTTCAGCCCTTTTCTCCAATATTATATCATTTGTCTTTGTGGGAAGCAGATAATGTCCTATGTATATTTAATGCCGGAAAAGTGAATGGCAAAAGCCGGCCCATCCATTATCATTTCCATTGCGAGATTTCCCTCCATTTACACACACCGAGGATTTATTTAATCACATAGTACAAAGAACAGAGATGTGCAGCAGTCCATGAAAGCCAATCAGAAATCAACTTTAATCAACTCAGGATATTTATAAAAATAATTTAAAGGAAACGGTGAGGTGTGAGGAATACAGAGGGTGCCATTACCATCTGTGTTTGTTTCTTGGCTGCGGTGCTGAGTCTCTGTCTTTACTACAAATACTGATATATAAGGTGATGGCAAAGTTAAATACTATGCAGCCTTAAAGGATACCTTAGCCCTTGAAGGATACCCGAAGTGACATGCGACATGATGAGATAGACATGTGTATGTACAGTGCCTAGCACACAAATAACTATACTGTGTTCCTTTTTTTCTTTCTCTGCCTGAAAGAGTTAAATATCAGGTATGTAAGTGGCTGATTCAGTCCTGACTCAGACATGAAGTGACTACAGTGTGATCCTCACTGATAAGTTCCCCTTTTTATCTCTTGCTTGCTCTCAGAAGCCATTTTCTGCTAGGAAAGTGTTTTATAGTCAGTGAGGGTCACACTATAGTCACTTCCTGTCTGAGTCAGGACTGAATCAGTCACTTACATACCTGATATTTAACTCTTTCAGGCAGAGAAAGAAAAAAAGAAACACTGCATAGTTATTTGTGTGCTAGGTACCGTACATACACATGTCACTTCGGGTATCCTTTAATTAATTCTGTTATTGAAGCCATGTGAGTGGTGGGAGGTGCACATAGGCGCACCGCACCTCCCATGGCCCAGCAACACTCTCCATTCAAAAAGGTACTGTTTCTAAGTAGTGGTCGGCGGGGTCAGCGCAGGAGCACTAAGTCCAAGGGAGTACGCAGCACTCCCGTGGGGAGACGTGGCTGGCATGTGTGCCCTCTGACCCGGACATACTGTGCACGCATGTGCAGTGTGTCCGCTTGGATAAATGGTGACCATATACGATGTACTGGTATATCTTCCCGCAGGAGTGCGCACATACTCCCGCAGACATACTGCTCCTGCATCAACCCAGTTGGCCACTACTTAGGAATGTTGGGACATTTTTGAGATGAATGAAGACAGGCGCCGGGACACAAGGCATGTGGTAAGCCTATGTACACCTCCCACCACACACACACAGGTCTTCAATTACAGAATTCAAAAAGGGCTAAGTTATCCTTTAAAGTAACTTTGAAGTGAGCTTTTAAAAAGTTACTCATCTATTTAGAGGGAAGGATCCCATAGAGGCTTCCTGGTCCTCTCTGTGTGTCCTCATTACCTTCCTGTCCCCACGGTGAAATTATATGATCTGCTGGTTAAATATGTAGTTGGCTCTCATTGGGCATTCCTAGTATGAAATGTTAATTATCCTGCTAAAAGTGGTCCCAGGGAGGACAATGGGTACTCATGGCTAATTAATGCATGTGTAGAGTGAAGATTAGTGCATTAAAAGCTAAAAGCAGCAATCTAAGTCCTGAGTGCTAACCTGAAGGTTTGTAAATCTTCCAATGCTTGAACCTGCGTGTAGCCAAATCCAATACATTCAAGACCAGGTTTACTGACCAATACGGTCTATAGTGAGGTAGACTTATGGTCTATAGTGAGGATTTGGCAACCCTGTACACTATGAATTACTGAACATAGAAGGGTTGCGCTACCACCAGAAGTTGTGGTAGGTACCCGCAGATAGGCAAGCGGTATAGCAAGTTAGAACTCTTTACTGAAGAAAAATGTGCAGACATAAATAATACACATTCATCAAGTAATGCAGCTTACTTAGAACAGAATAAAACACAGAATGAATACAGGAATTTACAATACCATAGAGATCATCACCACATTACAGGCAGTGACATCTTGTGGTTGCTTTACTATACTGCAGTTTAATTAATATTGTTGATAATTCTAACAGTGTGTACCAAGTATGTAGCTAGTCCTGTCCATCATATTCCTCCACACAGTGCTCATACACATGTTTTGGGAAGCAAAACATGGTACCCAAATCTTAGGCATCCCCTCAGAGATATGCATACTAGTGTATTATGTAAGGAGCTAACTTCAATTTTTTTTTCTGGTTGCCTCAGGTTCACTTTACACACTGACTCTGTTTTTGATGCTTTGTGAAGCCTTGTAGATTGACTTAATCATTTTGGTTGGCAGTGTGATGTCTGTACAGGCACATCCTTCTCGAGGAAATAACATTCTCCTATTGCTCCCATTGCATATTTTCATTTGATTGCTATTGCATTTTCCTCCAGCGAGAGGCTTCGTGCTTTTCCTATGTATTTTCTACATAGTACAGTGCATGCTGCCCGGCACAGAGCCAAGAGTGCATGGCTGTATCGGGATTACTGTGCAAACGGAAGGAAATAGATGGAGCATGCCAGGCTGCTATTACTATTCTTTCAAGTCTACACCGCTTAAAGCAGATTTGTCAGCCACAAAATCAAATTCCATTTACCCACTGCTCTGCGTTTATTATGCAGCATGCAACTTTACCTTCCATTGCAAGCATTCCAATATAATCATAAATGTTTCAGCTGTAATGTTGTCTCAGTCAGCCTGGCTCTATTTCGTACATTGCCAACGAGAAGGAAGCTTGTCATCTCCCCTCCCACATTCCTGCTCCTCACTAATTACCTGAGGGCAGTTCAGTGTGCCACAAGGCTGAGAAGGAAGAAGCTTCTGAAATCTGATCAATGCTGCACTCACATGTGTTTACAAAGAACAAGTATCTATCTACTTATGCTTTTGTTTTATTTTTCCTGGGATAGTATAGCTGTCCCTGCTGCTTTAAGTGTTTTACTACTCAATTGCTACTACAGGTTTTAGTACTTTTATTGCTATTTAAAGTACACTCATTGTGTACTCACATTATGTCTAGACTCTAGGATCAATGTTCATTTCATCATGTCGCAGGCTCATAATATTTTCTCTATGGCTCCCTCTAGCAGCGTCTCTCATTACGTGCATCACTAGAAAGAGACTAGAAAAAAACACAAGTATGTGCTACAAGGTGATGTAATATTGTAATACGCTACATGAGATTTGAGGTGATATGCTACAAGTTGATGTGAGGTGATGTGCTACAAGGAGATGTGAGGTGAAGTGCTACATGAGATGTGAGGTGATGTGCTACAAGGAGATGTGAGGTGATGTGCTACAAGGAGATGTAAGGTGAAGTGCTACAAGGAGATGTGAGGTGAAGTGCTACAAGGAGATGTGAGGCGATGTACTACAAGGAGATGTGAGGTGATGTGCTACAAGGAGATGTAAGGTGATATGCTACAAGGAGATGTGAGGTGATCTGCTACAAGGAGATGTGAGGTGATGTTCTACAAGGAGATGTGAGGTAATGTGCTACAAGGAGATGTGAGGCGATGTACTACAAGGAGATGTGATGTAATGTACTACAAGGAGATGTGAGGTGATGTGCTACAAGGAGATGTGAGGCGATGTGCTACAAGGAGATGTGAGGTGATGTGCTACAAGGAGATGTGAGGTGACGTGCTACATGAGATGTGAGGTGATGTGCTACAAGGAGATGTGAGGTGATGTGCTACAAGGAGATGTGAGGTGACGTGCTACATGAGATGTGAGGTGATGTGCTACATGAGATGTGAGGTGATATGCTACATGAGATGTGAGGTGATGTGCTACAAGGAGATGTGAGGTGATGTGCTACAAGGAGATGTGAGGCGATGTGCTACAAGGAGATGTGAGGTGAAGTGCTACATGAGATGTGAGGTAAAGTGCTACATGAGATGTGAGGTGATGTGCTACAAGGAGATGTGAGGTGATGTGCTACAAGGCGATGTGCTACATGAGATGTGAGGTGATCTGCTACAAGGAGATGTGAGGTGATGTGCTACATGAGATGTGAGGTGATCTGCTACAAGGAGATGTGAGGTGATGTGCTACATGAGATGTGAGGTGATCTGCTACAAGGAGATGTGAGGCGATGTGCTACATGAGATGTGAGGTGATGTGCTACAAGGAGATGAAGGTGACGTGCTACATGAGATGTGAGGTGATGTGCTACATCAGATGTGAGGTGATGTGCTACATGAGATGCGAGGTGATGTGCTACAAGGAGATGTGAAGTGATGTGCTACAAGGTGATGTGAGGTGATGTGCTACAAGTTGATGTGAGATATTGTGCTACAAGGAGATGTGCTGTGATGTGCTACATGGAGATGTGAGGTGATGTGCTACATGGAGATGTGAGACGATGTGCTACAAGTTGATGTGAGGTCAGGGCCGGCGCTACCATTAAGGCAAAGGAGGCAGCTGCCCCAGGGCCCCAGAGCTTGTAGGGGCCCCCAGTGGCTACAAGAGGAAAAAAAAATTTCAAAATCGGCCTTATAGTTTTTGAGAAAATCGATTTTAAAGTTTCAAAGGAAAAAAAAACACATTTAAAAACCTGCCGACTTTAATGGTTAATAGCAAATCCACCTTAAATGCTAGAAACCCTAAATTTGCAGGGTATGTTAAGGAGATCATTAGGAATAAGAGGAAAAAACAATTTTTCAAAAAGACCTTATAGTTTTTGAGAAAATCGATTTTAAAATTTCGAAGGAAAAAAAGTATACTTTTAAATGCGGTAAATGTCACTTTTAGTAGCAAACCTAACGGTAGTGTAATTTTACATGCATCAAACGAAAGCGCAATAAATTTCCTGACGGGGTTTCCAGGGGGTCTATACGCAGCCACAGCGCTTTGGCCAGGGATCGCTATACAGCCGCAATATGGCTGTATGAAGATCCCTGGCATGTTTTCCTATTTCCCCCAATTTTTTTTTTTATGTTTAGAGTGTGGGAATTAAAAAAAAAATTGTGGGGTCCCCCCTCCTGAAACTTTTTAACCCCTTGTCCCCCATGCAGGCTGGAATAGCCAGAATGTGGAGCTCCGACCGATTGGGGCTTCACACCCTGACTATACCAGCTGCAAAAAAGGTCTCTTAATGCCGATTTTTGTTCCGGGGTATATGTTGGGGGGGCCCCCCAGGTTTATTTTGCCCTGGGGCCCCATTGTTGCTTAAACCGGCCCTGTGTGAGGTTATGTGCTACAAGGAGATGTGAGGTGATGTGCTACATGAGATGTGAGGTGATGTGCTACATGAGATGTGAGGTGATGTGCTACAAGGAGATGTGAAGTGATGTGCTACAAGGAGATGTGAGGTGATGTGCTACAAGATGTGAGGTGATGTGATACAAGGAGATGTGAGGTTATGTGCTACATGGAGATGTGAGGCGATGTACTACAAGGAGATGTGAGACGATGTGCTACAAGGAGATGTGAGCTGATGTGCTACAAGATGTGAGGTGATGTGGTACAAGGAGATGTGAGGCGATCTGCTACAAGGAGATGTGAGGTGATGTGCTACACGGAGATGTGCGGTGATCTGCTACATGGAGATGTGAGGCGATGTGCTACAAGGAGGTGTGCGGTGATGTGCTACATGGAGATGTGAAGTGATGTGATACATGGAGATGTGAGGCGATGTGCTACAAGGAGATGTGACTTGATGTGCTACATAGAGATGTGAGGTGATGTGCTACAAGTTGATGCGAGGTTACATGCTACAAGGAGATGTGAGGCGATGTGCTACATGGAGATGTGAGGTGATGTGCTACATGGAGATGTGAGGTGATGTGATACAAGGAGATGTGAGACGATGTGCTACAAGGAGATGTGAGGTGATGTGCTACAAGGAGATGTGAGGTGATATGCTACAAGGAGATGTGAGGTGATATGCTACAAGGAGATGTGAGGTAATGTGCTACAAGGAGATGTGAGGTGATGTGCTACAAGGAGATGTGAGGTGATGTGCTACAAGGAGATGTGAGGTGATGTGCTACAAGGAGATGTGCGGTGATGTGCTACATGGAGATGTGAGGCGATGTGCTACAAGGAGATGTGAAGCGATGTGCTACAAGGAGATGTGAGGTGATGTGCTACAAGGAGATGTGAGGTGATATGCTACAAGGAGATGTGAGGTGATATGCTACAAGGAGATGTGAGGTGATGTGCTACAAGGAGATGTGAGGCGATGTGCTACAAGGAGATGTGAGGTGATGTGCTACAAGGAGATGTGAGGTGATGTGCTACAAGGAGATGTGAGGTGATGTGCTTTAAGGAGATGTGAGGTGATGTGCTACAAGGAGATGTGAGGTGATGTGCTACAAGGAGATGTGAGGTGATGTGCTACAAGGAGATGTGAGGTGATGTGCTACAAGGAGAAGTGAGGTGATGTGCTACAAGGAGATGTGAGGCGATGTGCTACAAGGAGATGTGAGGTGATGTACTACAAGGAGATGTGAGGTGATCTGCTACAAGGAAATGTGAGGTAATGTACTACAAGGAGATGTGAGGTGATGTGCTACAAGGAGATGTGAGGCGATGTACTACAAGGAGATGTGAGGTGATATGCTACAAGGAGATGTGAGGTGATGTGCTACAAGGAGATGTGAGGTGATGTGCTACAAAGAGATGTGAGGCAATGTGCTACAAGGAGATGTGAGGTGATGTTCTACAAGGAGATTTGAGGTGATGTGCTACAAGGAGATGTGAGGTGATCTGCTACAAGGAGATGTGAGGTGATCTGCTACAAGGAGATGTGCGGTGATCTGCTACATGGAGATGTGAGGCGATGTGCTACTAGGAGATGTGAAGTGATGTGCTACAAGGAGATGTGAGGTGATGTGCTACAAGGAGATGTGAGGTGATCTGCTACAAGTAGATGTGAGGTGATCTGCTACCAGGAGATGTGAGGTGATCTGCTACATGGAGATGTGAGGCGATGTGCTACTAGGAGATGTGAAGTGATGTGCTACAAGGAGATGTGAGGTGATGTGCTACAAGGCGATGTGTTACAAGGAGATGCAAGGAGATGTGCTACAAGGAGATGTGAGGTGATGTGCTACAAGGAGAAGTGAGGTGATGTGCTACAAGGAGATGTGAGGCGATGTGCTACAAGGAGATGTGAGGTGATGTACTACAAGGAGATGTGAGGTGATCTGCTACAAGGAAATGTGAGGTAATGTACTACAAGGAGATGTGAGGTGATGTGCTACAAGGAGATGTGAGGCGATGTACTACAAGGAGATGTGAGGTGATATGCTACAAGGAGATGTGAGGTGATGTGCTACAAGGAGATGTGAGGTGATGTGCTACAAGGAGATGTGAGGCGATGTGCTACAAGGAGATGTGAGGTGATGTTCTACAAGGAGATTTGAGGTGATGTGCTACAAGGAGATGTGAGGTGATCTGCTACAAGGAGATGTGAGGTGATCTGCTACAAGGAGATGTGCGGTGATCTGCTACATGGAGATGTGAGGCGATGTGCTACTAGGAGATATGAAGTGATGTGCTACAAGGAGATGTGAGGTGATGTGCTACAAGGAGATGTGAGGTGATCTGCTACAAGGAGATGTGAGGTGATCTGCTACCAGGAGATGTGAGGTGATCTGCTACATGGAGATGTGAGGCGATGTGCTACTAGGAGATGTGAAGTGATGTGCTACAAGGAGATGTGAGGTGATGTGCTACAAGGCGATGTGTTACAAGGAGATGTAAGGAGATGTGCTACAAGGAGATGTGAGGTGATGTGCTACAAGGAGATGTGAGGTTAGTAGCACACAGCGCTCCACTCTGCATACTTTGCATGCTAGGGGTAGATCTGGCTAACTAAAGTGGTGAGGACGCTGTCTAACACTGGGAAAACATCTAGCTAACTATACAGGTGGGAAGGACCTACCTAATACAGGGGTTCTGCTGGCTATGTAACCTGGGGGGCTACCTAATCCTGGGGTACATCTGGTTATCTAACCTGCGGAGGAAGGCTGCCCAATACTGGGGGCACATCTGGCTAGCTATACTAGTGGGGGGCCTACCTAATACTGGGGGCTCATTTGGCTATCTAACCTGGTGAGGGGGGCTGCCTAATACTGGGGGCACACCTGGCTACCAATACTGCAATACTGGAGGGATACCTACTTAATACTTGCCCCACATCTGTTACCTACACTGGAAGGAGCACAAATGGGGGGGGGGGGGAATTGAGGTTGGCACTTTGGAATCTCCCCCTCTATTGTTAGGGAACCATGTCTCGGAATTGTCAACTGGCAGGGATTGGGACTTGGTCCCTTAGATGACCGTTCGGGCCAAGTTCTATACAGATGCAAGTTTCCCTGTTGGGAAGGAATTTTTGTTCCCTTTTAAGGCCAATTGGGCCAAACCTTTTCAGGTATTTTGCTTTCCTCTGGATCAGCTGGGATATGTGGTGGTGCAGTACAGGGTTGTTCAAATTATTATTTTTTTTTTTTTCTGGTTGAGATTGTTGGATTTTCTTTTTAACTGAACTATGTAACAATATAACAAACTCAGGCTGAGCAGCTGTTAAACGTTCTACTGGTGCTTCTATTATCATTTCACATCTTTCATGTTTTCCACCTGCCATGAAGGCATGGGGTGATGTGTCCTTCATTCTCTGTTGTGCACTAACAGATGTAACAGCCACCACAGTGATCCTGGGGGGAAGACTATTTATAATACAGATGACACACTCATTTGTAAGTTATACCATTCTTGCCTGGAATTCTGATTTATTATTATGCATTTATATAGCGCTTACATTTTCCATAGCCATGTCACTTACTCTCCCGCAGAGAAGCTCACAATCTAATCCTCACAGTACTCATTTTCTAATCTCCGTGTAAAGGTGGCCAAGCATGATGATATAGTCAAATACTTCAACTGTAACAATTTTTCACTATTTGATTGGAATACATAAGAACAATCAAATGACTTTTTTGTGTGCGAAAAATCATTTTTCTTGAATTTTATGCTAAATGGTCAAGGTGGAAAATTTTGATCATTTTTCAGAAAATTGAATAGTGTATGACAGTTTGAGAAATGATCGAGAAAAATGATTGAATGTTTTTTTATTTAAAAAATAACATAAAATAAAAAAGACTGAACCTTGCATGGCCGCTGAAGAGAAGCTTAGGGAACAAATCAGCTCACATACAGGTCTTTGAGACAAAGGAGGAAAGCAGAGTGCCAAGACAATGTGCAAACTCCATGCAGATCGTGTCCTGACTCAGGTTTGAACCTGAGACTCTGCTGTAAGACAAGAATGCTAGGCAACACACCACCACTAGAACATACTATGATCATTATGAAGGGAGTATTTTCTATGCAACATTCCCTGTGCTCTGTATTCTGGAGTCAGAACTGCTCCATTTAAATGCATGTACTTAAAGAGACACTGAAGCGAAAAAAAAATTATGATATTATGATTTGTATGTTTAGTACAGCTAAGAAATAAAACATTAAGATCAGATACATCAGTCTAATTGTTTCCAGTACAGGAAGAGTTAAGAAACTCCAGTTGTTATCTCTATGGAAAAAAGCCATTAAGCTCTACGACTTTCAAAGTCGTGGAGAGGGCTGTTATCTGACTTTTATTATCTCAACTGTTACTAAACAAATTCCTTTTTTTCTGACAGAGGAGAGGTCATTAGTTCACAGACTGCTATGAAAGAATCATTTTGAATGCTGAGTGTTGTGTAATCTGCACATATTATAGAATGATGCAATGTTAGAAAAAACACTATATACCTGAAAATAAAAATATGAGAATATTTTCTTTGCTGCTAATCTTCTAGTAATTATTCATAGTACACAACCAATTCATTATATCATATATTTTTTTTTGCTTCAGTGTCTCTTTAAGGCCCGGGGCCCACTACGAGTGGTTTCCCGATTTCAGAAACAGCTTGTGATTTCAGAATTGCGAAAGTCCCACCAGTAGCGGCTCCAGATAATAACATCTCAAGCAGAGCTTAGATGATTTTGAGAAGAGCAGATTGTCCAAGTGATGGTGCTATTATTGAAGAAAATTTACCTACAGATGTACTTGGCTAGTTTGCTGACATAGCAAGGAAATGAACAGCGCTATTTAAAAACAGATAAGTGCCTACCTGCAAGAGAGTGCAAGCCCCACTTGTGGGATAAAATACACACCTAGCATACACATGACCTGTCTACCACTGAAGGATGTTGGTTTCCTGTAACAGCTTGCATGCAACTTGTTAGGTACTCGTCCCTCCCACTGCGGAGAAGTCATCCTTGATGGTTGGGGACCCCCCTGAGGAAGGCATACAGCCGAAACTCGAGTCGGGAGAGGAGTCTACGTGTTTTATTACGTGCAATAAACAAGCTCTGCTTTTAGTAAGTGATTCCTAAGCGGTGGCCACTCATTTCGCTACTCTCTGCACTATATGTTGCCTATCTCTTTTTTAGGCTGTCCGGTGCGATTTTATTGGCGCACGGAACTACATTGCAGTGCAGCACGCACCCTACTGGCAGTAGGGCTGGACGGACCGGAAACAGGAAGTGGTAGAGCGAGCTAGCTCTTATCCCCCGCTGCTGTGATATCGGGATTACTTGAAATACAGAGATCGGGATTACAGCAAGTATTTGGGCAGCTAGATGTAACCTCTATTAAGGTACTGTACTGTCATCTGCTTATATCTCGAGTGAGCTTGCATAGCCCGGGGCAAGTTCCACACCCCTTTTTGCGCTGAGGTACTATACACATTTTCCCCTTCATCATTGGGTCTGAGCCAACCCCACCTCTAGCAGCAACACATTCATCCACACAAGCGCAAACTTTTTCCTTTTTTTATAGCCTGGGTGCGGCTAACCAAGTAAAATTGAAAATTGCGCAAAAGGTGGATCAGCGCATCACCAGGCCGCCTCCGAATGGCCTCCAATCAGAGGTGCGCTGAGCCCCCCCCAGAAACTGCAAACGCACCTTGAACCCAAACAGAAGCTCTGCATATACACTAAAAGCAAAGCTGTTAAGTAGGAGTAGCTGACCAAAAATGAATTAAATTAGTACATAGCAAGGAAATGAACAGCGCTACTTAAAAACAGATAAGTGCCTACATGCAAGAGAGTGCAAGCCCCACTTGTGGGATAAAATACACACCTAGCATACACATGACCTGTCTACCACTGAAGGATGTTGGTTTCCTGTAACAGCTAGCATGCAACTTGTTAAAGAGACACTGAAGCGAGAATAATTCTCGCTTCAGAGCTCATGCTAAACCGCCGCTATCCCGCGGCTAAACAGGGGTCCCTTCACCCCCCCCCCCCCCCCCTCGCAAAATCAACTACCAAATTGGTCGTAGATTTTGCTGCTCCTAGAGGCAGGGCTAACGGCTGCAGCCCTGCCTCTAGTCGCGTCTATTAGCGGCGCAACACCGCCTCTCCTCCGCCCCTCTCAGTGAAGGAAGACTGAGAGGGGCGGGGGAGAGGCAGAGATACGCGCTGACAGACGCGCGTGGGGTAGGGCTGCGGCGGTTAGCCCTGCCTCAACCAGGAAGAGATCCCCGGCTGCTCGCAGGGGATTTGTGAGGTGAGGGACCCCCCGTTTAGCGGCACGATATCGGCGGTTTAGCAGGGGCACACGTGCCCCTGCTAACTATGAGCTCTGAAGCGAGAATAAATCTCGCTTCAGAGTCTCTTTAAAGAGACACTGAAGCGAGACTAAATCTCGCTTCAGGTCTTATATATAGCAGGGGCACCCGCGGCTTAACGGGGGTCCCTTCACCCCCAACCCACCCCCCGCAAAAGTTGGTCGTAAAATGGTCGCTGGTAATCTTCTTCCTGGAGGCAGGGCTAACGGCTGCAGCCCTGCCTCCCAGCGCGTCTATCAGACGCGCATCGCCGCCTCTCCCCCGCCCTTCTCAGTGAAGGAAGACTGAGAGAGGCGGGGGAGAGGCGGAGATACACGTCTGACAGACGCGCATGGGGCAGGGCTGCGGCGGTTAGCCCTGCCCCAACCAGGAAGCGCTCCCCTGCTGCACGGAGGGGGTTTGGGGGGACAGGGACCCCCGTTAAGCCGCGCTATAGCGGCGTTTTAGCAGGGGCACGCATGCCCCTGCTAGCTATGAGGTCTGAAGCGAGATCTATTCTCGCTTCAGACTCTCTTTAAGCACTAGTCCCTCCCACTGCGGAGAAGTCATCCTTGATGGGAGGGGACCTAGTTTGCTGACATGCTTTCAACCTTACTGGCTAACTCCTCCTGTGTGGACAGATCACAGACAAATCATTTCAGCCCCCAGCCTGTGTCTCACAACTTTACAAGCAAGTGGAGGGGGAAGAGGCAGGAGGGAGAGAAACACTGTGTGTATAATTCCTTATCTTAGTAGCTAAGTATTGCTGGAGAGTAGAGCTTGTATTTTACAGATAGGAAGTTTTGAAGCAGAATTATTAACCTGATACAAAACTTCCTGTCTGTAAAATATAAGCTTTAGTTTAGTAAGCTTTCAACTTGTAAGCCTTCTTCAGACTCTATTCCTGTTGACCAGCAATGTTAGAACATACAATCAGAAGGAGGTAGAGAGATTTGTTTTGGAAACATAAGTGTCATCCAGATACATTAATTACAAGGGATCTTGCAAGGATTGTGAGGCATTCATGGCAAATACATAAAATCCTTGGATTACTTAATGCCTGCATAGACTCAGGCTGACATGGAGTTTTTACAGATCCTATCCTGTTCAGTGTGTGCTGCTGTTGCCTGGAAACAGTTAACTGTATGTTACTGAGCAGGAGGGGGCACTCGGGGGGGGGGGGGGGGCACAGTGAATACCGGGGGTGGGGGTAGTGCCTCAGTGTGCCCCAGTGTAGTGCCGCCCATGAGTCCCACGATTGTAAACGCAATTCTTGCAGCAATTGAGATTTGACCCTGCATCCCTTGGATGCAATCGCTCCAAAATCACTCCAGAAATCTTGCACGCAGCACTTTTGTAATTGCTACGTGACCGCAAAGCAGCAGTTGAACCATTCTCATAGGGTTCCACTGTTGCAGCTCTTTGCAGAAGTGCCCGGGCCCTCAGAGCTGAAATTGCATTCGATTTAATTAAGACCGCACAGACAGGGGCCTGCACTAAGATTACACACTTGGCTGTGAAAATTCAGCTTTGATCTTCTCAGAATAGGATCTTCACATGCTACGTTTTAGGGAGAGGAATGGTGTTTAGCTGTAGGGAGTGTTCAGAAAGATTTAGGAGATGCAAAACATACATTTTCAGCTCTTGCAGACAAAGCTTCTGCAGGCAGTCACCACGACAGATTGCAACAAACATGCTACTGAGATGTTAGAGCCAGGGGCGTTGCTAGCCCCAAAGATCAGTGGCACGTGCCCTGGATCTGTTCTGGGGTGCCCTGGATGTCCCCAGGCAGAGTCAGCTGTGGGGCCTCAATGGCGGGCAAGCTGGGAGCTGTGGTCCATCAATCGGGGGGTATGCTGGATGCTGTGGTGCCTCTATGTGGGCATACTGGCTTGAAAGAAAGAGGGAGAACCGAGAGCCCAATATGGTCTAGTATGTTAATAAGGTGATGTCTGATGCAAACACACACAATGATTATACTCACAAGGACGGGTCGCCTCCAAGGCCACCACTAGATAAGCAGGAGGGGAGAATTGTAACTTGACCCCGCTCAGGGTTAAGAAGTCGCTCTCTGTAGATAGAAGGAAATGGGAATACACCCCATCCACCCAGGGTGGACTCAACAATTATGTGGTATAACAACAGAGGCGCCAAGTAGAGTAAAATGAGTTAAAATTGTTAAAAAGGGGGAAGTGGGTGGACTCACCTCCCTTCTGAAAAAATGGCCAGACAACGGACAGGTTACTTCAAGTTTAAAGTAACATTTATGAGCTCCAAAAGTGCAACGCGTTTCATGGGTAACAGTCCCGCTTCTTCAGGCAAACAATTTTTGGAGGGAGCAAAGTCGGGTCAAGAGCCAGATATAGCGCCTCTGTCCGACAGTTGTCTGGCCATTTTTTCAGAAGGGAGGTGAGTCCACCCCCTTCCCCCTTTTTAACAATTTTAACTAATTTTACTCTACTTGGCGCCTCTTTTTTATACCACATAACTATGTGGGCATACTGGGTGCTGTGGTGCCATGCTGGGCACTGTGATGCATTTATGGGGGCATGCAGGAAGCTGTGGTTCTTCTATGGGGAATGCTGGGAGTTGTGGTGCCTGAATGGGAGCATGCTGGGAGGGGGTCCACTAGAAGGTCAGGGAAAGCTATGAGGAAACTGCCAGATAACCTGGCAACAGGCCAGCCCAGCCAGCAGAAAGCCAGAGCAGCCAGCACAGAAGCCAGGAAACTGCCTAGTTATGTTTAAGTGACACTGCCTAGTTATGTTTAAGTGACACTGCCTATTTATGTGATATGCTGTATTTTTTTTTTTGTATTAATAGAGAGGGTGCTTCATCCAACATTGTGCTGGGCAGGCCTACTAAGACCACTGTTAAGTTCATGTAAATTTGGCTCCACCCATGGCCACACCCACATGCTGGTGCTTGGCCACACCCATTTTCTGTCTGGAGTGCCCAAAAGAGCCCCAGATCTCTTCGGATCCTAGCAACGCCCCTGGTTAGAGCCATATTTACCAATGGAGTAATTACATTGACACTGAACTTATTATTATTGAAACAGAGGTGCCAGTACAGGATAAAATATATTAAAAAAACAGTTTAAAAAGAGAGGCAGTGGTGGATTTACCTGCCTATAGAAGACTCGATCTATCAATATCAGATAAGAACAAATATTTATTGATCACTCCAACAATGCAACGCATTTCACAGGTTTATAGCCCGCTTCATCAGGCAAATAAAAAACGAGTAACTGTAATCTGTTGAACACAATAGAACAAAAGCGAATAATTAAGGTAGACTGAGTTAATTATTATGGTCCTATCGTGTTGCTTTAATTTGCTAACCCTAACTACAAAATTTTACTATGGAATAACAGACAATTGTGTTATACCCAGGACAGATTTACCAAGTCATTAATATTTTCCAATTATCTCCAGCCCTGAAGAAGCTCAGTAATTCTAGGGTTAAATGGAGTGTATTTCCTTAATAAATGTTCCTTTATTTGCAGCACAATGATTTTAAACAGTGCTGGGCCGAAATTACGCATTAGCGTAATTACGCATCGTAATTCACTACAAATGCACCGTAAGCGTTATGTGTAAGGTTACGGTATTACGCGTAACTAATTACGCGTAGACCGTGGGTTACGTTTTTACGCGTAACAAATTACGCGTAAGACAGTAAACTCCCATTGAAATTACACAGTCTGCCGTAATCGCGTAATATTACGCTCCCGTATAATATAAAAAAGCCGCCGACTTTAAGGGTTAATAGCAAAGCCCCTTAAGTGCTAAGAGCCTCAAATTTGGAGAATATATTAAGGAGATCAGAAGGAATAAGAGGAACATTTTTTTTTTCAAAAAGACCTTATAGTTTTTGAGAAAATCGATGTTAAAGTTTCAAAGGAAAAATATATACATTTAAAAACCCGCCGACTTTAACGGTTAATAGCAAAGCCTGCTTAAAATTTAGAAACACCAAATTCACAGGGTATATTAAGGGGATCAGTGGGAATAAGAGGAAAAAAATTTTTTTCAAAAAGACCTTATAGTTTTTGAGAAAATCGATTTTTAAGTTTCAAGGGCAAAAATGTCTTTTAAATGCGGAAAATGTCAGTTTTTTTTGCACAGGTAACAATAGTGTTTTATTTTCATAGATTCCCCCAAGTGGGAAGAGTTTTACTTACTTCGTTCTGAGTGTGGGAAATATTGAAAAAAAAACGACGTGGGGTCCCCCCTCCCAGACCTCTTTAACCCCTTGTCCCCCATGCAGACTGGGATAGCCAGAATGCGGAGCACCGGCCGCGTGGGGCTCCGCACCCTGACTATACCAGCCCGCATGGTCCATGGATTGGGGGGTCTCGGAAGGGGAGGGGCAGCCAAGCTTTCCCCTCCCCCTCCGAGCCCTTGTCCAATCCAAGGACAAGGGGCTCTTCTCCACCTCCGATGGGCGGTGGAGGTGGAGGCCGCGATTTCCTGGGGGGGAGGGGGTGGTTCATGGTGGCATCTGGGAGTCCCCTTTAAAAAGGGGTCCCCCAGATGCCCACCCCCCCCTCCCAGGAGAAATGAGTATAGAGGTACTTGTACCCCTTACCCATTTCCTTTAAGAGTTAAAAGTAAATAAACACACAAACACATAGAAAAAGTATTTTAATTGAACAAAAAACATAACCACGAAAAAAGTCCTTTAATATTCTTAATTAACCATTAATACTTACCTGTCCCTTTAAAAGCCAGTTCCCACGCAATATCCTCGGAAATATACTAATCAGTTACAATGTAACAAAGTTATTACAATGTAACAACTTTGTTACTTTGTAACACCACCGCACCCGACGTCACTCGCCGCTCACCCGCCGGCCGCCGCATACACGCTAAGTCCCCGCCGGCTCCCGCCGTCCACTCCGCCCACACCTGTCTGTCACCCATATACATGCTGGCACCCATGGGTGCCAGCATGTATATAGGTGACATGTGGGAGAGGCGGGGAGGGCAGCGGAGTCGGCGGGGACTTAGTGTCCCTTCACCCGACAGAGCTCTGAGCTATAGCTCAGAGCTCTCGAAAGCATCTTTGTATTTGGGCTCCAAGGAGCCCCATTGGTCCTTAGCAGACCAATGGGGTTCCTTCAAATCAGAAGGAACCCCATTGGTCTGCTAAGGACCAATGGGGCTCCTTGGAGCCCAAATACAAAGATGCTTTCGAGAGCTCTGAGCTATAGCTCAGAGCTCTGTCGGGTGAAGGGACGCTAAGTCCCCGCCGGCTCCGCTGCCCTCCCCGCCTCTCCCACATGTCACCTATATACATGCTGGCACCCATGGGTGCCAGCATGTATATGGGTGACAGGTGTGGGCGGAGTGGACGGCGGGAGCCGGCGGGGACTTAGCGTGTATGCGGCGGCCGGCGGGTGAGCGGCGAGTGACGTCGGGTGCGGTGGTGTTACAAAGTAACAAAGTTGTTACATTGTAATAACTTTGTTACATTGTAACTGATTAGTATATTTCCGAGGATATTGCGTGGGAACTGGCTTTTAATGGGACAGGTAAGTATTAATGGTTAATTAAGAATATTAAAGGACTTTTTTCGTGGTTATGTTTTTTGTTCAATTAAAATACTTTTTCTATGTGTTTGTGTGTTTATTTACTTTTAACTTTTAAAGGAAATGGGTAAGGGGTACAAGTACCTCTATACTCATTTCTCCTGGGAGGGGGGGTGGGCATCTGGGGGACCCCTTTTTAAAGGGGACTCCCAGATGCCACCATGAACCACCCCCCAGGAAATCGCGGCCTCCACCTCCACCGCCCATCGGAGGTGGAGAAAAGCCCCTTGTCCTTGGATTGGACAAGGGCTCAGAGGGGGAGGGGAAAGCTTGGCTGCCCCTCCCCTTCCGAGACCCCCCAATCCATGGACCATGCGGGCTGGTATAGTCAGGGTGCGGAGCCCCACACGGCCGGTGCTCCGCATTCTGGCTATCCCAGTCTGCATGGGGGACAAGGGGTTAAAGAGGTCTGGGAGGGGGGACCCCACGTCGTTTTTTTTTTCAATATTTCCCACACTCAGAACGAAGTAAGTAAAACTCTTCCCACTTGGGGGAATCTATGAAAATAAAACACTATTGTTACCTGTGCAAAAAAAACTGACATTTTCCGCATTTAAAAGACATTTTGCCCTTGAAACTTAAAAATCGATTTTCTCAAAAACTATAAGGTCTTTTTGAAAAAAAAAATTTTCCTCTTATTCCCACTTATCCCCTTAATATACCCTGTGAATTTGGTGTTTCTAAATTTTAAGCAGGCTTTGCTATTAACCGTTAAAGTCAGCGGGTTTTTAAATGTATATATTTTTCCTTTGAAACTTTAACATCGATTTTCCCAAAAACTATAAGGTCTTTTTGAAAAAAAAATTTTTCCTCTTATTCCTTCTGATCTCCTTAATATATTCTCCAAATTTGAGGCTCTTAGCACTTAAGGGGGCTTTGCTATTAACCCTTAAAGTCGGCGGCTACCTAACATTGATCCATGCGTCAACTTTTCCGCTTGGCAGCATGACCTTACGCATTAATTGCTAGTAGGAATTTACGCGTAAGCCTATAACGTAACAACCTGAATTACGGTATTCTTACGCG
This sequence comes from Hyperolius riggenbachi, assembly GCF_040937935.1. Classification (NCBI taxonomy): domain Eukaryota; kingdom Metazoa; phylum Chordata; class Amphibia; order Anura; family Hyperoliidae; genus Hyperolius; species Hyperolius riggenbachi. The sequence goes on from NC_090653.1 coordinate 76,350,690, forward strand.
TAATTGCGTAAGGGCAATGCGTAATTACAGACATGCACCGAAATTGAATGTCTATGCTGTAAGCGTAATTTCGTAATGCGTAATAGCGTAAAATTACGCGTCATGATCCGTAAGCGTAGCTTTTTCCATTACGACCAACACTGATTTTAAATGATGCAGCAGTCATCAAGAAGTTAAATCTATTGATTAGCCTGTTTTAAAGTATTTAAAGTGGAACTAACCTCAGAATTCCCTCTCTACTCCAAAAGATTAGCCACTGCATGACAACCTTTATAAAAAAAAAATCTTACAATTTATGGAAATCCTGAGAAAAAAAACTAAAATTTACATCATGGATTCACTTTGCAAGGAGCACTGAAGGGGTTAAGCCTTAATGTTTACTATACAGCAAAAGCCATCCAGGCAGTTTTTTCCCCAGCTGCTTATAAGAACTAATTAGACACTTTGATCTGGCTAAGCGAACACAGAAGCACAAGCACGGAGCAGTGGATTTATGCAGCAACTATCTGTGGAATAAATACTTTTCATTATGTGCTGTGCAAGAGTTCATCTCCACTTTAAAGAGAACCCAAGGCGTTTTTGTTTTTTAAATCTTAATAGGGCACAGGGGCATGTTCTGTGCACAAATGCCTCTGTGTCCTCCTATTGCCGCCGTTAGTCCCCCCAGGCTCTGCTGTCCCCCAAGAAAAATAGCACCATGCTACCGACAAGCAGATTGTCGCTAGCCTTCTAATTACCTGCAGCCTGTCAATCAGCTTCTCCTCTTTCACCTCCTCTATTGCAAGGCTCCCCCACCTCTGTCCCCTCGCTGCCCGCCTCCATGAGCTTCCTTCAATCGGAAGCTAAGCCGTGACCCAGGAAGTACTAACAGGACAGAACAGGAGTAAGCACTTATTGCTGGCAATGCCTTTTGAAAGCAGCAGCCTCTGAATATGCTGCATGGACTGGCCTTGGGTCTGGCCTCCAATATAATTTTCCATTGTCTTCCGTCAGCTGGTGCCCAACCTTATATGATGAAGCGACCCTTTGCCCAAGTCCGTACAGACAACCCAGTGACCTTCACCACAGGAATGAACATGGGTGTGATTGAGCCTGGCGATGACTGTGGGCTTCGCTGTGAACTTAGGTGTATCCAGACTGAACGTGTTCTGCCACTGAGCTGACAGGGAGCGTTCCACGATGAATAACGAGCCGCGGTGGCAAAAACCAGTCAGGTTGACAGGCAAAATTAATGGCTTACTCTTAAAATTCACTCGGCAAGCTGAAGGTCACACCTTAGAAAGTGTCATTAAGAGACAAGAGGTGCAGATTTTGGAGGCGATAATGTGTAGGAATCATGCATGGAGAGTAGGATGTGACCAGAAGAATTAATCCTATCAACTGCAAAATGATTATCGCAATGGATTACAGAGACCAGATGAGTGATTTTTTTCCATTAGCGGTGTCACTTCTATTTTGCCTACACCATAGGTTCTTGCGAAAGTTCCTTACACAAGACTCATCACTTTTATCCGTGAAGGCCAAAGGATAGGAGATTGTATTTATCACAAAGAAAGGCAGCAGATAAACTGGGGTCAGAATCAAGCTAAATGACTTGCTCTTTAGGACTATCTTGTATGTTATGTGTACTTTTCCATCCTTCTAACCCCATGACAGGTGTGTTGAATATAGATGTCTCATAGGGGGTGGGCAAATGGGAGGTGTCCGGCACCAGCACCAGGTAAACATAACAACAATTGTCAGAGGGTTCTGTAGCTCCGCAGACTGCTGAAGTGGAGGCATCTGACATCACTGAAATTCTGTGCGCACAGTAGAATGTCACCAGATAAGGCTGATAGGATCAGAAATACAGGTAGTCTCCGACTTACGAATGCCCGACTTACGAACGACCCGCCGATACGAACGGCGTGGAATCTGTGTTTCCATGGGAACAAGTAAAAAAAAATTTCAAATTGGACTTATAGTTTTTGAGAAAATCGATTTTAAAAAATTCTAAGGAAAAATGGCTTTTAAACTTGTATAAGCAGGTACAGAGGGCAGATGTGACACAGAGGGGGACACTGGAGTGGAGGCACAGGGGGGCACAGAGGAGGTACAGGGGACAGAGATGGCACAGCGTTCCGACTTAAAGAGACACTGAAGCGAGACTAAATCTCGCTTCAGCTCTCATATATAGCAGGGGCACGTGTGCCCCTGCTAAAACGCCGCTATCCCGCGGCTAAACGGGGGTCCCTTCACCCCCAACCCACCCCCCGCAAAAGTTGGTTGCAAAGTTGGCCGTGAACTTTGCTTCTTGGAGGCAAGGGCTAACGGCCGCAGCCCTGCCTCCAGTCACGTCTATCAGACGCGCATCGCCGCCTCTCCCCCGCCCCTCTCAGTGAAGACTGAAAGGGGCGGGGTAGAGGCGGAGATACGTGCTGACAGACGCGTGTGGGGCAGGGCTGCGGCGGTTAGCCCTGCCCCAATGCGGAAGCGCTCCCCCGCATTACGGAGGGGATTTGGGGGGACAGGGACCCCCGTTAATCCGCGCTATAGCGGCGTTTTAGCAGGGGCACACGTGCCCCTGCTATATATGAGGTCTGAAGCGAGATCTATTCTCGCTTCAGACTCTCTTTAAGAACAGATTGAGGTTAAGAACGAACCTAAAGTCCCTATCTCGTTCATTAACCGGGGACTACCTGTAGTCACTTTGATTGGTGAATTATAGTTGTAAAACTTAAAAAGCTTAAAAGCTAACCTAAATTAACATAAAATAAAAGGAATAGTGAGGGCTGGTAACCACTAGACCGCTTTTTGGCTGGTTTTTGGTATCGCAGACAATCACTGGCAATTCCAAAAACCGCTTAGGGCTAATCGCAATCGCTGGGCATGTAGCATTTTGGTCATGTTTGTGCTCTAATTCAAAGCATACAAGTGCTACAAAATCGCTTTTCAACAATTTAGTGACTGAATGGGTTTTTAAAAAAAAAAAAAGTTTATTATACTTACCAAGTGTCCCGATGTTCGACTGCTGCCCATAGCCCCACCCCCTAGCAGAAGATCTCACAGGTGCTTCTCTGATTGGAGCTAGAGAAGCACCTATGACCTTTTCTGCTAGGGGGCGCGGCTACAGGTGGAAGCCAGACATCGGGACACCAGGTAAGTATAATAAAGTTTATTTAAACAGAAAAAATAAGGAAATGTAAGTTTGTTATCTGTTCAAAATGCCACGAATCACAATTGTCCCAGAAATATATGCACACAGCACTTGCGCAATTTAAAAGCACTGAAGCGATTGCTAAAGGGTCTCAGGCATGAGGCTGAGTTATACAGAAACATAATTATCATTCCCTGTAATCCTTCTTTTTAACAAAATCTCTTTGTCCCACTTTACCCTTTAAATGTCCTTCTTTCGAGACTAATGTAGAGATCTGTATATGGCTATGTTCACAGCAGGCGTTGCGTTTCTTATAACATCAGGATCCAATGTAACAGATTAGGAAAGCAGTGCCGGGAGTTATCTACGCATTGTGTACCATACAGTGAAGTACAGTGAAGCATACCGTCAAAAGCATGCTTCACTGTCACTGTTAACATACAAATTTGGTGGTAATGCACTGCATGCAGTGTGTCCCCATGCCACACAAAGTTACACTGCACCACACCTACAGTGTAACAAGCCGCATTACAAAACAGCTGTTATGCTGCACCCCAATGCACCACAGTGAACGTAGCCTAAATATATTTATTGTGTAATTACCACAAATGTTTTTACTTTACATCAGTGGCGTACCTAGGGCATTTGGCACCCGGTGCTGGGTATTAAAAGACACCCCCCCTTTTAAAAAGGGCGTGGCCACAACCGGCAAAAATGTGGGCGTGGTCATGACCGGATGAGGGCGGAGCTAACTGTAATTTAAAGTATTAGCTAGTATAGTTGCCCCCAGTATAGCTAGTACAGTTGCCCCCAGTATAGCTAGTATAGTTGCCCCAGTATAGCTAGTATAGCTGCCCCCAGAGCTGCCCCCAGTATAGCTAGTATAGTTGCCCCAGTATAGCTAGTATAGCTGCCCCCAGAGCTGCCCCAGTATAGCTAGTATAGTTGCCCCAGTATAGCTAGTATAGTTGCCCGCAGTATAGCTAGTATAGTTGCCCCCAGTATAGCTAGTATAGTTGCCCCAGTATAGGTAGTATAGTTGCACCAGTATAGTTAGTATAGTTGCCCCAGTATAGCTAGTTTAGTTGCCCCCAGTATAGTTGCCCCAGTATAGCTAGTATAGATGCCCCCAGTATAGTTGCCCCCACTATAGCTAGTATAGTTGCCCCCAGTATAGCTGCCCCCACTATAGCTAGTATAGATGCCCCCAGTATAGCTAGTATAGTTGCCCCAGTATAGCTGCCCCCAGTATAGTTGCCCCAGTATAGCTAGTATAGATGCCCCCAGTATAGCTAGTTTAGTTGCCCCCAGTATAGTTGCCCCAGTATAGCTAGTATAGATGCCCCCAGTATAGTTGCCCCCACTATAGCTAGTATAGTTGCCCCCAGTATAGCTAGTATAGCTGCCCCCACTATAGCTAGTATAGATGCCCCCAGTATAGCTAGTATAGTTGCCCCAGTATAGCTGCCCCCAGTATAGTTGCCCCAGTATAGCTAGTATAGATGCCCCCAGTATAGCTAGTTTAGTTGCCCCCTGTATAGTTGCCCCAGTATAGCTAGTATAGTTGCCCCCAGTATAGCTGCCCCCAGTATAGCTGCCCCAGTATAGCTAGTATAGCTGCCCCCACTATAGCTAGTATAGATGCCACCAGTATAGCTAGTATAGATGCCCCCAGTATAGCTAGTTTAGTTGCCCCCAGTATAGCTAGTTTAGTTGCCCCAGTATAGCTGCCCCCAGTATAGTTGCCCCAGTATAGCTAGTATAGATGCCCCCAGTATAGCTAGTTTAGTTGCCCCCAGTATAGTTGCCCCAGTATAGCTAGTATAGTTGCCCCCAGTATAGCTGCCCCCAGTATAGCTAGTATAGCTGCCCCCACTATAGCTAGTATAGATGCCACCAGTATAGCTAGTATAGATGCCCCCAGTATAGCTAGTATAGATGCCCCCAGTATAGCTAGTTTAGTTGCCCCCAGTATAGCTAGTTTAGTTGCCCCTGTATAGCTGCTCCGGGAGGGGTGAAGCAGCGCTAGAAGGAGGGGCAGTGGGGGCAGCGGCGGGGAGGGGGGAAAAGATCCCCCCCTCCCTCACCTGGGACCCCTCCTTCTGCCTCTCTCCCCCTCCAAATGACAGCGTAGGCAGCGGGCAACTTACAGGCAGGGCGGGCGGGCAGAGACTACTTACTTTACTTCTGCGTTCCAGCAGCTGGAGCGCTCCGTCGCCGTCACGTGCCTCTTCTCCGCCTCCAATGCTGTGACACGCATTGGAGGCGGAGAAGAGGCACGTGACGGCGACCCAGCGTTCCAGCTGCTGGAACGCAGAAGTAAAGTGAGTAGTGTCTGCCCGCCCGCCCTGCTTGTAAGTTGCCCGCAATGCCCGCTGTCATTTGGAGGGGAAGAGAGGCGGAAGGAGAGGACCCAGGTGAGGGAGGGGGGGGATCTTTCCCCCCTCCCCGCCGCTATCCCTGTCACCCCTCCTTCCAGCGCTGCTCTTCCCCTTCTGCACTGTTGCAATGGGGGGTCGTGGCGACACCCCCCTGGCTGGCTGTCACCCGGTGCGCCACGCCCCCCTGCGCCCTATTGTAGGAACGCTACTGCTTTACATGTAACCTCTAAATCATAGCATTACTTATTTTAAAGTGCAGTCATTTTTTCAGTACTCCTTAGCAACGTCTGTAGCATCTGTGGGGGTGGGGGGGGGGGGTGGGGGGTGGTCATAATGACTGGTCTTGTTGTGGGGAAGGATGGGGGAGTACTCTGTTTATTTCCTGTTACAAAAAGTTGGGAGGTATGCAGGAGGTAGAGCCACATGAGACAGCTGTCTGTAATAACATGATTGCTTTTTCTACACACCAATCCTATTAAATATACATTTATACACAATCGCTTAAGCACACATCTTAATCCATATAAAAAGTCCACATAGACATCAATCAGGAGTTCTCAAATGCCGTTCTCATATGCAATTTCTTGATCTCTTGTGCCACCATCACCATGGACACCCAACAGTAAACAGACTCACCAGATGTATTGGCCACTGCTAGACTGGCCAACCATGCACAAATCCAGGAGCCTCAGTACTTCAGGATCCTGGTACCGCTGTGATGTGGCCTCTGTACACAGAGAAGTAACAGACTGAGCCCCGGGCAGGAGGTACTCTGCATGGATAATGTGGAGGATGATGGTGGTCTAAAAGGACAGCATCACAGCGGTACCAGGATCCTGAAGTACTGAGGCTCCTGGATTTGTGCATGGTTGGCCAGTCTAGCAGTGGCCAATACATCTGGTGAGTCTGATTACTGTTGGGTGTCCATGGTGATGGTGGCACAAGAGATCAAGAAATTGCATATGAGAGCGGCATTTGAGAACTCCTGATTGATGTCTATGTGGACTTTTTATATGGATTAGGATGTGCGCTTAAGCGATTGTGTATAAATTAAAAAAAAAGTGGGGGGGAAAGGCTGCGCTTCCCTAAACACATGTTGCAATTGAATGGTTAATCGCACAGGCATACACCGCCTCTGCTCCCAGCCCCTCTTCCTGAGTTTCCTGGTTGCATAATAAGTAGTAGCAGATTTGCAGATGATTTGCATCTGAAGTGAATGTAAAGTGTGCAGAAAATCTATTTAGGTGCTTCACACTGAGCTGGTGGTCATTTCAGATGCAGCCTTAGTGGTATGCGCTGGCGTTTTCCTCGCGATTGTGTATAAATGTTTAGGTCTTGCCGGACCTTGTGGTAGCGCACTCCGTTGGGACTTTTACAGTTTAATTTCGTAGCAGCTATAGCGCTTTGATATTATTTTATATATTTTTATAAATCCTATTAAATAACTCAGCACACAGCTGCAAAGTGAAACATTCCCTAAGATAAAAATATTATTATCTTTTATAATCTTCTCGCAGATTAACAAAATTTCCACTTGAATAAATCCATTACCCACACATGTTAGATATTTATTGACCCTTGTACATATAGCGTGTCACATTACCAGAGGCGTATCTAGAGGGGTGAAGGCATGGCTTGTGCCATGGGCACCACAGCACCATGGGCGCCATGGCTGCCTTCTCCACCCTCATGCTTCAGCCCCATACTGAAGGATGCCTCTCAGGCATATGTACCTGCTCTTATACTGGAGGACATCTCTCACTACCTATACTGGGAGGGTCTACTTATACTGGGGAGGCACCTGCCAAATCTATACTGAGGGGGCTAGTTATAATGAGGGGAACCTCATTACCTATACTGAGGGACTACTTATACTGGGGGGATAACTCTTACTACTTATGCTAAAGGAGGCTATTTATACTGGGGAGACATCTCTAACTACATATACTGGGAGGGCAATGTAAACATTGGTCTACTTATACTGGGTGAACTACCCTTTGGCTACCTATACTAGGGTGCTACCTCTGGTTACTTTTACTTGGGGGTTAACTCTAGCAACCTATACTGGGGAGACTTGTATCAATTCAAGAAAATAAGCTGTTATTATGGGACAAGGTGGTTTGATGGGGTAAGGGGGGGGGGGGGCGCAATTTCAGTGTTTGCCATAGGCGCTATGTCACCCAGATACGCCCCTGCACATTGACCTTCCCCACTGCTGATCATTGCAGTGGCCATAGTTCTCAGGGAGACAGGCCACAGTGCCCATGGTGTAATGAAAGTGGTCCAGCCGATACAGAAGCTGAAGCACATTTTTGAGTGTTGCAAGTGATACTCCATGGGAGTCAATGGCACCGCAAACATACTTTATAGATGGCTGTGGTAGTGGTGCGGCCCATATGCGCAAATTTGCGGGCATTGCCGTTACGTACTTAATTTCAGACAGTAAGTACCTCACTAAGCAGGGGATGGGGATATGTAGATTTTCCTGTCAGCGCAGTCTGCCGCAGGGACCAATCTGCATGCAGTGGTACGGTGAGATGTGGTAGCTCTTTTCCGCCACTCGCAAATCGCACCGCACATATGTGCACCCAGCCTCAGTCATTTCAGATGTCAGTGAAGCATGTGCAGGTTGTACTACTATTGTCAGCAGTCTGCCTCTTACCCATCCACTGAGTTGGATAACGCTCAGCAAAGTGCTACTGTTGTTTCCTCTGTGAACTGCAGTGGTATGCCTCCCCCTCTCTATAGGCCATAATGGGCTGCTCCCAAGAGATCTAGACAACCAATCTGTTCACTGATCCTGAGTAAATGGTTACCTGAAACAATCGTGCAAAATGATTTCAGGCAACACTTATTTAGTGCATGCCCTGAGGTGCCATCACTTTATTACAGAACTACATGCTCAAGCATGCCCAGTGCTCCCCACAGCAGGCGCTCCTCACGTCATAATGAATGCAGCCCTTCCTGTCTGCTACGGTAATGAGAAACCTTGATAGAGGCCGCTTATGAAAGACAATGTTCCCTAAAATGACTGCAGCAATGAACATTAGAAGAATGCTGCCGTGCCAACGGGATTCTGTGGCGGCTCAGACAATTCCTATTATTTCAGCTAATTAAGAGTAAATTATTTTCAGAGGGGAGGGCCTATTCTAATATATCACGCAGCTCCGCAGGGCTATGAATAAGCATCGCACCTCTCCTCTCTCCCACAGATGGATAAACAGTTTTTGGTCCTTTCATTCCTTTGTCAAAACAGTAGGAAAAACAAGAGCCAGGCCCTGGCTAGGCAGGTGACAGGCCACAATTTTTCTTCCCTGGATTATGTGCAGTGACATTAAAGAACAGTATGAAAGGAATGGCTTTCTGCAGGCTGTCACGCTGTAGATAATCGTACGCCTTGCAAGGAGTGGCGTTAAGCTGAATGTGCTCTCTATGTCTCACTGTCACAACCGTCCTCTGTGGAAGCCTATAACTATATACACATTTATCACAACTGAATTTCCGATTAGGCGCGTGTGTACGTAGATAGTCAGGGGCCAATGAAATAAAGGCAAAAACAGGAGAAATCCGTGTAATAAGGGGAAAATAAAAATTGTTAAGTTAACCTGTCAGTGTTTCATGCGGCTTGAAGACTGACTCCTTGCTTCCGGGTAATACCAGTACACAGGCTCAATTTATAACAGGACCGGTATGATGTAATTAGACAACTATCATGTTTTTGTGAGAGTGTTATCCCAATCAGTGGAGTAGCAATAGAGGATGCAGAGGGTGCAACTGCACCAGGGCCCCCTGGACCATGGGAGCCAGCCAGGGGGCATACCTATAAAAATGGCACTCAATAAAAATAGCATTGGAGATTGCCAGTAGTAGAGTATTGAAAAAAAGTACTGATATTCTACTACTTAATTCCTATAATAAAATATTGGTAAGCTAACATATCCCTACTCTTACACAGTGCAATCCTCCTACCTATGCCTGACCCTAAGACCAGCCTGGTGCTGCCTTAACCTTAAAGTGTACCTGAAATTATGCAAATTAAAAAATGATACATACCTTCCTCCAGCCCCCTTCAGGCTGACTGGTCCATCACCGTCTTCCTAGGACGCCTGGACCCTCAGCTAGGTGGCCCAGTAAGGGCACCAGTTGGCGCAGGTGCAGTCCGGCCGCACATGCTGCACCGTGGCCGGGAGCATTCTGTGCCTGCGCAGTAGAACTGCACACCTCTCCAAGCGATGGGAGAGCAATGGGGGTGCACAGCTGGGCAGCACATGAACAGCTGAAATGTGGGGGATCCAGGCACTGGAGGAGGACGGCAAGGGGCTGATTAGCCTTAAGGGGTCTGGGGAAACCCCAGGTTTGTATATTTTTTATTTCTAGACATCCAAGATTTACTTTAACCACTCCCCCCCCCACTGCCTACCCTTAGCATCCGCCCCCCCTCCCCCATGCCTAAACCTAACCACCCCCTGCCTACCTCAACCTCTAATCTATCCAGCTGACACCTTAGTTGGCAATAGTAAAAGCCACGATTAGTGCTGGACACCCTCTATTAATGAGACTCCATAATTACCGTTCATTGCTGCTAATCATGGCTATGGTGCTCCATATTAATTGTTATGTACAGAACCCAATGCAAGGAACCATCAAACTAGTAACATGAAGGGGTCACTAATATGTTTAGAACATTTACTTGATCGAAACAAACCTTCTAGTTCATCTAAATAACCAATTCTTCTTTAGTAATAAAATTCTCAAACCATCATAGGGTAGGCCATGCGGAACTTTCACACATGATGTGCTGTTTCTTTCATCTGCAAATTGAATTTTTCTACCTAGTTTTTTAACACCCTTCTAGTTGGTGCAGGTTTTTTTTTCTCCAAAGTTCTTGAGCTCAGAGAATCTTTGTAAATCAGGCCTTCATTCTCAATATCTTATTATGAAGCACCAGGATCTTTGGGGACCAGGTTGAAAACCTGTAGTCGGAAATGCGGATTTCCATTTTCCCATTTCCAAGGAGTCTTTTCTTGGTTATTTTTTGTATTCTCTGTTTAGCCAAATACTTCTGAGTTGACTCTGTATTCTCTGATTGGTCCAATGCTTCCGAGTTCTGGGATTGGGCTAAAATTACTGATTTGAGGTAATGCAGTATTTCTGCACAAATCCGATTTCCGTTTTTCAATTTCCGAACGGAAATGTGGAAATTTCATTACCGTGGAATCCGAATCAGCATCCCTACAAACGATGCAGGAGAACAGAGGCGCCAATAGGATAAAAGGAAGCTAAATGAGCTTAAAAAAACAAATTCTTGGTAAATAGAGGAGATAGTGGTGGACGTACCTCCTCCAAGTAGACACACAGCAACTGTAGTAAAGACAGTCAATATATTTTATTTATGAACTCCAAATATGCAACGCGCAAGCCAGGCACCTCTGCTCTTCTACTGACCACATATGCTATTGCTCCGTTGTTATTGCCTGATGAATCGGGATCAAACCTGCTAAACGCGTTGCATATTTGGAGTTCATAAATAAAATATATTGACTGTCTTTACTACAGTCATTGTGTGTCTACTTGGAGAAGGTAAGTCCACCACTACCTCCTCTATTTACCAAGAATTTTTTTTAAGCTCATTTAGCTTCCTTTTATCCTTTTGGCCTCTGTTCTCCTGCATAATATTGAGTTCACCCTGGGTGTAGGGTTGAACCCCCTTTTTCTCATCTACAGAGAGCGACTTCTCATTCCTAAATGGGGTCAGGAAAATCTCCCCACCTGCTTTTACAGTGGTTGCCTAATGGTGACCCTGGTTTGTGAGTATTAATATTTACTCTATCTAGTAACTATTTACCAGTACATATTACACTATTGGGGCTCTTGGTGTTCCATGTTTTTATCCCTACAAAGGAAGATGTCATATTATCATACACAGATTGAGAAGTCCCTGGAGGTGAGGTAATAATGCCTTCTTGTGATGATTAACAGTGCATCTTCTCAGAGTCCTCAGAAGTTAAAAGTTTGCCCAAAGAAGCTCCTTAAACTTCTTTACTTTTTTGTTGACGTTTCATAGGTGATCAGTCACCTCGCTGGAGATGAGGATAACATCTCCGTCTGCACTAACTAACCAGTGACAGATGTGTATGTTTTCCACAACTCCACAGGCCCATGCTGAGAATTTTCCCCTCACTATTCCATCACCCCTCTCTCCGTACTGCTCTCTCCCTCCTGGATTCCCCACTCTCTCTCCATCAATCTCTTTCCTACTCTCCAGTCCCTTCTCTCCTAAAGCATCATTATTATAGAGATCAGCTCTGCACCAGACATAAGTCATTCTCGGCTCCCACGGGTTTACGTTGTCACACTAGTAAATTAAATTTTTGCACTCTGGCCCGGCATAAACAGAGCAATGAATCTCTATATTATTTATAAGATGCATCTTCTTATCCTCGAGTCTCTGGGGACAGAAGCACAAGGAGACTTTTGTGTTTCTCCTAAATATTACAATATCTTTTATTATTTCCAAGATGCTGTTACTAGATCAAAGTATTGTAAATTCATAAGTGTTTACTAACATTGTTATAGCAGCATAGTGACAGCCTTAGCAGGCCCAGGGTGATGTGGGAACCCTGTTTATCCATAACCTGGCATTTTTATGTCCCCCTCACTTGTACTTTAGCAAAAAGGGGAAACAATAAATCAATAAATTAAGTGAGAAGTAAAAAATAGGACAGAGATCAAGAAATGATTGATATTCACCATGTAATTTGTTCATGTTGCTTGATCCACAATCAGGGCCTGTAAACACTGCTGCGTTTCGCATGCAGATTTTTATCCCAAGGTCTTTTGAAAAATCATGGAAATTGTGTGAAGACCTGTACACACTGGTACGATGCGATTTTTCTATTTTCATGAAGGCTTTACTATTTAAAAACACAACGTGTACAGGCCCTAAGCCTGCACGTCATCATCTTTACTACTGGCAGACATGAAAAAACAGACAACATCAACAGGCCAAAAAGCAGATCGAGTCATGTGTAGTGGCAATGGGTCTGAAGACACAGTCAGTGCAGTACAGGTTTTTATAGTCAACGTCATGTAGGAAAATGAGCCAAGGCCAGTTGTCATGATAAAGATCCACAATTAAATTAGGCGATTAATGTGAGCAAGGAGATCCACAGAGGACTGGACAAGGCAAACGCTGGTTCTATGGTTATTATGTGGAGACTGCAGGTGCTGTAAAGAAGCCCTGGTATCTGGCTGGTGGGGAATATAGCTACCCATACTGGATGGAAGGAGGAGAGGAGATAAGACAGGATATATAGTGTATATACACAGCATTGAGAGATAAAAGGGGAAGAGATCGCTGGCCAATCAGCCTCCCAGTCTGAAGGCAGAAATAAATATGGCAGCCTCCCTATCCTTCTCGCTTCAATTGCCCTTTAAAGGAATAGGACAATAGGTGAAAAGAAGCTGCATATGAGGTGGTAAAATAGTGGTCAGTGGCCAACGTGTCCTAGGTGAGAGTACATTCAATAGTAAAAAACTTTCTTAACAGGGCAGAGGACCCTTAAAAAAGAGACTCAGAGACGTTTTTATACTTACCCAGGGCTTCCTCCAGCCCCGTAAGCATGGATGTGACCCTCGCCATCCTCATTAGTGCCTCTGTTAAGCCGCAATCTTCTCTGGTAAGCGGTTCAGTGACGTCAGCAAGGGGCCTTCTGCGCAAGCACAGACCTTCTGCACAAGCGCAGAAGACCCCGGCTGACATCACTCAGTCAGCCTGAGTCCAACTGAACCGCGTGTTGATTGCGGCTGAATGGAGGATTATTATTATTATTTATTAGATTTATATAGCGCCAACATATTACGCAGCGCTGTACAATAAATAGGATTACAGACAATGATTACAGGGGTGACAGAACAATACAGGTAATAGACAATAGATACAACATTACAGGTAATAGCAATAAGATACACAACACAATGCAGATAGTAGTACAATGCCAGATCATAAACTTGAGGACTGCGAGAGGACGGCAAGGGACGCATCCATGCTTATGGGGCTGGAAGTAAAAAAATGGCCACATGACTCATCTTAGAGTCTCTTTAAGAAGGGGGGTGCTCAAATTTGAAAAAGGGGCCCTAGTTCAATCGGGATAAATTGAGTGTTTAATATAGATGCATAAGTAGAAAAGTAGTGACAGGTGGCCTCTTTCCTACACTCCCCCCCCCCCCCCAAGACAGTAGTGACAGGTGGCTCATGCACCCCCCCTACAGTAGTGACAGACGGCCTCTCTCCCATTTCTCGGGGCAGCAGTAAGTCAGCATCTGACCCTCACCAATGCCCCCCCCACACACACACACAACCCAGAAAACAGCAATTGGTCCTCCCCCCCCCCAGCAGTGTGCTCATTCTACCCACTTCCCTGCAGTGACATGTACAACTTCCTCTGAAAAGACAATAGCAGTTGATGTGACCTCAAGCATGTCCAGTCCCCCCCCCCCCACTTCCCCAACCCCTTCACCAGAAATGCACAGCACTAGGTAGTAAGGTCTGGTGGCCTCTCCCACACTATCCCCCCTGCGCCTCTCTGCCAGCCGCATGTGATAATATAATACTCAGAATTGTTGCAATGTAGTCAGTCAGTGCTACAGCGCCTGTGACCAGCAGCCCAGTGCTCCATCTTTTGTTGGCCTTCTTATCAATACCTCTGCTAGCCACACCTCCGCAATAAGTCATGTGATGTGGTTGCCTTGGAGATGCCAAGCATCCTGCCTCTTGTTGGCGCCCGAGTCCTGCATCTCCTGGTAGCTATTGACTGATACATAAGGAGGAGGCATTTCGAAAGGAATGTGGGCAGTAAGAAAGGGGGGGGGGGCTTGAGAACCCAAAGTCCCCCCCCCCCCCCGTGCATTATTTCTGGAAACCAATCCTGTAATTCTCCCTACAATTCCTGAACAGAAGACACCTATTCGAGGTTGTAGCAGCAAACTAGGGAACAGGGGCATAGCTAGACTTAATAGGGCCCCTGCAAAAATGATAGCATGGGGTCCCTTTGGTCCTTGAACCCCATGCAGATCACATGATCAGAAGGCGGCAAATGGCAGCAGAGAGTTTTCTGCTGTGAAACACATGATTTTTGTAAGTAAATGGGGAGGTTTTTTTTTGCTAATTGGCTGCACTTGGGGTTGGGGAGAAGGAGGAAGAGGGCCCCCCAAAGCGTCTGGGCTCCCTGCGATGGCAGGGGTCGCAGGGGTGATTGCTACGCCCATGCTAGGGAGGTATCTACAGTTAACATACATGCTCTGGTATGGTAAAGCAAAAAAAAAATTTGTAAGAAAGGAAAACAGAAAGGAAGAGAGAAGAAAATATATAAATCTAACCATACGTAGTTTATGGCCTACTGGATCGGCAACTTGCTGAGTTACTGCACACACTTTTGTATGCATCGGAGTCCTTGAAAATTATCCATGGAGACCATGTTTTCAGGTATTGTTACACTTTGTCTTGGGAAAACATAATAGTCTCTTCAATCACAGCTCTGTCATTCACCCTCTTCCACCACTGGTTAAAACATGTATTTCTATTCTATTTTTATGTTTATGTTTAACTGGCCTATATTTATTTTTCTGCACATTGCACCTTTAATATGGTCAATAAATCTTAAAAAGCACTTGCACCTTTATATATTGTATATGGTGATTAGAGTTTCAACATCTAAACAATTTACACTGTTGGTAGAATTATATGAAATAGGTATTAGAAATGTTATTATTATTTGTATGTTTGCGACCTCAACTATCTCTCTGGTTTATTTTGTATTATTTGGGATTGTATTTTCTATATACTACTTTGCACATCCTATGGTTTACTCAACTGATATTCACTCTCCACTTCTGTACCCCACTGTTATGACTGTAGTGAAGCATCAACCAGTAAGTACTGTGTATCTTCACTTTCAATAAAGATGTTTGATAGCAAGAAATATTATTATTAATATTAATTAACCTCCTTGGCGGTAATCCTGAGCTGAGCTCGGGCTATGCCGCCGCTGAGGATTGCTCTGGCCCTACTGGGCCGATTTGCATATTTTTTTTTCTTAAACACGCAGCTAGCATTTTGCTAGCTGCGTGTTTGTTCCGATCGCCGCCGCTGGCTGCCGATCGTCCACTACCCGACGCAAAAGAGGTCCCCCCCCCCACAGACCCCATGCGCAGCCTGGCCATTCACCGCCTGGCTGCGCTATGGGGTGGATCGGGACTCCCTATGACGTCATGACGTTAACGACGTCGATGACATCAGTCTGATCATCGCCATGGCGACAGGGGAAGCCCATACAGGAAATCCCATTCAGAACGGGATTTCCTGTTGGGATTATGCGCCGGCGGCGATCAGAGGGGCTGGGCGGACGCCGCAGGGAGGGGGGAAGCATGTAGCTAGCGCTAGGCTAGCTACATGCTTAAAAAAAATTAGCAAAAAAAAAACAAAACCCTCCCGCAGCCGTGCGCCGCAAATAATTAGAATGGCAGGGAGGTTAAGAGGTTATTATTGTTATTATTATTATGTGTATTGATTTTGATTTGTTTTTATTCTCCACTTCCCTGCTGTGCATATGTTTGTGTTTTTCATTGTTTTTAATTTTTCAAGGGAATTCCCCCTATTTTTGGTATTCTGTTTCTTTCTAACTGTGCTTGTGGGTATTGGTGTGTGGAAGAGTGAGCAATGAGACCCTAAGAAGAAAATACAAAGACAACAGGAGCCCAAATGGTGCAGTACGTCACAAAGAACAGGATATAAAAATTGAAATTGGGTGAAATGAATGCTCCCAAAGGGAGGTTGTATAGGGAGCAACCAACCACTGGAAGCAGGTGGCGATGCAAAAGCCCGGCTCCACTCGGGTACCTAGAGAGTTAGATGATGGTCATACTCTTGGAAAACAGCAGTGAGGTCCTGATATGTGGCAACAGCTTGTGATGATGCGCGGAAGCGCAGCCGCTCGCTCTCAGAGCGGGGCGGCTGCTTCCGCATCTAGTGTGGCGGCGCCGCATAGAGGTGCCGCCGCACGCCGCATGAGTAGCGGTGAACGCGGAAAAGCCGCCGCGTGCAGTGCGGCGGCTCCCGCGGCGGACGCCAGGGAGAGTGCTGGTGTGGCTGGGACTCGTAGTCCACCAGCCTTGAGAGTGACGCGCGCGCGCGCGCTGAGGCAGGGCATATATGGCAGGCAGAGGTGAATCAGCTGACCAGGCTGGTCAGCTGACTCTGGCTCCACTCCCCATTGGTCCAGCGCTTGGGGAGGTGCTGGAGAGGGGCTTGTGTATATATACGGCCAGCTGTTCAGTTGCTGGTCGTCTGGCGTTGCGAACACATACGTGGAAGCACTCAGACCTGTAGTCAGATCCTTAAGTGTGCCGGGACCAGCTGGAGCTGTAATCCTACACTTAGCTAGATTCTGTTGATAGCTAAAGTACTAGTTTGTTTGTGATTATCTGTTATGACTTTTTGCCTGCCTGACTATCCTCCTGAACTCTGATCTTGTACCTTGATATTTCTGATACTCTGTTGCCGAACCCCGGCTCGTCCTTAGACTCTGCTTCTGCCTCCTGATCTTGTACCTCGATATTTCTGATACTCTGTTGCCGAACCCCGGCTCGTCCTTAGACTCTGCTTCTGCCTCCTGATCTTGTACCTCGATATTTCTGATACCCTGTTACCGAACCCTGCCTGTACTTTAGACTCCGCCTCCGCTTACTGTATTTGTATCTTATCTGTCCGTGTGTTAACAACTTGGCTTGTCCGACCTCGAGAACCGACCTCACTATTGGAGGCGGTTCTCCATCCTGTTAGTGACACTTCCTCCAGAGTGTCACTTTCAGACAATCCTTCCTACTGTCTGCCTGACTCCTCCCGCCTTGGAGAGTTCAGGTCTTCGGAAGGAATCTGTGCAGTACTCCTTACTGCACTGAGGCCTAGTCCTCTAAGTGTTACTGTTACACCAAACACTACACTCTACTCAGGTGAACAGAGGTTAGCTGGTATATTGGATTATCGGTGATACTGCAGATCACTTATAATCTGGTATACATCTGTATTCCCAGTGATTCTGCAGATCACCGGTAATCAGATCCTCTCTGTGCTTCACCGATCGTTACACAGCTATGTGGTGACCAGACCTAGCCCTCACAAGGAGGGAAACACCTGGCTTTTGAAACCCTTTGGCACCTTATTTGGCCTGAGGAGATGGGCAGAGCCCCACGAAACGCGTTGCTTGCGCTTATTAAGAATGTATTATATTTATATATACTGTATATTCCTGCATATAAGACTACTTTTTAACCCTTGAAAATCTTCTGAAAAGTCAGGGGTCGTCTTATACGCCGGGTATCATTGGTGCCGGGTGATAGCCCCTATCCTGTTACCGACTCTCAGATCTCGCTGCTGGGGACTGTAGTGAAGCGGTGCAGGCGCACATATGCGAGATCTGAGAGGCAGAGAAGGAGGTAAATAGGATACAAGGGCGGGCCAGACAGGTGAAAGAGGCGTGTTTTATGGGCACAGCACGATCTATTCTTCCATACCGCTCTGATAAACAGGGAGACAGGGAGAGCTGACCAATCCGCTTAGGGGGAGGGAGAGTTGACCAAGCCAACCAGTCAATCGCCTATTTACTGTTTTATACTGGGTAACACATACAGTACAGCGCCAGTATATGTTCACACATAGCACCAGTATATGATTTATTTATTTTTTTATTTGGTGGGCATTGGAAGAGGGGTAGTCTTATACGGCGAGTTTATCCCAAACTCTATACTTTAACTGGAAAAGTTGGGGGGTCGTCTTATACGCCCAGTAGTCATATACGCCGGAATATATGGTATATATATATATATATGAATATGGCATTATTGAGGTAAACCTCCCCCAGGGAGTCCTCCCCATTTTTCTCTTTTATTTGTTTTTAACTTAGTTGTATACACTCTTGGGCTCCTCTTACCCCATTTGTGTTTTGCTTCTATAAATAAAAGCCTGACAGAGGTTCTGACCCTATCCCGCTGTATGACAGAGAATATTCAGTGTTTAACAAGTTTATGGCAGATGGGAAATGGCAGTTTTTCAGACTGTGTGCATGCAGACTGACCTAAAACGTCTACCTGATGGAAGGAAGTCAAACAAGGTGATTCCAGGGTGAGTGTTGTTGCCCTTAAAAATGTTTTTGGCCCTCATCATACAGCAAGTCTTATACAAGAGTTCAAGTAATGGTAGGTCAGTGCCTAAAATGACCTCTGCTGTTTTTACAACTTGCTGCAGGGCTTCTATACCAGACCGTCATGCAGTTGGTCAAAACACTTTCTATAGTGCAAACGTAAAAAAATAACCAGTAGCAGGTTGACTCTAATTAGCTTTCTCAAAAAGTAAAGGTGTTTTTGCGCTTTGCCAAACACAGCTAAATCATTGTCAGCCCAGGACAAGTCATCTGTCTGCAATGGAGACTCCGAAAAACTTAAAGCTGGAAACTCTCTCCATAGCCTCTGCATTGATCTTTATCGGTATGTGATTGGCCTTTTTGGTAGTTCTAATGACCAGAATAACTTCTTTGGTCTTTTTTGGTCTCTATTTTTTGTATTTAATAACAGGTTGTTAATGTCACACCATGCAGTCAGGTTTCTAACTTTTTCCCTATATGCAGCTTCCTCGTTGTTGGATATAAGCCCAATGACAGCCGTATCATCTTCAAATTTAACAATTATGTTTGACTTACGGATAGGTTGGCAGTCATGGGTAAAAGTGCATAGAGGAGAGGACTTAGTACACAGCCTTGTGGCATGCCAGTGCTCAGGGTAAGGGTCGAGGATGTGTGTTTTCCTAACCTGGCACCTTAAGGGTGATTTGTAAGAAAGTCCAATAACCAGTTTCATATGGAGGGCGCATATTTTAGTGCATAGTTTGTTGATCAGCTGGCTAGGTACAATGGGTTTAAATGCCAAGCTACAGAGGCAAATGATCAGTAGGAGTCCCGTAAGACGCTTAAGATCTGCATAGCTGGCCGCAAAGCAAACAGATCCTGTAATAGGTACTTAGTGACAAAGTGATGCCCTGGTAAACCAGCATTTAGAACAGAGGACCTTCTTGATGAAAGGCAAACTTTTGAGCACAGTTTGGAAAGCAGAGAAGCCATGTCTTGATGTATTGACAGCAGTTCAGACAAGGTTAGGATTGTGTAGAGTGTTGAACAATTCACTTCAAATGTCAGCTTTCTTTCACTGCATTGTACAACTTTCTTTGGCAGCCTCTCCAGCTTATGGCTTTCCAGATAGACATGCCACTGTTTTAAAAGTTTTTGAAAACTATGGTAACTTTTTCTATTCATAAGTCTTGATTTCGGCTCCCTTTGTTATTCAGATTCTTTTATTTGCTTAAACCTTCTACTTTTATAGGATCGTTTGACAAAGGTCCCTGAAGGTTTATGCATTTAATGGCTGGCTATAGAAGAAAGCATAGCAATTGCTGAACACACACACGCCTCCCGGCTGGGCAGATTAACACTCCTGCTACTCAAAAATGACAAGTAGTAACTTTAACCTGCATGTCCTGTACTTCTTTGTAATTTTTTCCACTAAAATATTACTCTGCATTGGCTCTCCAGCTAACACAGTATTAGCCTCTATTTTCCATAGCCATTTTGTTAAATACACCTGCATTAGAAAAGATATATTCACATACGGTTAGTAAGTATTGTTTAGCTCCACTATTATAAATATACCTTTTATGAAAAAAGAAACTTTCAACATAATGTGTTCTTGTAACAGAAAATGTGACATTTTCTTGCATGGAGAGCCTCTAATTTTTTGAGGCCCATGTTGATGTTCCCACTAGTGCATTATGATTCTTACTACATTGCAAACACACTGCTTTGTACATTATTGGTGAGATTCTTCATATTTTACAAAAGCACCAAAAAATTGTAAAGCAAATGTGTTTTTGCCTTTTGTACAAAAAACTGGCTCTTTATAGTAAAGCTAGCTAGACTCTTTACGTGATGTCTTTAGCTTCTCATGAAGTGATACTTGAACCGTAAAACTTATTTCGGGCAATTAACTATATAATTCAGTCTGTTACTGACTGTTTTTTATCCTTTTTACATCACAGAGTTTATGAATACTGCTTTTTACGCATGTTACAGTTTCACAAGATGTAACATGTTGAGTATAAGTTGTGTTTGACTTAAAAAAAAAATAATAAATTTTCTGTCTGGTAAGCATCAGTGCTGTACAGTTTAGACCTTAAAAATATGTTTTTCTTCTTTATAAATAGCTGTATAATAATAGTTGTCAAACAGTGGATGCTACAATAAGTAATGCAGATAAAAGAAAAGGAATATTACTTGCCTTCTATTTATCACTATTCAATTAAAAGGGAAATTGAAAAATAGTGCTACAGAGTCAGGCCCTACAAACAGGGTGTGAGAGAACGCGGAAAAGCCGCCGCGTCTGTTGGTGGGGAGGCGGCTGTTTCCGCGTCCAATGCGGCGGTTTGCACGCGGACGCGTGCGTCTGGGGGTAGGGCAGAACGCAGAAGAGCCGCCGCTTGTGACAGCAGTAGGTTGGCGGATTCCGCGTCCAGCGCGGCAGTTTGTGCGGAGCAGCGTGGCTCTGGTGTGGCTGGACTTGTTAGTGCACACAGGCTTAGGAACACACGCGCGCGCGCTGAGAGGCAGAACTTTTATGCTAAACAGAAGAAGGTCAGCTGATCACGCTGATCAGCTGACGCCAGGGCAAGATTCTATTGGTTGATCAATTAGGGGTGGTGCTGGAGAGCACTGCTCCATATATTCTTGCTGCTGGCCATTCTCAAGTTGTCTGCCGTTGCGATCACTACGTGGAAGCACTCAGACCTTAGTCAGATCCCACAGTGTGTTTGAACCAGGAGGACCTGGGAATTCACACTGAGCTAGAAACTTTGTATTGTTATTCTGCTTATGCTCAGACTAGTTCCAGGGTGTAGAGACCACGGACCTCACACCCAAGATTAGGGAACTGTATTGTCATCTGTGTTATACTCCAGACTAGTTCCAGGGTGCTGAGACCACGGACCTCGCACCCAAGATTAGGGAACTGTATTGTCATCTGTGTTATACTCCAGACTAGTTCCAGGGTGCTGAGACCACGGACCTCGCACCTAAGTCTAGGGAACTCGTGCAAATCATTCTGTTATTCTTCAGACTAGTTCCGGGGTGTAGAGACCAAGGACCTCACACCCAGACTAGGCATTGTTTGATATCTGTTATGACTTATTGCTTTCCTGACTACTCCTCTGTCATCTGATTCGGTACCTCGCATATCTGATACTCTGTTGCCAAACCCTGCTTGCCTTGGATACCGAATCAGCCTTCTGTCTATGTACTTTTTCTGACCGTGTGTTGCCGACCTGGCTTGCCCGACCTCGAGAGCTATCTCTCCCCTTAAGAGATAGTCTCTAGATCAGATAGTGACATCCACCTTCAGGTGTCACTCACCTTCTGATCCTCCCGACCTTCAGCCTGACTCCACCCCTTGGGGAGCTTCAGGCTGCTGGAAGGCTCTGTGTTCTTCAGAGCAGTATTTCCTTACTGCTTATGATCACCTGCGTGCAGGTGCACTACTCAAAGTATTACTGTTACACCAAACACTCACATACCTTAGGTGTCCAGAGGTTAGCAATATATCTGTATTGTCGGTGATTCTGCAGATCATCAATAATCAGGTATATATCTGCATTCTTGGTGATACTGGAGATCACCAATAATCAGATTCTCTCTGTGTGCTGACACCAATCGTTACACAGGGGTATACATACTGTCTTATGCTCTGTCGTTGGAGGGGAATACTTTGTTGGGTTTTAGGGACCTCAATCCTTCCCCTGTTTTGCAAGATAACCTGTTCATCTCTTTCTCTTTCAGTACCTCTTACCCAATTTGGTTGATTGGTTTATCCCTACCGCCTATATTATCTTAAAGGATACCCGAGGTGACATGAGATAGAGATGTATGTACAGTGCCTAGCACACAAATAAATATCCTTTTTTTCTCTGCCTGAAAGAGTTAAATATCAGGTATGTAAGTGGCAGTTCCTGTCTGAGTCAGGACTGGGTCAGACTACAGCGTGACCCTCACTGATAAGAAATTACAACTATAATGCTAGGTACACACCATACAATTTTCTGGCAGCTTTATCTGCCAGATATATTATTTCCAACATGTCTGATCTGAATTTCGATTGATTTTTTGATTTTCTGATTTTTTTTTAATCATTTTTTCGATCATTTTTTCAATCGATTTCCATTCAGTTCTATGAAAATTGATTAAAAAAAATGATTAAAAAACGATCAGAAAATTGAAACATTGATCGAAATTCAGATCGGACATGTTGGAAATAATCGATCTGGCAGGTAAATCTGCCAGAAAATGGTATGGTGTGTACCTAGCATAAAACACTTTCCTAGCAGAAAATGGTTTCTGAGATCAGAAGGGTCTATAATTCATAGATTTTAGCTCTGGCATACTTCAATGAATGTGTCATTGAGCAAAAACAATAGAACAGTAATAACTTAAAAAGTAGATTTAAAAGTAAAATATAACTGTGGAATACCTTAAAAAGCCATTTTTAGGAGAAGGAGGATAGATGCAATTGTTTATTTCATTAGTTTATTTTAACCTCGGGTGTCTTTTAAGGAGTACTCAGAGTAATTGTTCTGTTAAAGCATTCCCAAAGACAGAGTAATCCCGGTTTAAGGTTCATTCTACATAGCGCACTTGGGCTGTCTTATATTCAGACTCCATAATAACAGGCTCACTCACTACATGTACAGTATATCCCTGAGATAGGCTTAATGCCTCCACAGGGGTGGTCCTCCTGGTTGAAAAGCTCTTGGCATAGGTGTCACTTTTATACAAATATGTACTTTGTCTTTATATTATTATTCATGCATAAAGGTGTGCTTTTGTGTCATTTCTGGAATTCTCGCCATTCTACTCCTAGTGTTGACATAATGTATACATCTTTTATGCTGTATGAACCTATATCATTTATGTGTTTTCTGTATGCTGTTGGAAACTTGTAATAAAAAATAGATTTAACAAGAAAGAGAGTGCTACAGTTGCAAAGAGTCCTGTTTGCTGTTATATCAGTGTTTTAGAAATATTCCTGAGGAAGCAGAAAGGCTTTTACCAGCTGAGCAGCCATGTGAAGACAGGTTGGCACAGCATGTTGCTTTAACAACCTCCATTCCTCTGAAGTCAAATACTGCTGGTGACAGGTATCATCTGATGTTAATCCTCACCTTATAAAAATTTGCTTTGGAAATTCATAATTTCTAAGTATGTCTCTATAGATCGGGGGTGTAATTAGAAAGCATGCCCCTCCCCTGAGCAAAACTTTGATGAGCCTCCCCCAAGGTTCTTAAACCTCCCCCCCCTCCTTGGTGACCCCCAAAGCCCTGGGGCTCTTTTGCCATAGGTCATACTGTATAACAAGCATGGCCATAATGATCACCCACTCATAACAAGTATGGTTCCAACAACACCTAATGTAGAAGATGGGGGTAAGTAATTGGGGCCCCCACAGCCCTTGCCCCCCTCTAGTTATGACTTTGCTGTAGTCCATGATAATAATATTTTCATTAAAGCCCCCTGTAGGCAAAAATGTAAAACTTAACCTGTACATCCTACTGCCAGATCACAATTTAAAATAAATTTACCTGAGTATCTAAATCCAATAACGAAAGCCGTAGTCTCAGGACATATTTTCATACCTTTAGTATAGTCTTTTCATTCCCAGCGCAGTCCATCTCAGCACAGGGTGAAGCCAAAAAAATGTTTCAGCCTGCTCCTGCGCAAACTCCGGGCCCATGTTCATTACTATTCACCCACCAAGTTGAAGCAACTCGGGGGGGACATAACTCGGGCGGCCGATATTGTAATTCCCTTATGCGACCATAATGCATGTAGCAAGGGGCGTATTCCCAGACTTGTCCCTACCTACTCTGAAGACTTGTTTTTGTTTGCACTGAACTTTGTGCATACTATTGCATTCTTTATGCTATATAACAAACTAAACATCTAGAGGTTCCTGAGAGGTACAGTGGGATACGAAAGTTTGGGCAATGTTGTTAATCGTCAAGATTTTCCTGTATAAATCGTTGGTTGTTACGATATAAAAAAGTCAGTTAAATATATCATATAGGAGACGCACACAGTGATATTTGAGGAGTGAAACGAAGTTTATTGCATTTACAGAAAGTGTGAAATAATTGTTTAAATAAAATTAGGCAGGAGCATACATTTGGGAACTGTTGTCATTTTATTGATTCCAAAACCTTTTGAACTAATTATTGGAACTCAGATTGGCTTAGTAAGCTCAGTGACCCCTGACCTACTGTACATACACAGGTGAATCCAATTATAAGTAAGAGTATTTAAGGGGGTCAATTTTAAGTTTCCCTCCTCTTTTAAATTTCTCTGAAGAGTAGCAACATGGGGGTCTCAAAACAACTCTCAAATGACCTGAAGACAAAGATTGTTCACCATCATGGTTTAGGGGAAAGATACAGAAAGCTGTCTCAGAGATTTCAGCTGTCTGTTTCCACAGTTAAGAACATATTGAGGAAATGGAAGACCACAGGCTCAGTTCAAGTTAAGGTTCGTAGCGGCAGACCTAGAAAAATCTCGGATAAACAGAAGCGACGAATGGTGAGAACAGTCAAAGTCAACCCACAGACCAGCACCAAAGACCTACAACATCATCTTGCTGCAGATAGAGTCACTGTGCATCGTTCAACCATTGGGCGCACTTTACACAAGGAGATGCTGTATGCAGAGGAAGCTTTTTCTCTTCCAAATGCACAATCAGAGCCCCTTGAAGTTCGCTAAAGTACATTTGGACAAGCCAGCTTCATTTTGGAATAAGGCGCTGTGGACTGCTGATACTAAAAGTGAGTTATTTGGGCATAACAAGGGATGTTATGCATGGAGGAAAAACAACACAGCATTTCAAGAAAAACACCTGCTACCTACAGTAAAATATGGTGGTGGTTCCATCATGCTGTGGGGCTGTGTGGCTAGTGCAGGGACTGGGAATCTTTTCAAAGGGATGCATGGATTCCATTTCGTATCAACAGATTCTGGAGACCAATGTCCAGGAATCAGTGACAAAGCTGAAGCTGACCGGGGCTGGATCTTTCAACAAGACAACGACCCTAAACACTGCTCAAAATCCACTAAGGCTTTCATGCAGAGAAACAAGTACGATGTTCTGGAATAGCTATCTCAGTCCCCAGACCTGAATATAATTAAAAATGTATGGTGTGAGTTAAAGAGAGCTGTCCATGCTCGGAAGCCATCAAACCTGAATAAACTAGAGATGTTTTGTAAAGAGGAATGGTCAAAAATACCTTCAACCAGAATCCAGACTCTCATTAGAACCTACAGGAAGCGTTTAGAGGCTGTAATTTCGGCAAGAGGAGAATCTACTAAGTATTTATTTCATTTATTTTTCTTATGCACCTGCCTAATTTTGTTTAAACAATTATTGCGCACTTTCTGTAAATCCAATAATTTTCATTTTACTTCTCAAATATCACTGTGTGTGTCTCCTAAATGATATATTTAACTGATATATATTTTATCGTAACAACCAACAATTTATACAGGAAAATCATAACGATTAACAACATTGCCCAAACTTTCGCATCCCACTGTATAAAAAATGTGACACTTAAAGAGAGTCTGAAGCGAGAAAAGATCTCGCTTCAGACCTCATAGCTAGCAGGGGCATGTGTGCCCCTGCTAAAACGCCGATATCCCGCAGCTTAACGGGGGTCCCTGTCCCCCCAAATCCCCTCCGTAATGCAGGGGAGCGCTTCCGCATTGGGGCAGGGCTAACCACCGCAGCCCTGCCCCACGCGCGTCTGTCAGACGCGTATCTCCGCCTCTCCCCCGCCCCTCTCAGTCTTCCTTCACTGAGAGAGGCGGGGGAGAGGCGGCGATGCGCGTCTGATAGACGCGCTGGGAGGCAGGGCTGCAGCCGTTAGCCCTGCCTCCAGGAAGAAAAAAAACAGCGACCAAGTCTGCGACCAAGGTTTGCGGGGGGTGGGTTGGGGATGAAGGGACCCCCGTTAAGCCGCGGGATAGCGGCGTTTTAGCAGGGGCACACGTGTATGAGAGCTGAAGCGAGATTTAGTCTCGCTTCAGGGTCTCTTTAAAAAGGAACTTTAAGCAAGGATTAAACTTCATTTCAGACAGTAGCTGATGCCCCCTTTCCCACCAGAAATCTTTAGCTTTTCTCAAATAGATCATGGGTGGGTGGTTGCATGGCTGATATTGGGGTAATACTCCTCCCACAGTGTGATGTCATGACCATGATCCTGACAGTTTGCTGTCTGCGAACCTTGTTGCATTGTGGGAAAAAATGCTTTTTCCAACTGCCAAGCAAGTAATATCTCCCTCTGTACATAGAACTCTCAGTGACAAACATTCCATACAGATCACCTGGCAGAACTAAAGATTTCAGCACCAGTGATACATTTTAGAATGTAAACCAGAAAGAGGAAAATTGTTACAATAGGCAAACACTGGTTAAATAATCTATAATATAATCCTTTTTAAAGGCTAGAGAGATTTTAAAAGCTCTTTCTAATGCAATGCTATGGGGGATTTTTACAAAATCACATCGCTCCAGTGAAAACACACAGGTAGGATTACATAAGCAAGAGCTTTTAAAATCACAAAGCGCTTAGCAAAGTTCTTGTTGTCTTCACTTCTAAGTGAATATTGTAAACAATAAGCAATTTTATTAATTATGTTATTTTTTTTCACTACAGTTCCTCCTTAAACTCTTCTTAACATTTAAAAAATGTATCTATTTATCATCTAAAGAGAAACTGCAGTCAAAATAACATAAGCAATCGTTTTTTTACAATATCCATTTATAAATTCACTTATTATTTGCACTTTGTAAAATCTTTCCTCTATTAATTTACCTTTTGAAATTTATCACAGGTGGCAACATCTCTAGTACCGGCAGGTGATCTCTGCAGAATGTTTGTTTACCAAAGTTCAAAAGACAGTAAAAAAGATCTCTGGTCTCCTAGAAGCGTACATGCAAAAAGGGCGTTGGGATAAAAGGGCGCAAGGTGTAAACGATAAGCGGTAATAGCGTTTATAAAAATATTGTGTTGTATTTCGTTTACAAATAATGTTTTACAAATTAAAAAACATTTAATAATGTGTATGAAATCGCCAATTGTGAAAACGATAATCTTCCCTGTTTTAAAAGTGAAACTTATAATTACATTTGTAAAAAAAAATGATAATATATGTTTAATCGTTAAAATTGCATATTATTCTGAATAACCTTTATTTATCGTTTCTTCATATAATAAAATCTGAAAATATTGTTTATAACTATGAAAAACAAATATACAGTGGGTTGCAAAAGTATTCGGCCCCCTTGAAGTTTTCCACATTTTGTTATTGTCACATTACTGCCACAAACATGCATCAATTTAATTGGAATTCCACGTGAAAGACCAATACAAAGTGGTGTACACGTGAGAAGTGGATCGAAAATCATACATGATTCCAAACATTTTTTACAAATAAATAACTGCAAAGTGGGGTGTGCGTAATTATTCGGCCCCCTGAGTCAATACTTTGTAGAACCACCTTTTGCTGCAATTACAGCTGCCAGTCTTTTAACCTATTTTGGTTCCTGGACGTAGTTTCTACGTCCAGGAACCATGTGCGCTACCGCGCGCTCCCACGGCCGATCGCGCGCGTGCACGCGCACTCCCGGCCGCGGATTCGGTAGCCAGGGAATCAATGTATCGGGCTACGGTGCCCGATCATTGATTCCTCTCCCCCGCTGAAAAAGCGACAGCTTCTCTCGGAAGCTGCGCCTTTTCTGGCCGTTCCCTTCCCGATGAGTCACTGTAAGCGTATGTTACGCTTAGAGTGACGTCATGTAAACAAACTCATGGCCGCCATCTTGTGGCCAAAAAGTAATACTACACCTGTAAAACAAAAAAACAAAAAAATTAACACACATTTACATTATAAATCTATTGTTTACCTCCCACCCTCCCAAAACTACCCAAATAAAATGTTTACTATAAAAAAAAAAAATCATTACAATAAAAAAAAAAACATGTAAATATTTACCTAAGGGTCTAAACTTTTTAAATATCAATGTAAAGATGGAATATTTCTATATTTTTTTTATTTTAAACTTGTAAATAGTGATAGATGCAAGACGGAAAAAATGCACCTTTTATTTCCAAATACAATATTGTCGCCATACATTGTGATAGGGACATAATTTTAACGGTGTAATAACCGGGACATATGGGCAAATACAATACGTGAGTTTTAATTATGGAGGCATGTATTATTTTAAAACTATAATGGCTGAAAACTGAGAAATAATGCATTTTTTCCATTTTTTCTTATTCTTCCTGTTAAAATGCATTTACAGTAAAGTGGCTCTTAGCAAAATGTACCCCCCAAAGAAAGCCTAATTGGTGGCGGAAAAAACAAGATATAGATCAGTGCATTGTGATAAGTAGTGATAAAGTTATAGGCTAATGAATGGGAGGTGAACATTTCTCACGTGAAAACGACGGAACCTGAATGGGTTAAGGTATGTCTCTACCAGCTTTGCACATCAGCTCCAGCTCAGTCAGATTAGATGGACAGCGTTTCTGAACAGCAGTTTTCAGATCTTGCCACATATTCTCGATTGGATTTAGATCTGGACTTTGACTGGGCCATTCTAACACATGAATATGTTTTGTTTTAAATCATTCCATTGTTGCCCTGGCCTTATGTTTAGGGTCATTGTCCTGCTGGAAGGTGAACCTCCGCCCCAGTCTCAAGTCTTTTGCAGTCTCCAAGAGGTTTTCTTCCAAGTTTGCCCTGTATTTGGCTCCATCCATCTTCCCATCAACTCTGACCAGCTTCTCCGTCCCTGCTGAAGAGATGTACCCCCCAAGCATGATGCTCCACCACCATATTTGAAAGTGGGGATGGTGTGTTCAGAGTGATGTGCAGTGTTTGTTTTCCGCCACACATAGCGTTTTGCATTTTGGCCAAAAAGTTCAATTTTGGTCTCATCTGACCAGAGCACCTTCTTCCACATGGTTGCTGTGTCCCCCACATGGCTTGTGGAAAACTGTACACGGGACTTCTTATGCTTTCTGTTAACAATGCCTTTCTTCTTGCCACTCTTCCATAAAGGCCAACTTTGTGCAGTGCACAACTAATAGTTGTCCTATGTACAGAGTCTCCCACCTGAGCTGTAGATCTCGGCAGCTCGTCCAGAGTCACCATATGACTCTTGACTGCATTTCTGATCAGCGCTCTCCTTGTTCGGCCTGTGAGTTTAGGTGGATGGCCTTGTCTTGGTAGGTTTATAGTTGTGCCATACTCCTTCAATTTCTGAATGATTGCTTGAACAGTGCTCTGTGGGATGTTCAAGGCTTTGGAAATCTTTTTGTAGCCTAAGCCTGCTTTAAATTTCTCAATAACTTAATCCCTGACCTGTCTTGTGTGTTTCTTTGGACTTCATGGTGTTGTTGCTCCCAATATTCTCTTAGACAACCTCTGAGGCCCTCACAGAGCAGCTGTATTTGTACTGACATTAGATTACACACAGGTGCACTCTATTTAGTCATTAGCACTCATCAGGCAATGTCTATAGGCAACTGACTGCACTCAGATCAAAGGGGGCCGAATAATTATGCACACACCACTTTGCAGTTATTTATTTGTAAAAAAAAATGTTTGGAATCATGTATGATTTTCGTTCCACTTCTCATGTGTACACCACTTTGTGTTGGTCTTTCATGTGGAAATCCAATGAAATTGATGCATGTTTGTGGCAGTAATGTGACAAAATGTGGAAAACTTCAAGGGGGCCGAATACTTTTGCAACCCACTGTAAGTGTGTTCGTAATAACTATTGTAAAACATTAGTAAATATTACTAACATTTCACTACAACTAAACCTAACCCTACTCTAACACAGTACCGTCCCTGTACCTATCCTTAACCCCCTGGTGGTGCCTAACCCTAAATCTCCCCTGGTGGTGCCTAACCCTAAGACCCCCCTGGTGGTGCCTATTGCTAAATCTCCCCTGGTGGTGCCTAACCCTAAGACCCCCCCCTGGTGGTGCCTATCGCTAAATCTCCCCTGGTGGTGCCTAACCCTAAGACCCCCCTGGTGGTGCCTAACCCTAAGACCCACCTGGTGGTGCCTAACCCTAAATCTCCCCTGGTGGTGCCTAACCCTAAGACCCCCCTGGTGGTGCCTAACCCTAAGACCCCCTTGGTGGTGCCTAACCCTAAGATCCCCCTGGTGGTGCCTCACCCTAAAACCCCCCTTAATGATCGCTTTATTGTGTGGAGAATAATGTTTTACAAATAGTGACTGTAAATAAAATATTACAATTTACGTTACGTACTGATCGCTTTATTTTGTGAATAATATTGTTTTACAAACAGTAAGGGATACAACTTTAAATAATGTTTTAGTTAAATATGATAAATATGTTTAGTATTTTTGTAAACGTTATTCGTCACGGGTGCATTTTGTAAACTTAAATCATCACAAGCGCCGTTAGAAAACATTGAAAATCTCCGGGCGCCGTTTGAAAACGTTAACAATCTCTGGCCCCCTTTTTCCTGTTTGGCGCCCATCAAATGATATTTATTATGGGAGTGAACGGCGGCGCCCTTTTTGTCCACCTGCCTCATGCGACCAAATTTCCTGATTCCCTCCTAGAATTCTCTGGGGAGATAATTCTGTATAATAAACAGCCTAGGCTAAGCCTTAGTGAGAGGGGTTACATACCAATATACTGTACAGCAATGGACAGCTAAAGGAAATCTTTCTAATGCTGAGACCAGGATATTTAACATAAAAGTGGGGATCCTAAACAATTTAGTGCATTCTACTATATGTCATTATGGTTCCTCTTTAAGAGCCCTGTTTTCAGCCGATTGGAATTGGATCAACACTAAGCAGAGAAGAGCTCAGAATGACTAATATGGAAAAAAAGGAGTTTTGAATCAGGATGATACCATTTATTGACTAACTAAGAGATTAATAAACAGTGAGCTTTTGGCTTATAAAAAGCCTTCGTCGGACTTGGAAAAAAGAAGTGACCAAAGAGCTACTGCAGAGGTAAATGTGTATACATGTGCACACAGTGCAGCGAATGCCCTATAGATCCATGCATGTCTTTCTTGCCCTATTTCTTCTATTGTGCACCTTTCAGCTGGACAAGCCATTAACCTATTTCCATTTTACCATTTGTCTAATTCAGCAATGTCTAGGTATTTGTATAACAAAAGCAGTGGTGACTTTGTGTTCGCTGGCCTGATTATTATTAACAAAGGAAAGATGTCATCCAGAACAGTCTGCGAAATGTACAAGAAACTGCAGTAAAAGGCAACAGATTCTCTTCCAGGCTTTAGCAGAGAACTATAGTTTTCTGTAGCAATGGCCCCTGAAAGGAATCCTGCACTAAGGGGAATGTACTGTATAGACAACCATCTCTGGGATGTATGCACTAAACTGCATTAATCAAAATTACATGTGTAAAGTCTTACCATACAATGAGTAGAGCAGACTGCAATACACTGCATGTCAACAATTCAACA
Organism: Hyperolius riggenbachi; assembly: GCF_040937935.1. Lineage (NCBI taxonomy): Eukaryota > Metazoa > Chordata > Amphibia > Anura > Hyperoliidae > Hyperolius > Hyperolius riggenbachi. Next base: position 76,382,891 of record NC_090653.1, read on the forward strand.
AACAGTCCTATGCAAGGCATTAAAGTGGACCTGAACTCTTGCACAGGACAGAAGGAAAACAGAGAGAAATCCACCCTGTATGTATTTAGAGAGTTAAAGTGCACCTCCAGACTAAAAATCTACTCAGTAGCACTGAAAAGGCTTGGTGTTCCTTTAACAGTTTCACAGCATCAGAACTTTGTTTTTCTTACCCAAGCCTCATTTTTTACCTGCACAGAAGCTAAGCTCCGCCCCATCAAAGAAATCTGCCCCGTCATTTTCCCCTGGTTGCTGTGCAAACCATGATGGGATTTCTGATGCGTTTCTCCTTCTACTGTTTTGGTAAAAATTTTTATTGTTTTTTTTTTATTTGAGATTTGAAGCCTAACGTGCGCAGCTGGTAGGGGTGATCAGGACACAGGACAACTGGAACTGTGTCTTATACTCCCTGTCACCTCCTTTCAACCAAAAAGATGGCTGCCCCCTTGAAAAAGAAGGCTGCACCCATGAAATCACAAACATTTGCCCTTTCTTTTAAAACAGGGTGGGTAAGAGATTATATTACCTATCTATTTTAATTAACATAACTAATGTAACTTAATGAAAGTATGTTTGCTTAGACTGAAGTTCCCTTTTAAAGAAAAACCGTGACCAAGAATTGAACTTCATCCCAATCAGTAGCTGATACCCCCTTTTCCATGAGAAATCTATTCCTTTTCACAAACAGACCATCAGGGGGCGCTGTATGGCTGATATTGTGGTGAAACCCCTCCCACAGTGTGATGTCAGAACCATGGTCCTGACAGTTTCATGTCTGTGAACCTCATTGCATTGTGGGAAATAACAGCTGTTTACAGCTGGGTCCAACTGCCAAAAAAGCAAGCAACATCTCCTTCCACTGACATCACCTGCCAGCAGTAAAAATGTCACCGTGTGGCAAATGTCAGAATGTAAATCAGGGAGAGGAAAGATTTTTCAATGGGAAACCACTGACAAGATCATTTATACATAATTATTGTAAAAGTGAAGCGCTTTTTTTTATTACATTATTTTCACTGGAGTTCCTTTTTAAACCTGTCTAATTCCCCCTCATCTGTGACTAATCACCACTGTAATTTGATCCCTCAGCTGTGCCAGCACAGGAATCTCGGCAGGCTCAGCAGGGCAGCTAATTTGTAAACACAGGATGTTACCCCTATGTCTGCTTCAATGGAAGCAGGAAATAGACACTGCAGATTTACTGCAGGATTTCTATCAGCTGTAACAAAGGAATGTTTTTTCTTTAAAGGTTATTATGCTGTTCATCTTTTAGAGCAGAGAGGTAGTTCTGAGTTCAGGTCCACTTTAAGCTGTAGTCATCATGCGTAAGACTTTATGAACATCTTTTTGTTTACTGTAGGTTAGTTGCTACACGCCGTTATTTCTTACAACACCTGCCAGCTGTCTCGCCTTCCTGTTGATTGATCGATGTCAGTAGCATCTTACGCTATGTATAGACCAACTCCATCCAGCTCCCAGACCCCTTACTCACCCCAGCCAGTACTCAGCCCTAACTCAGTCCTCCCACCCACTTTAGCCAGCATCCAGCCCTAACTAAAACCTCCGACTCCAACCAGCACCCAACCCTCTCATCCACGCCAGCCAGCACCCAGCCAGCACTAAGCCCTCCCAACCAAGCCAGCACTAAGCCCTCCCAACCTAGCCAGCACGCAGCCCTCTCACCTAATCCAGCCAGCACCTAGTCCCTCCACCCGCCCTAGCCAGCACCCAGCCCTCCTGCCCACCCCAGCCAGCACTAAGACCTCCCACCCCAGCCAGCACTAAGCCCTCCCAACCTAGCCAGCACGCAGCCCTCTCACCTAATCCAGCCAGCACCTAGTCCCTCCACCCGCCCTAGCCAGCACCCAGCCCTCCTGCCCACCCCAGCCAGCACTAAGACCTCCCACCCCAGCCAGCACTAAGCCCTCCCACTTCAGCCATTACTCAGTCTTCCCACCCACTCCAGCCAGTGCCCATTCCTCCCACCTACTCCAGCCAGCACCCAGTACTCCCATCCACCCCACTCAGCACCTAGATGCTATAGTACCAAACCTACTTAGAACTTGGGGGTTACCTAAAACTGCAAAATGGGGGTCTCACATGATTACTTTTTACTACTAATTGGGGGACAGCTATGGCTACCTAATACGCTACAATTCAGTGTTTGCAATAGGTGCCATATTATCCAGATACACCACTGCTTCTCTTAAATCAGTACGGCAGAATATAATAAATGTATTTGCATAATCCATGTCATGAACAGGACACATTAACCAGGATGTAATCAGATATTTGCATTGTGCTATACAGTGCAGTCTAGCAGATCTCTCTTTGCGCAAGCTTTCATGTTTTAATAATGAAAAATTTGCAAATTTCTGTGCTGGATGTGTTTGCTCTGATAAGGCACAGATAAGCCTTAGGCTACATCCACCAATTATTATTTCTTCTTTTTTTCCAGAAACAGAACCCAGAGAGCTTAGGCAATAATATAGATATATTTATATTGTCGCAGACAAAACGCTGATATGCTGACCAGCCAGGGAAGTAACCAATACTTTTTTTTACAAAATATCCAGTAGGACCAGGGCAACACTTAGGCCCCATTCACACTTGCGTTTTTGCAAAAAACGGAATGGATGTCCGGATCCGTTCCAGGGCCGGTGTAAGCAACCATGGGGCCCCAGGGCAAAATAAACCTGCCCCCCCCCCAACATATACCCCGGAACAAAAATCGGCATTAGGGGACCTTTTTTGCAGCTGGTATAGTCAGGGTGTGAAGTCCCAATCGGTCGGAGCTCCACATTCTGGCTATCCCAGCCTGCATGGGGGACAAGGGGTTAAAAAGTTTCAGGAGGGGGGGCCCCACATAATTTTTTTTTTTTTTTAAATCCCACACTCTAAACATTAAAAAAAAAAAATTGGGAAAATAGGAAAAAATGCCAGGGATCTTCATACAGCCATATTGCGGCTGTATAGCGATCCCTGACCAAAGCGCTGCGGCTGCGTATAGGCCCCCTGGAAACCCTGTCAGGAAATTTATTGCGCTTTCGTTTGATGCATGTAAAATTACACTACCGTTAGGTTTGCTACTAAAAGTGACATTTACCGCATTTAAAAGTATACTTTTTTCCTTCGAAACTTTAAAATCGATTTTCTCAAAAACTATACAGTCTTTTTGAAAAATTGTTTTTTCCTCTTATTCCTAATGATCTCCTTAACATATCCTGCAAATTTAGGGTTTCTAGCATTTAAGGTGGATTTGCTATCAACCATTAAAGTCGGCAGGTTTTTAAATGTGTATTTTTTTTTTCTTTGAAACTTTAAAATCGATTTTCTCCAAAACTAGAAGGCCGATTTGAATTTTTTTTCCTCTTGTAGCCACTTGGGGCCCCTACAAGCTCTGGGGCCCTGGGGCAGCTGCCTCCTTTGCCTCTATGGTAGCGCCGGCCCTGATCAGTTCCGTGCGCATCCGGACCGAATGCGTATGGTTGCACACGGGATCCGGTCTGGATCCGTTCTGTTTGCATCCGTTTTTTCATCAGTTACGGATCCGGTTGACATCCGGATCCGTTTTTTAAAGGGAAGGTTCAGGGAAACGTTTACAAAATAAAAATCCATATCCACTTACCTGGGGCTTCCTCCAGCCCGTGGCAGGCAGGAGGTGCCCTCGCCGCCGCTCCAGAGGCTTCCGGTCGTCTTCGGTGGCCGACCCGACCTGGCCAGGCCGGCTGCCAGGTCGGGCTCTTCTGCGCTCCAAGGACGGGCTCTTCTGCGTCCCACGCGGGCGCGCTGACGTCATCGGACGTCCTCCAGGCTTTACTGCGCAGGCGCAGAACTACTGCGCCTGCGCAGTACAGCCCGGAGGACGTCCGATGACGTCAGCGCGCCCGCGTGGGACGCAGAAGAGCCCGTCCTTGGAGCGCAGAAGAGCCCGACCTGGCAGTCGGCCTGGCCAGGTCGGGTCGGCCACCGAATACGACCGGAAGCCTCTGGAGCGGCGGCGAGGGCACCTCCTGCCTGCCACGGGCTGGAGGAAGCCCCAGGTAAGTGGATATGGATTTTTATTTTTTTAAACGTTTCCCTGAACCTTCCCTTTAAAGAGATAACAGACTATATAAATTCTTGGGGTTTGGGAGGTCTGCAGAAGCCCTGGGGTCATTGTTGGAGACAGCCTGACGTGTGGAGACCATCCTTGGATATTGAGACTGCAGTTTGGACCATGGATCCAGTGTTTTTGTACTCATTTTACCTGGAAATTGTCTCCTTTTTGATTTTTACCTATTACTATGTGGGAAGAAGGCGTGCTCCTCGCAGGAGATGGTGGGTGCACCAGGCAGGTAGCTGCTGCACCTGTAGAATCAGGTCCTCAGGTGTGTAGGGCCTCACCTCTTCGTCCGACATGCTGCCAAATATCTCCAGCCACAAGTCATTGCTGCTCCACTCCTCAAACGCTGGACCCATGTACCATCCAAAATGGCCAATATGACCATAGAAAATGCATAGGAAGTGGGTAGAAATGCATAGGAAGTGGGTAGAACGTCCAGATTTGCTAGTCAGTGTGTTGCCTCCTTTCCGTTTCTCATTGGTTTCAGCTGTGGGGATGGTGCAGTCAGGATCCGGTCCGGGTGCGGCGGCCGGTTCCGACGTACGTGAAAAATAGAGCAAGTTGGAAATGTGTCTGGAGTCCGTATCCGGTCCGTATCCGGTCCACGTGGAACGGACGGGTATGTACGCATCCATAGACTATCATTGGATTGCCAAACGTCCGTTCCGTTTGTACAGTATACGTTCCGGACCCGGTCCGGAAAATCCTGACTGCTAACGCAAATGTGAACCGGGCCTTACAACTTGAGAAATGCCATCAAAATCATATTTAAAAAAAAAAAATCATGTCAGTCCAGCAATCATCAAAAGAGTCCATACAGATATACAGTATATGGCTAGTGCTCTATTCAGTACTGTAGTTTCTGGGTGTGGACAGGCCAATTATGGATTCCAGTGAAACCTGGCTGGATTTATACTTTGTGTTCCCCTAGGCTAAGTATGTTGGGGTTCAGCTTTCATGTGCAGCAGCACCCCTCCCCTTCCATGTGCAGGCCCAAGTCCATGTGTATCATCCATGTACTGCAGCCCATCCCTTTCATGAACAGCTCCCAGTTCCCTTTTTCATTGGTTGCTCCCTATTTTCAGCCTTTTCTTTCATATCTAGCAACCCCTTTTACATGTCCAGGTGCCCCCTTGGGCTGCAGCCGCCCAAGGCCCTAGCCTTTGTGGCCTCTCCAGAAATTCAGGCCTGATCAGATGTCCTATGGTTTAGATCCTCACAGGGACCCTAATAGTGTCCTGCTCATTAAGTGGCCATTTCAGTATAATGTTCCTAGTTTGTGTACCCTCGATAAAAGTGTCTCTAGTTATAATGTCCTTCTTATAATGATCCTACTTAGAACTACCCCCCCACCCCCGATGGTTCCCCATTTATAATGACCCCAGTTATAGCACACTCCCTGCTGGTCTTAGCTCCACCTGCAACGACAACGCCCTTTTCTGGGCAGGATGTACTGGCCCACATTCTGTTATATGTTATAATAATGACCCCAGTTATAGTCACCCCAGACAGGTGAATTGAATTGCAGTCAGCATGGTGGGAGAAACAAAGTGCAAAGGATTGTGACGGAAAAAAATAAAAAGGAAAGCAGTATCCCTAAAAGTGGCCCTGCCTGATGGTTTCCCACCAGCCTTCAAACATGATAGTAGTCACTATGGTTGTAATGGTGATTTCTATGCCACTGTACAGTGATACAGGGGTATAAGGTGCAGAACAACCTTGGTGTATAGAGCAGAAGAAGAAAAGGGTAGATGCATGGCAAAGCTTAAAGGACAACTGTAGTGAGAGGTATATAGAGGCTGCCATATTTATTTCCTTTCAAGCAATACCAGTTGCCTGGCTGTGCTGCTGGTTTATTAGGCTGCAGTAGTGTCTGAATCAAACCAGAAACAAGAATGCGGCTAATCTTTTCAGATCTGACAATAATGTCAAAAACGCCTGATCTGCTGCATGCTTGTTCAGGGGCTATGGCTTAAAGTATTAGAGGCAGAGGATCAGCAGGATAGCCAGGCAATGGTATTGCTTGAAAAACAATAAATATAGCAGCCTTCCTATACCTCTCACTACAGTTTTCTTTTAAAGGAATCTTGAGGTGAAAATAAATTGATGATATAAACAAATGTAACCTTTTTAGAATAAAAAATGACCTTTTTTAGAATCCCCAGTGTTATTTTCTGTTTAGAATCTGTAAAAGTAATATATATGATAGCCCAAGAGATAGCTAATAAATCCCCCTGACATGCAAAGTCTACACTAGATATGTGCATCATATTTGCCCTTTGAAAGAGTAACCTGCTGTATATGTGTTGGCTTCTGCTTCTTATGTAGATACATAAGTGTTTAAATGACCCCATAAACTATATCTGCCATTGATTGCTTGTACTTCAATATTGATGCACCTTGTATGAAATGTATATTGGCCTATTAGTTATAGATATATCAGCTGTACAACTATGTTATAATGTACATGAAAATGTTTACTATGTTTATGCTTTTTATGTGCTTCAATAAAGCTTATTTGTTAAAAAAAAAAAAAAAAAAAAAAGAAAGAAACTGTTAAAGTAAGGAAAATGGCCGGTTTTCTCAGCTATATGACACCTTCCTTCACACAGTCCCAGAGTTAAAATATATGAATTATTGACCTTTTTTATCAATCCCCTACAGCCATTCTCTGCCAGGAAAGTGATTTATGGCTATAATTCCTTATCAGTGAGAGTTACGCTATAGTCTATATTTCCCAACTGGAGATAAACTGTCACTTGCATACCTGAACTGGATTCAACTCTCTCATTCAAACCACCATTGAAAAACTATCCTCCTCTTGTAGCCTCCACCTAAAAAACGTTTCTTGCACCTGCCCTTTCCTCACACAGGAAACTACCAAATGTCTTCTGTATGGGATCAGTGAATAATGGCGCACAGCGCCTATGCATAACAATGGCGCCGCATTAAAAAGATACGCTTATCGCTATTTATCGTTAGTACTGCATAATAATGGCGCACAGGGAAAAAAGAAGAAAAACGGCACACACTAACGTTATTTATCAATAGTGGCACACACTAACGTTATTTATCAATAGTGGCACACACTAACGTTATTTATCAATAGCGCCCTACATAAGCCAAACAGCAGACGTTATTTAACTGCAAAACGGGGAATGGATTTAATGTAACACTGTCAAGGTTAGGGCTAGGCACCACCAGGGGGGTCTTAAGGTTAGTTACCACCATGGGGGTCTTAGGGTTAGGCACCACCAGGGGGGTCTTAGGGTTAGGCACCACCAGGGGGGTCTTAGGGTTAGGCACCACCAGGGGGGTCTTAGGGTTAGGCACCACCAGGGGGGTCTTAGGGTTAGGCACCACCAGGGGGGTCTTAGGGTTAGGCACCACCAGGGGGGTCTTAGGGTTAGGCACCAACCAGGGGGGTCTTAGGGTTAGGCACCACCAGGGGGGTCTTAGGGTTAGGCAACACCAGGGGGGTCTTAGGGTTAGGCAACTCCAGGGGGTGGTTAGGGTTAGGCACCACCAGGGGGTGGTTAGGGTTAGGCACCACCAGGGGGTGGTTAGGGTTAGGCACCACCAGGGGGGTCTTAGGGTTAGGCACCATCAGGGGGGTCTTAGGGTTAGGCACCACCAGGGGGGTTTAGGGGTTAGGGATAGGTACAGAGAGGGTTCTGTGTGTTAACGGTAAATAACAATAAGGCTTTAACGTTAAATAACAATAAGGCTTTAACGTTAAATAGCGATAAGCGGCAAACGGATTAGCGGCAACACCGTGCGCCATTATTCGCAGGCGCCATTTTCAGATGGATGCCTTCTGTATGCCCTGATTATTTAATGTCTAGATTACTGCAACTCTCTGCTCTGTGGCCTACCTTCTAACCATTCGACTCTGCTGCAGTCCATCATGAACTCTGCTGCATGACTCATTCACCTCTCCTCCCACTTTACCAGCATTATCCCACTATGTCAGTTTCTTCAATGCCTGCCAGTTACACAAAGGATACAACTCAAAATCCTTACACACGCCTACAAAGCACTTTACAACCTGGCTCCTTCTTATATAAATAAACTTATTTCCAGGTACCATCCTACACACAAGCTCCACTCTACTAACAATGTTCTCCAGTCTTCCTCTCTCACCTGTTCCCCTTCCTGCCTACAAGACTTCTCTTGATCCTCTCCCTGCTTCTGGACCACCCTCCCTCGACACATTCGCCACTCACCCATACTTACGATTGGCCAGAGTTCTCTTTCCCTTTTATCTCTTAAAGGGAACCAGAGGCCCCAGAAAGAAGATTTTATACATACCTGAGGCTTCCTCCAGCCCCATACGCACGGATCGCTCCCACGCCGCCCTCCTCCGCTTCCTGTATCCGGCGGTACCGGGTCCCGTAGTTTCAGCCAGTCGCATCACAGGGGCTCCCGGCATACCCGTACGTGTACAGCTGCATACTGCGCAGCCGCACGCGTAAGGGTATGGAGGGAGCCCCTGCTCATGCGGACATTTGGCCGCGTCCGCCGGAAGTGACGGGACCCGGCGATCCAGGAAGCGAAGGATGGCGGCGTGGGAGCAATGCTGGCTTATGGGGCTGGAAGAAGCCCCAGGTATGTATAAAATCTTTTTTTCTTTTTACGATTCCGGCGTCTCTGGTTCCCTTTAGTGATCTGTAATGTGCATGCATATCTTCCACCATTATGTAATTTAAAATCTGTTATTGATTTGTTTGCTGCAGAAGTTGTAATCCAGCTTTGTTTTGTACTGGTAACTGTAACTGTATTGTATCATAAATGTACCTGTATAGCAGACTTACAGTGAAACTAGCAAGACAGGAAGTCAGTGTGATAGACTGAGTTCTCCTGAAGTTCCTGCTGGCATCCCCATCATTCCTGCAGATGTGTAACCGACAGCTACCTCTGATAGATCCATTGCACAAGATGGAAATCCATGCACATGTTGTGAAATGCGGAGATCCGCTCAAAGTATCCGTACTAATAGGCGGATGTGCACTGTAACTCGGTCCGTCTACAGATGCTGTTAGCTGTCGATTGCTGGTTCATTATCCCAGGCTATACATGTGTACAGGAAGTGAATTCTGGTTGGCAGCTGGGAGGTGTGGTCCGGTATGACTGGCTGGCTGTAGTATTTAAGCTGCCCTTTACTAGTATTCATTGCCTGTGTCTCATGTATCATGGCTACTGCTGCTTGGGTGTGCTTCTTAGTGTTTTTTCTGTTGTGATATTTAGCTTGCTTACTTCAACTTCGTATTGGAATGCCACCTGGACTTGGTGTTTGACCATGGATATGTCCAGTGGCGTAGCTGAGGTGCTGTGGGCCCCGATTCAAGTTTTACATTGGGGCCCCCCAAGCACTGTATACATAACAATTGATACGGCGCACCAAAACCTGCCAATGGCAACTACAGTGTCAGAGGTGCAAGAAGGGGATGGGGAACAGTTTGTCAATGATTACCACTATTCAAAGTATCTATAGAAGTGATTACTATGAGCACAGGACCAATAGAGAGCTAATCCTGAAGTTGAGGGAGGACCCTTCGGGGCCCCTCTGGCCCAAGCGGTCGCAACCTCTGCACCCCTTATTGCTACACCCCTGGATATGTCTGCTCCTTGAAACCTGTTGCCTAGCTTATCGATCTCCTGTATATGACCCTTGGTTTACTCCTTGACTACGAATTTGTTTACACCCTGGGATTAGTTGCTTGGCTTATTGATCTCCTGTGTATGACCCTTGGCTTGCTCCTGGACCTTGAGTCGGACTATTCCTTGGTAAGACTGTCATCTGATTCCTGGTTTGAACTAGGCTTGTATGGACATTGCTTAAGGGTTCTCTGGTACTCCATAGATTTCCAATTCTCAGCATTTATATATTGCACACTTAAAGGCCTAGGTGTAACTGAGTGTCGGGGTGATGTACTTGTCGCCTCTCGGCTGAGCGGGGAGGCACCACTCAGGGTGAGCGTGAGAAGGAGATGGGGATATACTTGTCGCCTCTCAGCTGAGCGGGGAGGCACCACTCAGGGTGAGCGTGAGAAGGAGATGGGGATATACTTGTCGCCTCTCAGCTGAGCGGGGAGGCACCACTCAGGGTGAAGTGTGAGAAGGAAATGGGTATATACTTGTCGCCTCTCAGCTGAGCGGGGAGGCACCACTCAGGGTGAAGTGAGAGAAGGTGATGGGGATATACTTGTCGCCTCTCAGCTGAGCGGGGAGGCACCACTCAGGGTGAGCGTGAGAAGGAGATGGGGATATACTTGTCGCCTCTCAGCTGAGCGGGGAGGCACCACTCAGGGTGAGCGTGAGAAGGAAATGGGGATATACTTGTCGCCTCTCAGCTGAGCGGGGAGGCACCACTCAGGGTGAGCGTGAGAAGGAGATGGGGATATACTTGTCGCCTCTCAGCTGAGCGGGGAGGCACCACTCAGGGTGAAGTGAGAGAAGGTGATTGGGATATAAGTGCTGAGAGAAAACTGGTGGACTTTAGAGGCCCTGACATATTGTATTGTTATAGCTTGTATTATGTTGTGCACCATCTCATTTATAATGACCGTGATCACTATACACTGTAAACAGATAGAGAAGAGCAGCAGCAATAGCACATCAGCACTAGAGATGGCTCAAACCTCTGATTTTCGGTTCGGGAACCTCGGAAGCAAAGTTCCGCAAAAGTTTGGGTTCGCTCAAACTTTCTGGATCCGCAATACGCAATAGACTTCAATGGGGAGGCAAACTTTGAAAACTAGAAACATTTATGCTGGCCAGAAAAGTGATAGAAAAGATGTTTCAAGGGGTCTAACACCTGGTAGCTGAATGACAGAACAACAGTGACTGTCCAGCTGATCGAATTTGGTCTGTCCACAATGAAGCAACAACCTTATTATCTTGGGGTTCCCCCCCCCCCCCCCCGAGACACTCATATAGCTGGCGGTCATTGCTTCATTGTGATACGCAAGCCCCTTCACCGCGGCAAGGTAACGATCACGGAGGGGAATTTACATATGTACATGTCTTTTGTTTTGGTATTACAATGACTGGTATTACAATACAATGTGCAGCTGTCACACAGGTGCAGTTAACAGGTATGCATGGACTGGTATATAAAACAGCGTGTGGTCACACAGGTGCAGTGAACAGATATGCACAGACTGGTATCACAAATGTGCAGCTGTCACACACACACAGGTACCCTGAACAGGAATGCAGTGACTAGTATTACAAATGTGCAGCTGTCACACATACACAGGTACCCTGAACAGGAATGCAGTGACTAGTATTACAAATGTGCAGCTGTCATACACACAGGTACCGTGAACAGGTGCAGTGACTGGTATATAATAGAACACTGCGTGCGGTCACGTAGGTAGGTGCACTGAACAGGCATGCAGTGATTGGTATTACAAATGTGCAGCTGTCACACACACAGGTACTGTGAACAGGTGCAGTGACTGGTATATAATATAACACTGCGTGCGGTCATGTAGGTAGGTGCACTGAACAGGTATGCAGTGATTGGTATTACAAATGTGCAGCTGTCACACACACAGGTACCGTGAAAAGGCGCAGTGACTGGTATATAACACTGCGTGCGGTCACGTAGGTAGGTGCACTGAAGAGGTATGCAGTGATTGGTATTACAAATGTGCAGCTGTCACACACACAGGTACCGTGAACAGGTGCAGTGACTGGTATAACAGCTGGTCACGTAGGTAGGTGCACTGAACTGGTATGCAGTGATTGGTATTACAAATGTGCAGCTGTCACACACAGGTACCGTGAACAGGTGCAGTGACTTGTATATAATATAATACTGCGTGCGGTCACGTAGGTGGGTGCACTGAACAGGTATGCAGGGATTGGTATTACAAATGTGCAGCTGTCACACACACAGGTACCATGAACAGGTGCAGTGGCTGCTATATAATAGAACACTGCCTGCGGTCACGTAGGTAGGTGCACTGAACAGGTATGCAGTGATTGGTATTACAAATGTGCAGCTGTCACACACACACAGGTACCGTGAACAGGGCCACACACACACACAGGTACCGTGAACAGGTGCAGTGACTGGTATTTAATATAACACTGCTTGCGGTCACGAAGGTAGGTGCACTGAACAGGTATGCAGTGATTGGCATTACAAATATGCAGCTATCACACACACAGGTACCGTGAACAGGTGCAGTGACTGGTATATAATATAACACTGCGTGCGGTCACGTAGGTAGGTGCACTGAACAGGTATGCAGTGATTGGTATTACAAATGTGCAGCTGTCACACACACAGGTACCATGAACAGGTAGTCACTGAATGTGCTGGGCCTGGCAGTGGCACAGTAGAAATTACCAAGGGGCCAAGGGCCAGCTGCGACTGACCGACAGGGCTGTATATGCAAGTGTCAGTGGGACACACACAAAAAAGAAATAGATCACAAGAACAACATTAGCTGTCAAAAGATCTGTTGAGAAGTGCTTTTTAGCAATAGGTATCAGCAAGGAGAAAGCTAACAAGCCTAACAAGAGCCTAACTAAGATTTCCCTAATATCTCTGCAGCAACTCTCCCTTCTCTAATTACTTCGGCCACACGAGTGAGGGAAATGGCCGACGCTGCCTGCCTTTTATAGGGGGGAGGGGGCTCAAGGAGGGAGTGTAGCCTGATTGGCTACCATGTGTCTGCTGACTGTGATGTAGAGGGTCAAAGTTGACCCTAATGATGTAGTATAGGGGGCAGGTCGAACTCGCATATAGTTCGCGTTCGATCGCGATCGCGAACCAGCGAAGTTCGCGTGTTCGCGTTCACATGCGAACCATTCGGGCCATCTCTAATCAGCACCAAGCCAATATAGAGACTGTAGTCATACGAATAAAAAAACGTGAATTTATACCACAAATAACATGAAATAAAATATATACTTCAGGTTGAGGCCGGCTTCACACTGCTGACCTGCATCGGATGATCACACTGCAACGGCAAACAAAGCCTATGGAGATTACTGCAGTAGTTCACGGTGATCACCATTCTGGCTGCAGGCCAAGCAGGAAGCGAGGTTTCCTAGCGCTCACTTCCTGTGGCTGACGTTAGAATTGCGCGGAAGTGTATTGTCAAAATAGACTTCTGTGCATGTGCATTGCAACGCAAATGCAAGAAATAAAAAAGCAGCATTGCCATAGACTTACATGACTTCCAGTTCACCGCACCTCACTGCGCAAGTTGCTCTCACGTTGAATTGGGCACTTCCAGCGGAAGGGCATCGCACAAGGTATGAAATGCCCCATAGACTTTCACTGGTATACTGTTGGCCTGCTGCCAAATTGGCCAACGCCAGTGGGAATGGGGCTTTAAATATACTCAAGCAACAACTTAAAGGATCACTATTGCGAAAAAAAAGTAGGCAGTTAATATCTGACAGAACCGACAGGTTTTGGGCCAGTCCATCTCCTCATGGTGGATTCTCAGGGTTTTCTTTGTTTTCAACAGCATTTCCTGAACAGCAGTTGCAAAGTCTAACTGGCAAAATAGTGTGCAAGTCAGTAGGGAGTCTGGCTGGTATCTTACTATGTTCCAGTTAAACTGCTGTTCAGGAAATGCTGATTAAAACAAAAAAAAACCTGGGAATCCCCCATGAGGAGATGGACTGGCCCAAAATCTGACGATTCTGTCAGATTTTAACTGCCTACTTTTTTTTGCGATAGCAGTCCTTTAATGTAACACACGGCAATGTAGACAAACACACATTAATTCATACAATACTATTTAGCATTTTTCCATGCATCAGTAACTACAGAAGCAAAACAGGAGCAAGAAAAACACACATAATATTGCTTAGCCACATATTACAATAATTAATAGCTTCACACAAACCATAGCATGCATAAAGTCAACACAGACCTTCTCAGAAATCCTAAAACATATTAATTAAAATGAATACCTTCAGTGTATACTTGTTTATAATAATCATGACATTAATTTTAAATACCACTGCAGTAATGTCACTGAATGAGGTAGGTCAACACAGTCTTGATAGAAATTGTAAACATACACCCACACAAATATGCAGATGCCTTTCACCCCCTTCGCAAAATAAAACACAGTACAGAAGTATGGTGAACAGTTATTTAGTCATTTAAACAACCCTGAAAAGGCAAAAGTTCATACAGAAATAATTCCACAAGTTAAATACACAAATCAGCAGCCTACAGGAGGTGGAAGGGGCAAAGCATTACATCCTGATGGTTCCATACCTGCCTACAAGTTCAGTGGCCCCAGTAGATAATACAATAAACTATTATTATTATTATTATTATTATTATTATTATTATTTATATAGCGTCAACTTGTGATCAAGTTGAGAAACTTTAACCACACTTAAAGCGGATCTGAAGATAATTTTAAAACAAACAGTTTCACTTACCTGGGGCTTTTGCAAGCCCCCAGCAGCCGTCCTGCCCCGTGCCAGTCCTCCATGATCCTCCGTTCCCCGTCACTGCTCCGTTTTGTTTCTTGACTTGTAAATAGAGGGTCCACTGCACAGCCCTGCCAAGTGTATCCTTTTTACGCGTTCCCATCTGCAATATCGCTATTACGGACTAGAAAGCGAAGAAGGATACGCGTGGCCAGAGCAGTGCAGGCGAAACTGAAAGCAGCTGGAGGCTCGTGGAGGACCGGCGCGGGACAGGATGGCTGCTGGGGGCCTGCAGAAGCCCCAGGTAAGTGAAACTGTTTGTTTTACAACTATCTTCAGTTCCACTGTAAGTATAAAGACACCAACGCTTTAAAGTACACATCGCCTGGACTGAGAGAGATATTGGGATTGATTCACAAAGCGGTGCTAACCTACTTAGCACGTCTAAAGTCTTTAGACGCGCTAACCAGGGTGTTAAGTAGGTTAGCACCGGATTTCTCAATCAGATCGCGCGCTAAGTTTGCGCGCGCAAAGTTTTACGCACGCAAAGTTTTAAGCGCGCTAAGTCCCATAGGCTTTAATGGGCACTTCGCGCGGAGCGCCCTGTGCTCTGTGCAGTATGCGCGTAAAATTTTATGCGCATAAAGTTTTGCGCGCGTAAAGTTTTATGCGCGAAAAGCTTGTTTAGACGTGCTAAGGGGGTTTTCACAGGCGTGCTAACAGTTAGCACCGCTTTGTGAATCAAGCCCATAGAGGCTCACATATTTATTTCCTTTTAAATAATGCAGATAGACTGGCTGTCCTGCTGAGCCTCAGTCTCTAATACTCTCAGCCATAGACCCTGAAAAGCATGCAGAGCAGATGTTTCTGACTGAAATCTGACTGGATTAGCCACGTGCTTGTTTCATGTAAATCATCCAGATCCTACTGCAGCCAAAGAGACCAGCAGGACTGGCAGGCAACTGTTATTGCTTGAAAGGGAGTCTGAAGAGAGTATGAAACAAAACAGATACTGACCTAAGGAGAGGGCAGGCTCTGGGGCCTTACCATTCCTCCTCCGGTCACCATGTTCCAACGCTGTGTCCCCCATAGGCAGACTCTGACCGATCAGTCGGAGACTGCTCACTTCCGTCACTTCCACCACTGAGGGAGGCTTCAACAATCTTTGGGAGTCCGAGTGCTCCTGAAGACAGCCGCTCTGTACTGCGCATGCACGAGATTACGTGCTTGCGCACACGCAATATGCAACCGTCTTCGGGAGCACTCGAGCCCTTTAGGATCCAGAGCCTGCCCTCTCCTTAAGTGATTATCGCTTTTTTTTGTTTTATACTCGCTTCAGAAAATAAATATTGCAGCTACCATATCCCTTTTAGTCCACACACACTTTAAGGGCGGTTGCACACCTTCATATAAGCCTTCATATGACCCTGTGCTATGGTGCGGTGACAGCAGGGCCAGAGCTACCATACGAAAAAATGGGTAATTGCCCCAGGGCCCCAGAGTCTGTAGGGGCCCCCAAGGTGTCCCTCCCCCATCTTAACTGTTGCTCCCCAGGGACTCTGCAGAGTCTGTTAAGTTGGGAGGTGATTGGGGGAGGGTCAGCAGCCAGCTCAGGGGCCCAGGAAGGAAATGTGGCTGCAACAAAGGGGCTTTTTGGTTGGGGGTGTCTGTTGGGGGGCCCCCAGGCTAATTTTGCCCTAGGGCCCAATTGTTACTTGAACCGGCCCTGGGTGACAGGGCCATATGCATAGTGCCGTTCCCCCTAGCTATTGACGTACCCCCTGCTGGCAGATAGTACTTTACTGGGATTACCGTCATTCCACACAACCACACTGCGTCGCACCGTGTTCCCATCATGCACACTTACTGTGTCGCCCATTGACTCGCATTACTGCATAATCCGTGTGGTAACCACAGATCATGCGGTAATGCGGCAGCCTTTGCGTCAGCATTGCGGCCACTGGGATACTTCCAGCGCAACGTGCTGCATCGCCTGAAGAGTGCATGCCTCCATAGACTTGCATGGCCATTGCCGCGGGGAAGAGTAATGTGATGCCATGCAGTGTGCAGTTGTGCAAGGGGCCAGGGGCAAAAATGAGGAAAGCCCTCTCTGAAGGAACCATACTGACTGGTGTAGGTCAGGGGGGAGTCATATGATTAGATTAGCGTCACTGGAAACAATAAGAGGGAAGAAGCTGATTAGTTAGTCATTTTTAGTAATGACATGGGTGACAACTGCTAATTCAATAAGGAGTACATGTAGTCATTTATACTACAGGCAGCATGGTGGCATAGGGGTTAGCGCTCTTGCCTTGCAGCACAGGGTCCCTGGTTCAAATCCCAGCCAGGTCAACATCTGCAAGGAGTTTGTATGTTCTCCCCGTGTCTGCGTGGGTTTTCTCTGAGTACTCCGGTTTCCTCCCACATCCCACAAACATACAGATATAGACATACGACTATGGTAGGGATTAGATTGTGAGCTCCCTAGAAGTGGCTGGATAGTGTAATGGTTAAGGGCTCTGCCTCTGACATGGGAGACCAGGGTTCGAATCTCAGCTCTGCCTGTTCAGTAAGCCAGCACCTATTCAGTAGGAGACCTTTGGCAAGTCTCCCTAACACTGCTACTGCCTATAGAGCGCGTCCTAGTGGCTGCAGCTCTGGCGCTTTGAGTCCGCCAGGAGAAAAGCGATATATAAGTCTTTGTCTTTGAGGGACAGTTAGTGACAAGACTATATTCTCTGTACAGTGCTGCATAATATGTCGGCGCTATATAAATAATAATAAAATACTAATATAATAAAATAATAAAAAATATACTGCACAGTACAGACCTTCATTTTGAAGCAGAAAGTGACAGGTTTATTTAAAACAAATACTGTTGACTTGAGTTTATCTTAAACATTAGCAAATACAATGGACAGAATGTATTGAAACATTCTGGACCTGTTGACAATTCACACCCAGAGCAGGGAGATGCAAAGTAATGTGCCGTGCTTGTGTTGTATCATGATTCATAATCTGTCACATAGAAATCTGCTCACCAGGCGATAATGGGCAGTAGACGTATTATATTACTTTCTCTGCTTCGTGCTCTGCACAGCTGTCTGTAGCTGGATCCGAGGATGACAGAGCTCGCCTGCACACTCTGTAGGGAGAGATCACACACACCCTGACTTATTTAAAGTGGACCTGAACTCTTGCACAGGACAGAAGGAAAACCTAGAGAAATTCACCCTGTATGTATTTAGAGAGTTTAGCCTGTCTAATTCCCCCACATCTGTGACTCATCACCGGTGTAATTTGATCTCTCAGAGCAGCTAATTGGTAAGCACAGGATGTTAACCCTATATCTACTTCCATGAAAGCAGGAAGTAGACACACTGCAGATTTATTGCAGGATTTGTATCAACTGTAAAAAAGAAATGTTTTTCTTTGGGGCTATTTCACACTAGGAGCTGATCCGTGACGGTTATGGTGATGTTTAGAAAGGTAACATGTCTTTTTGACTTTCATGTTAACTTTCACATTAGCCAAAGTGTTCCAGAGCTTTACGTTGTAACACATCTGGAAGCTTCGGAACGTCGAGCGCCGACATTTACCCGTCGGGTGAATTAGAACTACGCACTGCAACTTCCCGACGTCTCACGCCGCAGGTCATATAATGCGTGCACGCCACAGATGATGCTGGCACTATAGAAATCAATAATAATGTGAAAGAGGTCTTAAAGGTTATTATTCTGTTGCGTGTCTTTTAGAGCAGAGAGGAAGTTCTGAGTTCAGACCTGCTACTTAATACTTACGTTTTAAGTAGCAGCACATTCATGCTGCAGTTCTCTATGAAATCTGCCCATTTATGACCTGCCTGAGCACTGGCAGGACTGGAATTGGTAGATTAATCTCGGAAGCATGCTCAGCAGTGTGATATTAAAGTGTTAAATGAGATACGCGGTGGCAAGGCAAACAAACAACAGCACTCCCCTCATCCCCCTCCAATCAATCAGAGAACCCTCTGAGTTGTGTATCATCCTTATTGTTGCAATCAGGATGACTGAGTCATGTATTGACCCACCTGAACTCAAGCAGGGTTTTTTTGCCAATATCTACCCTGCCTGCAAAATCATCTATAGGCCACCCTCTCCGTAAATGTAACACCATCGCCCTCTTGTGTTCATACACGAGTAATCACCTACATGTCAGTTTGCAAAGCTGATCTAAAGCTTTCCATCCATCAAGAACTGCAAAGAGGCATCCCTTCCTTTATTCAATGTGAAAACACAATTACATATATATTTTCCATAGAGTGTAAGGCGTACATGTTAAAAAGGCGCCTGGAAAAAAGGGCACAGGGGATTGACGGTAGTAAAATATCGGTGTAGTTACCAATATTGTACTACTTGATTGCAAAAGTAAAAATATTGATAATCTTTACCAATATTTTGCTATGACATAATCTAAACCTTCTCTCACACAGAATCCTCCTTCTACCCATGCCTAACCCTTAACCCTACCTTTACTGATGCCCAACGCTTAATCCTCCCTCTACCGACGCCTTACCTTTAACCCTCCCTCTCCCGATGCCTAACCCTTAACCCCCTCCTGGTGGTTTCTAACCCATAATCCCCCCCCCCACACACACACACACACACCGAGTGGCTAGCTCTTAACCCTCCCATGCTGGTGCCTAACCCCCTTAAACACTACCCCCCCCCCCTTATCTCCATGGTGCCTAACCCTTAACCCCCCTGCAGCAATACGGCAATTAGCCACAATAAGGTGACATTTGGATGCCCAATGCTACTGATAAAATAGATGGCACCTGGGCAGGGGTGCCTCTAGTCATTTTGTCACTCCAGGCGAGAAAACCTGTGGCGCCCCCCCCCCCCCCAAGCCCCTCCCCCCCAGGAAAATAATCATAATGCAGCATCGTTTCACCAGAAAATAATCATAATGCAGCAGTGTTTCATCAGAAAATAATAGTAATTATCGTAATTCAGAATCATAATTCACCAGAAAATAATCGTAATGTGGCAGTGTTTCACCAGAAAATACACTTATTGCAGCAGCAGTTCACCGGAAAATATTCGTAAGGTGGCAGCGTTTCACCAGAAAATACACTTATTGCAGCAGCATTTCACCAGAAATTAATCATAGGGCAGCAGCGTTTCACCAGAAAATAATCGTAATGGGGCAGCGTTGTCAGAAAATAATCGTAATGTGGAAGCGTTTCACCAGAAAATACATGTAATCCGAGCAGAGGGAAATAGTAGAGAGGGAGAGGCAGCATAAGATGTAAGAGGGGGGTAGAGGAACAGAGAGGGGGAGGGATAGACAGCATAAGATGGAAGAGGGTGCAGAGAAACAGAGGGGAGAGGGAGAGACAGCATAAGATGGAAGAGAGTGCAGAGGAACAGAGAGGGGTAGAGACAGCATAAGATGGAAGAGGGGGCAGAGGAACAGAGAGGGGAGAGGGAGAGACAGCACAGCACTAAAGCACAGGTTTACAGCTTTACCAGCCTACAGCCTAACCAGCTTTCAAAGAAAGCAGGGCACATTCTAGCAGTTATAACAGTACTGGGAGTCTGCACACAGGACAGGAAGTGTTCTAGCAGCCTGCCTGCATACCTTCTCTTCTGCCTGTGCATGCAGCTTATCATCGAGTCTGGAGCAGAAACTTCCCTTCTCCCGGGCTGTGTTGCTGTCTTGTGCGGGGGCGGGGCTCCAACACGGACACATCACATTCTTCTCTCTGTGACTGCATCCGTCCCCTGGCTGTCTCGCTCCAGTGTCTCTGTGCAGCCAGTGACACAGGTGGGGGGTCAGACTGTCGGGGGCATAAGCTGGCTGGCCGCTGGCTCCTGGTTTGACTGGCGTGGGGCGGAGTTAAAGGCTGGGCCACACGGGATAAGCACTTTACCTGTGTGGCTACTGAGAAGAAGGGGCACAGCTTTAAAGAAGGAGCCTGGCAGAGAAGAGCAGTATTGATTGCTCTATTGGCTGGGGAGAAGTGGAGGTGGAGGCACTGCTGAGCACATGGTAGCGTGCCGAGCATCGGGGACTGAGTCTGGAGGTAATATAATATATAAAAAAAAAAAAAAACATGGTCACAGTAGCAGCGGTCAGGGAATGCGCCTCACCACCTCATGGCGCCTCACCACCTCATGGCGCCCCGGGCAACCGCCTATACTTGCCTGGTGGGTGAGACGCCCCTGCACCTGGGGTACCCAATATGCAACTTATGATTGTTTGAGCCCTTCTTCAAAATTCCTGGAGACCCACTTCAATATCATTAGGATTGTTTATGATACAGATTTTATCACCGAGGGTGCTGACAACATAGATAGGCTTCTGTGTGCATGTCACATAAAATGACATAGGTCAGGTGTTCTCCCCACACTTCATTTCATAGGTAAAGAATTCATAGTATACAGTATTATGATGGAGCTGTAGAACTTACTAAGTGGATAGTCTGATGTGCAAAATGTGTGTTCTTGCTGCCCTCTACTGATTGTACATGATATAGCAAATTACTTCACCGCAGTCCACAACAGCTATAAACATACCTGTAAACATTCAGACCCCGGCATGAACCTGAAAAAAATCATGCCAGGGTGTTGCAGTTAGTCTGGTAAAATCAGTCAATATCTTTGAATATGTCCCAAACTGTTTCAAGAGATTGTTTGGAAAAGTAGAACGAGTACTAGGCCTGTGAATACCTTTATTTTACTCTTCAAGTTAAGACCAGAGGGCTCTCCTTGTCTGCACGGACCATACTGCACTCCCAGGAAGCCTGGAAGTCTGGGTCACAGACTTGCACTGGATTTTGGAGGTTGAGTCACAATCTTGGCCACACCCTTTCCCATAATGCACTGCAGAGCACTATGTCTGTCACTGACCTAAAACACAGCATCTTACCTCCAGAGTGGAAGCAGATCTAGGGCAGGCCTACCTTCCACCTGTGTAAGCTATGAGGGGGAAATGTCTAATGCTGGGAATACACCATACAATTTTCTGTTAGATTTACCTGCCAGATAGATAAAGTTCAACATGTTGGAACTGTATTTATCTTACCATCTATCTGCCAAGCAATTGGGCATTGTTCTACTCAGCAGGAGATAAACAGAAGACAATGCACCAGAGATAATGACTTTTCTCTACAGAAAAAAATCTAATTATGCATTCTAACAGAAAATCTATCAGAAAAATCTAACAGAAAATTGTATGGTGTATTCCCAGTATAGACTGATGTTTTGGGGGGCTGTAGCGATCACTAATGCCATAACTCTTAATTTGTCGAGATAAGAAAGCTGAACCTCGTTTAATCCTCCCTGGCAGTACGATTATTTCCTTATTTTTGGGTCTAAAAGTGGTACAGTGTTTCCATGTGCTTTTAGACCCTAAAGCAGGAAAAAAAATCATACTGCTGAGAGTCTGTATATCAGACCCTGCACATTACTCACCGCTCCAGGATCCAGCGTCCAATGCTCCCTCCTGTCCTTCTGGTGTCTCTCTACCCCAATGGTGAGATCGCCATCTGCCATCATGTGACAAACAGCGACCCCACCAAAGAGGTCGACAGCCTCCAAGGACCGGAAGAATATGGGTTGCAAGCGATCTTCTTACTGCCAATGCGCTGCTTCCCCATACCTCCCGAGCTACCTCGAGCCAGGCTCGGGATTACCGCTCTTGGCTTCTTTTTACCACCAAGGAGGTTAAGGTAGGGAACACACTTCCAGGGGTGTTTTCCCCGTGATTCTCAGCTTTAAGTCATAATGCGTACATTTTTGTGATCGCATTTTCCACACACGTTTTTTCGCATTTGTCCTGTGATTTTTTTGGGATACGGCAAATACATTGTAATTGCAAACATGCGTATTGAGCTGGGAAAAAAGCAGAAAGCTGTGCGATTTAAAATCACAGGAAGAATGCAAACTCAAAGTTTTGCTGGGGGACCCCATTATTTGAAGTGACGCCCCTGCTCTGCACATTTTTGGATGCGTCCAGTAACATGGGGGAGTTTTATATTTCGTTGGAGATGTTCCGGAATTACCTGACTTTGCTGCTTTACAATGTCAGGTGCATCAGAAGGAAAGAGCTTCATGCGGAGCAATGCATTCTGGGTACACAAATTCTATGAATCCTGTTATAAAATTTTAAAGATGGCCGGGAGGCTCAGGAAGAACCAAAATGTCTTAGTAAAGACTGAAATTAGGAACCAAAAGAAGCACTACTGAGCTCGCTGTACAGCACAGCACTGCCTTCTGAAGGGATCATTTATAACATAAATAACAGCCTCAAGTTGTGTCCTGATCAATAATGCAAAACAAATACTGATATTGCTTCCCTGACGAGTTCTGAGAACTCATTGCCTGTATGAAGTGTATCAAACACTTTCCCACTAATAGCACCAGTGTACACCAGCACTGCCTTGGGTCTACACACTGGTCTGACTCAAGACCAGATTCAGGGGCGTAACTAGGAGGGAGCAGCCCCTGCAACCAGGGGGCCCAGAGCTGTGAGGGCCCCACCTACTAACCTTACCTCAGTGGCGTAGCTAAGGAGCTGTCCTTAAGCCTCGATACAAGTTTTACAATGAGACCCCCAAGCACTCTATACATAATAATTGATATGGCGCACTAAAACCTGCCAATGGCAACTACAGTGTCAGAGGTGCAAGAAGGGGATGGGGAACAGTTTGTTAAGCATTACCACTATTCAAAGCATCTATAGAAGTGATTATTATGAGCACAGGACCAATAAAGAACTAATACTGCAGTTGAGGGAGGACCCCTCTGGCCCAAGGGCCCCGATGCGGTCGTAACCTCTGCAACCCCTATTGCTACGCCCCTGACTTCCCTTCCTCCAATACAGGGGGCTATACTTAAGATCTGTTTTTTGTGGCTACACTTGTTATGGGTGTGAAGATCATGATGCCCACACCTGTTTTACGATCTTTTGAGATGGGCCCCAATGCCGTGAAGGACAAAAAGGAGAGGCAAGGGAAGGCGTGTGAACATTGGAAGGTCCATCAAAAGTTTTGCTCGGGGCCCCATGAATTGTAGTTACGTCACTGGCCAGATTTATACCTGTTCACCATCTGTATATAGCAGTCATGGTTTTTCATGTGCTGGACTCCTCCCCCCCCCCCTTCACTCCATAGCAGCCCCCCCCCCCCCCCCCCCTTCTATGTGTAATATACTTGTACAGCAGACCCTCACTTTCATGTACAGCTCCCATGGGTGGTAGCTCATCTCTTCACTGGGCATGATTCGCAGAGCTTTTTCACCTGTTTTCCTGTTTTTACCTTATCTATGTTACATTTTTAAGCTTCCAAAGAGCAAAAATATAACATAATTAAGGCAAGAAAAGTAATATTGAAATAAAGCCGATCAGGAACAACTTCCTTTGGGTGATTATTTTGCTTGTAAATGTGCTGAGAGGTTATTTTTTTATCAATTAACCTCCCTGCCATTCTGATTCCGTTTTTTTTTTTTTTTTTGCATAATTTTTTTTTCTATCATGTAGCAAGCCTAGCGCTAGCTACATGATGCCCCCCTCCCTGTGGCGTTCCTCCCACCCCTCCGATCGCCGCCGGCGCGCTTGGCCATAAGGAAATCTCATTCTGAATGGGATTTCCTTTAGGGCTTCCCCCGTCGCCATGGCGACGATCGTGATGACGTAACCGACTTCATCGACGTCGTGAGGTCAGAGGGAGTCCCGGTCCACCCCTTAGCGCTGCCTGGCACTGATTGGCCAGGCTGTGCACGGGGTCTCGGGGGGGCCTCTAACGCGGTGAGTAGCAGCGAATCGGCGGCGAGCGGCGGCGGCGATCGCGTTATACACGCAGCTTGCAACAAAAAAAAAAGTATGTAAATCGGCCCACCAGGGCCTGAGAAATCCTCCGCGGCGGGTTACCCCGAGCTCAGCTCGGGATTACCGCCAAGGAGGTTGAGTGATAAATAAGTCATTTATGAAGAGTTTTGTGAATAGAGCCTAATGTGTTTATTCCCATTTGCTTCCTCCAGTCATATGTAGTAACTCCCTCTCACCCGCTCCGCCCTTTGGTTTCAGCTGCCCGCATTTGTGGCCTATGTGGCCTTTCCAGAAATCCAGCCCCAACCTGATAACCCCTTCCCCTGCAGCCCCTTGGTTGTATGTGGCAGCATTACTCACATACAAATTCCTGTACCAAAGTAAAGTTACTTTTTAAGATATTCATAATAGGATAGCCTGAAAGCCAAATATTCAGAACGCTGACTCCCTGTGCTATTGCCAATTCGGATTTTAAAAAGGGGTACCCCGAGCACCCCTGATAGAAATCTGACAGAAGCGACAGGTTTTGAACTAGTACATCTTTTTATAGGTGATTTTATTCTTTATAAAAAATATTCCCTAGAATGGATTTAAACAATGATGCTGGCCAGCTTCCCTGCACGCTACACAGTTTTTTTTGCAGTTGGACAGAGCAACTGCTATTCACTAAGTGCTTTTGGAAATAAATAAATCCCTGAGAATCCCTCATGAGGAGATAGACTAATTCAAAACCTGTCGGTAATGTCAGATTTCTACTAGCTACTGTAAGTGACAGCAACATAGGAGAAAAGTAATGTATGGCTCATTTTACTCTGGAAAAAATGTACTTCTTATTTGTATATGTTTGCACATATTTTAATTTGTACAATTTTTCGCCATAATGCCCCTTTAATGTCTTACAATACACGGCCTCTTCTCTCTCTCTCTGCCACATAGAAAGCACTGAGCACTGGTAATACACGCAGCACCTCCATCTCAGCCAAAACTCTCAGCTAAAAATAAAGCACAAAAACAATGAGGCCGGGAATGCTTTCTCTTGGCAAACATGGTTAATAAACCACTTAAACCTAGTGTTTCCCAGCAGATAGGGAAACTACAAAGAAGCCTGGGAATGCTAATACCAATAAAAGAAGAAGAAAGAGTCTGCTAAGCCAGTGTTAAAAGCACTTAAAGCGGTTTAAAACCCTGACATAATATTCAATAAGAACATGTTTACCTACTTTTTATATGCCATACGGTTATCATATATGCATTTGTGCATAAGTATTATTATTCATTTAGAAGTTATAGGTTTCCAAAAGTACAGTTTTTTGCTTTGTGAGCTGACTTTGCATTTTATTAATAACTGGTTTTATTCATTGCTGTTTTGCAGGCAGACATGCTTTCAGTGTCTCTCTGTCTCCAGCAGCTCCTGCAGTCAGAGAATGTGTCACATTCCTCACTTGATACAATTAAGTAAACACAATATAACATTACCTAAAGTTCGGATGTGTCTGCAATTCACTGCTCTCAACTTTCAAGCCCTGTGTGTAGCCCTTCCAATGCTGGTCAAGTAAAAAAAAAATGCTGGTTGCATATAATATGCTGTAAATAATGTTTTAGAGCAATGATGAAATGCAGGGTTATATTCAGGGGCGTAACTAGGCCCCACCGGGTCCCCCTGCAGAATTTCTGAGCGGGCCCCCCCCTCCCCCCGGGCCGTTTTATGGGGGTTGGAGGGGATGCAGCATGAGGGGAAAGCCATGCAGCAATTCGGCGGGGAGGGGGGAAGGTCCCCCCCCCCCCCTCACCTCGGGGCTCTCCCCTCTGCACTCCCCTCGGCCTTAAATCTAAGTCCGGGCAGTGTCTGGGCTGCGGCGGGCAATCTTCGGGTGATCCGGATAGTAGTTATCCGGATGACACCCAGTACTGCTGTGCTGTGCGGGCTGGGCGGAGGATCAAGCTTACCCTTCTGACGTCTTCTCCGGCCGTCCCTCGGCGCCTCCCACGATGCGTTCCACTCGGCGCTCACATGACTTCAAACACTTCCTCCTTCAACCCGGAAGGAGGAAGTGTTTGAAGTCACGTGAGCGCCGAGTGGAACGCATCGTGGGAGGCGCCGAGGGACGGCCGGAGAAGACGTCAGAAGGGTAAGCTTGATCCTCCGCCCAGCCCGCACAGCACAGCAGTACTGGGTGTCATCTGGATAACTACTATCCGGATCACCCGAAGATTGCCCGCCGCTGCCCAGACACTGCCCGGACTTAGATTTAAGGCGGAGGGGAGTGCAGAGGGGAGAGCCCAGAGGTGAGGGAGGGGGGGGGACCTTCCCCCCTCCCCGCCGAATTGCTGCATGGCTTTCCCCTCATGCTGTGTCCCCTCCAACCCCCACAAAACGGCCCCGAGCGGGCCCCAGAGGGGGGCCGGGCCCCCCGCGGGTGCAGGGGCTGCAGGCCCTATTGTTACGCCAGTGGTTATATTCCACTTTAAGAAGATACTCCTAAATTTACAGTTTACTTACAATTACAGCTCACTCCTAAAAATAAAAACTAGAGCATTTAGAGAGTGTGACCTGATAATGAGCAGGTTTTATGATGGTATACCGCCATCTAGTGGGCACAACAGAAAGTAAAGCCTTGTTTACACCTTCCATTTTCTTTGCGTTTTTTTCTACCACAGTACTGAAAGCCTATGTGAAGGTGCATACACACATCCAATTTTGACCAATTTTACCACTTCTATGTAGTATGAGAGCTTACCTACACAATCTATTCATAGTATTCAAAATCTGTTGGCCCTCAAACTGCATGGAAATGGTAAAACTGGCAAGTCTACACCAGTGATCTGCAAACTTGGTTCTCCAACTGTTAAGGAACTACAAGTCCCACAATGTATTTGCCTTTATGAATCATGACTGTGGCTGTCAGACTTCTGCAATGCATTGTGGGACTTGTAGTTCCTTAACAGCTGGAAAGCCAAGTTTGCAGATCACTGGTCTACACACATTAAAGAGGAGCTGTCAGCTATAATATCTTAGAAAAAAACAGGGCTGTCGAGTCGGTACAAAAATCCACCAACTCCGACTCCTCAGTTTAGGATTCCACCGACTCCGACTCCTCTAATTTGCATATTACAATCTTGTTGATTGAAAGTATTTAACATGAAATTCGTCTCTTAACTGCCAATGCTTAAGAATTTAAAAAGACAACTGAAGTGAGAAGGATATGGAGACTGCCATATTTATTCCCTTTATTTATAGACTAAAACTAGTCCTTAGTAAGAGTACTTGTAAAAAGTACAGCCCGGAACAAAGAACATCTATCAGGCCATAGGCAATGTAACTGTGGGTACATGTAAGAGTGATGTGCAGGTACTCTGCAGGAGAATGAGTGGATTCTTCCTCTATTACACATTCTTCATGCACAATCTGAACCAGGTTTATGGGTGATAGACAACACCTCTGTGTTCAATGTGCACAACATTCTCAGTGGATTCCCTGCAGCTCTGTGGGGAGTGCATATGTACAGTATAGTACTACTGTGTAACAAAGTAAACCTGAGACAGATGAAATTAAAGTTTTATACATACCTGGGGCTTCCTTCAGCCCCCTTCAGGCTAATCAGTCCCTCGCTGTCCTCCTCCGCCAATAGACAATGGTGCCGCCTGTTACCTTACCTGGGAAGGTAACAGGCGGCACCATTGTCTATTGATCTACGATTGACCATTACATGCGCGCTAATCTTCCGGGGTTCCCTGTTTATGGGCCCCGTATGTGAGTTATTGTTTTTATATCTACTGCCTTTTAAAGAAATTTTATCTAAATAAACGGGTTACGCTTAGATATTGCCGTTTTTGTTTTCCTATGTGAATTCCATACGGATGTCCACTGGATCTTCACGACGTCTGATGTTCCCTGGACGTTATTTGTGACCTGAGCCATTTTACAACCTTATAATGTGGGTTGTTGGGAGCTGGTAAGCCTTTTCTAGTTTTGATGTTTGGCGGATGCCTACCTCTGAGCATTTGATATATTGTGGTGAAGAATCTACCATTCCCTACATATAATGACTTTCTAAACCTGCGCTGACCTTTAATGTAAATATGTATATCTGACTTTAAAAATACGGGGACTGCTTTATTGAAGCAGCACAAGTAACTAATTTTGATTGGTTTATTTCATTTTTGTAGGCTAAGCACAGCTATTACTGTATATATAAATTATTTATGATGACTATTATCTGAGAAATAGAACATTGTATCATATTTTCTATTTTAATTACAGTTTAAGTTCATTAGGAGTCGGAGTCGGTGCATTTTTTCCCGACTCCGACTAGAGGCACCCAAAATTACTCCGACTCCACGACTCAGACTCCAACTTAGACTCCACAGCCCTGAAAAAAACACATATATATAAGTAGATAAATACTTGCTCTACTTACATAACATTGCATTGTCCACATTTTGATTTTAGTAATTTTTTTACAGTAAAACCAGAGAAAATCCTTCTTAGCATTTCCCATTTTAACTGTGGCTATTTTGAAGCCAATCCTGATGTCATTTCCTGCCTTACTCTCCTCTGCCTGATTTGCCCGCCCTTCACTATAGAAAGTGCATTGTTTCAGCATGAGAAATATTGGCCAATCAGAGAGGAACAGAGGTGTGGGAGGGGAAAACAGGAGGGAAAGAGGCTTCAGCCAATCAGGCTGCATTAGTTAAGTCTGAGAGGAAGTAGAGAAGCAAAAAAGGACAACCCAGCATGCCCTGCAACTTCATTTCTGCGTACCAAATTTTGTGTGTACCAAATAAGAGTCAGATAAACTGGGGAATGACCATTTATCAACAAGTAACGTAATAGTGATTTTAACTTTTGGATTGCCTGGTTAGCATCCTTATTACTTGTTTACCAGATAAAAATAAATCATTGATTTTTTAATTTTATGCCCGACAGTTACACTTTAAAAGTGCCCATTAATGACACAATCTTGATTGCACAATCTTACTACTTCTGTGTACTATGAAGGACTATCTAAAGTACACACTTAAAGTGTATTCACTCTGTTTACCCTTCTACTACGTAGATTAGGCAAGATTGTACAATCAGGATTGTATCAATGATAGTCACCTTAAGCCAAGGAAGGTCAAAAGTCCAGCCCAGGGGCCAAATGCAGCTGGACGAGATTTTTATGGTAGCCCCCGAAGCTCTCTACAGTTGTTGATTCCATGGGGGCTGCATGCAGAGGACACCTTGTTTCACCACTCTGCTCAGTGATTAGCAGCCACCACTATGCCTTAAGCAGTAACAACCACTGATTAGCAGCCACCATTATGCCAGCAGCAGTAGCAGCTACTGATTAGTAGAGATGTCGCGAACCTCCGATTTTCAGTTCGCGAACCCTGTTCGCGGACTTCCACGAAAGGTTCGGTTCGCGAAAAAGTTCGCGAACCGCAATAGACTTCAATGGGGAGGCGAACTTTGAAAATTTAAAAAAATTCTACCAGCTAGAAAACATGTTTCAAGAGCTCTAATACCTGATTGAGTGAAATACACATCACTGCTGGAGGACCCGCCCACCCTCCCACCCTCCCTCCTCCAAGCTAGGTCCTTTATACCATTTGACTCAGTTGTCTGCCTACACTAATTAGTTATGGGACAGCTGCTACACACTCTGCTAGGGAGATTTTAATTGGCCTCCTCCCTTCTACCCTTCCTCCTACCGGAGGGAGGAGGGTCTCATCTGCCAGGGAATTCCAGTATTTCAAAAACCAGCTTATATACCATGATAGGGATTTGAACCCAGGCCTCAGTGTATGGTAGGCAACTAACATATCCATTGTACCACCAACACTAGTAGCTGAAAGTAGCTGAAAGTAGCTGAAAGTAGCTGAAAGTAGCCTAGCATGTACCATTTATGCTTAATGCAAGAGAAAAATTAGACAAGACAAATAACATTTATATCACACTATCTGGGGTTCTCTTTGGACAACTGTTGAACACAAAATACAAGGCCATGTCTGGCTACATGCTGGTAAGCAGTGGCTGCATGGTGTAATGGTGAATGACTCTGCCTCTGACACAGGAGACCAGAGTTTGAATCTTGTCTCTGTCTGTTCAGTAAGCCAGCACCTATTCAGTAGGAGACCTTAGGCAAGTCTTCCTAACGCTGCTATCTTGCCTTGTATTTTGTGTTCAACAGTTGTCACGAGGAAAATTAGACAAGATAGCAGCGTTAGGAAGACTTGCCTAAGGTCTCCTACTGAATAGGTGCTGGCTTACTGAACAGACAGAGACAAGATTCAAACTCTGGTCTCCTGTGTCAGAGGCAGAGCCATTCACCATTACACCATACAGCCACTGCTTACCGACATGTAGCCAGACATGGCCTTGTATTTTGTGTTCAACAGTTGTCCAAAGAGAACCTCAGATAGCCATGTAGATTCATATCCCTCTCGCTCTCTCTCTCTCTCTCTCTCTCTCTCTCTCTCTCTCTCTCTCTCTCTCTCTCTCTCTCTCTCTCTCTCTCTCTCTCTCTCTAGTAGGGATGGTCACCGCTTTCCGCGGAATTGTATTTTGAGCATAAATGGATTGAGCATAAATGGTACATGCTAGGCTGGCTTCAGCATGTAGTGTTGGTGAGAGAGAGAGAGAGATAGAGATGAATCTACCTGGCTATCTGGGGTTCTCTTTGGACAACTGTTGAACACAAAAGACAAGGGCATGTCTGGCTACATGCTGGTAAGCAGTGGCTGCATGGTGTAATGGTGAATGGCTCTGCCTCTGACACAGGAGACCAGAGTTCGAATCTCGTCTCTGTCTGTTCAGTAAGCCAGCACCTATTCAGTAGGAGACCTTAGGCAAGTCTTCCTAACACTGCTATCTTGTCTAATTTTTCTCTTGACAACTGTTGAACACAAAATACAAGGCCATGTCTGGCTACATATCTGTGCTACTGCCTATAGAGTGTGCCCTAGTGGCTGCAGCTCTGGTGCTTTGAGTCTGCCAGGAGAAAAGTGTAATATAAATGTTATTTGTCTTGTCTAATTTTTCTCTTGCATTAAGCATAAATGGTACATGCTAGGCTACTTTCAGCTACTTTCAGCTACTTTCAGCTACTTTCAGCTACTAGTGTTGGTGGTACAATGGATATGTTAGTTGCCTACCATACACTGAGGCCTGGGTTCAAATCCCTATCAT
Organism: Hyperolius riggenbachi; assembly: GCF_040937935.1. Taxonomy (NCBI): domain Eukaryota; kingdom Metazoa; phylum Chordata; class Amphibia; order Anura; family Hyperoliidae; genus Hyperolius; species Hyperolius riggenbachi. The sequence continues at coordinate 76,414,414 of NC_090653.1, forward strand.
GGTATATAAGCTGGTTTTTGAAATACTGGAATTCCCTGGCAGATGAGACTCTCCTCCCTCCGGTAGGAGGGAATAGGTAGAAGAGGAGGGAGGTATCCACAAACAGGCTAATTCAAATCTCCCTAGCAGAGTGTGTAGCAGCTGTCCCTTAACTTATTAGTGTAGGCAGTATAAGGACCTTACAAGGAGGAGATGATGGAGGAGGAGGGAGGAGGGAGGAGGGAGGAGGGAGGAGGGGTGGGGGGTGGACCTCCAGCATTGAGAGCAGTGTGTATGGCAATAATGTGTCTGCTGGCTGTAATATAAAGAGTCAAAGTTTTGCCCAATAGAGCTTTATGGGGCGAATCGAACTTCCGGGAAAGTTTGCGTTTGGTAGGCGAACGCGAACCCCCGAAGTTCGCCGGCGAACAGTTCGTGACATCTCTACTGATTAGCAGCTGGCAAAAAAAAAAGTTGCTAAAAAGTTTGGACACCCCTGCCTTAAACCAATGGGCTTCTTCAAATATAATTCATTTTTCATTTACAGGCAATAACCTGCAGCCATGCACTTTTTTTATTCACGTCAGTCTGCTGTTTTCTAGTAGTACAATGCATTTCTAGCAGATGCATGCATGTTAACCCATATGAACATGCATGAGCAGAAGGCCTGGTACACACTTTTAATTATGATTGGCAAACAGGGCCGGCCTTAGGTTCCACAGCTCCCTGAGCGAAACCTGATTTTTGTGCCTCCCCCCCTTCATCCTCTTCGCGCATGCGCACACACACACGCACAGGCCCATATGCAATTTACCTTTTCTCCCAAGATAACTCCTAGGGCAGTGGTTCCCAACCTTTTTAACGTCGTGACACATCACGCCAAATGCCCAGATTTCCGTGATGCATCACATATGTATAATGAAAAAAATACTATTAATAACCACAAATGGATGGAAAGAATATTAATAAAAACAGTGGGACAGTTAGCCGCCCCCCGCTCCTCACATTTAGAATGATAGCACAGCACCGATAATTTGCACCACGCATTATAGCCGCAGTGTGCACCCCCCCCCCCAAAAAAAACGCCCTCAGACTCAGTATAGGTAGGTAGCCAGGTATAGGTGCCCCCAGTATAGGATGTCATGTGTAGGTGCCCTCAATATAGCTTGCCAATCATAGGTTCCCCCAGTATAGGAAGGCAGTTGATGGTCTCCATCGCCCCCATAGGTAGCCAGGCGTAGGTGCCTTTCAGTATAGGTAGCCATGTGTTGGTGCCCTCAGTAAAGGTAGCCAGCTATAGGTGCCCCCAGTATAGGAAATCAGGTATAGGTACCCTCAGTATAGGTAACCAGCTATAGGCGCCCCCTTGAAAGCCGGAGCCCTAAGCAACCACTCCGGTCGCTCAGGTCAAAGGCCAGCTATGGGCAAACCAGTGACCAATTGTCAGGAAAAAATCAGACTTAAATTCAGATGCTGGAGATCTCTATATATAGTATTTTCTCTCAGTCTTATGTTTGCAATTTCTGTTCCAAATAAGGCCTCTTTTTTACGTTTTTACCATGTCTAGGAGTGTTTGAATTTCCTCATCACTTTCTTTTGGCCACACAGACATATTTGGAAACATGATTTTCAGCTGCAGATCCCTCTCTGGACACCAAGAGATAAAATTTGGGCTCAGTGCTTACTAAGCTGCCAGATGTTACACTTAGAACTGTGCTAGAAGATGGGCTTCAAACCAGCCAATGAAATGTCAGCTGTTTGTTTGGCAGGTAAGAAATGACTTAATATATTGCCTAGTTTCTGTTGTGAGCAGAGCTGCTGCTCTCTTGTGTGCCTGTGATAAATGCTCAGTATTATTAATTCACTTTAATGTGTATCTGCAGACTAACAGAACAGCAAACACAAACATTATTTATCACGATATTGGTGGCTAGAGTACAGATTAGTATAAACAGAAGCTCTTCCCAACTCAGAGTGCTCATAAATGAGGTTAATTTACTAAAGTCATTGAGCAAACCTGGGCTGTTTTGAGGCATACATGTAATAAAGGCGCCTGAAAGAAATGGCGCAAGGGTTCGCTGCTAGTACAATATCGGTAAAAATACTGACATTCTACTACTTAATTCCGATAGTAAACTATCGGTAATTTTTACAGATATTTTACTATGATCTAATGTAAGCCTACTCTCACACAGAACCCTCCACTACCGATGCATAACCCTTAGTCCTCCCTTTACCTATACCTAACCTTTAAAGTGAACCAGAGACAAAGCACCCTCATGTATTTTACCATATATATCAGCGGGAACATTAGAGAAAACACGTACCTTGCTCACTGTTTCATTCTTCACTGCTCAGCCTGCTTGTTATCAGCCCTGGTAAAATCCCCAACTAAGCATTCAGTCTGGCTTTGCTCAGGAATCATTATAGCTGAGTCTGTTCTCTCTGATGTCTTTTCAAGCCCAAGCCTGCCCCCTTCTGGATTTGCTTTAATGACTCAGTTATAATGATTCCTGAGCAAAGCCAGACTGAATGCTCAGTCGGGGAATTTATCAGGGCTGATAACAAGCAGGCTGAGAACTCCAGATGATTGTCAGGAGTTCTTTGAATAGGCCACAACCAAATGGAACATCACCCTGCCGACACAAAAGGTGTGGGACCTCCAGACACAATTACTCCACTGACAGGTTAACGATACCAGGTTCACAACAGAAGTACAGAGTACAAGGCACATTTTTCTGTGGTTCCACCAATCTGCTATATCTGATCATGTGTGCTAAATGCCCCAATGTTATGTACGTGGGAGAAATTGGACAAACTCTGCACAAACGTATGAATGGACACAGGCACACTATTAACGATACAAAATCTGAACTCCCAGTTGCTACACACTTTCGTTCCAATGGACACAGCATGTATGATCTTCGTGTCACTGCCCTGAAGGGTGGCTTCAAAACGTCAAATGATCGATTAATAGCAGAGACAAAATGTATAAATTGTTTCAAAGCGGTGGACAAAGGCTTGAATAAGGACAAAAACTTTTTATATTGGTATGAGGCTGATGATATTTAAACTCTTTCTCAGCCTAAACTTGTGAACTCAGAATTTACGATACCTCTGTGACAGTTCAACTCCCAGGTCTGTGAGCATGGTGTAAACAAGGATTCTTATCTCAGCTAACAACCTCCCACCCCATTTAAATGTTCTGTTTCACTTAAGGCATCCTAATGACATGTATTTATGCTTGAAAAAAATCTATGTATCCTCTTTAGATGTTGCATGTATATAGCTGTCTGTACCATCAGCCTGCAAGCGAACAGGATTTAAGCCCGATGAAGGCTGCAAGGCCGAAAGCTTGCTTATTCTTTTTAGTTAGCCAATAAATGGTATCATCCTGAATTAAAACTTCTTACTTTCAAAGAGGCCAAATTGTTGGTGCTCATATGGCAGGCGCTACTGTAACAGAAACTGCCCGAATGCTTGGCATTTCAAGAGGTACTGTCTCAAAAATAATGACTGCCTTTGAAAGAGAAGGAAAAACGTCCTCAGCAGAGCACAGTTGTGGCCGAAAGTCGAAGTTGTCTGAGAGAGACTGTCCGACTCTAAATCGAATTGTTAGAAAAGCTCGCAAGACCACAGCTCCTAAAATCACTGCAGAGCTGAATGAACACCTACAGAACCCAGTTTCCACAAAAACTGTTTGTCAGGAGCTGCACAAATCTGGATTCCACTGAAGAACTGCAATTAGAAAACCTCTGCTCTCAAAGACAAATGTTTCAAAGCGTTTAGAGTGATGTAGAAACCACCAGAATTGGTCCCTCGAGCAGTGGAAAAATGTAATTTTCTCTGACGAATAATCGTTTACCTTATTTCCGACCTCCGGCCGAGTGTATGTTTTGAGACAGCCGAAAGAAACATTTTATCCAGACTGCCATCTCCCAACCGTAAAACATGGCGGAGGTTCTGTGATGATCTGGGGTGCTATTTCTTGGAAATCCGCCGGGCCAATGATTTCCCTTCATGGAAGAATTAACAGCCGAGACTATTTAGGTATTTTGGGCGACCAAGTTCATCCTATGGTTAAAGAACTCTTTCTGGAAGGGATTTCCATCTTTCAAGATGATAATGCCCCAATCCATACAGCTAGAATTGTTAAAGAATGGCATGAGGAACATTCTAATGAAGTTGAGCATCTCATCTGGCCACCACAATACCCAGACCTCAACATTATTGAGCATTTATGGTCATTATTAGAGATTCAAGTAAGAAGTCGATTTCCACCGACATCATCTCTAAAACAACTGGAGGGTGTTTTAACTGAAGAATGGGCTAAAATTCCTTTGGAAACAATTCACAATTTGTATGAATTAATACCTCAGAGAATTGAGGCTGTAATTGCCGCAAAAGGTGGACCTAAACACCATATTAAAATATATTTTGTTGATGTTTAAGGTGTTTGCATTATTTTGTCCAACCCCTATAATATACCATTAATTAACCCCTTACCTCCCCTCCCATAGCTACAAAAATAAAACACTTAAATCATTTTTTTTAAAGTGACATTTAAAAAAAATACATTAATAGTTACCTTCGGGAATAAACCTTTTAAATAAGTATGTCAAGAGTGTATATTACTGTTTTGTTTTTGTTTTGTTTTTTTGTAAACAGGGGCTTGTAATTAGTGACGGACGCAAAACTGAAAAAATGTACCTTTATTTTTAAATAAAATATCGTCACCGTGCATTGTGATAGGGACAAAATGTAAACTGTGTAATAACCGGGACAAATGGGCAAATACGTAAAATATGTGGGTTTTAATTACAGTTGCATGTATTATTTTAAAACTATAATGGCTGAAAACCGAGAAATATTATTTTTTTCCCATTTTTTTCCTATTATTCCCCTTAAAATGCATTTAGAATAAAATAATTCAATCCAAGGAGAGTGAAAGGTGTGTGCTTCTGACCAGTTTCACCTGACTTATATACCGGCTGCCTCAAGTCTAATGACTCATTCAAATTTAAACCGACTCTCATCTAATTAAAATGGCAAAGCGTTGGGAGGCGCATGCGCGGCGATTTCAAGATGGCCGCTTAGGCTCCGAGCTCCAGCCCACGCCTCTGCTATTACAGGCCGCACACAGCCGCCGCTCCGCTCCAGTAACGCGGCCAGCACGGGTCCAGCTCCAGGACACATATAGGCACAGATGGCCGCAAAAAACAACGCTAAAACTCCCCCGCAAACCGGCTCCATGGACCGTTTTCTCCGCCCCCCGCCTTCCCAAGATGGCGCCGGCCACGCTCCGGATTCCGCCGCTGCACAGTCCTCCTCTCCTCTGCAACAAGCTGCGCACCTCACCGAGGAAAGCTCTACCCCTCCAGACCTTACCCCACTCACCTCAGCAACACTGGAGATGGCCCTAGAGAGACATTATAGAGCCCTACAGGAATCGCTCCAGCAGGTAATTCTTGCAGCGGTGAAGGATCTTAAGGGGGACATAATTACACTAGCAGATCGCACCACCTCCCTGGAGGTGAAAATGGATGCTATGTCCCTTAAACAGCAGGACATGGAGGACGAGCAACGCTTAATCCAATCTGACCTTAAAGCAATAAGATCTACACAAGAGGACTTTGAGAACAGGGAGAGGCGGCAAAATATCCGCATTAAAGGTATGTCTGCGTCTGTGACACCTGAAAAACTTCCCATGCACCTCCTAGAATTATATAAATCAATCGTCCCTGACCTCCCCGACGAAATGTGGAGGATGGACAGAGCACATCGTTCACTAGGCGAGAGGAGACCCACAGCTCAGCGCCCCAAAGATGTTATAATTAGGATGCACTATTATGAAGCTAAGGAAGCACTCCTAAGAGCCATCCGTAATACATCCACAATCTCCTTCAAAGGCGATGAACTTTCCATATATAATGACCTCTCCCTTATTACACTGACCAAGAGAAGAGCTTTCAGACCGATCACCCAACTTCTGAGGGATGCTAAGATCCAATACCAATGGGGATTCCCCTTTCGCTTAATGGTCAGCAGAAACGGTGCGCGCTTCTCAGTCTCAGACCTGGACAATGCACCCATGTTTCTTAAACAACTAGGCCTCCGCCTCCCTCATTCACCCAACTTACAACAAGATCTTACCCTGTCCCCGTCATCACCACCAAGAAAGATTCGGCACATGAACGACAGATCCAGAGGCTCTCTCCGCAGTCTCACCTATCCGGAGCCCTCTGAAGACATGGAAGCTCTTCCCACTTGATTACCAGAATCCTGTCAAGGCCTTCTCCTGATCCGGACACACACCATGTCCAGACGTAGATATTACCTTCACTATGTTTATGTCCTATTTCTTGTCTTCCCTCCCAACCTGTTCTAGTTTGTTATTTTAATTTTCAATGATATTTACCATCTGTGCCTAATTGTAATTGTTATGGTTACTGTTAATAATTCATATATGACCCTTTTAACTGTTTTTGGCTATATAGCAGAGGAGATCTGGGCGACCCTCTTGGCTCACTCACATGTGCCTCAGGAGAGCTGCCACACTCTCCCATAGAATTTTTCTGGGATTGTGTCTTTTTTGGCAGTTCTTATCTCTGCAACTCGTTACAGTTGCCTCATCACTGTGCCACACATCTTACAGTGGCTGTTTCTTTAAAAATGTTTATCAACCGCTGTCTCATATAACTTATCCCTTTTGGATTCTCACTCTCTCCTCACCTGTACTCCTACTTTCCCCTTCTAGACCGCATCGAATACTCTCGGACCTAATCTACGCATACATCTATACTTTGACCAATGATTAATCTCTGTACACTAAACACCAAGGGCCTGAATATACCGCAGAAAAGGTCATCCTTACTACGAGATCTTAGAAAACTTAATGTAGACCTGGCTTTCCTGCAGGAGACCCACCTAACTTCTAGTGACTCCATACGACTCACAAACAAACATTATCCAACTGCACACTTAGCATCAGGACCTAAAAAACGTGCTGGTCTAGCTATTTTGTGCCAGAAAGACCTTCCACTTCAGATCGACAAGACTATAAGCGACCCACGAGGTCACTTTCTGATTTTGGTCGGGACCCTAGCGGGAAAGCCAGTCACATTGGCTAATGTATATGTACCTAACTCACAGCAGATCACTTTCCTCACTGCATTTTTTGCCAAACTTTTTAAGGTGCTAAAAGGCACCCTTCTCTTGGGTGGTGACTTCAACTTGGCTTTCTCATCCTCAAAGGACAGAAGTGTCTCTCACACCCCCTCCTCCCAAGCCTCTCATGATAGAAACTCACGCAAATTTAGAATCCTCCTCAGGAATTACAAACTCTTTGATCTATGGCGTATAGCTAATCCTACTATTGTAGAATACACCTTTTTCTCTCCTCCACACGCATCACACTCTAGGATCGACTACTTTTTTGCTAATACCCCAGTTCTTCCCATCCTCATTTCCTCTAATATTATACCAATGGCCTGGTCTGATCACCATGCTGTCACTATTGAATTAGACTGGTTATCTACACCTCACAAGCCCTTACATTGGAGGCTAAATGAGTCGCTTTTTAGAGATAAAACATTACTATCCAAATGTGCAGATGAACTCCAACACTTCTTTTCCACAAACCTAGACTCAGTATCCTCTTTTGGCTTGCTCTGGGAATCCCATAAAGCCTTTATAAGAGGTTTCTTTATTGCCGAGAGTTCTAAACGCAAACGCTTCTCTTCTCAGAAGCTGGCTCAGCTCAACTCTTCCCTTACTAAGGCCTTCTCCACTTACAAAAGCTCTCCCACCCAAACCCACTTTTCCAACATCCAACGAATTAAATTAGATATTAAATCCCTCCAGACCTCTCAATTAGAAAAAAGTTTAAAGTGGACGAGGCAACTATTTTTTGAAAGAGGGAACAAACCTCACACTATCCTAGCCCGCAAACTAAATCCTAGGAGCTCCTACCAATCTGTCCATTCTTTAAAAGACCCCCAAGGCACCCTGCACCATGACCCCTCAAGGATTGCTCAAATCTTTACATCCTTCTACGAACAACTATATAACCTCCCAGACCCCTCTCTCTCACCCGAATATGACTCAAAAGTCCTCTCATTCCTGACCCCACTTGACCTCCCGAAACTCACAGATCAGGAACGCTCTGATCTCAACTCTCCTATAACCATAGATGAGATTACAGAAGTACTCAAAACCCTTCCCTCCTCTAAGTCCCCAGGTCCTGATGGCCTCCCCTACTCATACTATAAAAACTTCAGCTCCATCCTTGTCCCACACCTTGTATCTCTAGCTAATAAAATAATGAAAGGGGACTCACCCCCTAAATCTATACTTTCTTCACTTCTTACAGTTATAGCAAAGGAAGGAAAGGATCCCCACCTACCACAAAGCTACCGCCCCATCTCCCTTCTTAATTCCGACCTTAAGATAATCACGAAAACTCTAGCCAACCGGCTCAATCCTATCCTCACTAGAATAATTGATAACGACCAAGTGGGTTTTATCATGGGGAGACAAGCAGGAGATAACACTCGTAGAGCTATAAACCTCATATCTATAATGAACAAATCAAACCTCCCCTCTGTGCTCCTTAGTTTGGACGCAGAGAAGGCTTTTGATAGGCTCTATTGGCCTTTTCTATTCCATGTCCTGAATCACCAGGGTTTCTCAGGTCCTTTCCTCTCCATGATAAAATTTATTTACTCATTCCCTTCAGCCTCAATAAAACTTCCCTTCGCCCCTCATTCCTCATTTCAAATCCACAATGGCACTAGGCAGGGCTGCCCACTATCCCCTCTCCTATTCGCCCTAAGCATAGAGCCATTAGCCACAGCCATTAGAAAAAATATTAACATTAAAGGAATCTCCCTCGATAAACGTGAATACAAGATCTCACTGTTCGCTGATGACATACTCCTAACACTCTCTAACCCACTTACAACTCTCCCGGCCTTACATGACACACTAAAAATTTTTGAATCCCTCTCAGGATTTAAACTCAACCAAGATAAAACCGAGGCTCTCCCCATTAAAATTCCCCCTCAACTCCTTGCTTCCCTACAAACTTTTTTCCCCTACAAATGGCAAACCCGCTCTTTAAAGTATCTAGGAGTCTACCTCACCCCCTCATATAAGTCACTCTACACGTCTAATTTTCCCTCCCTAATCCAAAAAATACTACAAGATCTGCACAAATGGACAGCTTATAAGATCTCTTGGTTAGGTCGCATATACGCCCTTAAGATGAATATTCTCCCCCGTCTCCTATACTTATTTGAGACTCTTCCTGTTCTAGTACCCTCCTCACAACTATCTGCCCTACAATCCGCTTTCTCTAAATTTATCTGGAATCACAAATCCCCGAGGGTCCTACAATCCATCCTTCTTTCGCCTAGGGACCAAGGAGGTCTAGGAGTCCCCCACCTACGGTTATACTACCAAGCAGCACACCTGAGGCAACTAACAGAATGGTCCAATTTAAAAGTATTTACTAAATGGGGCCTTATAGAGGCGACTAGCATCCTCCCTATCTCACTTGCATCACTCTTATGGACACACCCCTCTCCAAAAATCAATGATCAAAACTTACTCCCCACCATCAAATTTACTCTACAAATCTGGAAATCCTCTGTCCATATTGCCAAGTTGAGGTCATCACCCTCCCCTCTCTGCCCAATTTTGGGAAATCCTCATTTCCCCCCTGGTCTCTCCAGACCTTTTATGACTAAATGGTATGGTTTGGGATACTTCAACCTTAATGACTGGCTCAACCCCCTCACTGGGAAGGTCCATCATAAATCACATCTGGAAGAAAAGATTCCCTTTACGCCCCAAACGAATATGCAATACAATCAAATTTCCCACTTTCTACAATCTCTACTAAAAAACTCAAGCCAAACAAAATCTCAATTTGAGAGGATCTGTAGCCAAACTGGACATCAAAAGGGTCTGATATCCCAAATTTATACCATCCTACATACAAGATCCGGAACACGGACCCCAAACCACCCCTATATGCACAAATGGGCAAACATAATACCATCCCCTATCACGTTGGAAGACTGGTCGGAAATATGGAACAATGCCAAGCACTCTTCACAATGCATCCAAATCCGAGAAAACATATATAAGATTATTTTTCACTGGTATCTTACACCTGATAAACTAGCAAAGATCTACCCGGGCTCATCAGACCTCTGTTGGAGAGGCTGTAATAATAAAGGAACTATAGACCACATTTTCTGGTCCTGTCCATTAATAGTTCCTTTTTGGTCCAGAGTTCAGGACCTTATCAAGTCAACAACAGAACTTAGAGTACCTCTTGACCCCCTTTTTATGATCTTGGGTAGACCTTTGAAAAAAACTAATAAATATACTAACCGCCTCATCACCCACATCTTAACTGCTGCTAGACTAGCCATAGCCTCTAACTGGAAAAAAATAGCCCCCCCAGATATCTCAGAGGTCATACATAAAACAGACTGGACCAAAAATATGGAACAACTTACAGCCTCTCTTAGAGATACTGAGTTAAACTTTCATAAAGTATGGGACGCTTGGCCATACGCTTCACCTACTTATCACCCCCCCTGAAAGGCCACAGAATACCTCCTCTATGCCCTCTTATCCCTCACCACACAATTGCTCCCCCCTATATCTGACATATCCACCCCCTCCCCAAACCTCATGCCATCCCAGGCCCTTGGTGTCATAGTGTCATAATATCAAATCGCCCTTTTTCTATTCGACATGGTCTAGAGAAGTATCGATGTGGTCCTATACCTATAATCTTCTACTTAGGAGATATCATTATCCCCTTCTACTCCCCTGTCTAACCTATTCCTCCATACTTTCTTTTCTCTTCTCTGCGTATGCCCCCTTTCTCTTTCTCTTCTTTCTCCCCACCGTTCTACAGGGGGCTCCCCTCCCCCCTTTCCTCTTTCTTAGCAGGTACCCCAAGAACACACAATTGGAAACATATGGACATTTCTCCCTCCAAAACCTCCAGCTCTCTATCTTGGACTTGTCTGAATCTATATCACTGAGAATGGACTTGTCCCTAAATCTAAACTAAACTGGAGACCCCCCAAGAGAGCTACTGGTTATTGTTCTGTGTTGGACTACACTTTATCCTTCATATACTATATGTTATGGGTATCTACCTTTCTGTATTCTCTTTACAACTACATGTTTGATTGTTCTACTTGACACTATTGTTATATGACTTGTGAGAACTCACTATTTTTCAAAATAAAAACAAGTATAACAAAAAAAAAAATGGCAAAGCGTTGCAAGCCGCAATCGCCTACCAGATTGTGCAGGATCCAAGGCTACCTTCCTGACATTCCTGCAGGAGTTGGCCCACGCAAATTCTTTCATCTCAACAGGGGCACCGCGTGTAGGCCTCCTTGTACCCCCAGGAAATGAGGGGCAGCGCAAGCACCCCCACAAAGCAACCACAGCCCGGGAGCACCGCAATTGCCCTACAAAAGGGGGGGGGGGGGCGAGAACACATGAACGGCGTACTCCCCAGACGCGGCCCACGCCCAGGGAGAACCATCCATGCTGCTCCCCCAAAGGATAGATGCCCTACTCTTGCGTATTTTGCTTACCTGTAGTGCATATGCGCATCCTGGGAGCGAACACACCGACAATGGGGTGAGGGGGGAGCGCAGACAAACCCACCGGTGCAACACTACTGCCGGGGGACCCATCCGCACCCCCCCCCACACACACACACACACAACACCCCCAAGAAAAAGAACACATTACAATGCAATCCAAGGAGTGTGAAAGGTGTGTGCTTCTGACCAGTTTCACCTGACTTATATACTGGCTGCCTCAAGTCTAATGACTTATTCAAATTTAAACTGACTCTCGTCTAATTAAAATGGCAAAGCGTTGCAAGCTGCAATCGCCTACCAGATTGTGCAGGATCTAAGGCTACCTTCCTGACATTCCTGCAGGAGTTGGCCCATGCAAATTCTTGCATCTCAGCAGGGGTGCTGCGTGTAGGCCTCCTTGTACCCCCAGGAAATGAAGGGCAGCGCAAGCACCCCCACAAAGCAACCACCGCCCGGGAGCGCCGCAATTGCCCCCCAAAAGGGGAGGGGGGCGAGAACACATGAACGGCGTACTCCCCAGACACGGCCCACGCCCAGGGAGAACCATCCATGCTGCTCCCCCAAAGGATAGATGCCCTACTCTTGCGTATTTTGCTTACCTGTAGTGCATATGCGCATCCTGGGAGCGAACACACCGACAATGGGGCGAGGGGGGAGCACAGACAAACACACCGGTGCAACACTACTGCCGGGGGACCCATCCGCACCCCCCCACACACACAACACCCCCAAGAAAAAGAACACATTACAATGCAATCCAAGGAGAGTGAAAGGTGTGTGCTTCTGACCAGTTTCACCTGACTTATATACTGGCTGCCTCAAGTCTAATGACTCATTAAAATTTAAACTGACTCTCGTCTAATTAAAATGGCAAAGCGTTGCAAGCTGCAATCGCCTACCAGATTGTGCAGGATCTAAGGCTACCTTCCTGACATTCCTGCAGGAGTTGGCCCATGCCAATTCTTGCATCTCAGCAGGGGTGCTGCGTGTAGGCCTCCTTGTACCCCCAGGAAATGAAGGGCAGCGCAAGCACCCCCACAAAGCATCCACTGCCCGGGAGCGCCGCAACTGCCCCTCAAAAGGGGGGGAGCGAGAACACATGAACGGCGTACTCCGCAGACGCGGCCCACGCCCAGGGAGAACCATCCATGCTGCTCCCCCAAAGGATAGATGCCCTACTCTTGCGTATTTTGCTTACCTGTAGTGCATATGCGCATCCTGGGAGCAAACACACCGACAATGGGGTGACGGGGGGGGGGGAGCGCAGACAAACCCACCGGTGCAACACTACTGCCGGGGGACCCATCCGCACCCCCCCCCACACACACACACACACACAACACCCCCAAGAAAAAGAACACATTACAATGCAATCCAAGGAGAGTGAAAGGTGTGTGCTTCTGACCAGTTTCACCTGACTTATATACTGGCTGCCTCAAGTCTAATGACTTATTCAAATTTAAACTGACTCTTGTCTAATTAAAATGGCAAAGCGTTGCAAGCTGCAATCGCCTACCAGATTGTGCAGGATCTAAGGCCCCCCCCCCTCCCCCCCGGTGCATCCTTTGGGGGAGCAGCATGGATTTAATACAACTGTAGGCAAAGAATTTGTCTAATGAATCCTGCAAAAAATTTGGGAAAAAAAACCCTAATACTTACCAAGCACGAGACCCCAGATCGGCGCAGTTCCCGGTCTGGCAGTCATCTTGCCTCGTAGGTGTGAACAGTTTCTGGCTCCTGATTCATGGATTATATATAAAAAAAAAAGCCTTCTCACAGAACTTGTGCCACCAATCCACCTAGTGGTGAAAAAGGTAAAAAGATATAACATTCAATTCCTATTATTTTAAATGTTTATTTTTAAATGTATGTGTTTTAATAATTTAAATAACTTGCTTTACTGGAATAGTTGAACTTGATTCATTAAGCTGCACTGTTAAAGCAGCGCACCTAAAGGAGCGGCAGCTAATGCATGCCTTACATACAGGGGCGTAACTAGGCCCCACCGGGCCCCCCTGCAGAATTTCTGAGCGGATCCCCTCGTCCCCCCCCCCCCCCCCGGGGCCCGCTCGGGACCGTTTTGTGGGGGTTGGAGGGGACGCAGCATGAGGGGAAAGCCATGCAGCAATTCGGCGGGGAGGGGGGATGGTCCCCCCCCCCCTCCCTCACCTCGGGGCTCTCCCCTCTGCGCTCCCCTCCGCCTTAAATCTAAGTCCAGGCAGTGTCTGGGCAGCGGCGTTGGGCTCCCACGATGCGTTCCACTCGGCGCTCACGTGACTTCAAACACTTCCTCCTTCCGGGTTGAAGGAGGAAGTGTTTGAAGTCACGTAAACGCCGAGTGGAACGCATCGTGGGAGGCGCCGAGGGACGGCCGGAGAAGACGTCAGAAGGGTAAGCTTGATCCCCCGCCCAGCCCGCACAGCACAGCAGTACTGGGTGTCATCCGCATAACTACTATCCGGATCACCCGAAGATTGCCCGCCGCTGCCCAGACACTGCCCGGACTTAGATTTAAGGCGGAGGGGAGCGCAGAGGGGAGAGCCCTGAGGTGAGGGAGGGGGTGGACCTTCCCCCCTCCCCGCCGAATTGCTGCATGGCTTTCCCCTCATGCTGCGTCCCCTCCAATCCCCACAAAACGGCCCCGAGCGGGTGCAGGGGCTGCAGGCCCTATTGTTACGCCAGTGCTTACATAGCAGCGCTCGCTGCTATGTAAGGAGCGTGCCTTCCTTAGGAGCGTGCCTTACATAGGAGCGTGCCTTCCTTAGGAGCGTGCCTTACTTAGGAGCAATCCTTACTTAGGAGCAATCCTTACTTAGATAAGAGCGTGCCTTCCATAGATAGGCGTGTTCCTTCCTATACATAGTAACTATGTATAGGAAGGCACGCACCTATCTAAGTAAGCCCTTAGATAGGATCCATGTGTAGCCCCATTTTCCATGTGTAACTTCCATGTACTGCAGCCCCTTTCTTTCATGTACAGATCCTTTAGGCATTTACTTCTCTTTTTAATATGTTGCACCTGATTTCCAGTTTTCACTTTCATATGTAGCAACCCCTATTTTACATCCAGGTGCTTCCTTGAGCTGCAGCCGACCAAGGCCCTGGTCATTGTGGCCTTTCTTTAAATCCAGCCCTGCCTCGATCTGAACATCTGCTCCCTCTTTACATCAGTTCTACATCCCATTTTCTTGGTGTGGATAAATCCGCCTGTTTCTGGAATTCTTACACTGAGCACCAGCACTCGGTCGCTTGCTGGAAGGGATGAGATGGTACGGTGGTGCAAATATATGTAGAAAATGTTCAGAATGAGTTATAACACCTAACAAGCTCTGCGACTTGTTGACAACCTAAATTGACACTCTTGTATAGTATAATAACGGTGATCTTATTTGCGCAAAAAATGGTTTGACAGGTGCAATTAATGTTCTCAGCAAGCATATAATTGTTTTAAATGTGATCTTTGCTTAAAATTGTCATTGGAAGCCAGAGGTATTGAGACAGTCAATCAAAGAGGAACTGTATATTGTTCTGCACACATGCATATTTATATTTTTCACAAACAAATTGTTTTTTGTGTGTAGCTGCAAGTTATGATCCCAGTATTAGAAGAGTAATTATAGTATTGCCCTAGCACTCCTTTTCATAGCAGCTGTCTTGGGGATAGATTCACTCAGCCGCGTTTATAGGGGCAGGTGAGGCGGGTGTCCGCCCATGGTGCAATGATGAAGGGGGAGCAGCGGGCACACTGGGACTCACCCGCGGTGAGGGGGGTCTAACTCCTCCCTCCTCGTGCCTGCTCCTGCATGCTTAGTGCATCTCTGGCTACAGTATTCAATACAAATATATGGGCCTAAAGATTGGACTAACCGGTACTCTGCCGTAACCACTCTGTGACCGCTTAACACTGATCGGTGGCCACAGAGTGGCTCCCCCAGGGCCGCCTAACGCCGATTGGTGTCAAGAGCGGTGGACGGGGATTAGCAGGTAATGAGCGCATGCATGTGCGGTCATTCCCTACAGTGACATGGAGCTAAGCTCCGTGATCAGCGTGCCCGCCCGTGATTGTGGCTGGCACACTGTTTGACAATAAAAAAGACGTTATTTACTTGTACAGCTCTGTGATCTATTGCAGCCTTGTACGGGGGACAGCTCTGTCACTGAGCTGTCCCCTTGAGTGGCTCACAAGTTGATGGACTGATGCCTATGAGAATTAATCATACTGATTGGCTCTCCGGGGAGGGGCAAATGAAAAGAAAATACATGATTTTATTCTAAATAAATGAACAATTTAAGTGAAATATAACCCAGTATTTATTCTGTGCTCTAAAAGATTATTTACAGAATATAATATACTAACACAATGTGTTTTTTTTTTAATAAAACAGCATTTAAAGGGACTCCGAGCAGTGCAGAAACTATGGAAAGATGCATATCATTTTAAAGCTCTCTTTCTCCTCTTTCCAATAATATATAAACCGCTGCCCTACGCCTTTTAGTTTTCGCTATTTTCGTGATTGAAATTGCCGCGGCCGCGATTTCGATCGCGAAAATAGAGAAAACTCAAAGGCGTAGGGCGATGATTTAGGGGTCGTCAGAAAGAGGAGAAAGAGAGCTTTAAAATGATATCCATCTTTCCATAGTTACATTGTATTACACAGGGCGACTTTTTCTCAAAGTCAGCAGCTCCATTCAGCAGAAAAAGTCGCCCTGTGTAATACAAGTAACTATGGAAAGATGGATATCATTTTAAAGCTCTCTTTCTCCTTATTCTGATGACCCCAAAATCGTCGCCCTACGCCTTTTAGTTTTCTCTATTTTCGCGATCAAAATCGCGGCCGCTGCAATTTCAATTGCGAAAATTGCGAAAACTAAAAGGCGTAGGGCAGCGTTTTATATATCATTAGAAAGAGGAGAAAGAGAGCTGTAAAATGATATGCATCTTTCCATAGTTTCTGCACTGCTCGGAGTCCCTTTAAAGGGTTACATCACAGAACTGACTTTTTCTCCTGCAGGGGCTGCCACATCTGAACTGGTGATTAGCTTATCTTCTGTATACATTCTTTACTTGATACAATTAAGTAAACATTCTCTGGCTGTGCAGAAACTTATGCTAATGAGTCCTGGAGTGAAACACAGGTCAGAAATCACTGATGGCTGCATTTAAAACAGAATTACAACAGTTATGAATAAAATGCACCAGCAGTTTTCAAAGTAAATAAACTGAACTTTGGGAAGTTATAATTTATAAATGAATTATAATACTTGTGCACAAAAGTAAATATGATAATTGTATGGGTTATAAAAAGTAGGAAAACACATTTTTGTTGAACATTTTGTCAGGCCTAGTGCACACCAGAGCGGTTCTGCTGCGGTTTGCGATCCGCTTGCGGGTGCGGATCCGCTAGGGTAATGTATCTCAATGGGCTGGTGCACACCAGAGCGGGAGGCGTTTTGCAGAAACGCATACTCCCGGGCTGCTGCAGATTTTGGATTGTGGATGCGTTTCTGCCTCAATGTTAAGTATAGGAAAAACGCAAACCGCTCTGAAAAACGGCACTTCAGAGCGGTTTGCCAGGCGTTTTTTGTTACAGTGGCTGTTCAGTAACAGCTTTACTGTAGCAATACATGAAATCTACTACACCAAAAACGCTTCACAAAACCGCAAATTGCTAGCTGAAACGCTACAGAAAAACAAAAAAAAAGCGTTTCAAAATCTGCTAGCATTTTGCGGATCTGCTAGCGGTTTTTGGTGTGCACCAGGCCTTAGAGTTTTAAACCGCTTTAAATTAACAAAAAAATAAAATAAACATCGCAGCAAAAATCGGATGGCACCAACACAAAGCTCGGTTAGTGGCAAGTAGAGTGGCACAAGGAGGAGAAAGCACAGAGAGATCCGGGAGCCTAATCTGGTGCAATATTGTTAATGGATCAGGGTTTATTCAGTAAACAATAAAGATTATACTCACAAAGGTGGGTTGCAGTAGAGGCAACCACTCGTGATAGCAGGTGGGGATATACCGTCCCCACTCTGCCTTTGGTTCCTAGGTGGTCGCTGCTCCAAAAAACGATTCGTCAGTCGAGAGCCCTCGACTAAATCACCCTTAATATATAAGGGGTAACAACTATATTTGAGAAGGTAGGAGGTGCCAGGTATAGGTTTGTGGTAGCTACTATACCACTGGGATAAATTCTATATAGGATTCTATATGGTAGAAGTCAACAATAGGAAAGTAAAGTCGTCCTACCTTATAGAGGTTTAGCAGGGTATAGACACAAGTAGAGGTTAAAAGCTTAAAAAGTCGATTTTATTGGTGCACTGGACAATGCGTTTCATGGTGATAGCCGCTTCCTCAGGTCAATAAAAGTGCCTGATTAGATAAGGTTCCAAGTATCCGGGTGCCAGAGTAGAGTGCGGCAGCTACCGGAGGGGGTCTACTCTACTACTCTGGCGCCCGGATACTCGGAACCTTATCTAATCAGGCACTTTTATTGACCTGAGGAAGCAGCTATCGGCCATGAAACGCGTTGTCCAGTGCATCCGAAACGCATTGTCCAGTGCACCGATAAAATCGACTTTTTAAACTTTGAACCTCTACTTGTGTCTATACTCTACTAAACCTCTATCAGGTAGGACGAATTTTACTTTCCTATTGTTGATTTCTATCATATAGAATCCTATTTAGTATTTGTCCAATCAGAGAATGCAAAAAATGACCCAAACAAAAACACTACTCGGAAATCCGAACTCGGAAATCGGAAACCAATCAGAAATCCGTGAAATCGGTAATCAGCATTGGCGGAAATCGGAATTTCTGCAGAATCGGAAATCGACATTTCCGACCATCCCTTATTCTGCAAATAGCAAAGCAATAGGCAGTGGAACTTTATGAGGGTGGTTCCAGTGCAGTGCTTGCACTTGGTGATCAGGCGACTGCATTTTTGGAGCCATTGCATTGAAGGGATGCACAGCCAAATGTCGATAGCTCCAGGAATCGTAGTAAAATTGCGGAATTCCGCTATTTCAGAAATCACAGCACTTTTAGATCTGTTGAAAAGGGCCATCAGTGGGTCTAAGGCCTAAAATAAAACAGTGCCTCCCACTGAGATTACCAACAACATTTGCAAGCCTGTTTCCTCCCATAGGAAATAAAGTAAGGTCCATAATCTCATTTAAATGTTTTTGTACATATTGGGAAAATATGGGGAATTTGGAAGAAAAAAAAATCAAAAGTCCTTTCCAAAGATTAGATTGATTAAAGTAATTGATTATTGCAGAGTGGGGAGGGAATATTGCTGTATGTGTCTCACCTAGGGCACCAAAATGGGCAGATGCAGTCATACACATTAATAGCTCCTTCATAGTCAGCCTAAAGATGAACATTCTTTATTTGTCTACCCTTAGCAGGAGACAAAGTAAAGTTTTGAAAATACAGTATTTTTGTACCAGTTTTAGTTGAAATAGAGAGAGATGAGAAATGTTGATTTTACAATTCCTCATGTTTCCTGTGAACTGAATCCATATTGCCTAGTTGAGTGCAGATTATCTCCAACATTCACTAACCTTATCTCAACAATTACTCTACCTAACTAGTTTTTCACTTCAACCATGAGCGGTGCATGAGATAATGAGGTAAAAATCATGAGTTAAGCGCACGCATGCAAGCGCGCGCGCACACACACACACACACTTAGGGCTCATTCACCCTAGGGGGGGTTTTCGGCATTTTTCAAGCAAATGATTTTTAAAATCGCCCACAAAACGCTTGTGCGATGAATCTCTATGAGAAGGTTCATATCAGCGCGGTTCATGCGCTGTGCGTTCAGCAAAGCGGTGCCTGTACCATTTTTGGGGCGATTTTTGTATAATGGAAGGTATAGAAAGAGTGCTA
Source organism: Hyperolius riggenbachi (assembly GCF_040937935.1). NCBI lineage: Eukaryota > Metazoa > Chordata > Amphibia > Anura > Hyperoliidae > Hyperolius > Hyperolius riggenbachi. The sequence goes on from NC_090653.1 coordinate 76,433,927, forward strand.
AACGCTCACAAAATCACTTGATGCGGTGATTGTGTTCGCATCTTTTAGAAGAAATACATTGTATTTATGCTTTTACGGGTCAAAGAGTTCACTTCCTGACCTGCGTCTCAAAACCGCTCTGGCAAAGCGCTTAGAAAAGCTGTTTTTTCAAAAACGCAGCTCGCAGTGGAGTGCCGGGAGGGGAAAAGACAGCGCACAAGATGCAAAACGCTTGCATTTGTGTTTTTAGGTGTTTACAAACGACGGTACCTTGTCATGGGTTTAAGTGTTTAAAGTGAAACAGGGCTTTCTGGTGCCCACCTTGAGTCACGTAGCGGCGAAGCTTGGCATGTCTACAGGAGTAATGCTATAATCCGCGCCACGAGCATGAGTCATTTAGGTATCCAACGATTGCCAGACCTTGATTTCCTTCCCTCCCCCCACCCCCCGTTTTTGTGCGGAATCGGGGTGAGTCATCACTCGGCTCACCCTGTGCCAAAAAAAAACTCAGCGCCAGAGTGCCATATATGTGTTTAAAGGGTATTTTATTGAAAAAGTGTGATAGCATCTTCTGTGAGAAAACTCAGAAGAAAATAAAATTGAATAGGGGCCTATTTAATTAACATTTCTCATGAGTTTTCTCACAAGAGATATTTATATACAAAGCGCACCTGAGTTGAGATGGATATGGAAGCTGACATTTATTTAGTTTTATACAATGCAGATTGCATGGCTGTCCTGCTTAGCCTCTGGCTCTTATTCAATTCATCTCTTCTAAGTTTTCTCCTTAGAGACTTTTTTTATCTTCTTTTTAAAATAACTTTTCAGCACTCTGCAATTGAAAAAGTACCAAAAAGTTGTTGAAAAGACTCAGTCAAAATTATTCTGAGTATTTTCTTGTTTGCTGGTGACTTAAAAAGGCATTTTATTGATTAGTTGTGAAAATATCACTTAGGAGAAAACTCAGGAGAAAAATGTGAATTGATTAAGGGCCCTTGGCCCATGCAGTATGCAATTAACCTTTTCTCCTAAGTTTTCTCCTACGTAATATCTTCACACCTTATCAAAAATGTCTTTTAAAGTGAACCAGAGATGAAGCACCCTCATGTATTTTACCATATATATCAGCAGGAACATTATACAAAACATCTACCCTGCTCTCTGCTTCATCCTTCACTGCTCAGCCTGCTTGTTATCTGCCCTGATAAAATTCCCAGCTGAGCATTCAGTCTGGCTTTGCTCAGGTATCATTATAGAAGAGCCAGAAGGGGCAGGCTTGGGCCTGAAAAGACATCAGAGAAGACAGACTCAGATATAATGATTCCTGAGCAAAGTCAGACTGAATGTTCAGTCTGGGATTTTATCAGGGCTGATAACACACAGGGTGAGCAGTAAAGGATGAAACAGAGAGCAGGGTGGGTGTTTTCACTAATGTTCTCAGTGATATATATGGTAAAATACATGAGGGTGCGTCATCTCTGGTTCACTTTAAACCACCAGCAAACAACAACATACTTAAAATACTTTTTGATAGTACTTTTTCACCAACTTTGGATACTTTTACATTTTACTTGAAAAATACTTAAACGTTATTTAAAAGAGAATATGAAACTTATCTCAGGAGAACTCAGAAGGAGAAAGTTAATTGTATATGGGCCAACCAGAGATACATTTTGTGAATACACCTTAAAGACAGGTATAGCCATCAATGTAAAGTCCAATAAGATCTTAACCAGAATCAAACAATATGTTCTATATACTAAACAACTAAGATAAATTCTTAAAATATATTTTGTGAATCAGCCCCAAAGACAGGTACAACCATCAATGTAAAGATCAATAAGATCTTAACCAGAATCAAATATGTTCTATGTGCTAAATATCTAAGGAATAGGTAATCGGACATAAAATTTATAGATCACAGGAGAGTTAAATTCTCATACGCTGCCAAAAACTCACCGTGTACTGAACTTCATGCATGCAGCTGAGGAATGTATTTGAGCTAAGGTCTAGTTTCACACCCTTGTGTTGCCATCATGGTCAACTATTTCTCCACCAATCACACATCAGCCAACCTAAGTGATTAGTACACTTTGAATGAGAAAATTGATTTTAATTGAGGAACATTAACTCAGTGTGCTATTTGAGTCTTCTCTTGAGCAGGCAGTGAAGGTACACACAAGGAGTCTTCTCATGAGCAGGTACAGTAGTAGGAGCTGATGGCATCATTCCAGTTTCCTAACAGTCCATTGATATAGTCCTTCAGTTGATAGTACACACCACTACTGAAAGAACGGTTGTTTCCACCCTTGCCTGATACGCTCCAGACTTTCAGGGTACAGCGGTTAGCTACAACCAGAGAAGAAGCCCTGTTGTTCCATAAAATTGGCATGTATGGGACGTCATCACCATCCTTGACATCAAAGTGTTTGCCATTACAAGACTGATCAAAGTACATGTTACTGTGTTCATACATGCGAGCACAGAGCTTTTCTCCTTGTTCATTCACCAGGCCGGCTGGTGCTGGGCACTGAGCCAGAAGACCCTCAAAGAACAGAGGGAGCAGCAGCACGGAACACAGCAACTTCATGGTGACAGCTGACCTTAGTCTTTTAGGCCAGCCAACCTCTCAGGTATTTATACAAGTAAGTTTTGTTTGGGGAACCAGGCAAGGCTGTCATATTCTTGATGTGGTCAGACTGCTTACTCAAAACAAGGTTATGTAATCAACTTCAGAAGGGCAAACATAAGCTATAGGTCTTTCTGTAGGACTGCTCCAGGTGTGATGGTTCCCAGAATGTGTTTTTCTACAAGGTCAGATGCTGTTTCAATTATTTTAGACTGTAAGTGATAGTGAGACTAAAAACCCTATAATGGACATTATGGTGACACCGCATGTGTAGTAAGGTAACTAAAATTACTATATCCCTGGATCTTCAGAATGCCCTAAAGAACAGTGTTACCATCATTATTACTGTTTTTCTTCAAGGTTGAGTATATGGAGTAGTTTTTATCATGCTCTCGCTGTAGTAAGAGAGGTTGCCATATTTATTTTCTTTTAAACAGTTACATTTGCCTGGCTGTCCCCCTGATCCTGCGTCTCTAATGCTGTAGGCCATAAACCTTGAGGAAGCAAACAGATCAGGTGCCCTGACTCTTGTCTGACTGGATTAGGCACATGCTTGTTTCAGGGTTGTGACTCAGACACTGCTGATGTCAGGAGATCAACAGGACTTCCAGACAACTGGTAATGTTAAAAAAAATGGCAGTCTCCATATCACCCTTACCTCAGATTCACTTTGAAGAATTCCAGTTGCCTGGCAGTCTTGCTAATCCTTTTGGCTGTAGTAGAATCACCTTGCAGTGCTGGTTCCCTGATTCAAATCCCAGCCAGTAAACTCTCTGCACAGAGTTTGTATGTTCTCCCCATGTTGCTGTGGGTTTCCTCCAGGCACTTCAGTTTCCTCCCATAGCCCAAAAAAATACTGAAAGTGAATTGGTTTCCCCCTAAATTGGCCCTAGATTATGATAGACATATCTATGGTAGAGATGGCCCGAACGGTTCGCCGGCGAACGGTTCCCGGTGAACTTCCGTGGTTCGCTATCGCGAAGAACCGCAAACTTTTCCAGAAGTTCGGTTTGCCCCCATAGTGCATCATGAGGGTCAACTTTCGGTTCCCGAACCGAAAATCGGAGGTTCGGCCCATCTCTAATCTATGGTAGGGATCAGACTGTGAACCCCTCTAAGGGACAGTTAAGTGACAAGACAGTATACTCTGTACAGTGCTGCAGAAGATGTCAGCGTTATAGAAATAATAACAATCAGAAGAAATATAGATGTTACAAACAGACATTTGCAAGCACTGGCGTAACAATAGGGGAAGCAGCCCCTGCCCCCGTGGGGGGGGGCCCGGGGCCCCCCCGGGGCCTGCTCATGGCCATTTTGGGGGGGCAGGAGGGGTCACAGCATGAGGGGAGAGCATTGGACATCAGTCGGGAGGGGGACAGTCCCCCCCTCCCTCACCTCGGGCTCTCCCCTCTGCGCTCCCCTCCCGCATCTATGTAAGTGGCAGTGGCAGCTATAATTACCTCCATTCACCACGGAGGTAATGTGAAGCCCTTGCAGATCGGAGACCTCCGTGGTGAATGGAGGTAATTATAGCTGCCACCGCTGCTGCTGCCATTTAGATAGATGCAGGAGGGGAGCGCAGAGGGGAGAGCCCGAGGTGAGGGAGGAGGGGACTGTCCCCCTTCCCCGATGATGTCTAATGCTCTCCCCTCATGCTACGACCCCTCCTGCCTCCCCAAAACTGCCATGAGCGGGCCCTGGGGGGGCGCTCAAATTCTTGCAGGGGGGCCCAGGGACTTCTAGTTACGCCCCTGTTTGTAAGAATCTCAATTTCAACTTAAACCGCTCTTGAAATAAAATCTCGCCTTCCTGGATTGACTATTTCTCGTTTGTTATTTCTGTAGCTCTTTGCAGTGTTTGCAGCAAGGTCAATCTTTAAGGAGACACTGAAGAGAAAACAAAAAAAAAATTATGATATGATTTGTATGTGTAGTACAGCTAAGAAATAAAACATTAGGAGTAGAGACAGAAGTCTAATATTGTTTCCAGTACAGGAAGAGTTAAGAAACTCCAGTTGTTATCTATGCAAAAGAGCCATTGAGCTCCATGGCTTTCAAAGTTGCAGAGAGCTCTGTCTTCTGAAGCTTATTATCTCAACTGTCATTGTATCTTCTTTTCCTCTGCAGAGAAGGGTTCAATAGTTCACTGGGCTGCTCTGTAAAATCATTCAGAATGCTGTGTAGTGTGTAAACTGAAAATATTACAGATTGATGCAATGTTGCAAAAAACCCTATATAAAAACCCTATATAACTAAAAATAAAAATATGAGAATATTTTCTTTGCTACTAATGTTCTAATAATTATCCGTACTACACAACCAATTCATTATATCATATTTTTTTTCACTTCAGTGTCTCTTTAACAGTATCCTTTAGTTTCATCTTTACAGATTCAAAGAATAAGGGGCTGAGCAGTAAGCACCAGATTCTGGGCTATGTGTCTCTAGTGGAGACCAACAAAGCTTACTCAGTGAATTGTGTTAGGTTACCCGCCCTAAAGTTGAGGCTTGTTATTACTGCAGAAGATGTCAGTGCTATATAAATACTAAATAATACGGCCAGACTTTAATCACAGCACCTGATGTTTATACTTATTCTGGGTCTGTGGCTGAACATATTAGAGACACAAGCTCAGCAGGATATCCATGCATTCAGGGGTAGATAAAATAGACACTGAGGTACGCTTATAATTAAAGGTTATAATTACCTGTCACACTATCTGTGTATTAATGAATCCCGAATCAGCCGGGTTTCATCATATAGCTCAGTCTCCTTTTCCAGAAAGTCCTCACATTTCTATATATCACAATAGCAAAAGGCAGATGCCACTTTGTGCAAGAGGGGGGAGCAGAGGCGTAGCTAGGGCTTTCAGCGCCCGGGGACAAAGACTATTAGTGCGCCCTATAAGGAGGGACCTGCGGCGCGCATAGCGCCCCGCGCCAAAAAAGGGGGTGTGGCCATGCAACAAAATGTGCGCGTGGTAATGGTTGGGGCCAAATATTCATGACCTTAGCAGTGGTGTAAAAAGGTCTGCCAGGGAAGTTTGAGCTCTGCCATAGTGGTTCCCCCAAAATACATGTAATCTCAAGGCCAAGTGTATATGTGTCCCCAGTATAAGTAGCCAGGTGTATATGTCCCCAATATAAGTAGCCAGGTGTATATGTCCTCAGTATAAGTAGTCAGGTGTATATATGTCCCCAGTATAAGTAGCCAGGTGTATATGTCGCCAGTATAAGTAGTCAGGTGTATATATGTCCCCAGTGTAAGTAGTCAGGTGTATATATGTCCCCACTATATGTAGCTAGGGGTATATGTGCCCAGTATATGTAGCCAGGTGTATATGTTCCCAGTATAAGTAGCCAGGTGTATATGTCCCCAGTATAAGTAGTCAGGTGTATATATGTCCCCAGTATAAGTAGTCAGGTGTATATATGCCCCCACTATATGTAGCCAGGGGTATATGTTCCCAGTATATGTAGCCAGGTGTATATGTTCCCAGTATAAGTAGCCAGGTGTATATGTCCCCAGTGTAAGTAGCCAGGTGTATATGGCCCCAGTATAAGTAGTCAGGTGTATATGTCCCCAGTATAAGTAGTCAGGTGTATATATGTCCCCACTATATGTAGCCAGGGGTATATGTGCCCAGTATATGTAGCCAGGTGTATATGTCCTCAGTATATGTAGACAGGGTATATGTCCCCAGTATATGTAGGCAGGGGTATATGTGCCCAGTATATGTAGGCAGGGGGATATGTGCCCAGGATATGTAGCCAGGGGTATATGTGCCCAGGATATGTAGCCAGGGGTATATGTGCCCAGGATATGTAGCCAGGGGTATATGTGCCCAGGATATGTAGCCAGGGGTATATGTGCCCAGGATATGTAGCCAGGGGTATATGTTCCCAGGATATGTAGCCAGGGGTATATGTGCCCAGTATATGTAGCCAGGGGTATATGTGCCCAGTATATGTAGCCAGGGGTATATGCGCCCAGTATAAGTAGCCATGGGTATATGTGCCCACTATATGTAGCAAGGGGTATATGCGCCCAGTATATGTAGCAAGGGGTATATGTGTCCTCAGTATATGTAGCAAGGGGTACATGTGTCCTCAGTATATGTAGCAAGGGGTACATGTGTCCTCAGTATATGTAGCATGGGGTACATGTGTCCTCAGTATATGTAGCAAGGGGTATATGTGTCCTCAGTATATGTAGCAAGGGGTACATGTGTCCTCAGTATATGTAGCAAGGCGTACATGTGTCCTCAGTATATGTAGCAAGGGGTATATGTGTCCTCAGCATATGTAGCAAGGGGTACATGTGTCCTCAGCATATGTAGCAAGGGGTACATGTGTCCTCAGTATATGTAGCAAGGGGTATATGTGTCCTCAGCATATGTAGCAAGGGGTACATGTGTCCTCAGCATATGTAGCAAGGGGTACATGTGCCTCAGTATATGTTGCAAGGGGTATATGTGTCCTCAGTATATGTAGCAAGGGGTATATGTGTCCTCAGCATATGTAGCAAGGGGTACATGTGTCCTCAGTATATGTAGCATGGGGTACATGTGTCCTCAGTATATGTAGCAAGGGGTACATGTGTCCTCAGTATATGTAGCAAGGGGTACATGTGTCCTCAGTATATGTAGCAAGGGGTACATGTGTCCTCAGTATATGTAGCAAGGGGTATATGTGCCCAGTATATGTAGCAACCTCCACCCTCCCTCTGCCAGGCTTCCTCACACTGAGGCTTACTGTCAATATACCTAATAGTGCGCACAGCACTATTAGGCTCTGGTCCTCTCCGCCTGGAAGCCCTGTGCTGGCTCGTCCGTCTGGCTCCACGCTGTCTCCGGTTCCACGCTGTGTCCGGCTCCACTTATCACCTGACCTCCCGTTCTTCCTTCCCTGCCTGCCTCGTGTCGGCGGCGAATGGGAGGATGGGTCTGGCGGCGCTATCTCTCTGCCGCTCTGCGCAGCGTCCACTGCTAAGGACGCTGCGCGGCGGTGATGTCACTGGTGACGTCACTGACGGGGGAGACCCGGGCCCGGCGCCGAGAAATAATTATATTAAAAAAAGGACACTGCAGCTGGGCGCCCTTGGGGACCCAGCGCCCCGGGGCACCTGTCCTACCCCGACCCCCCCAAGCAACGCACCAAAACCTGGCTTATTCGGGACTTAGGTGAAGATTATTACGCAAATAGCTTGCCAGGTAATTATGCAAGTATTCGCGTACCTCCTAGCTTTTTATCTACACCAGAGTCGGGCTTTAAAAGGAAGTACATATGATAGGGTGACCATATTTTGATTTCCAAAAAAGAGGACGATCGGCACGGCTTCCAGAGGAATTCAGACAAGCTTTGGTTGATGAACATTATTTATTATATACTTCAATGGTGCAGAATTAACCTCAGTAATAAAATGAAATCTGTAAAAATTTATAACAAAATAATATCTTAAGACTCTTCAAATAGATAGTTAAATATGGTTCTAAATATAAACTATTCTGTTCCAGCTTCAAGCTGCACTTATGCTTCGGAATTTTTGCTGCTATACTGATCCACTCTCTGCTCTGTTCCCTGGCCTGTCTGTCTGCAGTCTGCACTGCTCCCTGTCTGTGTCACTCTCTGCTCTGATCTCTGGCCTGTCTATCTGCAGTCTGCACTGCCACTGCTGCTCCCTGTCTGCTCTGTGTCGCTCTCTCTCTCTGCTCTGATCCCTGACCTCTGGCCCTTTGCAGTCTGCACTCTCTCTGCACTACTGCTTCTGTGTTGCAGCTAGAATTACTGCTCCCACAGGCCACACAGCACCAGCGTGACTTCACTTCACTGAACTCAGGCCCAATTACTGCTCCCACAGGCCACACAGCACCAGCGTGACTTCACTTCACTGAACTCAGGCCCTTACTGCACCCACAGGCCGCCCACACAGCACCAGCGTGACTTCACTAGTACACTAGTGATGGGAATACTGGCTCTTTAAGCATCGGCTATTCTTCTGGCTCGACCACTCCCGCTCGGCTCCCAAAGAGTCGGCTCGTTCGACTCCTCCCGACCCAAACCAAACGGCTCTTCTTCCTCCCTGCTGCTCTGCTCCGCCTCTGCCCCCATCCACTGCGACTGAGATAGAGTGACCAGATTTTTGTGGGTCCAACCTGGGACGGGGAGGGGGGGAGTGGGGAGGACTGAGGAGCGCGCAGCAACGAAGAGGGGGGGGAGCTTTATGGGCGTGGTCATGCCATTGTATGGGCGGAGCTAACGTAATGATGTAACAGCGAGGCATAAGAAAGCAGTGTTTACGCCATGATGTGGACAAACGACACTTTGCATCGTGGGTGTGCAGAAACTGTGTGATGCTAATAGTATACCGTAAGCACAAAGCAGCAAACATAGCCATCTATGACCATTAAATAATAAATGCAGTAACAGTTACCCCGGACACCAGAAAATAACCGCAATGAGCAACATGTCAGCACAAAATAAACGCAATGCGGGCAACATGTCAGTATAAAATAAACGCAATGCGGGCAAACATGTCAGTACAAAATAAACGCAATGCGGGCAAACATGTCAGTACAAAATAAACGCAATGGGCAACATGTCAGCACAAAATAAACGCAATGCGGGCAACATGTCAGTATAAAATAAACGCAATGCGGACAACATGTCAGTACAAAATAAAATGCAATGCGGGCAAACATGTCAGTACAAAATAAAACGCAATGCGGGCAAACATGTCAGTACAAAATAAACGGAATGCGGGCAACATGTCAGTACAAAATTAACGCAATGCGGGCAACATGTCAGTACAAAATTAACACATTGCGGGCAAGCATTTCACCAGAAAATTAATGCAATGCGGGCAAACATTTCACCAGAAAATTAATGCAATGCGGGCAAACATTTCACCAGAAAAGAAACGCAATGCGGGCAAACATTTCACCAGAAAAGTAACGCAATGTGGGCAAACATTTCACCAGAAAAGAAACGCAATGCGGGCAAACATTTCACCAGAAAATTAACACAATGCAAGCAAACATTTCACCAGAAAATAAACGCAATGTGGGCAATCATTTCACCAGAAAAGAAACGCAATGCGGGCAAACATTTCACCAGAAAAGAAACGCAATGCGGGCAAACATTTCACCAGAAAAGAAACGCAATGCGGGCAAACATTTGACCTGGGAAAAAAAGGCAATGCGGGCAAACATTTGACCTGGAAAAGAAACGCAATGCGGGCAAACATTTCACCTGGAAAAAAAAACGCAATGCGGGCAACCATTTCACCTGGAAAAAAAAACGCAATGCGGGCAAACATTTCACCTGGAAAAAAAACGCAATGCAGGCAAACATTTCACCTGGCAAAAAAAAAACGCAATGCGGGCAAACATTTCACCTGGAAAAAAAAACGCAATGCGGGCAAACATTTCACCAGAAAAGAAATGCAATGCGGGCAAACATTTCACCTGGAAAAGAAACGCAATGCGGGCAAACATTTCACCAGAACATAAACGCAATGAGGGCAAACATTTCACCAGAAAAGAAACGCAATGTGGGCAAACATTTCCACAGAAAAAAACCGCAATGCGGGCAAACATTTCACCAGAAAAGAAACGCAATGCAGGCAAACATTTCCCCAGAAAAAAAACGCAATGCGGGCAAACATTTCACCTGGAAAAGAAACACAATGCGGGCAAACATTGCACCTGGAAAAGAAACACAATGCGGGCAAACATTTCACCTGGAAAAGAAACACAATGCGGGCAAACATTTCACCTGGAAAAGAAACACAATGCGGGCAAACATTTCACCTGGAAAAGAAAGCATTTACTCACCTGGCAGAAGTCTCCGACCTCTGGCGCGCTGCTCCCGTGACCACCTTCCTCCTGCTCGTCTCCCGCGCTGACAGGACTACGGCAAGATGGCGCCCGAAGCCCTGTACTGGAGACACAAATAGTCTCCAGTACAGAGCTCCGGCAGCCATCTTGCCGTAGCCCTGCTCGCCTTCCGGTGTCGGAACAGACACCGGAAGAGGAGGCTGGAGCGGGGCTGTGGGCAATGAACTGGCACGGCGTCTATAGACGCCGCTCCCACTTCATAAGGATAGAGTAGCCAGAGTCCCGAGGCCGGGAAGTCCCACTGATGAAAGCGGGACGTTTCCCAGGACCTCATGCTGCCTGTGACAGCGGACCCCAAATCCGGGACGCGTCCCGGGCAATCCGGGACGTCTGGTCACTCTAACTGAGAGCAAATTGCGGAGCAGAGGGGCGGCGGTGAGGGGCGGAGTTTTAGGCTAGGGGTAGTAGACAGGGCCTGAGGCTGAGACTGTGGTAGTCACGCTGGGCTGGTGCTGTGTGTGTGGACTGTGGGAGCAGCCTGAGCCCTGAGTTCAGTGAATAAGTCACACTGGTGCTGTGTGGGCAGCCTGTGGGAGCAGTAAGGGCCTGAGTTCAGTGAAGTCACGCTGGTGCTGTGTGGCCTGTGGGAGCAGTAATTGGGCCTGAGTTCAGTGAAGTGAAGTCACGCTAGTGCTGTGTGGCCTGTGGGAGCAGTAATTGGGCCTGAGTTCAGTGAAGTGAAGTCACACTGGTGCTGTGTGGCCTGTGGGAGCAGTAATTGGGCCTGAGTTCAGTGAAGTGAAGTCACGCTGGTGCTGTGTGGCCTGTGGGAGCAGTAATTATAGCTGCGACACAGACGCAGTAGTGCAGAGAGAGTGCAGACTGCAGTGGGCCAGAGGCCAGGGATCAGAGCAGAGAGAGAGCGACACAGAGCAGACAGGGAGCAGCAGTGGCAGTGCAGACTAGTGCAGACTAGTGCAGACAGGCCAGGGATCAGAGCAAAGAGCAACACAGACAGGGAGCAGTGCAGACTGCAGATAGACAGGCCAGGGATCAGAGCAGAGAGCGACACAGACAGGGAGCAGTGCAGACTGCAGACAGACAGGCCAGGGAACAGAGCAGAGAGTGGATCAGTATAGCAGCAAAAATTCCGAAGCATAAGTGCAGCTTGAAGCTGGAACAGAATAGTTTATATTTAGAACCATATTTAACTATTTATTTGAAGAGTCTTAAAGGGACTCCGAGCAGTGCAGAAACTATGGAATGATGCACATCATTTTAAAGCTCTCTTTCTCCTCTTTCCAATGATATATAAACCGCAGCCCTACGCCTTTTAGTTTTCGCTATTTTCGCGATTGAAATTGCCGCGGCTGCGATTTCGATCGCGAAAATAGAGAAAACTAAAAGGCGTAGGCCGACGATGTAGGTGTCGTCAGAAAGAGGAGAAAGAGAGCTTTAAAATGATATCCATCAAGCCATAGTTATATTGTATTACACAGGGCGACTTTTTGTCAAAGTCAGCAGCTGCATTCAGCAGAATGGAGCTGCTGACACTGGGGAAAGTGTCGTCCTGTGTAATACAATATAACTATGGCAAGATGGATATCATTTTAAAGCTCTCTTTCTCCTCTTTCTGGCGACACCTAAATCGTTGCCCTACACCTTTTAGTTTTCTCTATTTTCGCGATCGAAATCCTGACCGCGGCAATTTCAATCGCGAAAATAGCGAAAACTAAAAGGCGTAGGGCGGCGGTTTATATATCATTGGAAAGAGGAGAAAGAGAGCTTTAAAATGATGTGCATCTTTCCATAGTTTCTGCACTGCTCGGAGTCCCTTTAAGATATTATTTTGTTATAAATTTTTACAGATTTCATTTTATTACTGAGGTTAATTCTGCACCATTGAAGTATATAATAAATAATGTTCATCAACCAAAGCTTGTCTGAATTCCTCTGGAAGCCGTGCCGATCGTCCTCTTTTTTGGAAATCAAAATATGGTCACCCTATCATATGTACTTCCTTTTAAAGCCCGACTCTGGTGTAGATAAAAAGCTAGGAGGTACGCTAATACTTGCATAATTACCTGGCAAGCTATTTGCGTAATAATCTTCACCTAAGTCCCGAATAAGCCAGGTTTTGGTGCGTTGCTCCCCCCTCTTGCACAAAGTGGCATCTGCCTTTTGCTATTGTGATATATAGAAATGTGAGGACTTTCTGGAAAAGGAGACTGAGCTATATGATGAAACCCGGCTGATTCGGGAATCATTAATACACAGATAGTGTGACAGGTAATTATAACCTTTAATTATAAGCGTACCTCAGTGTCTATTTTATCTACCCCCGAATGCATGGATATCCTGCTGAGCTTGTGTCTCTAATATGTTCAGCCACAGACCCAGAATAAGTATAAACATCAGGTGCTGTGATTAAAGTCTGGCCGTATTATTTAGTATTTATATAGCACTGACATCTTCTGCAGTAATAACAAGCATAAGTGCAGCTTGAAGCTGGAACAGAATAGTTCATATTTAGAACAATATTTAATTATTTATTTGAAGAGTCTAAGATATTATTTTGTTATAAGTTTTTACAGATTTCATTTTATTACAGAGGTTAATTCTGCACCATTGAAGTATATAATAAATAATGTTCATCAACCAAAGCTTGTCTGAATTTGTCTGGAGGCCGTGCCGATCGTCCTTTTCTTTTTTGGAAATCAAAATATGGTCACCCTACCCAAGCGCCCATATAGTAGCATAGACTGGGTTGCTAGGCAACCCAGTACACAGAGCGGGGAGCCTTCTAGAAATGGGGAGGAGAGGGCAGAGCAGAGGCAGAGGGGGCGTGGCAGAGGCTGAGGGAACTGGTTGATACTATTTCTCCTGACAGATTTTCAGTCAGTCAGGAGGCGGCAGTGGCCAGGAAGGAGGCCAGTGAGAGCAGCCAACCAATGAGGCAGAGCGGGGGCCCAGCGGCAGCATCCAGACCACCAGCAGAGTGGGGGCAGCAGTGACAGAGTCCAGGCAGTGACCGGAAACCGTTTTAAAGCTACAGCAGGCAAGATCCAGGCGAGCGCAGGAGGAGAGAGATCCTGTCAGGCCAGTTGAGTATAGGCCTTGCACCAGCATCAAGACCCAGGTTGTGATCAGAAGAGGGCCAGAGTTCAGTGGAGGTTTCTAAGTATAGTTACAGTTAACCCAAGTTACTGAAGGGCATATTCTGAGAAAAGTGGTGTGACTAAAATCTACCTGTCTGATAAAGCCTTAAAGGATACCCCAACTGAAATGTGACATAATGAGATAGACATGTGTATGTACAGTGCCTAGCACACAGATACCTATGCTGTGTTCCTTTTTTTATTTTTCTGCCTGAAAGAGTTAAATATAAGGTATGCAAGTGGCTAACTCAGTCCTGACTCAGACAGGAAGTGACTACAGTGTGACCCTCACTGATAAGAAATTCCAACTATAAAACACTTTCCTAGCAGAAAATGGCTTCTGAGAGCAAGAAAGAGGTAAAAAAAGGGGAATTTCTTATCAGTGAGGGTCACATTGTAGTCACTTCCTGTTTGAGTCAGAATTGAGTCAGCCACTTACATACCTGATATTTAACTCTTTCAGGCAGAGAAAGAAAAAAAGGAACACAGCACAGTTATCTGTGTGCTAGGCATTGTACATACACATGTCTATCTCATTATGTCACATTTCAGTTGGGGTATCCTTTAAATGCAAGATAGTGCTGCCCTGCCAAAGACCACAGAATGTGGGTGTGGTCATGGGCAGGGCCGAATATACATGACTTTAGTAGTGCTGTAAAAGGTCTGCCGGGGAAGTTTGAGCTCTGCCATAGTGTCCCCCCCCCCCCAAAAAAAAAATACATGTAATCTTACAGCATTTCATCAAAAATGCACGTAATCTGGCAGAGATTCTTCCAAAATACAGATAATATGGCATTGGTTCCCTAAAAATAGATGTAATCTGGCAGCAGCGATTCCCCCAACATACACATAATCTGGCAGCAGTTCCCCAAAATACACTTAATCTGACAGCAGTGGTTCCCCAAAAATAGGTAGCCAGGTCTATAGGTGTCCCCAGAATAGGTGGCCAGGGGTATAGATGTCTGCCGGGGAAGTTTGAGCTCTGCCATAGTGTCGTCGTCCCCAAAAAAAAATACATGTAATCTTACAGCATTTCATCAAAATGCGCCAAAAGTATAAAATTAGATTAAATGACCTTAAAAAGCAACTCAAATGGCAAAAATGAAGGAGGAAGTGGTGGTCTTACCTCCCTCAAGCAGACACGGCAACGACTGCGATTCAGACAGTCAAACACATTTATTAGAAACGCCCCAAAAAATGTTGCAATGTGTTTTGCAGGCTCAATCCCGCTTCATCAGGCAATACAGGGAGGAGTCGCAGTCGTTGTCGTGTCTGCTTGAGGGAGGTAAGACCACCACTTCCTCCTTCATTTTTGCCATTTGAGTTGGTTTTTAAGCTCATTTAATCTAATTTTATACTTTTGGCGCCTCTGTTCATTGTATACAATTTCGAGTCCACCCTTGGTGGAGGGTTGCTACCCTTTTTTCCTGTCTACAGAGAGCAACTTCTTAATCCTGAGTGGGGTCAGGATAATCTCCCCACCTGCCTTTACAGTGGTTGCCTGCTGGTGACCCTGACTTGTGAGTATCTAGCAATACGAATGTATTGCCACCTTATCCAGTACGTATTACACTATTGGGGCTCTTGGTGTTCCCTGTTTTTTTTATCTCTTTGCAGGTGCTAAGTAGTAGTCTGCATGTGCTAACTACGGTGCTAAGTAGTTTGCATGTACTAACTATGGTGCTAAGTAGTTTACATGTGCTAACAACTTAGCACCCAAAGCCTTTAGGCGTGCTAACTGGGTTAGCACGTTTACTGAATCAGGCCCAATGTATTTCAATGGGCCTGTTTCCATTACAGGCGAAATTCGCATCCCCAGGGTTTACACGTTTTCGCGCGTATGTATTTTTGTGTACGCGTTTTCATGTGCGGATGTCAATAGTGATGAATGGTGACAAGAAAATAAAATGTGAATTCACATGAAAAAAGCACACGCAAATGCACGTGAATTCGAAAGCGTTTTTTTCTATTTGGATTTGCTTAGGTATAGTGAAAACAGGCCCTTAGAGACTTGTCTGTGCAGAAAATACAAAATATTTTTTGTGTGTGTGTGTTTGTCTGCATTTAAACGGGTTCATCTTTCCACTGTAGCTAATAATTGTCAATAAGAAAATGCACACGATGTGCAAATTATGCTGCCCTGCCATTCATTTTCTTCCCGTATGCAAAATACGCATTAAAAGTGGACCTGAACTCAGAATGTCCTCTCTGCTCTAAAAGATACACAACAGCATAATAACCTTTAACCTGCTGAGCGGTCTGGACGAGCTCAGCTCGTCCAACACCGCCAGAGGCTGCCGCTCAGGCCCTGCTGGGCCGATTTTAGTCAAATAAAAAGCAGCACACGCAGCCGGCACTTTGCCAGCCGCGTGTGCTGCCTGATCGCCGCCGCTCTGCGGCGATCCGCCGCGAGCAGCGGCGAAAGAGGGTCCCCCCAGCCGCCTGAGCCCAGCGTAGCCGGAACAAAAAGTTCCGGCCAGCGCTAAGGGCTGGATCGGAGGCGGCTGACGTCAGGACGTCGGCTGACGTCGATGACGTCACTCCGCTCGTCGCTATGGCGACGATATAAGCAAAACAAGGAAGGCCGCTCATTGCGGCCTTCCTTGTTTATTCTGGGCGCCGGAGGCGATCGGAAGATCGCCTCCGGAGCGCCCTCTAGTGGGCTTTCATGCAGCCAACTTTCAGTTGGCTGCATGAAATAGTTTTTTTTTTATTTAAAAAAAACCCTCCCGCAGCCACCCTGGCGATTTAATCAGAACGCCAGGGTGGTTAAACAAAAACATTTTCCTTCTGTCCTGTGCAAGAGTTCAGGTCCATTTTAAGTCACATAAAGACATATAACATTTATATTGTGCTTTTCTCCTGGCGGACTCAAAGTGCTAGATCTCTAGCCACTAGGGCTACAGACAGTAGCAGTGTTAGGGAGACTTGCCCACGATCTCCTCACTAAATAGGTGCTGGCTTACTGAACAGGAAGAGCTGAGATTCAAATCCAGGACGCCTGTGTCAGAGGCAGAGCCCTTAACCAGTACACTATCCAGCCACTGTTAAATAGAATCTGTACTGTCCAATTTGTACAATAAAAAACATACCAATTGAGTCACTGTGATCTCCTAGGATCCCTCTTTGCCATTTTCGCCGCTCCTCACCGTGATCCTGACTTTTAATCTGAGTTTTTGCATGGCAGAGTGGGATACACGCCAAAGTCCCGGGGAAAAATCTGGATTTGACGCACAGCAGCGTTTTAAGGGCAGAAATCACATTGCATGCTAAATTGAAGGCCTAAAGTGCTTTAAAACATCTTGCATGTGTATACATCAATTAGGGAGGGTAATTAATGTACTGGTTCACACTGACACACCAAACTCACTGTGTAGCGCACCGCAAACAGCTGTTTGTGTAGTGACGGCCGTGCTGGACTGGTGCGCACCATGGCGAGATAGCTCTTCCTCAGTGATATCAGGTAATGTCTGACTGCCTTATCAACTTTCGATTGTTCTTTATCTACCATTGTTAAAGCTTACATCTATTTTTTGAAATTACTTTTTCTGCTGGCTGTTCAATACCTTTAACGAGAATCTGTTATGGAGGGCAAGTCTGCCATTCATTCAACTGTGTGAAACTTTCGATGGTACTTTCTCAGCACCATGGTGACCACGGGTAATGGCTGGGGAATCAGGGTTCAATTCCGGTCTGGAATGGGAGCCTGAGAAACGGCTACCACCACACATCCAAGGAAGGACCCATTGTGCTGTATAAGTAATGTACCTGCCCAGTGCCCTGACCGTGCTTTGCAGACCAGGCATCTGTGGTCAGATGGACCCTTGACCCAACGCTGTGTGCCAGAGATGACACCACTTGCCTTTAAAGAGAATCTGTTATGGAGGGCAAGTCTGCCATTCATTCAACTGTGTGACTGATAAACAAGTCTCCATATTACTTTTTCAGTGCCATGGTGACCACAGGTAATGGCCGGGGAATCAGGGTTCGATTCCGGTCCGGAGTGGGAGCCTGAGAAACGGCTACCACCACCACACACCCAAGGAAGTCAGCAGGCACGCCGCTGTGGGCAAAGGAGCAGGAACGGCTACCACCACACATCCAAGGAAGGCAGCAGGCATGGCATGCAAGTCCCGACTCAGGGAGGTAGTGACGAAAAATAACAATACAGGAGGACTTTCGAGGCCCTTCTGTATATTAGACGAATCTACTTTAAATCCTTTAACGAGAATCTGTTATGGAGGGCAAGTCTGCCTTTCATTCAAGTGAAAGGTATGCACTGACTGCCAGGTGTAATACAATGTGCAGTCACAGATGCAGTGAAAGGTATGGAGTGACTGTAAACAGCTGTTTGTGTAGTGACGGCCGTGCTGGACTGGTGCGCACCATGACGAGAGTGCATGTGATGGTGGCGACACTCATATAGCCAGCGGTCATTGCTTCATTGTGATACGCAAGCCCCTTCACCGCGGCAAGGTAACGATCATGAAGGGGAATTGACACATGTACATGCCTTTTGTTTTGTTGTTGAAGCTGCAGCACAGCCAGAAAAATTAGGCAGGCATGTACACGCACCAGAAAAATTATTATAGCGGCCGCTGCTAGCAGTGGCCTTAAACATTCAGGAATCCGCCTGGAATCCTGGACCGTGTTGGTGGTGGCGGAGAAGGCAGTCAAGCGGCCTGCAGGCAGAGATGCTGTGTGGGGAGCGACTTAGTCTTAGGGCAGGCAGTCACACGGTGTGCAGGCGGAGATGCTGTGTGTGGGGACTGACTTAGTCTTCGGGCAGGCCTGACCGTGCTTTGCAGACCACGTGCTCAGATAGACCCTTGATCCAACGCTGTGTGCCAGAGATGACACCACTTGCCTTTCAACATCATGGTACAGTTTGGGTATCACCTTTTTTGAGAAATAATTGCGGCCTGGTATCTTCCACTAGGGTGTGTGGCTTTGCTTTTGTGTGCTGCTTTTCCTCAGGTGGTCATCCCATTGCAGTTTGTGCTTTGTCATCATGTGCCTTCGTAAGGAAGTTGTCCCTATGCTGGTCTTGGTCTTTCCACAGCCCAATTTTTGGTGGCAGAGAGTACAGATGGCATTGCTCTCATCTGAGGCAGACACACCACTGAGCCCTGGGGTGATGGCACTTTGGTGGTGGCGGCCAACTACGTCAAGACAACCTTGGGGGTTGATGGCACACGACTTCTGAACACTGTACTTTGGTACAAGGCCACATGAAATAAAAACAGCACAACCTCGAACAGACCTGCCGGGTGGCCTGCCTCTGCCACTGCCTGTTTTGCCCATATTGGGGGGGATGAAGTGAAAGGTATGCACTGACATGACTAATACAATGTGCAGTCACACAAGTGCAGTGAACAGGTATGCAGTGACTGGTATCAATACAATGTGCAGCTGTCAAACACACACAGGTACCATGAACAGGTGTAGCGACTGACTGGTATATAACACTGCGTGCGCTCACGTAGGTAGGTAGGTTCACTGAACAGGTGGGTATGCAGTTCCAAACACCTCAAGACTGCTGTGCTGAAGTTCCAAAATGATGCTGGGGTGTCCCCTCTTTCCTCTCCTGCAGTATATCACTCGTAACATGAAAAAGCAGAGAAAACGGGGACTCCCTCAGTTTCAAAAGATCTTGATCCAACTTTAATGTAAAAGTGCAATACACGTTTAAAAATGCAATAAAACACTCACTTCTGTGGGTCCTAACTCCAATAGGACCCACTGGCTGTAACCGCTTCCCACCAAAGTGGTACTCCGATCCATTTCCCAAAGTGCAAGGTGCTGATATTGCCCGCTTTCAACCCAGGGTTGAAAGCGGGCAATATCAGCACCTTGCACTTTGGGAAACGGAAGTGAGTGTTTTATTGCATTTTTAAACGTGTATTGCACTTTTACATTAAAGTTGGATCAAGATCTTTTGAAACTGAGGGAGTCCCCGTTTCTCTGCTTTTTCATGTTACGAGTGATATACTGCAGGAGAGGAAAGAGGGGACACCCCAGCATCATTTTGGAACTTCAGCGCAGCAGTCTTGAGGTGTTTGGATCTGTTGAGACTTCCTGGGATAAGGTCTAACTGCAGCAGCTGGCCAGTCCAAGTTTTGGAGAGTCGCCAATTTCTCGTTTGTTTCTTATTTTCAGGTGGGTATGCAGTGAAGCTGTCACACACACAAGTACCGTGAACAGCTGCAGCGACTGACTGGTATATAACTACTGCGTGCGCTCACGTAGGTAGGTGCACTGAACAGGTGGGTATGCAGTGATTGGTATTACAAATGTGCAGCTGTCACACACACACAGGTACCGTGAACAGGTGCAGCGACTGACTGGTATATAACACTGCGTGCGCTCATGTAGGTAGGTAGGTGCACTGAACAGGTGGGTATGCAGTGATTAGTATTACAAATGTGCAGCTGTCACACACACAGGTAGTCACTGAATGTGCTGGGCCTGGCAGTGGCACAGTAGGAATTACCAAGGGGCCAAGGTCCAGCAGCTGCAACTGACTGACAGGGCTGTATATGCAACACAAGTGTCTGTGGGACACACACACACACACACACACACACACAAAAATAGATCACAAGAAGAACATTAGCTCTCAAAAGAGCTGTTGAGGATGAGGAGTGCTTTTTAGCAATAATTATCAGCAAGAAGGAGCAACCTAACACAAGAGCCTAACTAAGCTTTCCCTATGTCAGCAGGTTCTTTACCTTCTCTAATTACTGCAGCCACACGAGTGAGTGAAAAGGCTGACGCTGCCAGGAGGGAGTGTAGCCTGATTGGCTACCCTGTGTCTACTGACTGTGATGTAGAGGGTCAAAGTTGACCCTGATGATGTAGTATAGGCGGCGGGTCGAACTGGCATATAGTTCGAGGTTCACCGTGAACGCGAACCACCGAAGTTTGCTCGAATAAGTTCGCGGCCGAACCGTTTGGGCCATCTCTAGTTACAGAGTCTTTTTAAATGTGAATGATCTTACTGATTTATGATGGTTTAAAGTACTCATGTGAATTTGCATGCAGAAAACGGCATGCAATTTTGGCAACTGTAAACCCTGCATTAAAGGGAACCTAAACTGAGAGGGATATGGATGTTTCCTTTTAAACAATACCAGTTGCTTGGCAGTCCTGCTGATGTATTTGCTGCAGTAGTATCTAGAATTCACACCTGAAACAAGCATGCAGCTAATCCAGTCTGACTCCAGTCAGAGCACCTGATCTGCATGCTTGTTGAGGGGCTGTGGCTAAAAGTATTAGGAGACACAGGATCAGCAGGAGAGTCAGGCAACTGGTATAATTTTAAAAGGAAAAATCAATATCCTTCTCAGTTTAGGTTCCCTTTAAAGAATTATAATGTTTTGACAGCAAAATAAAAATGAATGCAAAAGAAAAGGTACCTGATACAATGCCCAAGATCACTGACTGACTGGCTTCTAGGATGTATGTAGGTTTTTATATTGAGGGTATCACTTTTAACCTCCTGAGCGGTATGGACGAGCTCAGCTCGTCCATCACCGCCGGAGGCTGCCGCTCAGGCCCTGCTGGGCCGATTTTTATCAAATAAAGTGCAGCACACGCAGCCGGCACTTTGCCAGCCGCGTGTGCTGCCTGATCGCCGCCGCTCTGCGGCGATTCGCCGCGAGCAGCGGCGAAAGAGGGCCCCCCTAGCCGCCTGAGCCCTGCGCAGCCGGAACAAAAAGTTCCGGCCAGCGCTAAGGGCTGGATCGGAGGCGGCTGACGTCAGGACGTCGGCTGACGTCCATGACGTCACTCCGCTCGTCGCCATGGCGACGATCTAAGCAAAACAAGGAAGGCCGCTCATTGCGGCCTTCCTTGTTTATTATGGGCGCCGGAGGCGATCGGAAGAACGCCTCCGGAGCGCCCTCTAGTGGGCTTTCATGCAGCCAACTTTCAGTTGGCTGCATGAAATAGTTTTTTTTTAATTAAAAAAAAACCCTCCCGCAGCCTCCCTGGCGATCTCAATAGAACGCCGAGGAGGTTAAAGGGATACTGTAGGGGGGTTGGGGGAAAATGAGTTGAAGTTACCCGAGGCTTCTAATGGTCCCCCGCAGGCATCCTGTGCCTGCACAGCCACTCCCCAATGCTCCGGCCCCGCCTCTGGTTTACTTCTGGAATTTCAGACTTTAAAGCCTGAAAACCACTGCGTCTGCGTTGCCGTGTCCTCACTATTGCTGATGGCACCAGGAACGTACTGCGCAGGCCCAGTATGGTCTGTACCTGCGCCGTGCGCTCCTGGTGACATCAGGGGAAGCGAGAACACGGCAACGCAGGCTCAGTGGTTTTCAGACTTTAACCACTTCACCACTGAGGGGTTTTACCCCCTGACCACCAGAGCAATTTTCACCTTTCAGCGCTCCTTCCATTCATTCGTCTATAACTTTATTATTACTTATCGCAATGAAATTAACTATATCTTGTTTTTTTCGCCACCAATTAGGCTTTCTTTAGGTGGGACATTATGCCAAGAATTATTTTTTTCTAAATGTGTTTTAATGGGAAAATAGGAAAAATGTGGGGGAAAAAATAATTATTTTTCAGTTTTCGGCCATTATAGTTTTTAAATAATGCATGCTACTGTAATTAAAACCCATGAAACGTATTTGCCCTTTTGTCCCGGTTATAAAACCATTTAAATTATGTCCCTATCACAATGTTTGGCGCCAATATTTTATTTGGAAATAAAGGTGCATTTTTTTCAGTTTTGCGTCCATCCCTAATTACAAGCCCATAGTTTATAAAGTAACAGTGTTATACCCTCTTGACATAAATGTTTAAAAAGTTCAGTCCCTAAGGTAACTATTTATGTATTTTTTTTAATTGTAAATTTTTTAATTTTTTTTTAATTACAAAAAAAAAAAAATGGGGAGTGTGGGAGGTAATGAGTTAATTTTATGTGTAAAAGTCATTTATTTGTATGTGAAAAATGTGTAGGGTGTAGTTTATTATTTGGCCAAAAGATGGCCACAGTAACTTTTTGTTTTAATGCGACCTCCAAGCTTCCTTCCGGAAGCTTGTAGGAAGAATAAGGAGGCTGGACACGTGAGTTTTTTCTCACAATGATCGCGCTGCCCATAGGAGAGCAGCTGATCATTGCGGGGCTTAGATCAACGAACGGGAATGGATTTTCCCGTTCATTGATCTCTGGGCGAGCGGGCGGCGGCGTGTTTACTAGCGGCGGGCGGCGTGTTTACGAGCGGGAGCGCGGGCAGCGTCGGGAACGCGGAAAGTACGTGTTTCTCCGTCCCTGGTTTTTAAAGGATGGAAAAAGGGGCGGAGAAATACGTACGCGCGGGGGTAAAGTGGTTAAAATCTGAAATTCCAGAGGTGAACCAGAGGCGGGGCCGGAGCATTGGGGAGTGGCTGCGCGGGCACAGGATGCCTGCGGGGGACCATTAGAAGCCCCGGGTAACTTCAACTCATTTTCCCCCGACCCCCTACAGTATCCCTTTAAAGAAGTGTAAATGTAATTTTGCCTTCTTAACCTCCTTAGCGGTAATCCTGAGTTAGGCTCAGAGCAGTAACCCCATGCCGGAGTGAGTTATATGCAGGAGCTGCAGACCTTTCTCTGGTATGTTTTTTTTTTCTTGTTTTTAGAGTCTAAAACTCTAGAAAAAAGCAATAGCTCCGAAATTGAACACTAGATTTACCCCCCCAAAGCAGCTGAGTGGCTGTGACATAACAACTCGGAGGGAGAAGGCGCCCCAAAAAATAGGTGGTGGTGGATGAACGGTATATCTATATTATGTGACTAAAAATAGCACAAAATATAAATAATAAAAATGGAAGGGCAAAGCCAAAGCCAACAAAAGGTTTATTATTCATCAGAGACTATCAATGATAACGCGTTTCACGGAACACAGTCCACTTCCTCGGATCAAATACAAAGCAGTGTCTTTATACTGTAGACATTAAGTTGTCAAAATTATTATAGCATTTTCTTGCTTGTTGTTGACGTAAAAGGCATTTTATTGATAATGTGTGAAAATATCACCTAGCCGAAAACATAGGACAAAAAAATGAATTTGAATAAGGGCCATGGTGTAATATATATTCTATAGAATCACTACTTGTATGTTCTTGCCCATAGATTTTTTTCCATATAGAAGCTTTCAGACTTTTAGGGTATGGACAGGCATTGATAGTGCTTTTCAAAAATTACGGTAATGGTGCCCTCTAATGATACAATCTTGATTGTACAATTTTACCAATTCTATACAGCAGAAGGTAAAACTGAGCGGATATACTTTGAATGGATACTTGAATGGATAGTACCTCACATAAAAGTGGTAAGCATTGTATAATTAAGATTGTGTCATTAGCAGGCCTCTTAAGACCTCACCTCTAGCATGTTTCACATACACACACCAGACCACTTTTTGATAGAAAACACCCAATGAACAGTTCGAATTGCCAATATTCCTACTGTATAAACTGGTGAGATCCTTCCTAACATTGACTCACAGCATCCTACAGATCTGAAGCATAGGATTAAACGCAATGCACTGGTTAAGAGCTCGTTAAACAGGACTCTTTTCCACCCATTAAACGTCAACTGACCAACTTGAAAGATATCAAGAGAAAAACACTGTAAACATTGTGAACGAAAAGATGGAGTTTTATTGAGACATACATTTTGATATAGCTCAGTACATCATCAGTCTCTTCACGTATACAGTTACAGCAGTAGCAAGTCTTCTTATGTGCAGGTGCAGTAGTAGGAATTGATGGAATCGTTCCAGTCTCCAAACAGTCCATTGGCAAAGTCCTTGAGCTGGTAGCTGACGCCAGCATTGAAAGAGCGATTGTTGCCAGCCTTGCCTGACTTGCTCCAGACTTTCAAGGTACAGCGATTGGCCACAACCAGGGATGAAATCTTGTTACCCCATCCGGAAGGCATGTAGGGGAAGTCATCATTGCTGAATGCATCAAGGTTGGCACCTCCGCAGGACTGGTCGAAGTAAATATTGCTGTGTTCAAACATGCGTGCACATAGTTTGTCCCCTTGTTCATTCACCAGGTTGGCTGCTGAGGGGCACTGGGCCAATAGACCCCCGAAGAAGAATGGAAGCAGAAGTGCAGAGCAGAGCAACTTCATCTTGACAGCTGACCTGAGTCCTGTAACCTACTCCTTCCTCCTTGGGTATTTATATATTTACGTTTTGTTTGCGGAGTTGTTCAAGGCTGTTGATCAGGTAAAACTGCTGAATCAGAGGTCAGGCTATATGATAATATTTGGGAGAGGTAACATATGTCACATATCTCGCCAGAGAAATGTTCAGGTGTAACGGTTCCCAGATTCTGTTTTTTGTTGTGTTCAAACTCCTTCTGATTGCTATTTACAGCGATAGTTGTATAGACATGTCACTTAAAGCACAAATAGTCTGTCATAGAAATACAATAAAAACCTGTCTCCCGAATCCTTGTTGCCCATATAGTTATCCTCCCTGCCTTTAGCCCAAAGTAATGTTATCTTTGTAAAAAAAAAAAAACATCACTGTTACATGTGCACCTTGGAATAAACTCCTTCTCATTGCACATTACAGTGATAGTTGTCTACAAACGCCTCTTAAAGCAAAATTAGTCCGGCAAAAATGCAGACATCAAACCAACAAACGTTGATTCCGGTGATGCCTGTATCTGCATCTGTTGATTTCTGTATCACCGGAATCAACGTTTGTTGCTTTGATGTCTGCATTTCTGCTCTTCGACTAACCGGACCACACTTCACTTTTAGTCTGGCAAAGAAATACAATAAAAACTTGTCTACCAAATCCTTTTTGCCCATATACTTATTCTTCCTGCCTTTAGCCGAAAGTATATTATCATTGTAAATAAAAACAAACAAAACAAACAAAAAACACCATTGTCACACGTGCAGTTAGTGATGGCAGCATCCATTTGCAATTGTTTTTTCTCATTGCTTGTGTGGCAACTTCAAGTTCATGGGGAGCTACATATGTAGGAGAAAAAGTCTTCTATTTGTCATTAATGTCACAATCACTTTAGGCTGATAACTTGATAACCTTCCTGCTTTGTTTAAAAAACAAACAAACAGAGCTTCCATCCTCTATCTGTTCAATAAAAATCTCCTGAGATTGGGAGGAAAGGGAAGGGGTGTTCGATTCCCTTCCTGTTGGTGTAATCACACAATAAAGACTCCAAAGAACATGAAGACACCTTATTTTTAACCATATCAGATATTGTAACAGAGGGAGGGGTTTACTGGAGAGGATACCACCCAGGGCCAATTCTAGACTTTTTACTACCTGAGGCAAACTTGTGAGGTTGCGCCACCCTCCTTCCCGAACCCCCTCCCCCCATTTGGAATGATTGCACAGCGCCCGACTATTTCCACCACACCATATAGCTGCGGAGCAACCAGAAAAAAACCACCCTCTGTATAAGTAGGTAGGTAGCTAGGTATAGGTGCCCCCTGTATAGGTCAGCCAGGTATAGTTGCCCACAGTATAGGTCAGCCAGGTATCGTTGCCTCCAGTAAGGGTAGCCAGTATAGTTGCCGCCAGTATAAGTTAGCCAGGTAGGTGCCCCCAGTAGGTAGCCAGTATAGTTGCCCCCAGTATAGGTAGCCAGGTAGGTGGCCCCAGCATACGTTAGTAAGGTAGGTGCCCCCCACTATAGGTAGTCAGTATAGTTTCCCCTAGTATAGGTAGCCAGTATAGCTGCCCCCAGTACAGTTGCCCCCAGTATAGGTAGCAAGTATAGTTGCCCCCAGTAAAGATTAGCCAGGTAGGTGCCCCCAGGATAGGTAGCCATAGTAGTTGCCCCCAGTATAGATAACCAGATAGTTGCCCCAGTATAGGTTAGCCAGGTATGTGTCTCTTGTATAGGTAGCTACTATAGTTTCCCCTAGTATAGGTTATCCAGGTAGGTGCCACGAGTATAGGTAGCCAATATTGTTGCCCCCAGTATAGTTGCCTCCATTATATGTAGCCAGTATAGTTGCTCCCGGTATAGGTAGCCTGTTTAGTTGCCCCAGTATAAGTTAGCCAGGTAGGTGCTCCCAGTATAGGCAGCCAATATAGTTGCCCCAGTATAGGTTAGCCAGGTAGGTGCTCTCAGTATAGTCAGTATAGTTGACTCCAGTATAGGTAGCCAGTATAGTTGTCCCAGTATAGGGTAGCCAGGTAGGTGCCCCCAGTATAGGTTAGCCAGCCTGCTCCCCCTCCCTCCCTCCCAGCAGCCGTTGCTCGTTTTACCTTCTTGGCGGACACTGCGCTGCGTGATGAAGGAACAGGAGAGTAGTTCCCCTGGTAACAGCGCATATACAGAAAGTAAGTACTTCCTGTATATCGGCTGCTACAAGAGCCGCTCTCCTCTTCCTTCATCACGCGGTGCAGCGGGTAGCCACTGATCTGAAGTCTTGTAGTACCTAGAGAGAGGACCGGAGACCGTCAGAGGAGGTGGCCACACAGAGAAGGTAAAACGAGTGGTGGCCACGAGTAGGGAGTGGGGCGGGATGCCGCTCTAGTGTCCCTGCCACATGCCATTCACCTGGCATCATGGGCGGACTGCCCCTGATACCACCTCAGTACTAATGAGGGGGGGGGGGGGTAATTTCTATAGATTTGAAGTACAGTCCCACTCTACCTTCAGCCACCTGTATGTAGTCATTGCAGCTCCCTTTTAATCTTATTGGACAGAGCTGCAAAATATATTTTCTGTCTTGGGAGCTGCGATCGTGCTTTCTTCAAATTCTGAAAATGCTAGTATTTTAGGTGGAAAAAGGGAACATCCCACAGAAAACTGGACAGTTGGGGACTAGGGCCCTCAATCAATTCACCTTTTCTACTAATCTTTCATTTTTGTATCTGTTTAAAGAGGAGCAGTCAGCCATACTATCTCAGAAAAAACACATATATAAGCAGTGGCGGCTCCAGCTTCAGATTTTTGGGGGGGCTGAAAAGCGGCACAATGGCTGTCAGGCGGGGCTCATGGGGGAAATTAGCGGCGCGCGCAGCGGCGAACAATGGGCGTGGTCATGACATCATGTGGGCGGGGCTAACTGTAAAGTAGTTATACCACCTAATGTAGTTACATAAAAAAAAATGAAGTAAATGCACATAATGACAGACAGCGTTTTCCCGGTAAATGCACGTAATCACAGACAGCGTTTCCCTAGTGAATGCACGTAATGACAGACAGCGTTTCCCTAGTGAATGCACGTAATGACAGACAGCGTTTCCCTAGTGAATGCACGTAATGACAGACAGCGTTTCCCTAGTGAATGCACGTAATGACAGACAGCGTTTCCCTAGTAAATGCACGTAATGGCAGACTGCGTTTCACCAGTAAATGCACATAGTGACAGACAAATTCTCCCCAGTATTTGCATGTAATGAGAGACAGCCTTTCACTAGTAAATGCACATAAGAGACAGCTTTTCACCAGTTATGGCCCATTCACACTTTCTGAACGCAAAACACTAGTGCTTTTGCTAGCGTTTTGCTATGGCGGTTTTTTGCATTGAACGTGAAAAAAAAATGCCATTCACACTTGGCGATTTTTTTAGCGATCGCGTTTAGCGCTTCTTTAGCACTGAAATGCGATCACCGGAAAATTGCCTGAAAATGGTGCAGGCTACACGTTTGTGTTTGGCGATTTGCTTTAACGCAAATCTCCCAAGTGAGAACAGGCCCATAGGGTATTATTGCACTAGCGCTCTAAAAAATGCTAGTGCTTCAGCGTTTTTGCCGAAATCGCTGGCAAAACGCTCTAGTGTGAATGGGCCTTAAATGCACGTAATGACAGACAGCCTTTCACCAGTAAATGCATGCAATGACAGACAGCCAGTGTCAACCAGGACTTAGGCCCAGTGCACACCAAAACCGCTAGCAGATCCACAAAACGGTAGCAGTTTTTGGAGCGGATTTCAGAGCGATTCTAGGCACGTTTAGAGACGTTTTCTACACATGCCTAGCGGTTTTGAGAGTGTTTTTGGGTAGCAGATTACTTATACTGTTACAGTAAAAGCTGTTACTGAACAGCTTCTGTAACAAAAACACCTGGCAAACCGCTCTGATGTAGCGATTTTCAGAGCGGTTTGCGTTTTCCCTATTCTTTACATTGAGGCAGAAACGCTTCTGCAAACCGCAAACGTGCAACAGGAGGCATGTTTGCGGTTTGCTACAAACCACAAACCGCCGGTGTGCACCATCCCATTGAAATACATTAGCCAAGCAGTTTTACAGGCGGATGCGGCCGGCGGTTCACATCCAAAACCGCTCGGTGTGCACTGGGCCTTACTGTGTCCCCAGGGCCCAGTATAGCAAGGTGTACAAATGTCCCCAGGTGGGGTGGCAGCAGAGAGAGAAGAGGGAGCGATGGGCACAGCGGTGGAGAAGGGGGACATCTCCCCCCCCCCCTTCCCTCACCGTAACTTGACATCATTGGCCCCCCCCTGTGAAACTTTGGATGGGGCCCCCCTACGCCAATCTGTGCTTCATCCCTCATAGCGTCCCAACTGGTTGCCTGCGTAACGTGAGTGCATGTGTGACTTCACACACGCTCCCACACATACACTGGCAACCACATGGGGAATGTATGAGGACAGTGCCAGCAATGGACAGGTAAGTATAGAGCAACAGGGGGTAGGGAACATTTGACATTAAGGGGGACAGCTTGGGGGGCGCAAGGCGGCGTCAAAAGCCTGATTCCCGAGAGATTTCATGCTGAAACCGATTGGGAATCAGCCTGCGATGTATGGGCAGCCGACAGATCACCCTCTAATCAGAGAGAGATCTGACTCTAGGTCAATCTGCCCATAGAGCTGCTGATGTGTGGGCACCTTAAGAAACAGGTGTACTTAACCCTTTCAGCAACTCAGATGTGTTGATTGCAAAGGCTCTGGCATTCCTTTTCCACATGCATGTCAAACAGTGAGTTATGCACTATTCTTATAACATCTACACTGTGTGTATGTGTGCGTATACACGCAGAACAGGAGAAACCATAGATTTTATAAGAATAGTGCAGGACTAACTGACATGCATAAAAACCCTTGTGGAAGAGGAATGCCAGAGACTTTGCAAGCAACAGAGGCAGCTGAACTGCTGAAAGGGTTAAGTAACCCCTCCCCCCCCCCCCTATTACAGGGAGTCAGAGAGCAGCCAGAAATGCCGGAGATAAGCTCACCCTTGTCCTGTGTGTAGAGTCCAGGCTCAGGGAAGCGTCTGGTCCAGCTGTGTGAGGAATAGAGGGAGTCCCTGACAGCCAGCATAGAAAGCTCAAATCTACCGCGATGAGGAAATCTACACACGTGGGGAGAGGGAGGCAGAGATCACGCACAGACAGCCTGCAAATCTCTCCTATCCCTGTTGGAGCTTCTCGTCTCCCATAGCTCCGCCTACTTCCCAACATCCAATGGGCATTAAACTTACCAGCCTGCTTCAGTACTATTGGCTGGCAGCAGCAGCAGAACACGCTGCGTTGCCTATACATCCCCAGTGTTCCACGCTGTGTGATGATCGGGCAATTCTGCAGAGCGGGGGCTTTTGGAGGGGCTGACATCATTTCAGCTGGGGCTTAAGCCTGGGTAAGCCCCAGTGTAGCGCCGCCACTGTATATAAGTAGATAAATACTTGCTCTACTTACATATGTATTGCACTGTCAACATTTTGATTTTAGTGATTTTTCTATATTAAAAAAAAAAAAAAGAGAAAATCCTTCTTAGGATTCTCCATTTTAATTGTGTCTATCTTGAAGCCAATCCTGATGTAATTTCCTCCCTTACTCTCCTCTGCCTCATTTGTGTATGCACTGCCCACCCTCCTCCCAGTCTTCTGGCACTCCCACCCAGCTCTGCAATAGAAAGTGCATTGTCTCAGCATGAGAAATATTGTCTAATCAGAGAGGAACAGAGATGTGGGAAGGGAAAACAGGGGAAAGAGTCTTCAGCCAATCAGGCTGCAGTAGTTAGGTCTGAGAGGAAAGTGAAGAAGCAAAGCAAGACAACCCAGCATGCCCTGAAACTTTCTTTGTGCGACAATGTACCAAATAAGAGTCAGGTAAACTGGGGAATGATCATTTATCAACAAGAAAAGTAATAGTGATTTCTAACTTTTGGATTGCCTGGTTAGCATCCTTATTACTTGTTTACCAGATAAAAATAAATCATTGATTTTTGATTTTATGCCAGCCAGTTACACTTTTAAATAACTTTTCAGCACGTTGCAATTGAAAAAGTACCAAAAAAGTAGGAGAAAAAGGAATTTCAAAATTATTTTGAGCATTTTTTTTTCTTTCTGATGGCTAAAAAGGCATTTTATTGATAAGATGTGAAAATCTTTACTTTGTAGGTTGATAAAAATGTGACATTCTATCTTATATAACATAACTCATCAATTGTCTGGTGTGTCCTGAAGATCTGATGTGAAAGGACAGAACAGATAACTTGGGCTAATTCAAGACCCTAAAGAAATTTCACTGCCCCAAGGACAAAACATTGAGAAAAAGTAGACTTTAATTGAAATGTAGTCTTACATTCTTACATGACAGAATATGCTAGAATACTCTTGAAATAAATAGTAGAAAAATGATAGTGTTCGCGTTTTCTATTGGGATTATACTTCAGCTGAAGGAGTATTTTTTTCCCCAGCCATGCTGGACTTTGTGCAGATCTTCAGAGTGAAGTGACCTGCTATAACTAGAAAGGAAATCTTATTACTCCACCAGGATGACACAAAGAAATTTATCTTAATTCATGGTAGAAAACTCCACATTACTTTACCTAGGCACATTCCTTCCTGCTCACTCACATGCCTTCCTGCAGCATGTGGTAAGTATTACCCAGTCCTGCTTATGTAGTCCACTGAAGCTCTTTCATTCACCTCACGGTAGACAGCTGTTTGACAGGTATCCCAGTGTAGGGAAAAGCAGCTGGACTAGATATTGGTGTCTACATGTGTTCCCCAGCAGTCTACTACATTGAAGCACTACTGCACATAGTTCAATGGATCCTAATAGCAGCATGATTGAAGCCTGTTAGACAATCCATTTGGGTTGGTCTGAGCAGAACTTAAACATGTTCTTGTGTTCAAAATATGTGGACACAGTGTTTTTCTCCTTCATCGTCCATCAGACTGGATGCCCGAGGCTCTGAGCTAGGAGCCACCCGAAGAACAAACACTGAACAGAGCTTCCTGGTAACCGCTGTCCGGAGTCTTACAGATCACCCAGCTTCTTGGGTAAATATTCAAGAAGCAACAGTGGCTGGTGGTGTAGCTGACCTGCTCATTCAGATGTCAAACTACATGATCTTCAAGAGACAATCTCACACCAAAGTTCTGTAGGAATGGTCAGGTGTGACACTTCCCAGGACATGTTTTTTTCTAGGAGTTCAGATGCTGCCTCTTGTGCTTGAGAATCTCAGTTGGGGTGAGAACAAAGTCCTTGTCACACAAATCACAGTGATAGTTCTTGTGTAGGGAGCTCAATGAAGAGGGTTTTGCTCCCGATTCTTCAGGTTCTGTTAGAGAAAAATATCAAGGCCTTAATCATTATTCAGGTATATGTAAGACAGTTGTGCTTATTATAATAAAAAGGTATAGTACAAGGGAAGCTACCTACGCACTGAAGATAAAAATCACCTGAAAAGGTGGCCATAGTTCTAGCGATTTGGCTACATGATTGACCATTCGATTTGATCCATTTTCTCAAATGGAGAGAAAATCAAGTGTGTTCCAGTATGCCCAATCAATGAAACAATGAAAAGTGGCCGATATCATGTTGAATTGACCAACTTCATTGATAGAGCAACATGGAAGATTGGTGGATTACACAGAAATCCGCTATTGTTCACATGTAAGTTGATCGACACGGAATCGACTTCATTTCTGCATTCAGAACAGGGAGGCACAACATTGGTCAGATTGATTAGTGAAGGTAAATCGCATAGGATATCACTTGTAGTGTGTGGGCCACAAGTCAATTGACTTTCAATCAACCACACCGAAGTTGATCGCCCAATAAAGTAAATTGCTTAGTCTACTGAAGCAAAATTGCTAGATGTATGGCTACCTAAATGACTTTTTGTGCAATGTTACGGTTACATTCTATCAGTAATCATTACAAGTGACCATTTTTAGACAAGTGTTTAGACATTAGGGAGGACTACCCGGTTTCATACCCTTTACATTCCCAGAAGTAATTAGCACTGGTGTATACCAATATGTACCCTATGCACATTAGAACATATACATCTGTCCTCCAGACGCAGGTAAAGTCTCAGAGGACATGGACTAATTGTCCTGAAAACAGCAACTGTTAATACGTTGTCATGCCAATGCAGTGTCTGACAAAGCATAAGAAAGTGTTGTAACCTTTATGAAGCCTCTGTGCAGAGTTTGCCAAAAAGCTGTGCCCTAAGCTGATCACATTCCATAAATATGTTCTTACCCTCAGATTTGTCTTCCTCCGCACAGCTGTTCTGATGAGCCATCCGCTCCAGTGGTGTAAATGGCATATACAGCCCACAGCGAGGACAGGTCCAGAAAGTGCGCAAACAGTCACTGTAGAAATCAGCTTCATTCTGAATAGAACAAGCATGCACACGATTAATTGAATCATGACAGAAGGTCTACAAACAATTTACATGCGTAAATTAGGATTTAAAGGTGGACTCCAGAATGTTCATTATAATTACATATAGGGTAATCTAATAAACTGGTGTAGAAAGAGTCTCACAAAAGCTGTTACTAATGTTTGATTTCTTCCTTAGGTTCGGTTCAGATGGGTAAAATGAAGGTCGCTTATCACTCAAGTGCTGTCTATTCAAATGAATGGACATTGCTTGGTACCGGCATTTACCATCATTTGCGCAAACGCTACTCTTGATCTTGACATCTCGTTTGGTCCTGGAAGATATGTATGGCTTTCAGGATCATCTAAGCATGGCGCTTCTATGTCCTGCTACAGGGGTCAAAAAGCATCAAAAACACATCTAACCGCCGTCAAAGGTTGCCAAATGTTTTTCCACTCGCTAGCAGAACATTTGAATGAGACCCTGCACTCTTATAACTTTTTCATGTTAAGGTGCCCATTAACAATACAATTCTGTGGCCAATTGATTGTTTCCGATCGCCGTGGTAATCATCAGAAATGATCAGTCATGCCCATTAACAGTCCAATTCCATCCAAACAATCAGATAGATGGAATCGATCCAAGAAAATGATCAATTGCATTAATCAAGTCAGCTAGCGAGAATTCTGCAATTAACGAGCATGACCGATTGCTTACAATCAATTACCGCATTTATCAGAAATGATTGACTGGTCTTGGCATTGTATCATTATGCGCGTTTACGCGCAGTTATATAGCAGTTTTTTACGCGTTTATAGACTTTTCACGCGTACATTCTTATTATGCTGCACTCATGCGTATTTTTTAGGCGTATATAGGCGTAAAATTTGTAAATAACTATTAGTTTATGCGAAATTATGTAGGTTGATTTATTTAAGTCTATAAGTTTAGTAATTTATATATGATGTTAGTTAATATATTATATGCAGTAACACACAGACTAAACCTTAGCAATTACTTTAAAAGGGAAGATCAGAAATTTGACTTATATAGAGAAGTCTGATAATTTACTGTACTGCCTGATAAGTTATTATATGTATACTCCTGAATGTAACTGTACATTTTTACAAATTAACGATACTGTTATTCAATAATTTGTTGTAATGTAAAAAGTAATTCTTGCTTTATCATTTGTATTAATATGTCTTTGACGTATTGTTTATAAAATTTTGAAAATTCCAATAAAAAATATTGAAAACGGAATTGTATCATTAATCGTGTAAATTGCCTTTCTGTCGCGCAGGACATTCCTCTGTATCTACAACTCAACCTGCCTGAAAAGCTTCCCCTGTCTTGCCTTGGGGGAGTGTGCAAAGTGTCACATGTGTCTGCTGCCTCGAGGTGGGTGGTGCCTGTCTGGTCTGAGAAGTTCCCACAGCTCTGATTACTGAAATAGCTAAAATGACTGAAATAAGTTAGATCCGAGATGAAAAACTTACTGTAACAAGTAACGTGTCTATATATTTTCTCCTAAAGTTTAGATAGTTTACACAGCAAATCTAGCTGCAAACAGCTGCAACAGTTTATGATTATTCATTCCTGTGATACAATGAAAGCGGCTATGTTCTGTTTGTCACATTATACACAGGCAAGCTGCTCTGCATCTCCACCTCTCAAGCCTGTGAAAACTTCACTCCCCTCTCCTCCTCCCATCTGCCTCTGAAATCTCTAGCTAGTAACCTCCTCCTCCTCCTTCTGCCCATACTGAGCTCCCATAAGCCCTTGCTACTAAGGCTGAGAGTGCCAAGGCACTCTGGAGAAGCTGTGGGTGAGGCTTGCTTAGTTAATAGGGAGTTAGAGTATTAAAACAAAAAAACAAGTATTTCGCTTGAGGAATGCCGTAAAAACTATATGAAAGGAACACAATTATGTAATGAGTAAAAGTTTATCTTGGATCCACTTTAAGGAGCTAAACCATGGTTCAATAAAAATAAAACGGATCACATTATTCTTGTATTAAAGTCTATGTCCATTGCAGTTCACATTCATTATAAAGCGTGAGTTATGAAACTAACCACTGTGAACCTAGACTACGGGCCCGTTTCCACTAGTGCCAAATTCGGCACAAATCTACAGCGTTTCCACGCAGGTGAGAGGGGTGGGGAAAGGCTGCCTATCTGTTTAACCACCCTGGTGGTATTGACGAGCTCAGCTCGTCCAGGAAAAACTTGCTGAAAGCGGTATTGACGAGCTGAGCTCGTCAATACTGCCAGGGAGATTTATTGTTTCTCTGCCCCGCCGGCTGCACTTTTCCCTCATCAGAGGGATTCCCCAGGATGGCTGGATGCCTGTCAGCACGCTGTGGGTAGCGATCTGTGCTACCCACAGCGTGCAGAACTAGCATCCAGCCACCCTGGGGAATCCCTGTGCAGCCATCGGAGCAGAGAATGTGCTCAGCAGCATGCGGGATTCCCCTTCTGTGCTGCGGGTGGCTGGTGCGGGGATCCCCTCTGTGGGGGGGGGTCCCCTGCTGTGCTGCGGGTGGCTGGTGCGGGGATCCCCTCTGTGCGGGGGGAGGGTGTCCCCTTCTGTGCTGGCTGGTAGTGGCCGGTACCGGCGGGGATCCTCTCTGTGGGGAGGGGGGGGGGGGGATCCCCGTAATTTGCGTGCGGGTGACCCTGTAGTGTGTGTGGGGGGGGGGGGCGGGTATCCCCCCTATGGGGCGAGTCTTGGCCGGTCGGGGACACCCCCTTCTGTGCGGGGGGGGGGGGGAGGTGGGTGTCCCCTTCTATGAGAGCTGTGGGTGGCCTTTCCCTCCTCCCTCTCTGTCCCCCGTGCCCTCCTCACCCCCGATCCTGTGTCCCCCCCCATCCCGTGTCTCCCCCCTGTCAGTCAAAAGCCCTGCTTTACTCACCTGAGGGCTTTCTCCTGCGCTGGCCGAGATGCACACCCTCCATCTCCATCGCCGAAGTCCCGGTCTCTGTAATTACAGTACGCGGCTTGGTGACGTCACCAAGCCGCGTACAGTAATTACAGAGAACACGAGACTTCGCGATGGAGGAGGAAGTGCGCCGCTTCCGCCGCAGGAGCAAGCCCTCAGGTGAGTAGATCAGGGCTTCTGACGGGGGAGACACGGGATTGGGGGGGGGGGGGGGGGCACGGGGGATCGGAAGGGATGGGGGGAAGAGGAGGGAGAGGCCACCCACAGCCCTCATAGATGGGGACACCCACCTCCCCCCACAACAGAAGGGGGTGTCCCCGACAGACCATGACTAGCCCCCATAGAAGGGGATATCCCCCACACACACAGAAGGGCCACCCAGCCACCTGCACGCACAGTATGGGGATCCCCCCCCCCCCCACAGAGGGGATCCCCACCGGCCACTACCAGCCAGCACAGAAGGGGAGCCCCCCCACAGAAGGGACACCCGGCCAGAGTCAGGGGGCAATGGGGGGGGGTGGGGGGGCAGAGGCACCCGCAAACCTGGCTCCCTATACATATGACTCCCTACACCTGGCTGCACATCTGTCTCCTATACACCTGGCTGCACATCTGTCTCCTATACACCTGGCTGCACATCTGTCTCCTATACACCTGGCTGCACATCTGTCTCCTATACACCTGGCTGCACATCTGTCTCCTATACACCTGGCTGCACATCTGTCTCCTATACACCTGGCTGCACATCTGTCTCCTATACACCTGGCAAACATCTGTCTCCTATACACCTGGCAAACATCTGTCTCCTATACACCTGGCAAACATCTTGCTCCCTATATACCTGGCAAAACATCTGGCTAAACTATTCCTGGCTAATACATCTGGCTAACTACACCTGGCTGCACATCTGGCTAACTATACATCTGGCTAACTATACCTGGCTATACATCTGGCTAACTATACCTGGCTATACATCTGGCTAACTATACCTGGCTATACATCTGGGTCTTATACTCACCATTGGCATGCTGATCCCTCGTCGCGTACCTCTGATAGCTTCCCCGGTGCCTTCTTCCATGTCCCTTGGCGGATTTTGCTTCTCCCTTGGAGATCACATGTCCCCCGTCGATCGGCGTTGATGGAACCAGTGTCACACAGCATCATCAAAATCTCGCAGCAAACACTTTTTTTTAAAAATTTAATTCAATACAATAACCTGTATTGAATTCAATACAAAAAAAAAAAGATTGCAAAAAAAAAAATTGGTTGAAAATTATGGGAAATTAATTGAACCACTTTTTGCACGGAAATCCTGGGGAAATAGAACGCCAGGGTGGTTAATGACTTTGCCATCTAGATCGCACTGCTGTGTGAATTTGGACAGCATGCTGCAGATTTCTGCAGTACGCACACCCAAATCCCTACAGCCATGCATGGCATTACTAGGCAATCGCGGCTGCGCAGCAGAATGGGAACCGCGGAAACGGCCACGGCTCCTAGTGGAAACCAGCTCTAAAGGTCATACTCTTCGTTATCTGAAAAAATGCAATACGAATGAAATGGCTAAACAGACCTGCTGCTACTCACCCGCAAACAATTGTATGTCAGGAAGCAGGTCACTCTGTATCCTCCCTTCACAGTATCAGGCTTCATCTCTTCACAGCTGAACAGACTCTTCAGACTGGAGGCGTCGGTCATTATATGAGGACCCACATACAAGTTCTGAGATTCCAGACCTGCCAGGCGCCGCATACTGTACACCACCTGCCAGGGAATCAGCATGAAATAGTCAGAGAAGCAGAAAGAAACATGGACCTGGATGATGGACCTGGCTGGACAATGTTTGTTTATTTCTCTAGGATTTCAGTGTAAAAAAACCTGACTAAATTGATTTTGTGTGCAAAGATTCCAATTCTCAACTGCAATTTTAGTGGGACTGTCAGGCAGGGGTCACACTTGAGCAAATCCGCAGGGTTTTGCCACATACGAAAAAAACGCATGCAGAATTGCATATAATGGTAGTCTATTGTGCCTGTGCGTTTTACAGAGATATATGCCATTCTGCATTGCATCAAAGAAAGATGCAACCTGCACTACTTTCCCGCTGAACGCATGCAGTCATGAAATCAATGGGTAATATAAAAAGAAAAACTCACGTTAAAACGCTCTGCAAAATGCTTTTGGGGAATCGTCTGAGATTCCCGCAGATGCAAGCGTGATCCCTCCCTGAGGCCGAACTGAAAACCACATATGAGGTGTGCCGAACAAAATTAACAGCTACAACCCACTAGAGCGATTTTTGAGCATTTAGGGAGCGATTAGAAATGCTAGTGATTTCCCTAAACGCTCAGCTAATGTTAATGGATGGGCCAAATTCCACTGGAGCGATTGCGATTACCAAAATCACTAACGCAGGACATGCAGCATTTTTTGAGTGTTAGCGTTTGCGTTTCTGCTATGTAAAGTATATAAACTCTGGCGTAATCGCTCATGACAGAGCGATTTGCTATCGTTTTTAAAAGTGCGCACTGTAAAAAAAAATGTAATTAACTGAAAGGACCAATCAGAATTAAAACCGCTAATCATAAATCGCTACACAATTGCTACCAAAATCGACTGAAAACGCTTATGAAATCACTTAGAAAACGCTCATTAAAAACGCTAGTGATTGCAATAGCGATTTGTGGTGGGTTTCAGGCCTAAAAATACTTCCAAATGTGACTGAAAATTCTGATAAAATTCTGAAAGAAAATCCCCCCTCCATTTATTAACATAGTAGCGGCTGCACTACTGAAGTATCGCTGTTGTGCAATCGCTGAACATCACGCAGCACAACGTTCGTGGATCCACCCCTTAGACACTAAGGCCCGGTGAGAATTTTCTCAGGGATCTATGCTTCCAGTAGCACAGTGCCATGCACATGGATCCCTAAGCTGGGTCTACACGTATCGAGCCGCTTACCTTCCGCTCGATTCCCTGTCATTGTCCGCTCATGGGGAACGAGCAGGGAATCGGCGGCAGCGAGATCGGACCTGTCGGATCTTATCAATCGAGCCGCATCAGCGGCTCGATTGATAAGACACAACGCCCCGTGTAGACGGGGCGTTAAGGCCCATACCCACAATGTTTCAGGGCGTTTTTTTTTTTTGCACAACATAGTTTAACACCATTCATTTAGCGAGGTTTCGTAACGCATACCACTTGCGGTGTTCATTCGTTTTTGAACAACTGTCGTGATGGATTAAATTGTGCAGGACTTTCACGTTATTTTACCACAATCGTTCGTTGCTGAAATCGCTTGCAGATTCGGCTGGATAGAACGGGGAACGATCATCCGTGGGCGGAGATCCCTGATCCTTCTGGCCGTGGGTACATAGTTTAAGAGCTTGTGTTCACACGTATGTGTTAGCTCCATGATGGAGAATGCCTTGAGCTTTTGTCCCAGGCATCACATTGTCATTTGAAAATAGACCTTTTTGTTATCTGGCCTGAAGTAACCCCAGGTGCTCTTTCCCTATGCATAAAATCTCGGATTGGATCGTAATTGCTAAATCGGTGTACAAACCCGATTGTGATGGCGATTTCATGGTTTTGCCTTGACATGAACAATTAACTGGGCCAGCATATCTACTCTGACATTTGAAGTCATGAAGTCATACTGTAGAAGGCCTTGACCTACCTGTGAGCGCACATAGTCCACCAGGCGGTGCCCTAAACCATCAATCTCCCGTCTCCACTGCCTCTTGTCAGCCTCATGAATATCTCGTTGGTTAGCTTTCTCCAGCCTGGAGCGCAACACCTTTTCCCAGCCTAACCGCACCTGAACAGCCTCAGAGATTACATGTAGTGCACCTTCAGGATCTTCCAGGTCCACTTCTATCCAGCCATCAATTACAATACGGCAGCAGTCAGCGCTGGTATCCAAGGAACGGGCCAGGAGCAGAAGACCCTACCGGAGAGATAATATTTGAACAAACAGTAATACAATGGTGTGAAAAAAAAAAATGATTTCCTGTGTTCTTGTTTCTGATTGTCAGAGACATTTTAAGGAAATCTGAGGTTAAAATAATCTGATGAGAACAATTGTATCTATCCTCCTTCTCTTCCTTTTTAGAATTCCTGTTTTATTTTCTGTGTACAAGCTAAATAGTTAGTTTAATGCTGTATTGTCTCAACTGCATGATACACAGTTAAAATCCAAAATATATGAACTACTGACCTATTTTATCTCTACTCAGCTTATCAGAGTGGTTAACTCTTTCAGGCAGAAAAAGAAAAAAAAGGAACACAGCCTAATTATTTGTAATCTTGGCACTGTACATACTTATGTCATTGGGGGTATTAAGGTTAGGCGCCACCAGGAGGGGGGGTTAAGGTTAAGCGCCACCAGGAGGGGGGGGTTAAGGTTAGGCACCACCAGGAGGGGGGATTAAGGCTAGGCACAACCAGGGGGGGGGGGGTTAGGCACCACCAGGAAAGGGGGGTTAAGGTTAGGCATTGGTAGAGGAGGGTGTCAGTGTGAGAGTAAGGTTAGGTTGGGTCAAAGTAAAATATCAGTAAAGATGATCAATATTTTACTATCATTATTAAGTAGTAGAACATCGGTAATTTTACCAATATTCTACTTGCATTTCCAGCACCTTTTTTACCGGCAGTCCAAAGGGAGAAAAGTGCTACAGAAATGTTAGCATTTATTACAGACAGAAAAGGGTTAGAGAGTAAAATCTCTCTCTGGCTTTTACTGCTATCCTTCTTCCCATAGGGTACCGTTTTCTTTACTTCTTGCTCCAGGTACAAGTGTCTCCATGGTGGGAATAGAGTAAATTAATGTGACAGGGACAGAAGCAGCAGACACTTATTTGTTTGTTCTTATTAAGAAGGGAAAGAATTTGGGCTATCATAGCAGTGTAGTTGCTACCAAATAAGTCACTATAGCAGCAATTTGTAGCTGCAAAGATGTGATTTGTTGCTGCCACCTGCTGGTACAAAGCTGTTACAGCAGCTACATTGCTAGTCTATGAAGCTACAAACTGATGAATACCTTGGAAAACATTAGCGGCAACTGAGTTGCAGATTTGGAGCTGCTACAGGCTCTCCGATCTCTGTGAAGGCTCTCCGATGTATTCGCTGGCATTTAAAGTGTACCCGAGATGACCAAAGCAAAAGGATTTATACTTACCTGGGGTTTTGCCCCCCCCCCCATGAAGACTGACTGTGCTTGTACAGGACTCTCCTGGCAACGGGAGCCCCATTGAGTGGTGTGCATGGCCAGGACTGCGCATGCGCAGTGGCCATAAACACAACTGGATTGCAGACTTCTCAGGACCACAGCAGATCGGCCTGGAAAGATGGCAAGGGAGCTGATGGGCTACAGGGGGCTGAAGGAAGCTAAGTGTAAATATATTTGCTTTCTTCATCTCAGGTTTACCTAAAAGCTCACAGCAAACCTCCTCAACAGGGACACAAACCACAATAAAAAAAACTAGTAAGACGTCTTGGTACCTTTTTGGTATTAATCACTCAAAAATAACTTTACATGGGAAGAAAATTAGAATAGTTCTCATTTTGCATCATGAGTAATTACAAGTCTCACCTGTAGGGCGGGTAACCTAACGCAGTTCACTAAGTAAGGTTTGTTGGTCTCCAGTAGGGACACATAGCCCACAATCTGGTGCTTACTGCTCAGCCCCTTATTCTTTGGGTCTGTAAAGATGAAAATAAAGGATAAGGTTAAGTTTAAACTTGCTGCAAACACTGCAAAGAGCTACAGAAATAACAAACAAGACAAACAGTCAATCCAAGAAGGTGAGATTTTACTTCAAGAGCAGTACAAGGTAAAATTCAGATTCTTACAAATGCCTGTTCACGGTATCTATATTTCTTCTGCTTATTTTAATATTTTATAATTATTATTATTTAGTATTTATATAGCACCGACATTTTCCGCAGCGCTGTACAGAATATGTATTGTCTCGTTACTTAACTGTTCCTCAGAGTCACAATCTAATCCCTGCCATAGTCAGATGTTTATGTATGTACCGTCTTTCCCCGAAAATAAGACAGTGTCTTATATAAATTTTTGCTCTAAAAGATGTGCTAGGGCTTATTTTCAGGGGATGTCTTATATTTCTATTAGGAAGTGTCTCTCAGCAGAACATTTCCTGTTCCTTTGTACTGTGATGTTCATGGATTTGAAAGTATGCTACTGTAGTGATCAGGCACCTGCCCTGTCTTCCCTGCACACAGCTGATAACCTTGCTGTGTGCTGGGATGACAGGATCAGTGCCCACTTGGCACTGCACCACTGTGTCCCCACTTAATGGCTGCCTCTTCCTCCTCTTTAACCTCCGCTAGGGCTTATTTTCAGGGTAGGGCTTATATTTCAAGCATTCTCAAAATTCCAGCTAGGGCTTATTTTCAGGGTAGGTCTTATTTTCAGGGAAAGAGGGTATCATGTAGTGTAAGTATCCTAGTCTAGGGCCAATTTAACCACTTAACGACCGCCTAACGCCGATAGGCGTCGGCGGGTCGTTAGTGGTATAGCATGGAAACCTTTCCATGCCAGTTCACGGAGGCTGTCTCCGTGAACAGCCGGAGAGCCGCCGATCGCGGCTCGCCAGCGAACTGTAAACAGGCGGGGAATAAATCCCCGCTGTTTACATCACAAGGCGCTGCTGCGCAGCAGCGCCGTGACGTAGATCGGCGATCCCCGGCCTCTGATTGGCCGGGGATCGCCGGCATATGATAGGCTGAAGCCTATCCTTCAATGCGCAGGACGGATATCCGTCCTGCGCAGCCCATGGAGGGAGAGGGAGGTAAGGGGAAGGAGGGAGCGCCGAAAACGCTGCGGAGGGGGGCTTTGAAGAGCCCCCCCCGCAGATCACAAACAGCCGGCGGTGATCAGACCCCCCCAGCAGGACATCCCCCTAGTGGGGAAAAAAGGGTGGAAGTCTGATCGCCAAGGCTCAATCCTGATCGGTGCTGCGGGCTGGAGAGCCCACGCAGCACCTATCACTGCAGAAAGCCCTGGTCCTTAAGTGGTTAAGGGAGAGTCAATTAACTTTTCTGTATGTTTTTTGGATGTAGGAGGAAACAAAAGTGTATGGGGTACTCACACAGACACGGGGAGAACATATAAAACTCTGCGCAGATAGTGCCTTGGCTGGGATTTGAACCAGGGACCTGCTACGCCACCGTGCTGCCCGATATAACATTCCTTTAGAAAGTTAGA
Source organism: Hyperolius riggenbachi (assembly GCF_040937935.1). Classification (NCBI taxonomy): domain Eukaryota; kingdom Metazoa; phylum Chordata; class Amphibia; order Anura; family Hyperoliidae; genus Hyperolius; species Hyperolius riggenbachi. The sequence goes on from NC_090653.1 coordinate 76,477,281, forward strand.
TAACTAGACATCTGGGGAATCCCAAGGGACCTCACGGGCTATGGGGGGGGGGGGGGGGCTAGAGGAAGCACCAGTTAAGTTCAGATTCCACTTTTGTCTGTTCAGGGTCCCTTTAACACAGTCTTTATAAGATGTACACCAGGGGTCTATTATACAGTAGAGACTAGAGCATACTAAAGTCTGCAGTTTGCTGTAGCCTTTCTGAAGGTCATTACAGTAACTTGTACATTTCACGGAGCTTGAAAAAGTGTAAATATATATCTGCAACATTATCTGGAGCTAAAATTGCTTTAGCCTACTTTTTACAGATATTTGTAACTATTACTGGCAGTTATAATCCTCTCTTTTTTATTACAACTATCTCTGCCTCTTCATCTTTATCATATGTATGTCCTCTCTAACAACATGAGATCAGTTATTTACAGCCTCCAACTGAAAATGTTCACTTCTCTCTATCTCTTCTCAGGCTTTCTGCTAAACAAGTGGCTGGCACTATTCTTAGAACAGAACATGGCACCACACTGCCCTCTGCTGTTCTCTTTAGGGAATGCATTTTTAAACCATGATATACAGTATTTCTGTAGCTTGAAAACATGTGAACATTTTTAAATTTTCTATATTTTATATTTATGTGACCTAAAACACCCTCTGCAGCGGGTTCTGTGATTGGGCGCATGGAGTGATTAGAGGAGCAGCGTGAATGAGTGCGTTAGCCACGCCCCTCTGAGGAAGCCAGAAGCGGCGAAACATGTCAGGTTTGGCATGTCCCTGCTGATGGACTCTGGCCGTCCGACAGTCCCACACCCCACTCTTGCTGTTCATCATCCCCCGCATATGGGATCCTATTCCGGGTTTAGTGGGAAAACGCTTCCAATAGCAGCATTGTGATCACATTGGCGGCATACACTGTCCAGACTTACAGCATCTGCCTGCGGGAGTTTGCACTTGCCTTCAGAGAACTGGATACCCGTGAGCTCAGATCACTGTTGTGAGAGGGCCCAGGAGTCTGCACAGCTGATAAAGTACAGCCAACACCGGACTACGGAGTGGTACAGTATAACCCTCACTGCCTCATGTTTCTGGAAACTAATCTCTGTGTGTGTGACGCTGTCACGGCATGCATGAGGTTGTGGACTACTGCCCAGCCACACGCAGCCTGGCATATCTAATGACTGCAATCTCCATTTGCTATGCTGGAAGCTGATGAAGCTAACATTACATGTGCCACAATGCTGTTGAGCTGCTTCATTTACTAACAGTGATTTGCAGGGAGTGCTGCGAACTTCGCTATGGTCTTTGGCCAAAATGTATTGCTTTGCTGCTTCTAACCCATATCGCTGCACTCTGCTGCTATATTATGAATGCCATCTCATGTACATGAAATCTCCATGAACAGGATTAACAATATTGTTCCCCTAAACGATCAATCGAGCGTGTCTGTGTGGTGTGAGTGTGGGGCTAGCCGGCTTGCTTAGACATCAGGCTAATGTACACTTTTTTAATTTTAATTTTTCTAATGAATTTAATAAAGTTATGATATTTTATAACAAGTTTCTGTGTATCGATTGGCGCACTCATTTCCCTTACCAATCCTACCTCATTTGACTAAAACACCATCTGATTGTCAAACACGACATTTGGGCATGTATTTTTTAAAACTAAATAATCCAATACTGTACCTGCGTGCGGCAAAAAGTAAATGTTTTTAAGGTCCATACACACGCTAGTTTGAGGTCGCCTGACAGGGATCGGGAGCCTATCCCTCCTGCGGCACTGCAGGGCCGAGGCTGTACAGATGCATAGTTAAAAAAAAAAAACTTTGAATAACCCCTGTATGAGGGATTTTTCCAGTTGTGCTTCAATATTATGGAAGATTTATCCCAGGCTTGACTGATTTTTATATACTCGAAGCCAACTACCTCATACATAAAGAATGAATAGGGGTATCCTTATTACAACCCTGTCCACATAGCTATTTGGAATAAGTGAAGTTCATCTGGGGTGGGAGAGGGTTGATGGAGTGGTGCAGATGTGATGTCACATGGTGGGTGGAGAGAACAAAGCTATCGGCCAAATTGCTCCGCCTAGTGGAATGCTGGCGGTCATCTGGGGCTACTGTACATACTCCGGATTATTGGCAGAGGCGGTTGTTATTGGCAACCTCAGCACTCAGCATTAATCTAGCATGTGCATGGCCTTTAAGATTATCATTTCAATTGAAAGTAAAATTGGTTGATTTCAATCAATGGGGTGACAATTAGGTATGAGTTAGAGCCCCCATCTTATTTAAAGTATGGGGTTCCAGTAAAACTTGATCACCCATACACGACATTTGTGGGTGTGTATCATAGCGAGAACAAAGAAGGTGCCTGAGGAACTCAGAAAAAGAGTTGCTGATAAAGCTGGAAAAGGATAAAGACCATCTCTAAAGAGTTTGGACAACACCAGTAAACCGTCAGACAGACTGTTTACAAATGGAGGAAATTCAAGACTTTTGTTACCCTACTCAGGGGTGGTGAACCATAAAAGAAACTGCAAGAATAGTTTTAGGGGTTACAAAGGAACCCAGGGTAAATTCTAAGCAACTGAAGGCCTGTCTGACATTGACAAACATTGACGTTCATGGGTCCACCATCAGGAGATGAACACTGAACAGCAATGGTGTTTATGGCAGGGTACCAAGGAGAAAAAGCCACTGCTCCCTACCAATAATAATGCAGACCATCTACAGTTTCCTAAAGATCACATGGACCATTGAGAAGGATACTGGAAGAATGTTTTGTGGACAGATGAAGCTTAAATAGAACTTATTGGTTTAAATGAGGAATGCTATATTTGGGAAAAAAAGAAAAACACTGCATTCCAGTATGAACCTTCTCCCATCTGTGAAACATGGTGGTGGGAGTGTTCTGGTTTGGGCCGATTTAGCTTTCCTGGCCTCTCTTGTGTCCTGAGCCACTCTCACTAGCTGATTCTGTGAATCGACAACCAAGGCTTCAAAAGAAACATCATCATGAAATGCCATGTAAATTGCATTCTTCCACTTTATGGATTTATGTACCAATGTCACAGGCCTGATATCAACTAATAACGACAATATTATTACCATTACTGGCCTCTTCTTGCTCATTTTCTACTTGAAGCAGGTCTGGGTTACTGGAGAAGACAGAGGTGGGGTGGAGGACAATCCCCTGTTTACTCCTTGTGTGGAAAACCTACAAAAAAATAAAAGATCGTCAAAAAGGAGAATTTTAGAAATGCAATTTCTCCAAAATTGCTCTAAAAATCGCTCCAAAATCGCAAAGTCAGGCAAAACATGAAAAAATTCCAGTCACTTAAAAAGCGACTACCTCTTTCTCTGCTTAGGAAATAAGGGACTGTGGTTCCAAACAGGTACATGCTCCTGACTGTGTAATAATTATTTATTGGAAAAGTAGTGATTTTGTACATTTTTATTAATGGAGAACTCACCATTTATTTGAAAATCAGAGTTTAATCCCGCTTTAAGGCCCTTTTACACTTGCTGGCTAAACCTGTGTTGCAGAAGCAATGAAAGTCTATGGAGACTTTCACACTTATTGCGGCCCCTTGTGGTGCACCGGAAGCATCGTGCTTAAAGAGACTCTGTAATTAAAAAAGACCCTCTGGGGGATACTTACCTGGTGACGGGGGAAGCTTCAGGTCTAAATGAGGCTTCCCCCCCTCCCCTGTAGCTGCAGGGAATCCAATCCTCCCACAACAAGGCTTGTTTCATATACCTCTCCGGGATCCAGCGCAGGCGCAGTAGCGACTCTTCATTCTGGCTAGGTGCAAATAGCGAAACCCCATGGTATCGGGATAGATCGGGTTCAGCTATTTTCGCCTTAACCCGAATGAAGAGCGGCTAATGCGCCTGCGCAGGATCGTGGTAGGTAAATATTTACCTCGCTGCACTTCAGGGGACCCTGCTACTTGAACAGAGGGACGGAGAAGAATTGGGGGAAGCCTGGTTAGGATCCAGAGGCTTCCCCCTCCCAAGGTACGTATCCCCCAGAGGTTTTTTTTTTTCATTACAGGTTTTCTATAAGGCACAATGCTTGGGATTATGGAAGTCTATGGGCGATGCACTATGTGTGAACGGAGCGCATTCGTAGACAGGGGGGGGGGGGGGGGGGCGCGACACTATGCATATGACCCTGTCACCGCACTCTGCCACAGGGTCATATGTTTGTCAAAAAGATGTAAAACCGGCCTAAAGCACACGTGAACTGAGAGGAGTATGGAGGTTGCCACAGTCTTTCCCTTTTAAGCAATACTAGTTGCTGGCAGAACCACTGATTTCTTTGTCTGCAGTAGTGTCTGAATAGCACACCTGAAACAAGCATGTGTCTAATCCAGTCAGACTTGTGTCAGAAACATCTGATCTTCATGCTTGTTCAGGGTCTGTGACTAAAAGTATTACAGGCAATTGGGATCAGGCGTGCAATATTACGTACAACACAACTCACCTGGTCAGAGTCTTTGCGGCAGCTGTTGAAGCTGTCAGGCAGGGCCAGTTGTGGATACAGTCCATGGCACACAATAAGCTTAAGCAAGGACAGCTGTTTGCTTGATAGTTCCCCTCCAGCTCCAGATGACTCCCGCAGCTCAGACAAATTGTGCCTCAGTTTAAACTTCACATCCTGCAGAAAGAGAATCACTTTTATCATGGATAGAGATGACCGTGACCAGAGATTATTAACCATTTCAGCCCGCTGGAATTTTTCACCTTATGCATCAGAGCAATTTTCACCTCCCATTCATTCGCTAATAACTTTATCACTACTTATCACAATTTATTGATCTATATCTGATTTTTCCACCACTAATTAGGCTTTCTTTGGGTGGTACATTTTGCTAAGAATATTTTTTTTATAACTGCATTTTAACAGGATTAATAAGAAAAAAATGGGAAAAATTCATTATTTCTCAGTTTTCGTCCATTATAGCTTTAAAATAATCCATGCTACCATAATTAAAACCTATGTATTTTATTTGCCCGTTCGTCTCGGTTATGACACTATTTAAATTTTGGCCTATCACAATGTATGGCGCCAATATTTTATTTGGAAATAAAGGTGCATTGTTTCCGTTTTGCTTCCATCACTATTTACAAGCTTATAATTTAAAAAATGTTCGTAGTATACCCCCTTCAAATGCATATTTAAAAAGTTCAGACCCTTAGGTAACTATTTATGTATTTTTTTTTATTATTATTTTAATTTTTTTTTCCATTAAAAATTTTATTTGGGTAATATTTTGGTGTGGGAAATAAACAGTTAATTTTTAATGTTGTTATATGTGTAAATTGTAATGTAAGAAATACGTACATGTAGTTTTACTATTTGGCCACAAGGTGGCCACCTTTATTTTTTTTCCCCTCCTTGTGCTTCTCGGTAAGCGGAAGTACAAGAGGGATGTGGAAATTTTTCCGGGCAAAAAAATGGAAGCCTCTTGTAAGAGCGCTTCGGTTTTTCTGCGGAGGACACGGATCGGTGATCGGGAACCATGTTCCCGTTCACTGATCCCAGGGCTACCGGGGGACACCACAGGGGCACGGGGTCGCGCCCGTAATCACGCCGAAGTGTGGCACTGCAGCAGAGCAGCAGCCCGGACGTGAGCTTCACGTCCGGGCGGCAGAAATAGTTAATATTTAGTGTTTAGAGCGCGGCTGGCAGACCACACAAGTGCATATTAGTAAGTCAGCACAGCTGTGCTGCGTACCCCTGACTGTGGTCTCGCGAACCCCCTGGGGTACGCGAACCACGTGTTGAGAACCCCTGCACTACACTACAAGATAAATACATAGACATATGACTATGGTTGGGATTGGATTGTGAGCCCCTCTGAGGGGCAGATAAGTGACAAGACAATATACTCTGTACAGCTATATAAATACTAAATAATAATATTGTCTTGTCACTTAACTGTCCCTCAAACGTGCTCACAATCTAATGCTCTGTTGAGAATCTACTCCAAAGAAGGTTGGGGAAAAAAAATCTCAATCAGGCAGATGGAGAGAGGACACTCACTTCATAATAATAATAATAATAATAATTCCAGTATTTGTCTAATGCTTTTCTCCGGTAGCACTCAAAGCGCTTGTGACGCAGCCACTAGAGTAGGCAGTAGCAGTGTTAGGGAGTATCGCCCAAGGATTCCTTACTGAATAGGATGAGCTAAGATTTGAACTCAGGTCTACTATGTCAGAGGCAGAGTCCTTAACCCTCCTGGTAGTCTATTAAAAACCGCCAGGGGGTAGCGCAGCCGTTTTTTCATATTTTTTTTTTTTTTTTAAATCATGTAGCGAGCCTAGGGCTCACTACATGATAGCCGCTGTGCAGCGGCATCCCCCTACCCTCTTCGATCGCCTCCGGCGATCAGGAAATCCCGAATCGATGCAGGGCGGCGGCCATCGGTGTGCTCACGCAGCTAGCAAAGTGCTAGCTGCGTGCAGCAAAAACAATTGTGCAAATCGGCCCAGCAGGGCCTGAGAAAACCTCCTGCTCGGCTTACCCCGAACGTTACCGCCAGGAAGGTTAACCATCATATAACCAATATATGCAGCATACGTGTCTTCCAGTTACTAACATAACTTCTTAACGTCCACCTCACGCTAATGGGCCCCAGGACCGCCTATTGCCAATTTGCATCAAGTTCTGGGACAGGGATTTACAAGAGATCGCGTACGCCGATGCGATCGCTGCTAGGAGACTGTTAGACGGCGAAATTGCCATCTATTTACCGTGTACCGTGCTGTGATCTATGGCAGCGCTGTACTGGGGAAAGCCGTGCGACACGGCTGTCCCCCTGGGCGGCAGAGAAGCGATCCGCTGTCATAGGCTGATCGTCTATGACAGCTGATCGCGCTGATTGGTGGGGGGAGGGAGGGTTAAGAAAAAAAATTGCTTTATTTATTATTAAAAAATAGAAATAAATATTTGTAAAAAAAATAATAAACATCCAGGGAGCGATCATAGCCCACCACAGAAATCTCTGTTGGTGGGCAGAAAAGGGAGGAGGGGGGGGGGGGTAATGACTTGTGTCCCGAGTTGTGCGGCCCTGCAGTGAGGCCTTAAAGCTACAGTGGCCTAATTATTTAAAAAAAATGGCCTGGTCACTAGGGGGGGGGGGTTTAACACCGCGGCCCTTAAGTGGTTACAATAAAAAAAGCTTGGCAATGCCACCAGCTGTTGCTGCAAACAAAGCAAGAAACGGGAGTAGCCTGTTCAATGTCTGGTGGGAAGTTGGCTAAACTTAGCCTTACCTGGATATCTACACTATCTTTTCCTTCTCTCCTATGTCTTGTGTCCTCATCACTGGAAGATAACACATCCTCATCCTGCAGCTTCAGCACTTTGCGCTTGCGTTTTTCCGTACGCTCATGCTCCCTCTTGAGTTGATGCAGCTCCTTGCGTTCCTTGTGCTGCTGCTGCCGGCTGTAACGATCAACTACCCGGGCTTCACTCCCCTCCATCATTCCATGGTCCTTCAGCAATGCCTGAAATGAGAAATCAGCCACAGAGCCATTACATGTGTCCAGGAAAAAATCAACAAAACTTCTTGTGTTTGCTAAATGGGGGCCTTGATGGATGAACAGTTAGAAAACTGAATGGAAGAGATGTAGAGGAAAACTGCTGTCAGGAGAAAACTTGTACATACTTCAATTGGAAGCAAGAAAAATCTGTCAAAGTCAAAAATAACTTTAAAGAACGAGGGTCAGACATACATTTGGGTGGATCCGAATTACAGATAACCCGTATACTGTACTGTACGTGGTACCCAGTATACAACAACGAGCCAATCACGGCAAGTGATGTACCTTACCGGCGATTGGCTGGTTGTTGTATACAAAGCCTGCTTGGTCAGCAATACGTGTCGCCAAGACTATCAGTGCGGTAGCGCGCCGCAAACACACCTCTTTCACCGGTTTGGCCCACCCTTGTATACTATTACCTCCTTCTCTGCCTCTCAGCCAAAGACTCTGCCTCTTAGCCATAGACCCTGAACAAGCCTGCCGATCTGATGTTTGACTTAAAAGACAACTGTAATGAGAGGGATATGGAAGCTGCCATATTTATTTCTTATTAAACAATACTAGTTGCCTGGCAGTCCTGATGGTCTATTTGGCTGCAGTAGTGTCGGATTCCCACCAGAAATAAGCATGCAGCTAATCTTGTCAGATCTGAAAATAATGTCAGAAACGCCTGATCTGCTGCATGCTTGTTCATGGTCTATGGCTAAAAGTATTAGAGTAAGAGGAGCAGCAGGACAGCCAAGCAACTGGTATTCTTTAAAAGGGAATACATATGGCAGCCACCATATACCTCTCGTTACAGTTGTCCTTTAAGTTTGAATGTATTTGCCACCTGCTTGTTTCAGGTGTGCGATTTAGATACTTATGATGCATGATAGATCAGGAAACTGATATTATCTAAAAGTGGAACTACTGTCGAAATCCCCCAGTCCGGTCGGAACCGCTGCATCCCCTATTGGTACGCCACTGGTGGTACAAGAAGTGTGAGCTTTTATCACACCCAACCCCTGATAAAGGTGAAGGGGTCAAATGCACTTGGAGAATTATACTACAGGAAATTAGTTGTGTATGGAGGTACAGAATATCATTTTCACTTCCATTCATGGGGCAAAAGGGACTGTGAAAACTTCAGTTACTTTTAGCAACCAATCCAACTGCTCTACATCGACAAAGGTAAAATGCAGAAAATTCTCTATAGTTGGTTAAAGAGACTCTGTAACAAAATTTTGAGCCTTATATCTTCTATCCTATAAGTTCCTATACCTGTTCTAATGTGGCCTGGATTACTGCAGCCTTTTCTAGTTGCACTGTCTCAGTAATAAATCTAATCTTCTTTCCTCTGTCGGGCTCAGGCTGGAATGTTTGGAATGTGCAGCACTGCTTGTGATAGGCAGAAGCCTTACACACCCTCTCCAAGCTCTCCTCTCAGCCTATCACACTCTGGTTAGAAACCATGTCTTGTTTGTAAACACCGCCTAAAACTGGCAATTACAAGCCAGGATTGCAGCAGGGAGTGGCAGAAACAGCACAGAGAGGCCCAGGAGAACATAATGAATAGAATGGTATGCTTTTTATTGTATGAATTTTAGAGTACAGATTCTCTTTAAGACTGTGCACATTGTTAGGGATGTTATGCTGGGTACACAATGCTATTTCCCATATGACGTCGGGAATCGATTATTTTCGCCATGTCCGATCGGCTTCCGTTCGATAACGCCATCTATTTTCCAAAGCTTTTACAGAAAACGCAATCTCGTTTATCGATTGGGAACACTTTGCACATGATGCAACTTCCTGTCAGATTACCAGTCGATCAGATGGGAAATTGCATCGTGGGTACACATCGCTTATCGCATTAGACTGCAGGAGACTGTTTTTTCTCAGCTATGACTGTTACAACAGCGTCACGATAAAGAATATCAGTTACCTTAAACTGACGCCGCAGATTTGCCATCTCATATAACCTTTGCTCTTCCAGTCCACGCCGGCGACACCACTTCCTGGAGTTGCTGCCCCGACCTGACTTAATCTGGTACAGAGCATGTAGAAGAAACATCTATAAATAAATTCTGGTATATTTCTGACATAAAACAAATATCAAAAAATAAAATCTTCAATTTCCAGTAGAATTGTGCTGACAAAAGTACACAGGGGTGTAATGAAACTCAGCAGAATCTGGTAATTTCTTTTAACAGATTGTTTATCTAATACTATTATTTTTTTTCCTATTTAGATAACACTGTCATCTCTGCTGCACTTTACAGAGTATGTACTGTAGTCTTGTCACTATCTGTCCTCTTTGAGGAGCTCACAATCCAATCCCTACCGTAGTCATATATCTATGTATGTACCATGTAGTGTATGTATCGTAGTCTAGGGTCAATTTTAGGAGAAGCCATGTAGCTCATCCGTATGTTTTGGGGAACCAGAGTGCCTGGAGGAAACCCACACAGACATGGGGCAAACATACAAATTCTGTGCAGTGCCCTGACTGTGATTCTTTCCTATGGTATTACAATGTTAAAAATGAACCTTTGTTACAACAGAAAATAGTTCTGCACTGCTTCTCATACACTGTTAGCTATTGTCCAAGTCATCCTCTTGGCAGGGTAGAATGGACAAAAGTAACCTGGGGGGGGGGGGGGGGCTCCCTAAAACCCCCGCCATAAGCAGTACTGTATTACAGGCCTTTTATTTCTGACAAACAACACCCCAAGGCCCCTGAGCCAGCTACTGGGCTCACCCATATCTTCCACTGTATCTTTACTACAGTATATCCGATGTATGTTTATTTGGTCCCCGGGGCCCCCACAGAGTTTTCGACAGCATAGTGACTCACCTGTCCTCACCTGCTCCTCCATTAGTCCACACATCCCAGTCTTTATCCTTATAGGCGTTCCTCTCCTCCATGACCCAGCACATGTTAATACGTAATAACATGCGGCCGGGTCACTGAGAAGATACAGCCAGATGATGGTGAAGATGGGAACGCATGGACTAATGGAGGAGTGCGCTAGCAGGGACAGGCAAGTTGCTATGCTGCAGAAGTCTCTGCCAGGACCCTGGAACCAAAGTAACCTTTGGGGGAAACCTGGAGGAGCACAGCAGCACTCAGGGGCCCCGGGGCAATAGTTCAGTTTGGAAGCACCAGCCTTGGTCTTGTAACTGAACCCCACTGAAGATATTTCAGCTCACCTCCTGCCCCGATTACATCTCTGTTTCTTTCTGTGAATGACAATTCCTATTTTACTTCTCCAAAATACTATTTTGGTACCAAACACTCTTATCCTAAGGAGATGGTTTCCCACCTGCTGCCTCCATAGCAATATGTGAGGAAGGAATCTGTTTAGTTGGGGGAACAAACATCAGTGATAACCAGACACGTGTTCAAACATTGTCACTTTCAACGTGTCATGTAAAGAAAGTGCAAGTGATGCTTCTTATTCATCCTAGCTGATAGAGCTGTATGGTGTTTCAAATTCTAGCTGACATCAAAGGTTACAATGGTGACGTCTACAGCTCCTGTGTATATGTATCTGCTATTTGTGTATCTGTATGATAATCTACTTAGTCACCTGGAGCCACTCATTGAAGACATTGAGCAGAGTAAAGGGGTCTCCATGGTCGCTCTCCAAGGGTTTCCTTGCTGTGGAGCATTCTGGGTTGTTGGTGGCGCTTCGTAGTAATGGAGACTGTACACTGAGGGCTGCCGCTATAGTCAGGACTGGTTCCACAAGACTGAACAGAGACCCCAGAATAAGCATCTTTCCTACAGAAGAGCAAAGCGGTGTCACATAATCAGGGTTATTGGCTATGGTAAAACAATGATGTGCAAGGTTTGTGAAAGATAGCCTGTCCACACGTTATTAAGTTACCTGCTCACAAACTGAACTAATAGACATCCTTACCTGGGTATGGACCTGTTAGTTCTAAAGGACATCCACAGTTTCATTTTATTTTTCGTTCCTGAACCACTCCTTCTTACACATAGGAGGATAACACTCCTCCCCAAAAGACCCCATTTTATTTATCTGACCCCTCAATGTTCCAGCAATTATGTCATCTAGGGAATCTCCTCTATCAACAGCAAGAAATAGGCAGCTTCTTCATAGCAATGACCCAGCCTCTTGTGGTCGCTTCTAGGAGGTAGCATGACGCTCATTGCTCTCAGCCCATCCTCTTATCGCAGGGTTGGCACAGACACTGACCTCACTTCCATGCATTAACAGGTATTAATGATGCAGCAAAGGTTATGTGGTGGTGGTGGTAAACATGAGGTAATGGAATGTGGCACCTGGCAGGAGTCAGGACAGGAAGGATTGAAGCCAAAGTGGCTTCAGCTTGCTTTACTGTCCACCTGCACAGTGAGAACACCTAACCTTGGAGTTAAGGGGCCAGCGTGTGTATGAGGATACAAGGCAGAATACTGCATTAGGTTTAGCCGTGACATTACAGCATGTGTAAAAAAATACAGAGCATTAAATGGTGAAAGAAACCTGGCCGGTATTTTCTTAATTTGTAAACTATTGTAAGGCAAAAATGTACAACCTTTACTCAAGTTATAGAACAGCATACGATGGCTTGTTATTGTTAGAAGTGAAATAGCAGCAAAGCAACTGTGCCACTCGGTCATCCTCCCTCCAAAGCAACAGAATGCTGCACATCTGTACAGCACTCATCCCAAACTGCTGACAAAGGGATCAAGTCCCAATCCCCACAGACATCATTCCTTGTGCACGTGTAAGCACTTTTATATTGCAGAGAAATGTAGATGTTTAATCCATAAGAGCTGTATTTGTCATTCATCAAAGGCAGTCAGACTAGTGAAATATAATCCAACTAACATGTGCTACTAATCACTGATTACTTCCAAGAAAAGATGTATATAGAATCATAAATTTGATATTAGTAATAACGGCAAAGAAAGAAAATAAAAGCAACATTACCAATAACAACATCCACTGGGAGCTGAGCCAGCAGGTTACCGATGGGCGTGAGGTCCTCATTAATATCTAAAGCACCTTGGTCCCTTAGATATAAAACTGCCGTCTCTATGCTGGACATGGGTGGCTGCTCGATAAATGGGAAAGTGCGGGGATCTCCCAGGCCCATACTCTTCATCTGATCATAAAAACACACAAAAGGCAACATCAAAATAAACATAAACACTGATACCATGTGCCAAAAACATGTCAAACAGTCCACAGATGTATTCAGCCCACAAACCTTTGCTATGAAAACAGGCTCCATATAATATGGACCATATTATAAGCAGAGTGAACAATTTCCACAGCCTTGTTTGCTTCTTCTTGTGCTTAGGCTAAGGCTCCTTTTACACTTGGGCACTTTTTTTTGCATTGCGTTACCCTTTCTGCACGCAGGGTAACGCAACAGCAAAGAAAGCGTATGAAGCTCAGTACACTAACCACGATGCGTCGCATTGCAGTCGGAATCTTCAGATTCGCCGCCAACCAGCCTAAAAGTCAACAGTGTGTTACCGCAGCGATGCAGCGGAATAAATGGAGGTCAAGGGCAGACGCAAAATATTTAAATTTGTTGGCGGCGCACTCTGCCACAGGGTCATGTGAATCTCGTTTTTGGCCTTGCGATGCAAACAATGCAGCGCTTTTCTTAAATGTAAAACTGACCTAAAGCAGGAAGCAGAAGCTTATAAATAGATGTAATAATGTGATTTGGTGATGTTGGTATGCAAGCTACTGATTAACATGACATAAGGGCGGCTGCATCAGAAAACATGAGCTATGGAGGAAGAGATACCTGAAGTATGAGAGCATCCAGGGCTACACGTTGGATCTCTGGCACAGGATACGGTGCAAATGCGTCATAATCTGACTCTGCATACAGGCGGTAACACACACCAGGACCGGTTCTCCCCGCACGCCCTTTTCTCTGCTCGGCACTGGCGCGGCTGATCCAGAACTCCTGCAGGCGTTGCATCTTCGCCTTGGGGTCAAAACTCATCTCTTTTACTTTCCCTGAAGCAACAAGCCACAAAGAAAAAATAGACTGAGATTTTCTGAATTAGAACTGGCGACAGTGACAGGCATGAAATAAAGCGGAATATGCTTTCATAAAATCTTTCAACTAGTACTATAAAGTTTTGCAAAAAGTTGGATTGTTTGAACTATGCATAGTAGGGAGGCCTAACTCAGTTATGTACCGAGGTAGACGCATATGTGTAGTTCCTCTGTTGTTGTATATATGTGAATTATCATGTGATGTAATGGGTGGGGTATAAAGGTGTCACTGGTGATGGGTGTGGCACACCTGAGGAAGGGCTACGCCCGAAACGTTGTGTGCCTCTGTTTGCTCTGATTTTTCAATACAGTGATTGAATTGCTTTCTGAGTGCGGTCTCTGAGTGTGTTTCCTTGCTATTGCTGAACACAGGAGTGGTGTACCTGTGAGAGACCAGCACCGGCACTCAGCTCCAGGAGCCCTGGACTGACACACGGGTGTGGAGGTGTGATTTTTCTACTAGTACTATAAAGTCAGATGCCCTTTAGTTATCCAACCATCTAAAGGAATTTTACATCAGGCAGCACGGTGGCATGGTGGATAGCACTCGTCTTGCAGCGCTAAGTCCTTTGGCTAAACTCTCAGCCAGGGCACTATCTGCAAGGCGTTTGTATGCTCTCCTTATGTCTGCATGGGTTTCTTCCAGGCACTCCGGTTTCCTCCCACTTCCCAAAAAAACATACAGATAAGTCTATTGGCTTCCCCCTTATTTGGCCCTAGACTATGATACATACACTCACAATGCATATGTAGACATATTACTATGGTGGGGAATAGATTGTGAGCCCTTCTGAAGGACAGTTAAAGTGAACCTAAAGTCAAGTGAAAAAAAATAAGATTTACTCACCTGGGGCTTCCCTCAGCCCCCTGCAGCCGATCGGTGCCCTCGCAGCCCCGCTCCGATGGTCCAGGACCCGCCGGCGAACACATCCGGTTTGGCCGTCACCGGCCGACAGGCAAGACAAGACAAATAACATTTATATTGCGCTTTTCTCCTTGCGGACTCAAAGCGCCAGAGCAGAGCAGCAGCCACTAGGGCGCGCTCTATTGGCAGTAGCAGTGTAAGGGAGACTTGCCAAAGGTCTTCTACTGAATTAGTGCTGGCTTACTGAACTGGTAAAGCCGAGATTCGAACCCTGGTCTCCTGTGTCAGAGGCAGAGCCCTTAACCATTACACCATCAGCCAACTGCCATGGGAACGCGAGTGATTCTTCGCGTTCCGAGCCTGTATATCGCCCCCTATGCTGCTATTGCGGCCAGGAGGCCTCAATAGCAGCATATGGGGCGATATACAGGCTGGGAACACGAAGAATCACTCGCGTTCCCATGCCTGTCGGCTGCAGGGGGCTGAGGGAAGCCCCAGGTGAGTTAATCTCATTTTTTTTAACTTGACTTTAGGTTCACTTTAAGGGAAAGACCGCACATTGCTTCGGAAGATGTCGGTGCTATATAAATACTAAATAATAAGAATTATACACCGCTCTATATAAAGCCCCACCCAAGACACAAGTGTTTTCATAGGTCATATGTGGACACTTGATGGGAGAGTTCTGCATTTTCTGTGCAGGACCTCCTTCATCAGCTCATGTCAGATAAATCTCCTAAAGTGGAAAGTCAGGAACCTTCAAACACTGACCACTGGCTGCACCAGACAGCCCTTGCTAAAGGCCTCAATCTTTTCAGAGAGATTCAGTCTGGGTCTTCCCCCTTTCAGTATGAAAAGCAGGGCCAGATTTACCATAAGGCACTGTAGGCTCGTGCCTACAGGCGCCTAATGATGGAAAGGCGGCTCACCCCTCTCCCCAAATGCCTCCCTCCCTCCTTTCCTATGTATAGTCCTGAGCTCTTCGCTTTCCACTGATGAGATCTCCCTTCAGTCACGGGGACCTCTAGCTACCAAATACTTGGGGGCACTTCTAGCTACTTAATATTGACAGGCAAGGGAAGTAAGGGAGAAGTGACAGCTGGGAAAGCCAGCACACTTGCAGAGCAGTTCAACTGGTGTTTGTAGGTTCATGGAGGGTGAAGTCTAAAGCAGGGCTGTGGAGTTGGAGTAATTTTAGGCACCCGGAGTCAGAGTTGAAGTCGTGGTTTCAGAAACTGAGGAGTCGGAGTCGGGAGTTGGAGTCGCATGATTTTTGTACAAAATCCACAGCCCTGTTAAGTATTAGACTAAGGAGTCAGAGTTAAAGAGTCGGAGTCTGAGCAATTTTGGGTACCCGGAGTCGGAGTCTTGGTTTCAGAAACTGAGGAGTCGGAGTTGGAAGATTTTTGTAATGACTCCACAGCCCTGGTCTAAAGTGCCAGGACATCTGTGCCTATAGGCTCCTGTAGCTGCAGCCCTTCCCACAGAGCCTCCACATGGACATGTTGGAATGCAGCTTTGTCTCATGATGAAGCTTGAATGGATGGTAAGCAGATGCTATTTAGTAGGGTTTGCTGATCACTCTTAAAGGGACAAAAAAAATAAAATGTAAAATACACACATATAAATAAATGTACATTTCACCCAAAGTAATGTGCACTATATATTACCTTTTAGTTCTGCTGTTACTTATAGTAGGTAGTAAATAGCTGAAAGATCTGACAGGTTTTAGGCTAGACCATCTCCTCAAGGGAGATTTTCAGTATCACCTTTATTTTTTACAAAAGCACTCCATGCAAAAGGATCTATACAAAGATGTCACCCAGCCTCCCTACTCATTTGCACACTATTATTTATTTAAAGAAATATCTGAGAATCCCCTAAGACAGTGGTTCCCAACCTGGGGGCGATCGCCCCCGGTGGGCGATTTGGGTTCTAAAGGGGGGGCGATAAATTTGTGGGGGGGGCGACAGGGGGGCGATCAGTATGAAAAGGCAGAAAAAAATAAACTAACTCTTCTGTAGAGTAGAATCTTAAGTGTCGCAGTGTCACTCGTTTTTAAGAAAATTATGGGCAAAGAATATGATCTGTATAAAATATGCAAGTGTGCATGATAGAGTTGCGTAATTCCTCAGGGCTCGTTGGTCACGCGCCGGTAAGGGAATTGGCGCAAAGTAGTTGAGTCACCGGCTATTTTTAGCTGGCAAGGTCACAGCGCTACCCCCTCCACTGGCACCACCACCTGGCGTACACATCTAGTCTTCGTGTCAATCACAACACTCACCCCAGTTTGTCATACGTTTTCTATGTCTTTAGTAGGCTACGCCAGTGACTACATTGCGATTACATTGTGCGTATCTGTTTAGTAATCGTTCGTTAGTTTTGAAGTACGGAAGACCGTGTTGGAGATTCAACATAGATTTCATCAAAATCGTAAAAGCAGTTTTTTGAGAGAACAGATTTTTTTTTAAATTGAGCTCAAACTCATGAGATGAGACTGATGAGAGGAAGAATTCTGGATACATCTACATTGGTTAATTATTTGTTGTATATAGTAATACATCATTTACCAAAATAATTCAGTCTATTATTTTTACAACAACACGTTTCTTACATTTAAATAAGGGTATACCGTACTAAGAGAAGGGGGGCGACAGGGGTGAGTCGTCTCCCCCTAAGGGGCGATAACTCATAAAAGGTTGGGAACCACTGCCCTAAGAGGAGATGGAGTAGTCTAAAACCTGTCAGATCTGTCATATTTCACTACCAACTGTAAGTGACAGAGACATGGGAAAAAAAGTAATTTATAGGGCATTTTACCCTGGGAAATATGTACATTAATATGTACCGTATATGTTAAAAATTATGTTTCCCAATAGTTGTCCTGTGTTACAGCTGATACAAATACTAAAATAAATCTGCAGTGTGTCTCCTTCCTGGGTCATAGAAGCAGACATATTGTTAACAGCCTGTGTTTACAAATGAGCATATCTGCCATCTCTGCCGTGGCAGTCATGTGACACAGGGAAAGATCAAATTACAACTTGTGATTAGACACAAATGAGGGGGAAATAAACGAGCTAAACTTTCTAAATACATTTAGAGTGCATCTTACTGTTTTCCTTCTGTCCTATGCAAGAGTTCAGGTCCACTTTAAGCAGCAATACTCTGGGCTACAGATTAACATATTGATGCATACAGTACATATAAAGTGGTACGCTGCAGGAGTGATTTCTTAAATTGATGCATACAGTACATATAAAGTAGTGCACTGTGGGACTGGGACTGATTTCTTAAATTGGAGCAGAAGTGTTGTGGTTGTCCAGGCAACCAGCCAGGGTTCAGCTATTTAATTAAACAAGGAAACATCTCTGCAAGATCTCAAATACACAATGTAAGAAAAACATCGTTCTCTAGTGGCGTCATCTCCATACCTGAATCCAGGACAAATCTCACTCCATCGATGGTGACGGACGTCTCAGCAATGTTGGTGGAGATGATACATTTTCTCACCCCTGGAGGAGCCAAGTCAAAAACCTAAGGATGAAATAAATATAAGTAAAGGACAGTTCCTGGTCTCAAATACTGCAACACCAAATACGGCTGCCTACCGAAAACAGACTGACACCTCTCCAATCATTACTAAACTCCACTGCCCATCTCTTCCATCCCTGGGCAAAACACTCCTCTCTACCTACCGTTATTGCCACATGCTTGTTTCAGGTGTGTGATTCAGACACTACTGATGCACTAAAAGATCAGCAGGACAGCCAGGCAATTTGCTTTGTTAAAAAGTTAATACATATGGCAGCCTCCATATCCTTCAGGTGTCCTTTAATTACAAAGATTGTTTCAGCTGCTTATGTTTTTTATGCACATAAAATAGTTACAGATCTCAAGTGCTTAGAAACAAGCAGGAGAAAAGTGTTATACAAATGTTAAATAAACAGAAGTTTTAAGAGTCTGTCAGCTGGGAGTGTCACCCAAACAGTTTAACTTCAACAGATGAGTTGAGATTGTACTCTGCATAGTGACAGATACACTAAAAGCCCATATTTACAGTGAATGGAAAGCTGTAGGGAGCATGTGTCATATAGCAAACCTAGACTGGACTCAGAGGCATAACAATTGCCCCCACCCCTGGAACTACCCCTCCAATCCGCTTTCTCCCACCACCCTCTTCCCCGTACAAGCGCCATACAGCACCATACAGCTCCCATACCTGTATATCATGTGACATGCAGGGAAGAGTCACATGATGCTGTACAGCGCTTCTACTGTAAAGAGGAGTTTGGAAGAGCTGCCCCGATGCGTGCATATATGTACCCCGCCGGAGAGCTGGGGGCAGGGAAAGCTGAATGACAAATACTACTCCCCCTCCAAGTCGTAGCAACTCTGAGAAAGAAGTAATTTTGATCATTCTGATCCAATGTGCCAACAATCTATAGCCCAACCAGCCAAACCAATCATAATTTTGATTGATTTGCAGCAAAAATCAATTGAAATTAGAATTGGAGCATACAGAAAATTTTGCTTGGATGCAGCATGGGAGTGGCGTTAGATCCACGGCCCACTGTATCAACCATTCACAGTGAAATCTGTGTGCAGTGTACGGGAGGGATTCAATCCCTCAATGATCAGATTCATATTAGAGAAGAGCTGATCTTTTTGCGACATTAAGAGGTAATTATAAGCGTGTATGGGCACCATGACCTTGCACATGCCCAGGATATGGACAATGGGTGAGATATCTAATCAGTGTTCCCCAACCCTGTCCTCAAGGCCCACCAACAGTGCATGTTTTGTAGAAATCCACAGAGGAAGTTAATCAGCTCTGCTGAGACACTAATTACCTCCCCTGTGCATGTTTGTGGTTTTCTGCAAAACATGTACTGTTGGTGGGCCTTGAGGACGGGGTTGGGGAACACTAAATGACCTGGCTCTCTCCGCTGACAATCAAACCTGCTGCGGACGAGACAAGAGAATGTAGTATCTGCCAGCATACGTTTACATTTACTACCGTGGTATGAATCATTTAGGCTTTATCATATCCTTCATTTTTGTAGAATATCGTTCTAATCCTGCTTACATTAAGAAAAAGAATTGTAAGGCTGCTTCTATACTGTTGTGGTGTGATTGTTAACACCGCAACATCCTCAAGTCGCACTGCCTATTATCATTGCGGTACAATCAGGGTTACTGCGCACAATGCAATGCAACTCTTGTGGTACAGCGACAGGACCCACTGCAACACGATCAGTGTGATAGCCCCATATAGGTATCACTACTTCTGCGACAGCATGCTTCGGGTTTAGGCGACGCGACAGACAGCATACAGTGTAAAAGGGGCCTAAGACACTTATTTCAGAAGAAACAGTAAGAGAAGAAATGATACTCCTGTCCTACCTTATCTTGGTCGGCAATGGACAGAGTGCTATGCAGCGGGAGCACGATCCAGCGCTGGGTATGCGTGGCATACACCTGTATAGCTTCCTGCACTGTGCTAATCTCAGTCACTCCACTCAGAAAGATAAGCAGATCTCCTCGTTCATCTGCTGGGTACTTATGATCGATGCCTTGAAGAACACGCAGATAAGGCCTGGGGTCTAATTTCTCTGATTTCGACACTGTTTCTTCCTGAGGGATTGGCTGGTAAATGACCTGAAACAGAAAATGTATTTATTTACTCAGCGGAAACCCATTTTATGAACATCGCAAAAGAAATCCAGTCAGCCAACTACCTGTATAGGGAAGAGTCTTCCTGGAACTTGTAAGACCGGGGCCTGGTCAAAGTACTCAGAGAACAGTTTGATGTTAATTGTGGCCGACATGAGGATGACCTTCAGGTCAGGCCTCAGAGGAAGGAGCTGGCGCAAGACACCCAGGAGGAAGTCACTATGGAGATGCCTCTCGTGAACCTCATCTACAATAAGAACTTGATATTGAGGAACTTCAGAATCTCTCTGGATCTGACGCAGCAACAGGCCCTCCGTGAGAAACACGATTTTTGTGGCGGGAGAACGACTGCTCTCAAAGCGGATTTGATACCCAACCTTAGAGAAAAGAAGAAACAAATGATTTCCAAAATAAAGTTGGCCCTAAAGTAAAGCCTCTTAACTGATACAAACATGTGGCAATGGTAGAGAACAGAACTGGGCACCAGTGTAAATTACTCAAAAACTTGAATCCATCCGGTACAGTACAGTTACAGCATAAAGAAATGTAAGGATGACCTAACAGTTGTTTCACTGCTCTCCACACTTCGATGGATGCACATATGTTCCTCCGACAAAGCACGGAGACCCCGTGAAACGGCTGTTAGGGCATCTTTATATTTCGCTATGCTGTAACCTCACTGTACCGGGTGAATTAATGTTTTGATGCCCTGCTCTGTTCTCTACAATTACTATATTACTTGGTATTTGGCTGTGAGCATGGTGTGATCCAGCATCCATCTATTGAACCCTACCCTACCTTTGAGTGCTGGCTTTTTCTGTCTCTTCATTGCAAAGTCTGTCACAAACGTGTTTTACATACAGTACACTACAGAAGAGTCCCTTTAAAGTAAACTCCAAGGGACCAGGCTATGTAGTTTACTATATCAGAAGTACTCAAGCACATAAAGTATACTTTAAAAAAGTACGCACCTATAGAGCTGCATTTTAAAGGAAGTCCAAAGCGGATTAAAAAAACAACAACAAAAAAAAAAAAACAGATACTCACCTAAGGAGAGGGAAGGTTCTGGGTACTACAGAGCCTTCTCATTTTCCTCCAGGTCATCGCGTTCCCCCGAGGGCTCCCCCGTAAGCAGTCTGCAACCTTCTGGTCGTGGACTGCTCTCTTCTGCGTTGGGTGCACTTCGGCAGTCTTCGGAAGCACCCGGGCTTCCAAAGATGACCTGCTCCATACTGCGCACGTGTGAGGGCCCTCTCTTGCGCACTTGTGTGTGTGCAGTACAGAGCTGCTGGTCTTCGGAAGCCCGAGTGTTTCCAAAGATTGCCGAAGTCTCCTGCAGTTGGAGATTCAAACAGAGGAGCGAGGACACTGTGAGTAGAATGGAAAGGCTCTATAGGACCCAGAACCAACCCTCTCCTTAGGTGAGTATCTTAAAAAAATCACTCAATTGGGAGTGATTTGTTTTCTTTACAATGCTTCATCAAGCGAGCACAGACAGTGTCTAAGCTAGATCAACATACACAATGCTCAATATGCAGGGATCTGCATGCTATAATCAAGCAACAGCTTGAGCAGGAAGCATAGGTCTCACAAGTTAATGCAGATACAGTACTGATAGTGTGCTCCTCTGTCCACATTTCTGTGCAGCCTGGATGATACTGTAGCGTTCCAGCCCTGCACAAGCAGGTCACAGAAGACAGGCAATTCCCTCAGCAATCAGGTAGCAGCTTACACAGGAAGCATAGGTCTCACACCAGTTGATGCAGCTTGCAGTCTTTAGCCCATGCACTGGCTGGTGCCAGGAGTAGTGTGCAGATAGCAAGGATTTGGCTACCGGCTTGCCAACCAACCACGGGCCATTGGTCTCTGACTGATACAAGATGTGCCTGCTCACTTTCCACTGTATCCAGATATAGAATACCGTAGAGGCCAAAACAAAAAGGTTCACTTTAACCGAAGTTCTACTATATCAGAGATTGCTAATGTATACAGCAGTGGCTGGGTAGTGCTCTGGTTGGGTAGTGCACTGGTTAAGGGCTCTGCATCTGAAACAGGAGACCAGGGTTCAAATCTTGGCTCTTCCTATTCAGTAAGAGTGCACTTATCTGGTGAGGAGACGTTGGGCAAGACTCACTAACACTGCTACTGCCTATAAAGCGCGTCCTAGTGGCTCTGGTGTTTTGAGTCTATCAGGAGAAAAGCGTGTTATAAATGTTTTGTGTCTTGTCTACTATATCAGACGTATCTCCCATATACTTAAAATGATGCTTAGCTGGGACCTGGACATTTAGTTTACTATGCCACGAGTTCTACTATATCAGAGATTATCTACAATGAGATTATACTGCATTTACAAATGATTTCTTACCTTGGATCCATACTGGTTAAGACTCTCAAACCCAACTCGTTTTGCCAAAGAAATGCAAGCAATTCTACGAGGCTGAGTACATGCAATGTGTCCAAACCCAGCTGCCAGTAAGTACTGAGGAACCTGAGTGGACTTTCCACACCCAGTGTCCCCTGCCACCACCACAACTTGGTGCTCCCTCACTCTCTGCACAATTTTTTCTCTGTACTGAAAGATTGGCAGGCTTGACCTGTCTTTACGGAGCTTGGTTAGCTTCCCAAAACTTTGTCTTTGGTTAAAGTCCAAGTAATGAAGAATGGCTTGTTTGAATTCCACCAGTTTTTCTTTGGGTATATCGTCAGAATCTCTTGATTTATGTTTCTTCTTCTGGTGTCCATGAAGAACTTTTTCAAGCTCCCTGCTTGGAACAATGGAGAAATTAATACGGTACCTTGGATCATATTCCTTCGGCAGATCAAGTTTGTGCCCACGTCCTTCTCTTTCTCCATCCTCATTTCTTTTACGGCTTTGTTTTTGAAGGCTTTGATACCTTTGGAAACGTTCAAAAAACACCCAAAACTCTTTGCTGTCTTCTGAGTTAGCTTTGATGTAACCACGTTCACCAAAAAATAGTTCTTCTAAGCGTCTTTGTGTGTGAGGATGGCTCCAGTCCCAGTGGCTATGGCTTCTCTCTCTTTCCATGTTACAGATCTGTTAGATGTAGAAATATGTGTTCAATATAAACAATTTAAAGGGAACCTAAACTGAGAGGGATGTGGATGTTTCCTTTTAAACAATACCAGTTGCCTGGCAGTCCTGCTGATCTCTTTGACTGCAATAGTAAGTGGATAACACACCTGAAACAAGCATGCAGCTAATCCAGTCTGACTTCAGTCAGAGAAACTGATCTGCATGCTTGTTCAGGGGCTGTGGCTAAAAGTATTAGAGACACAGGATCAACAGGAGAGTCAGGCAACTGGTATTATTTTAAAAGGAAAAAATGCATATCCTTCTCAGTTTAGGTTCCCTTTAATAGTACATTTAAAAAAAGAAAAAAAAAAAAAGAATGCTCACTCTCATCAGAAATCAACATAAAAAGATGAAAAAAAAAAAAAAACCCAAGGATGCCAACATGCCCTAATCACCTGAGAGGATTGAATACTTCTCATGACATAATCTGGTTTATTATCATATACCTGATTAAAATGGATATTCCCATTTTTGAAAGTTGCTACAAGTTTCAAGAGACACTATTAGCCGCCCCCCCCCCAAAAAAAAAACATACACATACGTAAGTAGATAAATACTTGCTCTACTTACATAATAGATGTATTATAGTGTCCATGTTTTGATTTATGTGTTTTGTGCATTGCAAAATGACTCCTGTTGCTGGCAGGGGCCATCTTGTGTGCTCTGGCTAGATCCTTCCCCCCGCATCCCCCTCCTCCCTGCACTGTTTCTGTGCACATCAGGGAGGATTAAATGCAGCAGCCACAGACTCACCTGCTAATGGATCCAAGTGCTTCACTAACGCCGGCGGATCGCTCAGAAACAGCCTTATCAGTCCACCGACAGACTGTACACGTTGTACTGTCTGCTGAAAACCCGCCCAGCGGGAGGTGACGACGGACCCGTCGTTGCCTTTCATCAGACGTGTACGAGCCTTTACAGTTACTCTTTAAAGGCCCATCTTGAGGCAAAGATCTTTAAAAGCAGAACACATGGGCCCTGCACAGGCCACAGAGGCCTGGGCCTCGGGTGGCAGGATAGCTAGGACAACTTCCAGCACAGCTACTAAAACCCCAAGCAGCATTAGTGGGTTGCCTTGCTTCTGTATGTGTGCAGAGTGCAGCACAGCGCTGTCCTGGCAGAGCACGGCACTCTTTGTTGCATAGCTCTGCTCCTGCCCCTCTCTGCGGGCTACTTGTCTTACATTCTCCTCTGCTAGCTTCCAGGAGATTTGAGTGCTGCAGGAGAGCTGCTATCTGGCTAGTGCTATGAGGGCGGAGTTTATACCTCTAAAGTGACCTGTCACCTGGAAAGAGCTGCTGCCAAGTGCTCTGCATCAGCCTGCCTGCTAGATTTGCCTATTCTCAGTCTATCCACTAATTCATCTTGTGCCCCCTCTCTGTGTCTTTTACTCTCCCCCTCTCCAATGTTGTGCCCCTCTTCCCTCTCTTAAAGGGATACTGTAGGGGGGTCGGGGGAAAATGAGCTGAACTTACCCGGGGCTTCTAATGGTCCCCCGCAGACATCCTGTGCCCGCGCAGCCGCTCACCGATGCTCCAGCCCCGCCTCCGGTTCACTTCTGGAATTTCTGACTTTAAAGTCAGAAAACCACTGCGCCTGCATTGCCGTGTCCTCGATCCCGCTGATGTCATCAAGAGCGCACAGCGCAGGCCCAGTATGGTCTGTGTCCGAGGACACGGCAACGCAGGCGCAGTGGTTTTCTGACTTTAAAATCAGAAATTCCAGAAGTGAACCGGAGGCGGGGTCGGAGCATTGGGGAGTGGCTGCGCCAACACAGGATGTCTGCGGGGGACCATTAGAAGCCCCGGGTAAGTTCAGCTCATTTTCCCCCGACCCCCCTACAGTATCCCTTTAAAGCAGTAAAGTGTCATCATAAATGTTATTCACAGGTGAATTAATATAGCACTGACATCCTAGGACTGGTTCAGATGTATGGTGGAAGATGTCCGTCCTCGACGTGTAAGGCTGGGATTGAACGGGCCCAGCATTGAGGTGAATGGCAGCGTTCGTTTCAGTGTGTTTACCAGCAATTGCATGAATGTTTTAGTTGATCGAATTTCCTGAGACGCTGTGTGTAGCACCCAGTGGTTTCTGCATTCCACTATAAGACTCAAACCGTGAAGTAACGATGGTAACCGATGTAAACTAATGGCAAACAGCTAAACGCAGGGAATGTTACCTCACGCTTGTCTCCGCCTCTGGCCGCTGCACTCTATGTCAGGTTCAAGCACTTCCTCGTGAAGGGGTTTATGGGAATGCCTATCTAACGCTTGTGTGAGCAATTGTTAGATGTTTTAGGAGGATCATACATCATATTTCCCTGGTGTTCGACAAGCTGCAGAAAGCATAAAAAAACACTCATTCAAAAGCTAAGAAAGTGCTAGTCATATAATCTTAGCAGTTCAATCCTCAGCTCTAAGCTGCAAACTATTGCCAATTTTGGTTGCTCTGTATTCACTCAGAGCTCTAAACAAATGTGGTGACCACCACAAAAAAACAAAGGCAAATGCTTAGTAATTCTTTAGAGAAGCAATAAACTTATATTCATAAATAAAATCCATAAAGCCGTTGTGATACTCACATCCCAGGCCCTTATGACAGGGACCTTTTAAATAACAAGCGTGATGTGTACATACAGTACACCCTTATAGCATGTGCAAAAATGCAAGACAAGTGTCCAGTATTCAATCCCTGGATTGTTCATACTCAAATCCGATTCCAATTTGCGATTCTGATTTTCCCTGGATACTATTAAAAGTAAAACGTAGAAAAAAATGCAGCAAGCAGTACCGATTAAAAATCGCAAATAGGTATCGCATATGAAAATCGATTCAAAATCGAAATCGGAATTGCATGTAGTCTTGTAGTGTGCAGGAAGCCGAAGTGGAGGCTATTCAGACGCGAATATGATTGATTAACTGAGTGCTTGATTGATTAATGAATTCATCAGTTAATTCATTGTTCATTTTCTGAATCTGATAAGCCCTGTGAGAAGTTCTGGTTCACTTTTTGTTGTTTTGCATAGACCATTAAACTACCCTGGTCTGAACCAAAACTTTGCATAGGGCTAATCAGGTTTAAAAATAATAAGCTGTCACTGATAATTACTTTCTGAATCTGCAACATTCAAAGTTCTGCTGGAAGGCACACTGTCCACGGCATCTCTACTCTATTTGCACACTTATTTTGTCACACTGATCAGTGGACAAAAGCAAAGCCAGCAACACAAAAACACTGTATTATGGAACAGAGCCTTGTTTTACGTTATTATAGCTCCAGTAAAACATGTATTTATCCCAGTCTAAAATATACAACATAGCTGAAATAACGGAATCGGGCACACAGGTTCCAAGACGTTACAATCCAATCCAAAACGTTTAATACATATCTGATTTTCAATTACTATTTTAGTCCCCCTCCTTGAAGTTCAGGGACGTGCCCGTGACAGGCAACCCCATTTAGAACGTATTGTCATTATTCAATAAGTCAGAACTCGACAGGTACAGCATTGATATGAACAGATATTTCAGTATAATTGTGCACAGCAGAGTATATTTACCAGCTTTTCACATGGTAGCTCATACTTCCGGGTTTGCGTTCCAGCTACCGAGGCTTGCCTAGATGATGTCACTTCCGCTGAGTCACTTCCTCAGAAAGGTACAGAGTAACCAGCAAAGAGATTATTTCTGCTTGCAAAGCAGCAGCAAGACAGACGTGGAACGTGCTGTACTAGTAACCAGTTCAGGAACAAAGCAGTGTATTATGAGCTCTGCATGAATGGGTGCAGTACAGGAAAATCCCTTTGTAGTAAATCCCAAGGGACCTGGCAAAGTTTACAGAAATGGTCATACCTAAACACATAAAGTGTACTTCTAGTATGTATCTTAATTCAGTCAATAATTGGGGTATTTTTTTCTTTTTAGAAAGTGAGCACAGTGTCTAAACTAGATGAAAATGCACAGTGCTCAGAATGCAGGGTTTGCATGCAATAGGGATTAACAGGTACAGTACTGATAGTGTCCTCCTTTTTTCTCATTTCTGTGAGGGCCCGTTTCCACTTGTGAAATCGGGCAGAATCCGCAGTTTCCCCGCAGGCAAATTGCATGGGAAAATCAAGTGATTTGGCTGGCTTTTCCATCTGAATCTGCGAATCCCATAACCGTGCATGGCACGGCTCATGGGATTTGTCATCGTAACCTCAGATCCGGAAATGCCGCCACATGTCTCGCAGACGCGTGCGACTGCAGTGGAAACGGGCCCTAAAGCCTGGATGATACTGTAGTGTTGCAGCCATGCACAAGAAAGTCACAGATGATAGCCACCAAAGTATAGAAGGGTCGGCACCACCAAGTAGTAAATATAGCTCTTTATTCCAGCAGTTGGAATAAACCAAGTATTTACTACTTGGTGGTGCCGACCCTTCTATACTTTGGATTGCAGTGGTCCCAAGAGACACTGGGACAGGGTCGTGGCACACCACATTGTGCTAAGGTGCGCCTCACCTCACTTTTCTGGATTACAGATGATAGCCAATTCCCTCAGTAATCATGCAGCAGCTTACACAACAAGCAAAGGTCTCACTGCCTGTTTCTTTTGAGGGAATCTATGCAGGCCCAGAGTAGCATGTAGATAGCGAGCAGGCTATAAGCGGCTGCCAGCCTGCCTACTGACCACAGCTCATGGGTCTCCGAGTGATGTATGACATATGTGTCTCCCCATTTTCCATTATAGCGGGATACAAAATACTGCAGGGGCCAAAAAACAAGTTTACTATAAGTTCTATTATATTAGGGTTTACTATACCAGGCATTACTCCCATATACTTATAATGGTGCTTGGTGGTGACCTGGACATTTAGGGCTCTTTCACACTTGGACGTTCTTAAAGATATTTTCCTATTGACTTACCTGGGGCCTAGTCTCACACTAATCCTCCCTCCTAATGCCTTACACTAACCCACCCTTTTAGTGTCTAATACTAACCTCCTCCTGAAATTTACCACATCCTTAAATCCCTGCACCCACCTACTAACTTTTCAGGTAACTAATAGCTGATCGGCTGGTTTCAGGCACCCAATCCACCACCTTGTCGCTGTATAGCCACAATTTATATTGTGGTCTATTATGGGGGCTACTGAGGCAGGTGCCAAAATGAACTGTTTTGCTTATAGCAGGCCTGCTTTTTCAGCAAGGAGAGGTGCCCAAGAGGTGATCTTGCTTAGTCTGGAGAAAAGATGCCTTAGACCTGGAACCCACTGAAATCATCAAACGCAACCGCTAGCGTTTTGTCTGAGCGGTTTGCAAGCGGATTCATGTGCGTTTTTGGTCGTGTTTTGCAACATTGTATTTTTTTGCCCAGCGGGTGCGTAGCGTTTTGCGTTTTTATCCTGATTGGTCCTGTGAATTATTTTTCATTTTGTTACAGTGTGCTGAACCGCAAAACGCTAGCAAAACCGCTCAGTTTAGGTTTTGCTGAGCGTTTCTGCTAGCGTTTCAATACTTTACATTGAAGCGCTAACGCTCCCAAAATGCTGCAGGTCCTGCGTTTGCGTTTCTGGGAAACGCAAACGCTCCTGTGGAAGTTGCCCCATCCATTAACATCAGCTGAGCGTTTTGGCAAAATACTAGCGTATCGCAGCGCTGCCAAAATGCTCAAAAAAACACTCTTGTGGGTTCCAGCCCTTAGAGGAGATTTAATTAACATGTATAAGGCCCAGTGCACACCAAAACCACTAGCAGATCCTCAAAACGCTAGAGGTTTTTGGAGCAGATTTCAGAGCAATTCTAGGCATGTTTAGAGACGTTTTCTAAACAAGCCTAGCGTTTTTTGGAGCGTTTTTGTGTAGCAGATTACAAATATTGTTACAGTAAAAGCTGTTACTGAACAGCTTCTGTAACAAAAACGCCTGGAAAACCGCTCTGATGTAGCGTTTTCCAGAGCGGTTTGAGCTTTTCCTATACTTTGCTTTGAGGCAGAAAGATTCTTCAAACCGCAAAAGTGCTGCATTACCAACGTTTGCAGTAAAAACCTCAAACCGCTGGTGTGCGCCATCCCATTGAAATACATTAGCCAAGTGTTTTCACGGGCGGAAGCAGTTTGGAAAACACTACAAAAACCACTCGGTGTGCACCAGACCTAAGTATATCTCAGACGGCAATATAAAAGCTTGGCAGATTAGCTTTTTGCTCCTGGACTTGTGCAAATGACCAGGAGACATGAACTGCATACGGAGGGAAAAGGTCTTTGCCACCTATGTAGCTGCTGCTTGCAGGATCCTCCACCAGGCAACCGCAGGTGCCTGGGACCTAGTGGGTGTCAAAGGGCCTACCTGCCACCTTCTCTGTCCTCTCTCCACTGCAGCTTACCAAAATAATCACACGGGGGCGCCAAATCTACTACCTTGCTTAGGGCCTCATTGTAATCCATCTCTGTTTCTGAGACTAGCAGATTAGACTTTATCAGACTAGATATACTTTGTATATGCGCAAACAACAGATTAAATGGATTCTAAAAGCTAAGTGCACACACTGGATAAGACTCAGCTGAGGTAGCCATGGTGTAAATCTAGCGTGTGTACAGGAGCCCCCAGATATCGACTAAAAATCCTGCATGCCATGCTTTAGCGACGTCAGACCAACCCTAAGCACATTCTACTTCTTCTCACCCTGCCCACAGGATGCCAGTCTGTCATGTGACTGCCATGTGACTTGCGTCGTCTTTCCTCCCACTGCAGAAAAACAGGCACATTGCTAGCCTTTAGGCTAGTGACATGTCTGTACAGTACTCAGCCCTAAACTGTTGCATAAGGGACCAAGTCCCATTCCCTGTGTACAAGGCTTAAAAAGAAACCGTGACCAAGAATTTAACTTCCTCCCAATCAGTATCTGATACCCCCTTTTACATGAGAAATCTATTCCTTTTCACAAACGGATCATCAAGGGCCTGCTGTATGGCTGATATTGTGGTGAAACCCCTCCCACAAGAAACTCTGAGGATCGTGATACTCCTGACAGTTTCCTGTCCGTGAACCTTGTTGCATTGTGGGAAATAGCTCTTTACAGCTGTTTCCAACTGCCAAAAAGCAAGCAGCAGCTACATCACCTGCCAGCAGTAAAAATGTCACCATGTAATAAATATCAGAATGTAAATCATGGATTTAAAAGATTTTACAATGGGCAAACACTGACTGAATCATTTATACATAATTATTGTAAAAATTAAGCACTTTTTTTATTACATTATGTTCACTGGAGTTCCTCTTTAAGTATCCCATTTGTTTGTTTCTATCAGATTTAAGAAATATGAAGCAAAAAAGGAAAATACTTCTAGCGTTGGACACTGAGTGTAATAAAATAACATCTTTGGTGTATATGTAGAGCCTCTGTTTGGGTTCAAGGTGCGTTTGTAGTCTCTGGGGGGGCTCAGCGCATCTCTGAGCTGAGGCCATTCAGAGGCGGCCTGGTGATGCGCTGATCCCACTTTTTCTGCGCAATAAAATAACATCACACCCTCCTTGGTTCCACCCATACTTTTCCAAGGCCAGCCCTCTCGTTTTTTTTTTAAAGCTGTGTAAGCCCTTGTGTAATTGTTTTATGTTAAATTGCTGCATGATGCCCGAGGTCACATGTGACATGATGAGATAGACGTGTATGTAGTGTCTAGCACACAAATAACTATGCTGTGTTCCTTTTTTTCTTTCTCTGCCAGAAAGAGTTAAATATCAGGTATGTAAGTGGCTGACTCAGTCCTGACTCAGACAGGAAGTGACTTCAGTGTGACCCTCACTAATAAGAAATTCCAACCAGAAAATGGCTTCTGAGAGCAGGAAAGAGAAAAAAAAAGGGGTCAAGAGCTCATAGATTTTAGCTCTCGCATACTTTAGTGAATGTGTCATTGAGCAAAAACAATAAAACAGTTAAAACTGAAAAAGTAGATTTAAACTTAAATCATAACTGTGGAATATCTTAAAAAGTCATTTTTAGGAGAAGGAAGATAGATACAATTGTTTATTTCATTCGTTTATTTTTGCCTCGGGTGTCCTTTAACTACTTGCCGACTGCTCCACGCCAATTGGAGCGGCGCTCGGGAGACTGTTAGACGGTGGTTTCGCCTTCTAATAACTTTACTTTATGGCTGTCCCCCTACCCCACAGGAGAGCGATCGGCTTTCATAGGCTGAAGCCTATGACAGCCGATCGCGTGATTGGCTGGCTAGGGGGAGGGAGGGTAATGCGTAAAAAAATAAATAGTAAAATGTATTTAAAAATAAAAGACATCAATATTTATAAAAAAAATAAACAATGTGAGAGCTCTGTTGGTGGGGGGAAAAGGAGGGGGGAATCACTTGTGTGCTGTGTTGTGCGGCCCTGCAGCTTGGCCTTAAAGCTGCAGTGGCCCAATTAACTAAAAATGGCCTGGTCACTAGGGGGGGTTAACATCACAGTCCTCAAGTGGTTAAAGAATAGTTGAAAAAGTTGTTTTATTATTCAATTTAAAATGTAACATATTTTACATGAATGATAACCAACTCAACAACCTCACTACACCCTTTCATAAACAGGACTCCCCACAATTTCTCCACAATATCAGCAAAATCTTGTCTAAAGTTTGAAATGTACCCATTTTTAGTCTTGCTGCATCCATCATTTCTTATCTGCCCACAGCATATTTTCCATCACATGGCACACATGAAGACCAGAATACTGTGGTTGGTACATAACTGCTATGGCAAGAAAAAGATACCTTCTTATCTTTCAACAGCCAACCACACTCAGATATTGATCCGTTGGATTAACAAGAAGCATATGATTTTCCATAAGATAGCATAGGGTGAGATAAAAGTCCTATACATTGTATAGTATCACAAATTCTACTGCAATTCTGTGAAACTATGTTTTTCCAAGAAGAGAAAAAACAGTTATGCATCTAACTTTATAAAAGGAACTTTGTCGCGAAAATCTTAAAATTTTAAATACACATACAATACAAATACATATACAAATAAATAATAAGTACTTTTCTTCCAGAGTAAAATGAACAATAAATTACTTTACTCCTATGTTGCTGTCACATACAGTAAGTAACAGAATCTGACATTACCGAGAGATTTTAGGCTAGCCCTTCTTCTCGTGGGGGGTTTTCAGGGTTTTCTTTATTTTTAAAAGCACTTACTGAATGGCAGTTGCTCCCTCCAACTGCCAAAAAAGGTGTGCAGAGAGGAGGGAGGGTGGCCAGCATATTTGTATAAATCTTTTTCAGGGAATATCTTTATAAAGAATAAAGGCCATGCTGAGAATCCCCCATGAAGAGATGGACTAACCCAAAACCTGTCGGTTCTGTCAGATTCTACTACCGACTGTATGTGACAGCAACATAGGAGAAAGGTAATTTATGGCTAATTTTACTCTGGAAGAAATGTACTTCTTATTTGTATGCAGGCCCGTTTCTAGGGCCGTGCGGGGCATGCAGCCGCCCAGGGCGCTGTTGGGAGGGGGGCGCTGTAATGGAGGGGGAAGCCGGAGCCGTGGGGAGGGCAGCCCGACCTCTCCCTCCCTCTCCCGGGCCGCCCTCCGTGCTCCCCCCTCAGATGTATAGTGAGCAGGCAGGGAGCGCTGTTTACAACTCACCTCCCTGGCTCTAAGCGCTGCTCTCTCGCCGCCGGTCTCCTCTCTGTATACATGCTGATACACACGCTGCTTCCTGTTTAGCCGGAAGCAGTGTGTGTATCAGCGTGTAGGCAGATAGGAGAAGACCGGCAGCGAGAGAGCAGCGCTTGGAGCCAGGGAGGTGAGTTGTAAACAGCGCTTCCAGCCTGCTCGCTCTGCATCTGAGGGGGGAGCACGGAGGGCGGCCCAGGAGAGGGAGGGAGAGGTCGGGCTGCCCTCTCCACGGCTCCGGCTCCCCCCTTCATTATGGGGGGCAGCTACCTATCTAACCTATCTAACCTATCCTGGGGGGCAGCTACCTAATCTAACCTACGCTGGGGGGCAGCTACCTAATCTTACCTACGCTGGGGGGCAGCTACCTATCTATCTTATACTGGGGGCAGCTACCTATCTATCCTATACTGGGGGGCACCTACCTAATCTAACCTGTACTGGGGGCAGCTACCTATCTAACTTATCCTGGGGGGCACCTACCTAATCTAACCTACACTGGGGGGAACCTACCTAATCTAACCTACACTGGGGGGCACCTACCTAATCTAACCTACACTGGGGGGCAGCTACCTATCTAACCTATACTGGGGGGCACCTACCTAATCTAACCTACACTGGGGGGCAGCTACCTAATCTAACCTACACTGGGGGGCAACTACCTATCTAACCTATACTGGGGGGCACCTACCTAATCTAACCTACACTGGAGGGCAGCTACCTATCTAACCTATACTGGGGAGCAGCTACCTAATCTAACCTATACTGGGGGGGCACCTACTTAACCTATACTGGGGGGCAGCTACCTAATCTAACCTATACTGGAGGGGCAGCTACCTAATCTAACCTATACTGGGGGGGGGGGGGGCAGCTACCTAATCTAACCTATACTGGGGGGCACCTACCTAATCTAACCTACACTGGGGGGCAGCTACCTAATCTAACCTACACTGGGGGGCAACTACCTATCTAACCTATACTGGGGAGCAGCTACCTAATCTAACCTATACTGGGGGGCACCTACTTAACCTATACTGGGGGGCAGCTACCTAATCTAACCTATACTGGAGGGGCAGCTACCTAATCTAACCTACACTGGGGGGGGGGGGCAGCTACCTAATCTAACCTATACTGGGGGGCACCTATCTAATCTAGCCTATACTGGGGGGCACCTGTCTAATCTAGCCTATACTGGGGGGCAGCTACCTAATCTAACCTATACTGGGGGCACCTACCTATCTAACCTATACTGAGGGGCACCTACCTATCCAACCTATACTGGGGGGCAGCAACCTATCTAACCTATACTGGGGGGGGGCAGCTACCTATCTAACCTATACTGGGGGCAGTTATCTAACCTGTATTGGGGACACCTACCTACCTAGCTAGCCTATACAGGTGGCAACTATACTGGCTACCTATATTGCAGGCAGCTACCTAAATAACCTATACTGGCGGCACCTACCTATCTAACCTATGTTGGGGGCAACTATTCTGGCTACCTGTATTAGAGGCACCCACCTAGCTAACCTGTACTGGGGCACCTACCTATCTAACTTATACCGTGTGCGCCTGCCTATCTAACCTATACTGGGGGCAACTATACTGGCTACCTATACTGGAGGCACCTACCTGGCTAACCTATAGTGGGGGCAACTATACTGGCTCACCTATGCCTGGCTACCTATATTGGGGTACCTATAGCTGGCTACCTATACTAGGGTACCTATTCTGGGCTACCTATACTGGGGGGACCTATACTAAGTGCAACTAGACCTGGCTAACCTATACTGTGGGCACCCATACCTTGCTCGGGGGGGGGGGGGGGGCGCAATTTGTACACCCTCGCCCTGGGTGCATTTTAGCCTAGAAACTGCACTGTTTGTATGATTTTAAGATTTTTGCGACAGTTCCTCTTTAAAGAGACTCTGTAACGACAAAAAGATCCCCTGGGGGGTACTCACCTCGGGTGGGGGAAGCCTCAGGATCCTAATGAGGCTTCCCACGCCGTCCTCTGTCCCACGGAGGTCTCGCTGCAGCCCTCCGAACAGCCGGCGACTGTGCCGACTGTTCAATTCAATATTTACCTTTGCAGGCTCCAGCGGGGGCGCTGTGGCTGCTTTCGCTCCGAAGGAGGCGGAAATACCCGATCTCAGTCGGGTCCGCTCTACTGTGCAGGCGCCGGAGACTTGCGCCTGCGCAGTAGAGCGGACCCGACTGAGATCGGGTATTTCCGCCTCCTTCGGAGCGAAAGCAGCCAGAGCGCCTGCGCAGGAGCCTGCAAAGGTAAATATTACGTCACCGCTGTACGGAGGGCTACAGCGAGACCCCCGAGGGACGGCAGACGGCGTGGGAAGCCTCATTAGGATCCTGAGGCTTCCCCCATCCGAGGTGAGTACCCCCCAGGGGACATTTTAACGTTACAGATTCTCTTTAAGCAAAGTCTGTATCAGCTTTTGCTGTGATTTGTTAGAATGATTCAATATTTCTACGCTAGTGTACAGAGGTAATCAGAGGTACCTAGAACCTTCTGAACCTTGTTTGGCTGGAGAAGCCCTTAGAAAAAAATAACATGCAGTCCTCAGGGTTCCAGTTGTAGATGTAACAACTGGTCCCTTGGAGTCAAGCAGCAATTTAACATTACACAATTACACAAGGGCTTGCACAACTTTAAAAAATGAGAGGGCAGGCCATAGAGGAAAGGTATGGGTGGAACCCAGGAGGCTGTGATGTTATTTTATTACACTCAGTGGCCAACACTAGAGTTAATTTCCTTTTTTGCTTCATATTTCTTTGGATATATCTGATAGCAACAAACAAATGGGATGCTTCAGCCTTGTACACCGGGGGGTGTCATAAATGAATCTACACTGAAACAGAGTGGACCATGCTTCTTTCTCACTAGTCTGCGCTGTGTTGCCTGTGGTGGGTGAGGGTGCATTTGGTAGTGAATAAGCCAAAACCCCCACTTATGGCCGACTTTTTTTGCCCAAAAACTTGAGTAAATATGGAGCTTTGACTTGGGCTACATCTATATCTCACAGGCTTTATTGTTTTCAGTGTTGAAAGGTTTATTTGATGTATAGCACAATTCAATTTATCATCATGGAAGAGTCTAGTATTGAACAATCTGTGCACAGGCTGTATTGGAAGCTAACGTCCTCCATTTGTTGCATCTGTTTTGAACTCAAGTTGTGTAATCTGCCCATGTTTGTGCTCTGTATATCTATGTAGCTGGTCAATTCAGGTGCGCCTATATTTGAAAGCACTGCCATTTCCTCCTGTTGTATAAAAATGTAACTCTAAGGCCTCTTTTCCACAAACTGTTGAGCTGTGTGCTCAGCAAGCAGTTGCCAGGCAGCAGTGAGCAGTTACCAGGCAGCGACAAGCAGTTACCAGGCAGCAGTGAGCAGTTGTGAGAGTTTGAGAGGCATTTCACTGCCTAGAAGCAGTTCGTGGAAAAGAGGCCTAATTGTGGCGAGCTGCGTTTATGTGTATCAGTTGGGTATCAGTTTGCATTCATTTATTTAGATTAGAGATTAGTGCATAGTTTGCATCTGATTTGCATTCAAGACTAGACCACTGTCAACCCTTGGATAGGAGGTGCACGGTGCTTCTCACATGCTCCCTGTGTCTGGTCCAAATTGGTATATAGTGGATACCTTTATATGAATATTTCCTACACATATTTATTTTAATGCAGACCCAATAGAGGTTAATATGTAAGGTACTGTAGGGTCCTCCCCCTTATGGGATACATGCTACATAAGTTAGCTACTTACCTAAGGAGCATCCAAAGGCTTCCCAGATCCTCCACAATCCCACCTCTGCTGGAAGGGACACTTTTCACCTCTGTGGCTGCGCTCCTGTTAGTGTACAAGGGCATACATACTGCGCATGTGCAAGTACGGTACAGGCATGACAAGTAGCACAAAGCTGTTTGTGGACGGATGCATGAGCAGCAAAGTGCAAATGGGCATGCTCGAACCGTACTCATGCATACACAGTACAGTTAAACTCAAACACAAATTGGTCAGCATCGTGTTACTGGGCATGTCCGGACTGTACTCACACATACGCAATACTGTTAAACTCATATACAAATGGGTCAGCATCGTGCTTCTGGGCATGCCCGACCGTACTGATGCATACGCAATAAAGTTAAACTCCTACACAAATGGGTCGGCATCGTGCTACAGGGCATGCCCGAACCGTACTCACACATACGTATTAGAGTTAAACTCATACACAAATGGGTGTGTTGTCACAAAAGCATATTCAACAAACACTTGAAGAGTACTGTATGCTTGGGGGGACCCGGTAAATTTTACATGCACTGCTGGTGCGTGTAACGTTTACTGGCGTTTACTGAATATACCCCTATGTGTCTCTTGAGATACAGTATATGAGGTATCTTCCTCAGGTTTCACTTGGAGTAAGTTGGATCAGATTGTGGGTGAGTGTCCCTCATTGATCGTGTATAATAGGAATGCTGATTTGGATTCCGCAGAATTGAAATTTCCATATTTCCAATCGTAAATCGGCATTTCAGCGGAAATACCACATTACCCCAAGTCGGCAATTGTAGCCCAATTACAGAACTCTGAAGCATGGGACCAATCAGAGAATGCAGAATTTTAATGTGAAAATCGGATTACCGCAGTAATTTTCGACCAATTACAAGACTCAGATACGAATGAGTATTCAGCAAGAAACCAAGATCAGCAGCACCACTCTTGAGGAAATAGCTCTTTATTCAGACACGTCATTAAAATCACATGCCCAAAAAAATGGGCTTAGACGCAGCTACAGCCCGCTGTTTCGAATGCTTCTTTGTCAAGCTGTAAGCTTGCAGCGGGCTGTAGCTGCATCTAAGCCTATTTTTTTGGCATGTGATTTTAATGACGTGTCTGAATAAAGAGCTATTTCCTCAAGAGTGGTGCTGCTGATCTTGGTTTCTTGAATCGGCGACCCTTGGGCATCAGGGTCATATCAGCGTTAGCACACTCCTATCTCCATTGGAGTGCTTGGTCTAACACTGTGTGAATCATGAGGATTCAGCAAAACACAATTTTACCTATCTAAAAAACATATTCATGGTTCTTGCACACTACATGTGATTCCGATTTTGATGCGATTTTACATGCGATTCTTATTTGTGATTTTTAATCGGTACTGCATGCTGCATTTTTTCTGCATTTTTCTTTTTGTTTTGATAGTAGAAAAGATGACTGGCACCATCCATATATTCATGCTCTTTTATTTTCATATATCATACATTGCAGGAGTAAAGGCAACGTTTCAGGGTAACCACCCCTTTGTCAAGCTATGCTGTCAATGCTCAGTTCTGATTACAGCAGTAAAATTCTGTATTATTGGTCCAGTACTTTTGAGCCAATCAGGGATTGCAAAGCATTATGAAAAAAAAGATTCCTTGGAAATCCAAAATCGGAAATCTATGCAATCGGTAATCGGCATTGGTGAAAATCAGAATTTCCACGGAATCGGAGAACGGCATTTACGACCATCCCTGGTGTATAAGCACAAGTATTCATTCATTTTTTCCCGTGGCTTATTCCTAAGAATTGCAGCATCACAGAAAAATGTTCCCAGGGTTTAACTCTGTTTTTTTCTTTTTTAGCCATGTCCTAGAAGTAGCTATAAATAGTTGTGCCTGGGTGAAATATGTTAATTCCCAGCTGACACAACGTGAGCTGTCCACCAGTACGGTGCACACAAATAAACTGTGGAGGTGTGTGTGCTGTTATGAATTTTTCAGAAAACTTGAGTCTCAGTACATACGGTATTTACTTTAACATTGAGTGGTAGTGAGCAGCATAGTGGTGTCAGAATGTAGCAATAGCCATCATAGTGCAAAATATGAGCACAGGCTCAACTGTATAATCTAATAGCTTCTTTATTATTTCAGGACATACAGTATATCATAGCCATAGCAATCAGTGCAGTATATCACAGCATGAACAGAGCACAATATTGCAGTGTGTCCTCATACCACACATACAAATACTACATCATGCCACTAACTTAGACAGGAAGGGGCGGGTGCGCTATGTAACCCATATGCGACAGGTAGGCTAGACAGGAATGGGGGGGCACACTTTTTAAAGAGAACCTGAGGTGAGAGGTGTATAGAGACTGACATTTTTTTAATATTGAATAATACCAGTTGCCTGACAGTTCTGCTGCTCCTCTACCTCTAATACAGCACGGTGGCCTAGTGGTTAGCTCTCTCGCCTTGCAGCGCTGGGTCCCTGGTTCGAATCCCAGCCAGGGCACTATCTGCAAAGAGTTTGTATGTTCTCTCTGTGTCTGCGTGGGTTTCATCCGGGCACTCTGGTTTCCTCCCACATTCCAAAAACATACAGATAAGTTAATTGGCTCCCCCTAAAATTGGCCCTAGACTACAGTACTTACACTACATAATATAGATATATGGCAATGGTAGGGATTAGATTGTGCGCTCCTTTGAGGGACAGTTAGTGACAAGACAATATATATATACACTGTACAGCGCTGCGTAATATGTCGGCGCTATATAAATTCTAAATAATAATAATACTTTTAGCCGTAGATCCTGAGCAAGCATGCAGATCAGGTGTTCCTGACAAAAGTCTGACTAGATTAGCTGCATGCTTGTTTCAGGTATGTAGTTCAGACACTACTGATGCCAGAAGCATCAGCGAGGCTGCCAGGAAACGGGTATTGTTGTTGGAAAAGGAAATCAATATGGCAGCCTCCATATACTTTGCTTCAGGTTCCCATCAACCCATATACAACAGGTATGATAGAGAGAGCAGCCACAATCACACTATACTGCAGGGCTCAGGAACCTTTTTGGCTGAGCGAGCCACATATTTTAAAATGTAATTCTGTGAGAGCCATATAATACGTTTCAAACTGGGACAGTGCATATGCGCAGCAGAGGGCTCAGATCCCAGTTACCATTGTGATGTGTACACAGTTGATCCTCCAGGCAGCAAAAGTGTCAGACACGTCTTCAGCTTCTCTTGGGTTTCAGCAACATCAGCAATTTCCCCGAGAGCCAGACAGGAGAAATACAGACTAACAGCTTGTACAATTAGCTAGCTGACTTGGGGATTGATTCACTTTGTAGGAGGAGATCCCCGCACTTCTGCCCAATAGGCTTCCAGTCAAGTGACAGACAGCCTATTGGGCCAATCAAAGTGCGGGGATCTCATCCTACAAAGTCACTGGACCTGACAGGGTCCAGGGTGGGACAAATGGAGCGGCTGTTCGTAGCATGCCTGCTTTGAAAATTTTACTTGCGCTGTCACACTAAGCTGCGCTGCTTCTGCAGTGTAGCTTAGTGATTCAACCCTTACTGATTGTTCTGTGAGCCAGATTTAGCCATTAAAGTAGCCACATCTGGCTCCCGAGCCATAGGTTCTCACAGAAAACATTTTTTTAAACTGAATTTATTGAATGCATCAGGTATATTACTGTTATTTTTGCTAACAAGGGTTTGTAATTATTGATGAACTATAAATAAAAACTAAAAATGGAAAAAATGCACCTTTATTTCCAGATAAAATATTGTCACCATACATTGTACTAGGGACATCATTTAAATGTTGTAATAACTGGGACAAATGGTCAAATAAAATGTGTGGGTTTTATATACAATAGCATGTTTTATTTTTAAACTATAATGGCTGAAACCTGAGAAATAATTACTTTTTAAAACATTGTTTCCTGGGTTGCTCAAATCCGAATTTGGGAGACATCCGGATAGTTCTATCCGGATATTTTCCCAGTAAAGCTGTGCGGGGTGGGTCAATCTTACCTGTATGATGTCTTCTTCGGTCCGTCCCTGGCGCCTCCCACGATGCGTTCCATGCACCGGTCATGTGACTACAAACACTTCCTCCTTTAACCCGGAACCCTTGGACCGCATCGTGGGAGGCGCCAGGGACGGACCGAAGAAGACATCATACAGGTAAGATTGACCCCCGCCCACCCCGCACAGCTTTACTGGGAGATATCCGGATATAACTATCCGGATGTCTACCGAATTCGGATTTGAGCAACCCTGCTTGTTTCTTCTTATTCCCTTTAGGCTTCTTGCACACCAAGACGTTGCATTAGGTGGCACGTTAAGGTCGCATAACGTGCACCTAACACAACGTATGGTGCTGCAAGAGCCGACGGTAGAGTGAGCCGCGTTAGGCGGCTCGAGTCCTATAATGTCTCCCAGAGTGGCGCTGATTGGCCAGCGGGACCACGTGATGCGGAGCGAGACACTCCGCATCACGTGGTCCCGCCGGCCAATCAGCGCCCGCCAGTGCAGTGAATATTAAGTAGCCATGTGCGCGGCTACTGTAGCTGGCTCTCCCCGCCTCCTCTCCGCCCCCCACTGCGCATGTGCAAACAGTCTAACGCGGCTATAGCCGCTCCAACGCCGTAGCATGCTG
The DNA here is from genome assembly GCF_040937935.1 of Hyperolius riggenbachi. Taxonomy (NCBI): domain Eukaryota; kingdom Metazoa; phylum Chordata; class Amphibia; order Anura; family Hyperoliidae; genus Hyperolius; species Hyperolius riggenbachi. The sequence goes on from NC_090653.1 coordinate 76,518,620, forward strand.
CACTTTGCACAGAACGTGCAGCGTTACATGTAACGCAACGTGGGCTGTGTGAACAGCCCACTTGTGTTACATTGCTGTGCGTTGGGGGAGCGTTACAGGCGCACTAACGTGCGCCTGTAACGTCTTGGTGTGTAAGCAGCCTTAAAGGACTTCAGAGGGGACATGAGACATGATGAAATAGACATGTGTATGTACAGTGCCAAGCACACAACTAACTATGGTGTCTTTTCTTCTTTTTTTTTCTCTGTCTGAAAGGGTTAAAAATCAGGTATGCAAGTGACAATTTCTATCGGGGTCAGGTCAGACTGTAACATAACCCTCACTGATAAGGAATTGCCGCCATATAACACTTTCCTGGCTTCTGAGAGTAGGAAAGAGCTAAAAGGGGTCAATAGTTCACAGATTTTATCTCTGGCATACTTCAATGAATGTGTCATTGAGAAGAAGCCATGAAACAGTAAAAACTTGAAAAGTAGATTTATAAATAAATAAATAAAACTGCAGGATAACTATAAAAGTCATTTTTAGAAGGAGGAGGATAGATACAGTTGTTTATCTTATTAGTTAATTTTCACCTCAGTTGTCCTTTAAAGGGACTCCGAGCAGTGCAGAAACTATGAAAAGATGCATTTTAAAGCTCTCTTTCTCCTCTTTCCAATGATATACAAACCACCGCCCTACGCCTTTTAGTTTTCGCTATTTTCGCGATTGAAATTGCTGCGGCCGTGATTTCAGAATGGAGCTGCTGACTTTAGGAAAAAGTCGCCCCGTGTAATACAATGTAACTATGGAAAGATGGATATCATTTTAAAGCTCTCTTTCTGACTACCCCTAAATCGTCGCCCTACGCCTTTTAGTTTTCTATATTTTCTCGATCGAAATCGCGGCCGCGGCAATTTCAATCGCGAAAATAGCGAAAACTAAAAGGCGTAGGGCGGTGGTTTGTATATCATTGGAAAGAGGAGAAAGAGAGCTTTAAAATGATATGCATCTTTCCATAGTTTCTGCACTGATCGGAGTCCCTTTAAAATAAATAATAATACAAAATAATATTTCTTAGCAAAAAGTACCACCCAAAGAAAGATTAATTTGTGGCAAAAAAAAAAAAAACAATATATACTTTGGTGTGAAAAGAAGTGATACAGTTATTGGCGAATTAATGGGCAGAGTGAAATGTGAAAATTGCTGTTGTTTTTAGGGGGAATACCCTGTGGTAGAAAAATGGTTAATGTTACTGGGCCTGGCAAAGTACCAGCTGCAACATACTGATGCGAAATATGTTCTGCACAGTGATTTTACCAATACCAAATGGGTACCTTAAACAGCATCAAACTACAGTTGATGAATACATTTACTCATTGCTGACTTGGTCAACATTTTTAGCTTTACATGAGACAGCTACTAATGGGACTACCTTGGGCCCTCTCCTAGTATTACCAGTATATGAATGTTGGGGACTGTCACTTTATAGCCCATTTCTGGCAATAAAAGGTATAGATCACCCTTTCTCAACCTTCTTACTCTGGGGGAACCCTTCAAATCATTTTTGGATCTCAAGGAACCCCTGTATGAGTGGGGCAAGTAAGGTTTTATTTTGCAGGACACGTGGTATCTAAAAGTGGGTGTGGTGGTTCATTGTAACAGCCTTGTTTTTTAGCCCCCATTCCATGCTTCCTATTAAAGTAGCGCATGCAGGGTCGGACTGGGACACTAAGGGCCCACCAGGAAAGTTTCCGCTTGAGCTTGGGCCAGGGCAGGCTGCGTGGAAGGGGGGGTCCCTTGGTGAGGGACCCCCTCCCCGCTGCTCCTCCTTCCTGCGCTGTGCCTGTGACCCCTCCTACAGTGCTCGGGGCCCCCAGGGCCCTGTAATTTTTATGAATGTGCTCATTATTATTCTGACCTCCAATGTATTGCTTCTTTATACATTACCCACATTATAGTGTGCTCTATCCTCCAGCCCCACCCCATTCAGATTGAGCATACAATGATTGAAGAGGACACAGAGGAGCCAAAGAGGTACTTTTAAAGCATTCTCAGCCCCCCACTGTCACAGTAGAGGAAAATTCCAGGGAACCCCTGCAAAGACCTCAAGGAACCCTGGTTGGGAAAGCCTGGTATATATCCCACCTTTTGTCGTAACCCTCATTACAGATAGAGATGGGGGGGGGAAGGGTAGGCAGTAAGGCAGAATGTTTTTTCTTTTTTGCCAACAGTAAAGCTATACATAACGATTTGGCCATAGTCTTAGATCCAGTAGAACTGTTAGGGCCCATTCACACTGGGGCAATTAGCGGCCGTTTACTGCTAATCTCTGAATCACTGGCAATCGCTAGCGCTTTTTAACCTCCCTAGCGGTATTGACAGATACAGGTCCCACTGGAAGTCCACAGACTTCCCATTGAGGTACCTTGATACAGCACTCTGGGAACCACCTATTCGTTCAGAAATGTCTTTCTGTGTCTTACCCTCTTGCTTGAAGGTGTCAATGATGGCCTTCTGGACAGCAGTCAGGTCGGCAGTCTTACCCATGATTGCGGTTTTGTGTAATGAACCAGGCTGGGAGTTTTTAAAAGCCTCAGGAATCTTTTGCAGGTGTTTAGAGTTCATTAGTTGATTCGGATGATTAGGTTAATAGCTCGTTTAGAGAACCTTTTCATGATATGCTAATTTTTTGAGATAGGAATTTTGGGCTTTCATGAGCTGTATGCCAAAATCATCAATATTAAAACAATAAAAGGCTTGAACTACTTCAGTTGTGTGTAATGAATCTAAAATATAAGAAAGTCTAATGTGTATCAGTACATTACAGAAAATAATGAATTTTATCACAATATGCTAATTTTTTTAGAAGGATCTGTATATCCGTCCATAAAAACATGCTGTGAACAGTATAAACATGCATACACATCAATACTCTCCTGCACTGTATACTAGACCCTTGCTTGACACATTTTGGCAAGTTACAGGGAAAAATAAAGTTTGAAAAATAAATGTTATCACTTCTTGCACAGAAATCCTGGGGAAATTGAACGCTAGGGAGGTTAAAGTGCTAGTGCAATGTTATCTATATGGCCGTGATCTCACTGCCGCAATTGCCGGCGATTTGTGATTAGCGCTAAACGCAAACACACTATGTGCAGCAATTTTAGCGCGATCGCGATTCAAATACATTACAATCACAATCGCTCAAAAATTGAGAAAATGTCCAGTAAAAAATATGCAATTTTAGTGTAAAAAGCGTTGTGGCAAAACGCTTTCGCTATCGTGTCAATGGGCCCTAACTGTTGTGAGCCTAAAGCAGTTTGTCCATAAAATCTTCCATCAAGTCCTAAAAAGTACAAGTTTTACTCCATGACCGAATAAAAGCACAAAGGTGGCTAAAATCAAGGTTAGGAAAACAACATTTATTAGGGCAGCTATAAACCTAGTTATCTGTGGGCGAGAGGGATTCCGGACCGGTACATAGATAAAAATGCTTTAGATACATTTCATCAGTATTCCCCTCCTTCTTCCTGAATAAAGAGTAGCTTGCCAAACATTGCTTAGGCCTTGCTGGATACGTTCCCAGCCAATGTCTAAATAGATATTGGTGAAGCTGTGAATTGGGACAACTGCTTACCCTTATAATCTTCACAGATTACATGCAAAAGCAATTTCTTCTCACAGCCTTTTATTGGGCAGATGCCAAGGAATGTGTAAATTATGTACTTGAAATAGTGAGGAGGCGAATGTAAAGATCTCACTTTCCATATTTAGTAGTGTTTCTGCAAAAAGACTTGCTTGCTTTTTTTCTGCTGATTTATGAGATTGTCCTTTGGATCCCTAGTTAGGAAATCAAAGACATCAATGGGAAGTTCATGGCTGAGGGTTGAACATGCTTTCTCATTTCTCACCAAGCTATTACCATGTTTTTAATAATGAAACTATGTTTGAACTCTTCTTCTTGGAAAGAGCTGGGGAAGAGCAGAACAGAGACCAGGGCTTGGCACATCTTATTCTTATTCTAAAATAGGATTAAAGACTTGGAAGAGAAAGTAAACTAAAAAAAAGAGAGATACTTTCCTAAGCTTCCCATATTGGCCTCAACTCACTAAACATTACTGCGTTACGTAATGCAGAAAACAGATGATTTTCAGGTAATTTTCCCGATCACCTTGCCAATTCACTAAACCTATTTCTGCACTCAAAAGTAAAATTACCTACAAGGGAGGTAAATTATCAACTTGTGCGGTAAATACTTCAGGAAATGTCAAAAGATTGCATTTCACAAAGATTGAGAGTAGGAACACACTAGGCAGAATCGCATATGCGTTTTTCACTATGTGCTATGGAAAATGCATATGCGATTCTGCCTAGTGTGTTACCTACCCTAAAGCATTCAGTAAGGGTAGGTGCACACATAACATAAAGTGAAAGGTCGCATTTTATGTCGTGCGGGGTTTTTTTGTGTGCGCTTTTAATGCATTTTTGGTGCGTTTGCGTTTTTTTTACCACAGATGCATTTTGCGTGCGTTTTCACGAGTTTGTGTTTCGCATATACACAACGCATGTGTTTTTCATGCTTTTTACGCAAATAACTAGGAAGACAACAGGAAGCGGAAATACATCACAAAACAATTTAAAAGAAAACAAAACACATGTACAACGCATCTGCAGTAAAAAAAACGCTAACGCAAACGCACCAAAAATGCAGTAAAAATGCACCAAAAACGCACCAAAAAAAACCCCACATGACAAAATGATAAAATGCGATTGCGTTTCCATTGACTTTCATTATGAGCATTTTTGATGCATTTTTGCATATTATGCAACAAAACCAGCATTTTTAAAAATGCACACATACAAAACACATATGTGTTTTTATATGCATTTTTTCCTGCGGCCCATAGACTTCCATTAGCGGCAAAAACGCTGCGTTTTCTGCAACGCTAGCGTTTCTGTTAAATGTGCACCTAGCCTAAAACAAATAAAAGTGTTCAGTATGTATCTCTAGCTCTGACCAGCCGGTAATTCACAATCACGACGCGACATCTGGTGCCCGGCCCCCCCCCCCCCCCCCCACCTCCATCACTCCACCACCGTATGATCTAAAGGATGGATGCATCTTTGACAAGCTACCTGTGATGAATGCACTGCAATAAAGAATTAGGACGGAAGGTGCCCCGTATTTCTCTTCCTGATGACAGGGTAGCAAGAGTTGCCTAATTATTGCGACCTGCCTTACAATAACACACATGGTAATCTTACTGCTGTTGAATTAGGACCACTGTGCAATGCATTGTAGGAAGTCTTAAAATACTCCTAATCTTTGTTTTAAACTAACTGTTTAAAAAAAAGCCACCGCAAGGTTTCAACTGAGTAGCGTGGGACCACAGGGGGCACTAGACAAAAGGGTTGGTGCTGTGACATATGTCAACACCACAAATACAATGGTATAAATAAAATGAAAACACTCCCTCAGTTCAGCGGTACTTAAACTGCTAAATATTGCTTATAATTGTAAGAACTTTATTAAGATTTCTTTACCATTTGTTGGTCAAGTTCCTAAGTTTTTCAAGAGTTTTAAGAATTTTTTTAGAAAGTTATAGCACTGAGCTGGAGTTTGGGTAGATCTAGGACCAAAGCAATTCAAAATTGGTAAATTCTCTCTATGGCCTAGTGCACACCAGAGCGGTTCGGCTGCAGTTTGCGATCCGCTTGCGGATGTGGAAATGCTAGGGTAATGTATTTCAATGGGCTGGTGCACACCAGAGCGGGAGGCGTTTTGCAGAAACGCATACTCCCGGGCTGCTGCAGATTTTGGATTGCGGATGCGTTTCTGCCTCAATGTTAAGTATAGGAAAAACGCAAACCGCTCTGAAAAACGGCACTTCAGAGCGGTTTGCCAGGCGTTTTTTGTTACAGTAGCTATTCAGTAACAGCTTTACTGTAACAATACATGAAATCTACTATACCAAAACCGCTACACAAAACCGCAAAACGCTAGCTGAAACGCTGCAGAAAAATAAGAAAAAGCGTTTCAAAATCTGCTAGCATTTTGCGGATCTGCTAGCGGTTTTTGGTGTGCACTAGGCCTGTATGTGTTTTTCTGGTTGATGGAAATAGTAACATTAGTTGATTTGTCTGGCCAGGAACTAGTTAGGGGAGTTGGTTTGCGTACGAAATTAGAAAAAATGCAGCACAGCAGGCTGTCTGTTTTTTTCCCCACAGACAATCGCATGTGAAAAATCCCATTTAATGGAGGCTACTCATTTACATTCTGACATTTATCACATGGTGACAATTTTACTGCTGGCAGGTGATGTAGCTGCTGCTTGCTTTTTTGGCAGTTGGAAACAGCTGTAAACGGCTATTTCCCACAATGCAACAAGGTTCACAGACAGGAAACTGCCAGGACCATGGTCCTCAGAGATTATTGGGGGAGGGGTTTCACCTCAATATCAGCCATACAGAGCCCCCTGATGATCTGTTTGTGAAAAAGGAATAGATTTCTCATGGGAAAGGGAGTATCCGCTACTGATTGGGATGAAGGTCAATTCTTGGTCACGGTTTCTCTTTAAACCTGTTCTGCATGATAATAAGAAAATTCTTAATTCCTAGTTAATAGCGGCAGTTTAGTGTGAATTTATAGAACTGCGCTACAGTTAAGAAAAGTGCATATCCATTCCTAAACTGCCACAGATTAGGAGAGCGCTTCTGAGCACTTTTAACCACTTGCCGACCACCCACTACCTATGGACATTGGCAAAGTGGCACCCCCAGGACCACGTAACGCCGATCGGCGGCGGTACCTGGGGGACTGATTAGCTGGGGATCGCGCATCCGCCGGCATTAGGCTCCGCCCACCCACGACGTTAACCCGCTGGCCAATTAGCAGTGTCGGCGGGTTGTTAACCCTCGATCTGCTGCTAGAAAGTGTATAATACACTTTGTAATGTATGCAAAGTGTATTATACAGACTGCCTCCTACCCTGGTGGTCCCAGGTCCAGTGCATTATTTACATCTGTTCTCCCCTCTAATCACCCTCTGATCACCCATCACTCACCCCCTGTCACTGCTACCCATCATACCCATCAGATCAGACCCTCATCTGCCCCTTGCGGGCACCCAATCACCCGCCCACACCCTCAGATCGCCCTAAGACCCCCCCCCCCCTTCCCCCCTGATCACTTCGCCAGTGCATTGCTTGCATCTATTCTCCCCTCTAATCACACCCTGATCACCTATCAATCACCACGTCACCCCCTTCACTGAGTTCATAGAAGATTTTTTTTTGTCACAAGTTAGCGGAAAATGACACTTTGTGACAAAAAAAATAAATAAAAAAAAGTTTCCATTTCTGCTAACTTGTGACAAAAAAAATGAAATCTGCCACGGACTCACCATGCCCCTCTCTAAAAACTTTTTGGTGTCTACTTTATAAAATGCAGTCATTTGAGGGGTGTGTTTACTGTCCTGGCATTTTGGGGGGTGCTAAAATTGTAAGCACCCCTGTGAAGCCTAAAGGTGCTCATAGGACTTTGGGCCCCTTAGCGCACCTAGGCTGCCAAAAAGTGTCACACATGTGGTATCTCCGTACTCAGGAGAAATAGTATAATGTGTTTTGCGGTGTATTTTTACACATACCCATGCTGGGTGGGAGAAATATCTCTGTAAATTAGATTTTTTTGATTTTTTTACACACAATTATCCATTTACAGAGATATGTCTCCCACCCAGCATGGGTATGTGTAAAAATACACCCCAAAACACATTATACTACTTCTCATGAGTACGGCGATACCACATGTGTGACACTTTTTTGCAGCCTAGGTGCGCTAAGGGGCCCAAAGTCCTATGAGTACCTTTAGGATTCTACAGGTCATTTTGAGGCATTTGGTTTCTAGACTACTCCTCACGGTTTAGGGCCACTAAAATGCCAGGGCAGTATAGGAACCCCACAAGTGACCCCATTTTAGAAAGAAGACACCCCAAGGTGTTTCATTAGGAGTATGGTGAGTTCATAGAAGATTTTATTTTTTGTCACACGTTAGCGGAAATTGATTTTTATTGTTTTTTTTTCACAAAGTGTCATTTTCCACTAACTTGTGACAAAAATAAAATCCTCTATGAACTCACCATACCCCTAACGGAATACCTTGGGGTGTCTTCTTTCTAAAATGGGGTCACTTGTGGGGTTCCTATACTGCCCTGGCATTTTAGGGGCCCTAAACCATGAGGTGGCGTCTAGAAACCAAATGCCTCAAAATGACCTGTAAAATCCTAAAGGTACTCATAGGACGTTGGGCCCCTTAGCGCACCTAGGCTGCAAAAAAGTGTCACACATGTGGTATCGCCGTACTCAAAAGAAGTAGTATAATGTGTTTTGGGGTGTATTTTTACACATACCCATGCTGGGTGGGATAAATACCTCTGTAAATGACAATTTTTTGTTTTTTTTACACACAATTGTCCATTAACAAAGATATTTCTCCCACCCAGCATGGTTATGTGTAAAAATACACCCCAAAACACATTATACTACTTCTCCTGAGTACGGCGATACCACATGTGTGACACTTTTTTGCAGCCTAGGTGAGCTAAGGGACCCAAAGTCCTATGAGTACCTTTAGGATTTCACAGGTCATTTTGAGGCATTTGGTTTCCAGACTACTCCTCACGGTTTAGGGCCCCTAAAATGCCAGGGCAGTTTAGGAACCCCACAAGTGACTCCATTTTAGAAAGACAACACCCCAAGGTATTCCGTTAGGAGTATGGTGAGTTCATAGAAGATTTTGTTTTTTGTCACAAGTTAGCGGATATTGATTTTCATTGTTTTTTGTCACAAAGTGTCATTTTCCACTAACTTGTGACAAAAAATAAACTCATCTATGAACTCATCATACACCTAACGGAATACCTTGGGGTGTCTTCTTTCTAAAATGGGGTCACTTGTGGGGTTCCTATACTGCCCTGGCATTTTAGGGGCCCAAAACCGTGAGGAGAAGCCTGGAAACCAAATACCTCAAAATGTCTGTTCAGGGGTATAAGCATCTGCAAATTTTGATGACAAGTGGTCTATGAGGGGCCGAATTTTGTGGAACTGGTCATAAGCAGGGTGGCCTCTTAGATGACAGGTTGTATTGGCACTGAAGTGCAGGAAGCGCAGGATGTTATCAAATTGTGACCTGGACATGGCAGCAGAGAACATGGGCATGTGATGTATTGGGTGCGTAGACCAATAAGACCGCAAAACATTCTTTTTGATTAAACCCATGTTAAGGAGAAGGCCCCAAAAAATGTTACGTTTGGAAACTTGGAGTGGTTTCCACCGAAAAGGCTGGGCATGGTAGCTTCTTGGATTGGCGGTTGCGTATTGTGTGGCATAACGATTAGTCTCAGCCACAATAAAGTGGTAGAGACCAGCAGTGATCAGAAAAAAAAATTCTGTCACTGCGGTGGGGTGGGTGAGGGTTTGGCCGGGTGATCAGAAGCCGCAGGGGGCAGATTAATGTCTGATCTGATGGGTAACAGTGACAGGGGGTGATTGATGGGTGATAGAGGGGAGAAAAGATGTAAATAATGCACTGTACCTGGGGCCACCAGGGTAGGAGGCAGCCTGTATAATACACTTTGTATACATTACAAAGGGTATTATACATTTTTGTAGCAGCAGATCGAGGGTTAACAACCTGCCGGCACTGCTAATTGGCTGGCGGGTTGACGCCGCGGGTGGGCGCAGCCTAATGCCGGCGGATGTGCGCGCATATCACCGGCTAATCACTACCCCAGGTACCGCCGCCGATCGGCGTTACATGGTCCTCGGGGTGCCACTTTGCCAACACCCATAGGTAGTGGGCGGTCGTTCGCAAGTGGTAAAAGTGCTCAGAAGCGCTCTCCTAATCTGTGGCAGTTTAGGAATGGATATGCACTTTTCTTAACTGTAGCGCAGTTCTATAAATTCACACTAAACTGCCGCTATTAACTAGGAATTAAGAATTTTCTTATTATCATGCAGAACAGGTTTAAAGAGAAACCGTGACCAAGAATTGACCTTCATCCCAATCAGTAGCTGATACCCACTTTTACATGAGAAATCTATTCCTTTTTCACAAACAGACCATCAGGGGGCTCTGTATGGCTGATATTGTGGTGAAACCCCTCCCACAATAAACTTTGAGGACCATGGTCCTAACAGTTTCCAGTCTGTGAGCCTTGTTGCATTGTGGGAAATAGCCGTTTACAGCTGTTTCCAGCTGCCAAAAAAAGCAAGCAGCAGCTACATCACCTTCCAGTAGTAAAATTGTCACCATGTGATAAATGTCAGAATGTAAATCAGGAGGAAGAAAGATTTTACAATGGGCAAACATTGACTAAATCGTTTCATAATTATGGTAAAAACGAAGCACTTTTTTTATTACATTTTTTTCACTGGAGTTCCTCTTTAAGAAGAAGAGCTGTTGGTAATGCCTTGATGAATCTGGCCCACAGACAGCAAAATTCAGGACCTCGGTCTAAAATCATGCTGTGAGAGGGGTTTCACCACAATATTAGCCACACAGGCAACCCCCCCCCCCCCCCCCTCAATCCCCTAGAGGGAGCCTAGGGAACTGTGTATCTGAGGAAGACTTCTAGAGTGTAAGTATCTAAGCAGGCTTTTCCCACATTTATGCCCTTCAGTGTATGAACAGTTTCAGAGTCTCTCTACCTCTCTTAGAATTTTGGTCTGAGTAGGAGATTAGGGGCTGCCTAGAGTTTGAAGGCTCTAAAGCCATTGCCAGATCTTTGGAGCTGCAGAACTGGAGGTTCAGAGGAGAACAAACAGAGTTTTAATTTGAAGACCTCTCGCTATTTCTAATCTAAGATGTTAATATTAATGCATCAGTAGAGGTAGTTGTTGAATGTATGTTGACATGTCCTTGTTCATATTATTTCCGTGTAATAAATGTGTAAGACTTGGTGGTGTATTCTCCACAGTCAGCATGCAACGCATGAGCTGGCGTGGAGGAGGTACACACACTAGCACCAGGAAACAGGCTATCCCTAGTATAGTGGAGGGGAGGACTGACTCCAATAGGAGATTGTGGCGCACAGAGCCGGTGCAGATCTGACAGCCACAAACAATGCTTTCGTTATAACGTCTCAGCGCAAAGTAGCGCTGAGCGCATAAACCAGAACTGAGGAGATCAGGACAGGTAGACAGAATGAACGCTTGCTAGCTAGCGGCTACTTAGCGACAGCAAGCGTCCAAAACCAGACAGACTGGAATGAGGCAGCCAATGCGATGCGGCGATGGCGTGCCTCACAAAGACAGGACAGGACAGTCAGAAAATAGCAGGATTAAGATAGATGAACGTAACACAGATAAATATACAATAAGTATGTTTTCCTAGCGTATTACAATTACAGCTATCAATGAAACTATTTGTTACGTCTGACTAACATATGTATATATCGGCAATGAACCGATATATGACATAAGCAGGAACGCTGACTAGGAATGGAGTAACACAGGGAACAGGACTCAGAAGGATTCGCTATCTCTTCGCAGAGATGAACGCAATCCACAAACAGTAACAGAACAGGATTCAGAAGGATTCGTTATCTCTTCGCAGAGATGAACGCAATCCACAAACAGAACCAGGAGCAGGGTAACTACCTCAGCACGGGTGGTCACGGTACGCGCAACCTACCAAAACGTGCTGGAAAGCTGACTAACTGCACACAGGATATAAACAGTTCGTGTACGTATACATCAGCAACACTGATGTATCACGTAACACAAATACAAGGAAAATAATAAACGTGCTGGTATGCATATATATTGGCAATGAACCAATATATGATGCAAAGACCAGCAAAGTATCTTTATAACAAGAAACACGATCGGGGGCTAAAGCGACAGCAAGACAGGCTTAGGCTGAAGCTATGAAAACCCAAGGAAACCCTGCAGGAAGCAGATCTTTATACTGAGGTCATCCAATGGGAGCAGACATGCAGATTCCCACACAGGTGAATGATAATCAGTCACAAGCTGACAGCAGGGAAAGAATGACAAACCTATGCAGCTTGCATGGAAAGACATCAGAACTGCCTGAGCTGCAGCACTACTTCCAGCAATAGCTGCTGCAGCAGCGATCATTACAGTACCCCCGCCTTTAAAAGCGGATTCCAGACGCTTTTCAAAACTGAAATTTCCAACAAAACAGTCTGACTGATAATTCATGATGACCGGGACAGCCCGGCAAGACCGAATTCCAGAATCAGTCCCCACAAGACTGGACCCATCAGAACCAGAACCTACAGAACCATGCCCATCAGTACTACAAGCCCCAGTGTGACACCCATCAGAACCATGATTTCCAGAAGAAAGCCCTCCGAAACTCCCTGAGCGATACCCACCGCCTTCCAGGAACAGTTCAGAAACGCCAAAGCCTTTGCAATGCCCACCGGTACTGTCTTTACCAAGACAAAACCCACTGTTGAACCAGTCCAAGGCACCAGGACAAGTTTTCTCAGAGACCTCCCAGAACACCTTGAAGCTCCAAAGAGATCCCCATAGGTCAGAATGCCCCTTAGGCTCACATGGAGAACTATCAAGAACCCCTATGGAACCTAGGGCAATTCCCGAGTCAGGGCCACAAGGACAAACATCAATATCAGGGCTTTCAGGGACCAGAACCATCTCTGGGCATGCAGGCAGACTGGCAACATCAGAACATGTTCCCACTAAGGAAGCATCAGAGCACGCTAACACCTTAAACACACTTGGGCATTCTGGCACACAAAGAACATCTGGGCACACTGGCACAAGAGAAACCTCTGGGCATGTCAAGGAACTGTGAGCCTCAGGGTCAGCCAAGACAGGACCAAAACCAGGACTGGCCAAAAAAAAATCATCATGACTAGACTTCGCAACTACTGGATTTTTACACGAGAATGCAGGATGAGACTTAGATGTCGCTGATTCCAGCAAAGTCAGTAACAAATCAGATTCAGGGGCACTAACAAGACAGGACAAATCTTCTGATGTATGCACTGAACCAGATAGGGACTCCACAACTACCTCTGGACTGGACAGAGACTCATCTAATACACTGGATTGGAGCTCATGAGGCGCTGCAGAACAAGTCAGCATTGCAGCAGCCCCCACTGGACTAGGCAAAACTGAGGAATTCCCTGGACAGGAAGGGGACTCTGGAACCTCTGCCACAGCGGCCAGAGAACCAGAATCTTTCAGGATACAGGGCTGGGTTTCAGGAACACACATCAGACCGGACTGAAATTCTGAGATTTCTATTATTTTGACCAGAGAATCAGAATTATCCATGTTACAGGGCAAGACTTCTGAAACATTCAGAGGACAGGGCTGGAGTTCCTCGGCTGTTACAACACTGGAGAGGGACTCAACATTGGTTAAATCAGACTGTGTACAGGGCAAGGTATCTAACACAATTGCTGACGAGGACAATATTTCAATGGCTTCTGCTTTGCTGGGCAGAAATTCACCAAGTTTTATTAGAGCAGACTGTAATTCCAAAACAGCTGCTAGACAAGTGAATATTACTGCAACACCAACTGAGGTAAGCAGTGCCTCAGACCCTTCTGCTAGAGGGTTTGAAATATCCAAAGTACTGGGTGAAGCATAAGACTCTGCGACCACAGCTTCACTGGACAGGATCACTGAACAGTCCATATTGCAGGGCAAAACCATGGAAGCACCTGCTGGACAGCATAATGATTCTGTGACCTGAGTTTCATTGGAGAGATCTACTGCACAATTCATGGTACAGGGCAAATTTACTGGAAGATTTTCTGAACAAGGTAATAATTCTGCGATTTCAGGTTCACATAGCAGATGCTCTGAGCTATTCATGAAACTAGAGCGAGGTGTAGAAACAGGAAGATCAAGACACAATGTTTGCGCATCTGAATCACCATTCATTTGTAAAATTGGAAAATTCAGATGCCGGGGTTCTGATGTTTCTAGACGGAATTGCTGGGACTCGGAAACTGATGTAGTGCATCTATTGGCATCTGCTGGATCAGACAGGAGTTGAACTTTATTAACACAGGTAATTTCTGCAGAAGTGTTTGCAGAGACAGGCAAGATTTTTCTGGTGTCTGTTTCACTAAACAAAGAGTCATGAGTACTGGCTAGGCTGGACTCGGAAGTCAGCAGGACCTCTGGATTCTCTGCTGAGAAATTTGCGCAGGGCAAGGTTAAGAATGTATCAGTGGCTTCTGTTTTACTGGGAAGTAACACTGAGTTATCCATGGTACAGGGTGGAATTGCAGGAACTTCAATTTCACACAAAAAGAGCTCCGAATCACCTGCTGAATCAGCCAAAGGTGCTGAAGCAGGCGGGTCAGAACGCCAAATTTGCGAATTCGGAGTCACATAAAAATCATCCAAAATCAGTTCCCACACATCAATCAAGGGAGCCACACAGTCATACCTACACACACCAGCCTCTATTAGGTTATAGGCTGACTTAATGCATGCGTTCAATACCATTTCACTTTTTGCACTGTAAAATTGACAAAATGAACTTGAATCATTCTTCCATTCACAGACCAGGGCTTCCATCTCTCCCCTCTCGAATGGAGGATCCCATGCATACTTAACAGCGAAACATTTAGGCTGATCACAGTCTGCAGATATGATTGTGGCAGGCACATGTATAGGGTTAATTAGCAGGTGATTGGCAGATTCCTTATTCTTAAGAATCTCCAATACCTGTAGCAAGTGTTGAACTGTAGTGTATGCAAACTTCCCTTGGTTCACAAATAAGTTGATTTGTTCAATACTCTGTAATATCTCATCATAATCATACTCAGATAATTCTTTTAAACAAAAATCTTTATTTTCCCTAGCCAGGGAGGAAAGTTCATTAGTAGTTTCATAAGTCCATTTAACTCCCCTGAAAGACAATTGCATTTCATTATCTGTTAATGGCAGAATCTCATTATAGGTCTCAGTCGCTAAGGATAACGATTCTGCAGATTGGACACGTTTCTTAGAACGTTTGCGTTTTGCCTTTGACCTTGCGGTTTTTGGTGATTTATTCAAAGCTGCAGGAAAATTATCAGTAACACTTTCTGCTTGCTGCTCATTCTTGCAAGCAATTGAAGGAGCAGCTGATTGGCCTGCTGCCAGGAGTTCATTAAGAGGAAAAGGCAATGGATCTATGCGCAACCAGTTATGGATCACAAACGCTAGAAATTCCAGCGGTCTATCTTTCAAATCGGAATGATTGAGAACATCAAATGCCCACTGGAATAATTCCCCTTTAAACAAAATATAACTTAGTTGGAGTGCCCAGGTTGAAACAGGAGTCGCTTGGAGATCAGGATTGGCCAGGAACCTGGCACATTCAGAGAAAAACTCATTTTCTGTTTCAGAGCTAAGTTCTTCAAATTTCTTAAAGGAACAGGAACCATAATTAACAGTGTCATACTTTCTGGGAATCCCCCCCACAATGGGGATTGGTAATGGGGTTTTCATAATGTAAGACTTGGTGGTGTATTCTCCACAGTCAGCATGCAACGCATGAGCTGGCGTGGAGGAGGTACACACACTAGCACCAGGAAACAGGCTATCCCTAGTATAGTGGAGGGGAGGACTGACTCCAATAGGAGATTGTGGCGCACAGAGCCGGTGCAGATCTGACAGCCACAAACAATGCTTTCGTTATAACGTCTCAGCGCAAAGTAGCGCTGAGCGCATAAACCAGAACTGAGGAGATCAGGACAGGTAGACAGAATGAACGCTTGCTAGCTAGCGGCTACTTAGCGACAGCAAGCGTCTAAAACCAGACAGACTGGAATGAGGCAGCCAATGCGATGCGGCGATGGCGTGCCTCACAAAGACAGGACAGGACAGTCAGAAAATAGCAGGATTAAGATAGATGAACGTAACACAGATAAATATACAATAAGTATGTTTTCCTAGCGTATTACAATTACAGCTATCAATGAAACTATTTGTTACGTCTGACTAACATATGTATATATCGGCAATGAACCGATATATGACATAAGCAGGAACGCTGACTAGGAATGGAGTAACACAGGGAACAGGACTCAGAAGGATTCGCTATCTCTTCGCAGAGATGAACGCAATCCACAAACAGTAACAGAACAGGATTCAGAAGGATTCGTTATCTCTTCGCAGAGATGAACGCAATCCACAAACAGAACCAGGAGCAGGGTAACTACCTCAGCACGGGTGGTCACGGTACGCGCAACCTACCAAAACGTGCTGGAAAGCTGACTAACTGCACACAGGATATAAACAGTTCGTGTACGTATACATCAGCAACACTGATGTATCACGTAACACAAATACAAGGAAAATAATAAACGTGCTGGTATGCATATATATTGGCAATGAACCAATATATGATGCAAAGACCAGCAAAGTATCTTTATAACAAGAAACACGATCGGGGGCTAAAGCGACAGCAAGACAGGCTTAGGCTGAAGCTATGAAAACCCAAGGAAACCCTGCAGGAAGCAGATCTTTATACTGAGGTCATCCAATGGGAGCAGACATGCAGATTCCCACACAGGTGAATGATAATCAGTCACAAGCTGACAGCAGGGAAAGACAGACAAACCTATGCAGCTTGCATGGAAAGACATCAGAACTGCCTGAGCTGCAGCACTACTTCCAGCAATAGCTGCTGCAGCAGCGATCATTACAAAATGTCTGTACACTGTGCTGTCACTGTGGTCCCTTCTGTTCTGCCGGCCGCAGTTCCTAGTTACCAGCACTAAGTAGTATCCTATCATTACTGTGCTCTAGCCCCAAATCATTCAAATCTCTTCTTTCCCACCTAAAATCGCCTGGCAAACTATCTATTAGCGGCAGACATCCACCTAGCTAAGCACACAAGACTGAAATCAGTGCACCTGAGATTGGACCTGAGTGGGACCAAATACCAGTAATGCAGGCATCCAATAGAATGCCTGCCACGTCCCAGATGGTAGAAACTGTTTCCTGCTCCTTCCTTGTTCTTGATTGGTGCCCATTGTGATGCAGGCTGTTGTGCCCATTGTGATGTAGGCTGCTGTGCACACTCTGAACTTGGCCTGAATATTGTTAATGGCCAGGATGAACTAAACCAAACTAATGTTCTGGATGATTTGGCCTTTAACCCAAATCCAAACAGTAACACCTAGGGCCTGTTTCCACTATACGCAGTTTGGATGCAGAAAAACTGACTCCAATGAATGTCTATGGGCCTGTTTCCACCAAACGCAATTTTTCTGATGCAGATTTTCCCATAGGCATTCATTGGAGTCAGTTTTTCTGCATCCAATCTGCGTGTAGTGGAAACAGGCCCTAACACTTATCATGGTATGTGATTTACAAATAATACTCTAATGCAGGTCTTTTATGGCTGTAGCAAGACATAAAACAATTTTCAAAATGGTTTCATAAGTTTATTAAGTAATAGTACATCTTGTTAAATACAGTAATAAGTGCCACATTAAGAGGAACATGCTTGTCATTTGTGTAACTGCAAATCATGGGGTACCATAATTATATTTTTGTGGCGCCCCTAGCCTTAGGGATACCCATTGCCATTTTCTTCTCTGCCAATCAGCACATCTTCTGCATCTGGATCCCTTATGTCCTTTCCTGGGTTCAAGTATGAAGCTCCAATGGATGGAGAGAGAGTGAAAAGGACAGTAAACAGATCAGGGCAACACCCCCCTCTACCACCTCCCTTAGGCCCCATAGTAGCTGCTATAGCAATAGCAGTGTCCCTGGTCCAAAGGAAAGAAATGTTTCTACAATGACCATATTCAGAATGTATTAATTGCTCACATGCATTAATTGTACAAAGCCACCTTTACACTTGGGAAGCTAAACTGTAAATATACGGTATATGTTTGAAGATTGAGTGCACCTATTAAGTAACCTTGTTTCATCTCACGAGTACTCAAAGTGCACCTGAGATGGGGCACGAGCACTGGCGTAACAATAGGGGATGCAACCCCTTCCGGACCCCCTAGGGCCCGCTCAGGGACTTTTGTGGGGCAGGAGGGGTCGCAGCATAAGAGGAGAGTGTGGCCGCAGATCGGTGGGGAGGGGGGACATTCCCCCCCCCTCCCTCACCTCGGGCTCTCCTCTCAGCGCTTTCCCTCCTGCAATCATTGGTGGCAGCGGCAGAAGGCTGAACAAATACCTCCTTAGCGCCGGAGGTCTTCCGATCTCTAAGTGCTTCATGTTACTTCCTGTTATGTTACTTCCTGTGTAAACAGGAAGTTACATGAAGCTCTTAGAGATCAGAAGACCTCCAGCGCTAAGGAGGTATGTGTTCAGCCTGCCGCTGCCACCAATGATTGCAGGAGGGAAAGCGCTGAGAGGAGAGCCCGAGGTGAGGGAGGGGGGGGATGTCCTCCCTTCCCACCGAACTGCGGCCACGCTCTCCTCTTATGCTGCGACCCCTCCTGCCCCACGAAGTCCCTGAGCGGGCCCTGGGGGGGGGATTTTTTTTTTCCGCAGGGGGGTCCGGGGATTTCTAGGTACACCCCTGGGAACGAGAAAAAAATTAGATATACCTGGGCCTTCTTTCAGCCCACTTCAGGCTCATTGCTCCCATGCCATCCTCCGCCTCCTCCTGGATCTTCCGCAATCGGCCCTGGTAAGTCGTCAAGTCGGGGTCAGTCGGGTCACATGCAGTCTATCCATGCGGGTTCCCCTGTCACACCTGTGCTGTAGTACTGCGCAGGCAGAGAACGCTCCCAGCAACGGGAGCACGATGGTGGCGCACGGCCAGGCCACACAGGCACAGCACACCCCAGGCCAGAGCACTTACTGGAGTCGATTGCGGAAGATCCAGGAGGCAGCGGAGGACAGCAAAGGAGCGATCAGCTTGGAGGAAGCCCCAGGTATGTATAATTTTTTCTCCTGCCATGGTTCAGGTTATTGCAAGTTTAATACCATATTTGGGATGTGGCTATCCCCTCATATATCTTCATGTAGTTCCTTAAACCCCCAGTGTGGCACCAACATGTTAACAGTTATGAGAGGCTCCTCTGCAGTAGACATGGGTACCATGAAGGACAAAAGCATCCACATCTACCATAGAACCGCTGAAAAAGCAGTACAGTGACCTCATGCAACTTTTTATATGTTAAAGTAGTACTATGGACCTAATGGGACCATGGTGAAGATACTGTATTTTTACATAAGCAAATCCCATCTTGGGAGGAATTTGAGACTAATGAATAGGTGCTATTTCTTAGAATATTCAACTCAGACACTGCATAGAGCATGTGTATTCTCCCAGTCTTCCTGTCTCAAGAACATACTACAAGACTGAAGGGTTTACCCAAAAATACTGACCCTAGACAATTATAAGGTCATTAGATTGCTAGCTCCTTTGAGGGACAATGAGGGGCATGAATTGTACTCTGTAAAGTGCTGTGAAAATATAAATGCATAATGATTATAATAAGAAGAATGGACCTATTCACAGTTTGAGCCACAAAAAAAGGTGATTGTCCCAATTAATCCATTAAATAAAATATATATAGAGAGATAGAGCAGGGCTGCAGCTAAGATTTATGTTACTGCTAAGGTTAATTTGTGCCCCTTCCCCCCCATTATGAAGGGAAAAATGGGCGTGCCCAACCCCCAACGGAGAGGAGGGGGGGGACTGACTTAGCCCCGATTCCAGTGCCGAATCTCATTGCTCGCCTTCCGGACGCTAAGCTCCGGTCACCGTGGTTACTTCCAGCCGACACCTCTGACATAATGAGAGGTGTTGAGTTATGGGCACCATTCGGCAGAAGGGGCCGGAGCTGTGGAGTACAGGGCAGCGCCCCAGGGACAGTGAGACCTCCTCTAAAGTGAGGCCCCAAGCATAGGCTTGTACCCTGGAGGCACCGCTGAGAGAGGCAATGAATGTGTGAAACTCAGGTATGGGGTTTATGTCTGTTCATCAGGTAAAGGAGAGGCCTAAAAGTGTAACTGGCACGGGCACTTAATAGGAATGAGATTTGTAATGCAAATAATTTAAAAATGTTTAGCCCTTCAAATGTTATTTACCCCTAGGGCTGGGACAAGGTCCTCCACCTCCAGGCACCCCGCCCATGGGCGTCCGCACATATGGCAAAACCGGGCATCTGCCCGAGCCTGGCCGCCCGCTGCCCCCCCCTGGCCGCGTGCCCGTGCAGCCAGCAGGAGGGAACAGCGCAGAGAAGAGAGAGAGCTATGGGCACAGTGGGGAAGGGCGGACGTCTCCCCCCCCCCCCCTTCCCTCACCTTAGGGGGCTCTCTCTCCCTCGCTGTCCCCTCCGGAATGAAGTGTGCACTGTGCAGCGGCTGGCAGCGGGCGGAACTTACCTCCTCTCGCTCCTGCGCCGGAAGTTCTGGTGCCGCACTCTGGTCTGGATCAGGCCAGAGTAGCGGCTAATCCATCCGGCGCGTGCGACGAGAGGAGGTAAGTTCCGCCCGCTGCCAGCCGCTGCACACTTCATTCCGGACTCCGGAGGGGACAGCGAGAGAGGGAGGGAGAGCCCCCTAAGGTGAGTGCCCATAGCTCTCCCTCTTCTCTCCGCTGCTCCCCTCCTCCTGCACGCAGACATGGCCACTTTTTCTGGGGACATATCCCCCTGGCTACATATACTGGGACATATACCCCTGCCTACATATACTGGGACATATACCCCTGCCTACATATACTGGGACATATACACCTGCCTAGTGCCTACATATACTGGGACATATCCCCCTGGCTACATATACTGGGACATATACCCCTGGCTACATATACTGGGACATATACCCCTGGCTACATGTACTGGGACATATACCCCTGCCTACATATACTGGGACATATACACCTGCCTACATATACTGGGACATATACCCCTGCCTACATATACTGGGACATATACACCTGCCTACATATACTGGGACATATACACCTGCCTACATATACTGGGACATATACCCCTGCCTACATATACTGGGACATATACCCCTGGCTACATATACTGGGACATATACCCCTGCCTACATATACTGGGACATATACCCCCTGCCTACATATACTGGGACATATACCCCCTGCCTACATATACTGGGACATATCCCCCTGGCTACATATACTGGGACATATACCCCTGCCTACATATACTGGGACATATACCCCTGCCTACATATACTGGGACATATACCCCTGCCTACATATACTGGGACATATACCCCTGCCTACATATACTGGAACATATACCCCTGCCTACATATACTGGGACATATACCCCTGCCTACATATACTGGGACATATACCCCTGCCTACATATACTGGGACATATACCCCTGGCTACTTTTTCTGGGGACATATACCCCTGCCTACATATACTGTGACATATCCCCCTGGCTACATATACTGGGACATATACCCCCTGCCTACATATACTGGGACATATACCCCCTGCCTACATCTACTGGGACATATACCCCCTGCCTACTTATTCTGGGACATATCCCCCTGGCTACATATACTGGGACGTATCCCCCTGGCTACATATACTGGGACATATACCCCTGCCTACATATACTGGGACATATACCCCTGCCTACATATACTGGGACATATACCCCTGCCTACATATACTGGGACATATACCCCTGCCTACATATACTGGGGACATATACCCCTGCCTACATATACTGGGGACATATACCCCTGCCTACATATACTGGGCACATATACCCCTGCCTACATATACTGGGCACATATACCCCTGCCTACATATACTGGGACATATACCCCTGGCTACTTTTTCTGGGGACATATACCCCTGCCTACATATACTGGGACATATCCCCCTGGCTACATATACTGGGACATATACCCCCTGCCTACATATACTGGGACATATACCCCCTGCCTACATCTACTGGGACATATACCCCCTGCCTACTTATTCTGGGACATATCCCCCTGGCTACATATACTGGGACGTATCCCCCTGGCTACATATACTGGGACATATACCCCTGCCTACATATACTGGGACATATACCCCTGCCTACATATACTGGGACATATACCCCTGCCTACATATACTGGGACATATACCCCTGCCTACATATACTGGGGACATATACCCCTGCCTACATATACTGGGGACATATACCCCTGCCTACATATACTGGGCACATATACCCCTGCCTACATATACTGGGCACATATACCCCTGCCTACATATACTGGGCATATATACCCCTGGCTACCTGTTCTGGGGACATCTCTACCCCTGGCTACCAGTTCTGGGGACATCTATACCGCTGGCCACCTATTCTGGGGACACCTATAGACCTGGGGCTACCTATTTTTGGGGAACCACTGCTGTCAGATTGAGTGTATTTTGGGGAACTGCTGCCAGGTGAGAGGTGTCTACATATTAAGGGGGCATTCTGCCTATTTATGTGAAAAGCTGTCTATTTATGTGCCTCATGACTGCTGAATTTGTCTTGTTGCGGGCCTCATGGTTACTGACTTTGTCTTGTTGGGGGCCTCATGATTTGTTGGGGGCCTCAAGATTGCTGAATTTGTCTTGTTGGGGGCCTCATGATTGCTGAATTTGTCTTGTTGGGGGCCTCATGATTGCTGAATTTGTCTTGTTGGGGGCCTCATGATTGCTGAGTTGGTCATGTTGGGGGCCTCATGATTGCTGAATTTGTCTTGATGGGGGGGGGCCTCATGATTGCTGAATTTGTCTTGTTGGGGGTCACATGATTGCTAACTGCGAGACTATGGAAAAAGCTGAATCATCATCATATGAGACAATAGCATTAAACCTACTTTTTCCGCTTTTTAAAACAGAAAATGAAACTGGGAGGTTCTAAAAAAATGAATAATTTTTTTCAGGAGTACGATGGATGAAATTGTTTATCTTCACAGTTTATTTTCAACTTAATTTTCCATAATGTTCATGTATGAGTTAAAACGTTTGTATTTAGTTTAAATTGCTGTTGGCACTTTGTGATAGTAAAGTGACTTTGCAGTTTGGACACTCGACCTCCAAAAGGTTCGCCACCACTGTCCTAATCTAATGTCCCACCATTGCTTAGTTCATGTAAACTTGTCTCCACCCACGACCACACCTACATTCTGGTTCATGACCACACCCATTTTTCGGATTTGCGACGAGCTACGCGCGCCGCCCCGCTTTTTGCTCCCCACTTTTTGCCCCCCCCTGGAAAATTTTCTGCGGACGCCCATGACCCCGCCCATGAGATCTTTATTGCTCGGTCAGGCACCAAAGATGCTCCCCATGTAAGCACCCTTCCCCAATCACCTTCAGAGGTATTATCATTATTATGTGTGTGTGTGTGTGTGTATATACTGTATATTCTGGCGTATAAGACTACTTTTTAAGTCTTTAAAATTTTCTGAAAAGTCAGGGGTCGTCTTATACACCGGGTGTCATTGATGCCGGGTGATACGCCCTATCCTGTTACTGCCTCTCAGGTCTCGCTGCTGAGGACTGTAGTGAAGCGGTGCTGGTGCACATGTGCGAGATCTGAGAGGCAGAGGAGGTGGTAAATAGAGTGGACCAGAAGGGTGAAAGAGGCGTGTTTTATGGGTACAGAGCGATCTATTCTTCCATACCGCTTTGATAAACAGGGAGACAAGGAGAGCTGACCAGTCCACTTAGGGAGAGGGAGAGTTGACCAATCCAACCAGTCAATCCTATATACTGTATACTGTTATATACTGGATATCACATACAATACCAGTATTTGTTCATACAGTAGCACCAGTATATGATGTTTTTTTTTAATTTTTATTTGGTGTGCGTTGGAAGAGGTGTAGTCTTATACGGCAAGTATATCCCAAACTCTATTTTTTAACTGGGAAAGTTGGGGGGTCGTCTTATACGTCCAGTCGTCTTATACGCCGGAATATACGTTATATATCTCTAAAGAGTACATAGTTATGTCACTGATTGTCCCTCAGGGAAGCTCGCAATTTAATCCATATGATAGTCACATGGTCCTCCAATTTTTGGAGGAACTGTAAATTCTTGGGAGGAGCCCATACAAACACGGAGAACATACAAACTCCATGTAGATAGAGTCCTGGCTGAAATTAGAATCTGGGACTCCATCCCAGTAAGACAATAACGCTGAACATGCGATATGGTAGATGATATGCTACGAATTCTGGCTTGCATGCAGATTTAATGCAAATTGTGTAACCTGTATATACCTGGTTATTCCCAGCATGGTACTTTATACTGGCTGATCTATTACCTTGATATGGAAAACAGTTTTTTTTGCCACAGACGCACATAAATACCGTATAATAGATCATATAATATCTTATAAAATCTAAACTATTAGGTCAGGTTTGGTTCCCACAATATCGCATGTGTGCTGTGCAGGTTGATAGCTGATGGGTTGGAACGTCTACGGCATGAACCCTGCAACATAAAGTCTCCATTGTTTTTGTTGGATCGCATCAGACATGTACAACAGGTACGCCTTGGTCACATACAGTACATGTAACATAGGATCTGTGAACATGTCGGTTTACCGCTGCGGAAAACGTGCAATTTTGTGTAAGTAGAAATGGAGCCTTACACAATACAAGTGTTTTCTTAATGGGAACCTGCTATATTACAAAGTGTGATTGAATACCTTCCTGTGTAAGGCAGACATCCACATTACCATGTATGAAAAACAACTAAAGAGGGGAGTCCTCCAGAGACTTCGCATGCTGTCCTCCAGTCTTCTGACACTTTGAAACATTGGGGCCACGCTTGTCTTCTTGCATGAGCAAGTCCTGCCTGTGCAGTAGCTTGGAGCCTGCTCGGTATCTCAAAGTCTGCTCATGCAGGCGATGTATGACCGTGCTCATACTTAAAGTGTGCCCCCAGCTCCATGGCTGCTGTGGAATGGGAGGGTGGGCTCCTTTGGCTGCAGTGGGGTAGGTGGGTGGGAGGGTGTGCTGCAGTGGGGTAGGTGGGTGGGAGGGTGGTCTGCTGTGGGGTAGGTGGGTGGGATGGTGGGTTGCTGTGGGATAGGTGGGGGGAGGGTGGGCTTCGTGGGGTAGGTAGGAGGGTGGGCTGCTGTGGGGTAGGTGGGTGGGCTGCTGTGGGATAGGTGGGTGGAAAAATGGGCTTCGTGGGGTAGGTGGGTGGGAGAGTGGGCTGCTGTGGGATAGGTGGGTGAGAGGGTGGGCTGCTGTGAGGTGGGTTGGAGGGTGGGCTGCAGTGGCGTAGGAGGGTTGCTGTGGGGTGGGCTGCTGTGGGATGGATGGGGTAGGTGGGTGGGTAGATGGGAGGGTGGGCTCCATGGACTGCTGTAAAGTGGGTGATGGGCTGCGGCTACATGGTCTGCTGTGGGGTAGGTGGAAGGGTGGCTACATGGGGTTGGTGGGTGAGTGGCCTCCATGGGCTGCTGGTGGCTGCTATGGGATGATCAACTCACATGGGGCCCACCTATTGTCACCATGCCCCTCCATAGTGCTGCATCTTCATAAAAAAGTACTTTACACTCACTTTTCCTTGCTCCGTCAGATGCTGGTGCTACAGATCCACGCTGTCTCCTCTGCGCTGCCGCTCGCACTGAATCAGGAAGTAGTGTGAGTGGCTATGGAGAGGAGACAGCGTGAACCTGGAGCTCTAGCATCTGATAGAGCCCGGAGCCAAGGAAGGTGAGTGTGAAGCAGTTTCTTCTGCAGCGGCAGCGCTATGGAGAGGAGAACGGTGACATGATAGTCGCACCCTCCTACTCTCCTCCGGCACTGCTCCTGGTCGGGCTGCAAACAGGGCACCCCATACCTCCCACTCCAACCCTCCAGGCGTGCGGCCAGATTGCCAGCGGTGGCGATGGGACATAGTACGTGTGCAAACAGAGACGGCTCTGCGTGCCGCCTCCGGGCATGCATGCCATAGGTTCGCCACCGCTGCTCTATAGGATCCAAAGGCTTCCCTATTCTGGAATAAGCCTGTGATTTTTGAACCGAGCTTCGGCTTGGGTACACTAGTTTATTACAGCTACTAACAACCAACATAAATTGCATGCACCGTGATAGATTTTGTTAATTTTTGGGGTGGGTTGTGTTACAGATTTACTTTTTATCAAATCCCAGGTTCATAAAGGTTATTTTAGAAAAGCATATATTAACATAATTGTATTTGATATTAAACGTTATAATTTCATTTGGTTTTTATACAATATCATCTGTATTTTTAGAATTAGTTGATAATCTTGACTTCGTCTCACATGATTGGCTCATATCCTCCTCAAGGGCAATCTTCAGTAGAGCACTGACAGATCTTTTAAATTTGCCTTTGTAATCTTGACCCATGTATCCATAAATGACTGGGTTGATACAACTGTTGACAAAGGCCAAGGCGATACAGATCGTATCTACTTTAGCCGTTGTTTTGAATAATGCTGAAGTGGATCCGTTGGTGGCAAAGATGATTCCCGCCACATGGTACGGAAGCCAGCAGATGAAAAACCCGATGATCACAGTGATGGCAACTTTCAGCGACTTGCTACACTGATTAAATCTTCTCCACACTCGCCTAAGTAGCAGGCCGTAGCAAACAGTGATGACTAGGAATGGAATGACAAAGCCCAATAGAAATCTAGAACTGCCAATAAAATTCTCCACCTTCTGTTTGTGATTATGAGCTAAAATATAATTGTATGCACACATCTCTGTCCCTTTATCATCCTCTACACTTGTATGGCGAAATACAAAGGATGGACTGCTCATAAGGAAGGCCAGGAACCATATGACCAGACAAGCTACATACGCCTTCTTTAGAGTTCTGTGGACGTGACACCACACAGGTTTCAGGGTCATGGCACAACGGTCAATGCTGATCACAGTAAGGAGATGGACACTGGCATACATGTTGACCTGCAGCAAGCTTGGAATGAACTTGCAGGCAAATAGACCCAGAGGCCAACGTCCCAGAATAGTTTCCATTATGACAACTGGCAATGAGAGACAACACAGAAGGTCTGCCACTGCCAAGTTTATGAACCATACTGTGTGTACTGTCCTTTTCATACCAAAGATGGTGACCCACAAAACAAGGCCATTGCCAGACACACCAAGAAGAAACACTATAACATACATGACAATAGCAACCCAGTCAGTGGGGTAAATTTGATGAGGTTCTGGCTTGTCGACATTCCAAAAATTATCATCATAGTCACTGTAGGTAATTGTAGAATTCATAGTGAATTAACCAAGTGGATCTTGCTATGTCTTTGAAAATCTGTGTAATAGAATTGATAAAGAGTAGATGTTAGTTAGGGAATTGTGAACAATTACATACAGTTATAAACAAGATGATCCCTTAAAGCGGGATTGCTTGCCATAAAATCAAGTATCTATTACCCACTGCTCTGTGTTTATTATGTAAGTCATACACATCCTGACCCATTGCAAGCATTCCAGTATAATCAGAAAAATGTCTGCTGTAATGAATCTTATTTCAGTCAGCCTGGCTCTTTTTTCGTACATTAGGGAAGTTAAAAAAGCCTTGTTATCTTCCCCTCCCACATTCCTGCTCCTTGCTGATTGGGGGAGGGGAATTGCAGATAAATCACCCACTCCTCTGCAGAAGCTACTGAAATCCTATCTATATCCTGCTCACATGGATTTACAAAGCAAACTAGATAGTGCAGTTCTGTTTACACCATTTCAGACAGAGGAGTAAGGGAGGAAATGACATCAGGATTGGCTTCAGTCAGAGGCAGTAAAGATGAAAAATACCCGGATCAGTACATTACTGATTTCAGAATGTAAACACTCCACCAGGTGATCGTGATCAACATGCATACCTCCCAAGTTTTTGAGATGAGAAAGAGAGACACTAAAGCCACACCCCTGATCACGCCCCCCGGCATCATAAATATTTCAAGAAAATATGTTGCTTTATAATTCAAACCGCACTGGTCCTTTCTATCCTGGTTCATTTTCCTTCATATTAACATCTGAAAATAAGAAATATATCAATTCAAAGCATGGGAATAAAGTTTAGAGCCAATTAAACACATTTTCAGTAGTAAAATACATATCTTTACATAGATCTGTACATCAGTCCTGAAACATAGAGAAATGAGGAGGAAAGAGGGACAGGGTTCCCAAAGAGAGGAATGTCCCCCCAAAAGAGGGACAGTTGGAAGCTATGCACACATGTCAAAAGTGCACCCTGCAATCCAAACCCCCCCCCCTCCGTTGTGTATATTGACCAGATGCAGGCCACCTCACAGCCAGGTGGATCTAAAGTGTTTTGGGGTTAAATCAGTCCATCACTCTCTTTAATCCAACAGATTTATTCCAAGCTCAATATGCAAAGTTAAAATACATAAAAACACTCATAGCGTAAAACCATAAAACTTATCTAGCTGCCTGCGCTATTGTAGCGCACTCACTTAGTGGCAGAATATACACGCTTATTGCTTTAACCTAGCAGTGTCTGTTAATGCGTTTGGGTCCCGGCGTCCCATTTCCCCTGTGTCTTGGAAGTTGCTATAACTTTTGTTCAACACATAAACATCAAATTTACTGCAATTCTGTCTAAAATTAAATCTGATTATGATCGCCTTTGCTTAAAATCCAGCATGTGAACGGTAGCCCCGACTATCCTCGGCCAGCAATCAGCCCGACGGAACGTTTCAGATGAGCTCTGGCTGATAGCATTATTCTCCCCGCTCACCCAGCCCCCGCGTGACATCACGGCATACTCTATCAGCCCCCATTCCCCACATGGCAACAGAACACGTCGCTAGCCTGCAAGCTAGCAACACATCTGTACAGCCTAGGCCCTGCAATGTCGTTTAATGAATCGGGTCCCAATCCTACCAAGGGACATCACTCATACATGTGATCAGGAAAGGCCATTCTTTCCTGAGTCAAGCACAACAGGGAGCTGATAATCCAGGAGAATCACTGTGTACATTTCATGGGTTTTTTTAATGAATTTTGATTATGATGTGTGGAACTACTACTATTAATAGTGAAATTTGGCCGGTTTGTTATGTTCAAGAAGAAGAGAAGGAAAATAATGACATGAATAAAATTACTCTAAATCATACATGTCAAACTCCGGCCCCGCGGGCCAAATCTGTCCCTCAGAGCCATTCAATTTGGTTTCCCCACTGTGGTTTCCCCACTTTGCATTATGTTTGGCCCACTCTAGACCACCAGGGAAGCTACACTGGAGGCGAAGCCCTAGAACACCAGGGAAGCCATATGGGGGAGGGAGGGGGGAAACACTAAACACCAGGGAACTGTATAGGGAAGGGAGAGGGCCACCTGGTAACTTTATAAGAGAGGAAGGTAGCCCGTAGACATTCAGGGTGGCCCGCCACTAGATCCCAGTGTACAGTTTCGGCCCACTTTATATTTGTGTTTGACACCCCTGCTCTAAATAGATTGATTATACATTTAGACGTTTTCTTTATGTACATGGTAAATAGGCTATAGCTGTCTGTATAGATAAAAAAAGACATAATACCTAGAGGTTAAAAGTGTAATTGAACTGACATGTGGCATGGTTAGATAAAGTACCAATCCTAAGAAATTGGCTTTGTGCCCCTTTTCTTTTCATTGTAATGGATGGTATGCCAGTGCTTTATCTGTGGGGGTGAGGCAGTCAGACTAGCAATGTCATGCAGCTGCAGCTCTCTTGAAAAGTAAACGGAAGCCAAAACACTTGCATCTGTCCTAACAAACATGCCTAATATAACAGAACAAGGCTGAAAAACTCAAAAGGTCATCATTTCTCTGTGTGGACGCTGAATGCACCAGATTTTACGTCATTCCCACATGGCTGCTGTTTACATTTCATACTTGAAATTTAAATTGAAAATGAGAATGCCACACCCCTGGAAAGCTCTATTTAAACTTAAAGCAAACCAGAGACGAGTTTAACTAAAAAATGCATACATACCTGGGGCTTCCTCCAGCCCCATGCACACGGATCGCTCCCACGCCACCGTCCTCAGTCTTCTCCCTCTTTGGTACCGGGTCCCGTAACTTCAGCCAGTTGCAGCCAGTCTGCACAAGAGAAGTGCGCCCTCTACGTAACTCTCTCCGCCGGCTGGTACACTTTAACCTGAAGCCAGTTAGACACTTATCTATGTAGAGGGAAGGCTGTGAATACCATAAACCCTTCCCGATCCTTTCTCCGTTTGTCATTCCACTGCTGTCCACTGTTGAATTTACACTCCCGGCTCTGTCCTCTGTACTCCTTAGCAGGCTGCAGAAGTACTTGCATCCCTGAGTGCTTTCGAAAACAGGCGCATCCATACTGCACATGCACCAGCTCAGACAAACTCCAAAGCTGCACATGGCAAGGAAATGAACAGCGCTACTTAAAAACAGATAAGTGCCTACCTGCAAGAGAGTGCAAGCCGCACTTGTGGGATAAAATACACACCTAGCATACACATGACCTGTCTACCACTGGAGGATGTTGGTTTCCTGTAACAGCTTGCATGCAACTTGTTAAGTACTTGTCCCTCCCACTGCAGAGAAGTCATCCTTGATGGGAGGGGACCTAACACTAACTAAATCCTAATCTATGCATATGCATAGCCTGGGTGCGCCACCAAATAAAATTGAAAATTGCGCAAAGCTCCAAAGCTGGCATGAGGAGCCCCAAAGAGGCATTTGACCTTGCAAGGCAAATAGCTTCAACGAGGGCTGGGAAGGCTTCATAGTATCCAGAACACCCCTCTATGTCATACCTCCCAACTTTTTGCGATGAGAAAGAGTGTCCCTCTTTCTCATCTTAAAGAGAATCTGTATTGTTAAAATCACACAAAAGTAAACATACCAGTGCGTTAGGGGACATCTCCTATTACCCTCTGTCACAATTTTGCCGCTCCCCGCCGCATTAAAAGTGGTTAAAAACAGTTTTAAAAAGTTTGTTTATAAACAAACAAAATGGCCACCAAAACAGGAAGTAGGTTGATGTACAGCATGTCCACACATAGAAAATACATCCATACACAAGCAGGCTGTATACACCCTTCCTTTTGAATCTCAAGAGATCATTTGTGTGTTTTTTTCCCCCTGTTCTCATGCACTGAAGTTTCAGGCTGCTCTTTTCTTCCTGCAAACAGCTTTGCCCTTGTCTGTAATTCCTCACTATGTGAAAGCCCATCCAGCTCAGAGGACGATTTATCCAGCTTGTAAAAGATAAGAGAGCAGAAAGAAGCTGCTCTAATCTAAATAACACACAGGCAGTGTGCATAGAGGGGCCTGGAAGGGGGAGTTCATAGCAGAACTACAACAGTGAAGAACTTGGCAGCCTTCCAGACACTGGCTGACAAGTCTGACAAGAGAGAGATAAGTTGATTTATTACAGAGACTGTGATAGTACAAAGTGCTGCAGTAAGCCAGAACACATTAGAATAGCTTTTGGAACTTGTAGGATGATAAAAAACAGGATGCAATTTTTGTTACGGAGTCTCTTTAAGCCACGCGGCTGCCACACCCCTGATCACGCCCTTACACACCCCTAGTCACACATACCATAAAGATTTCATAAGAAAAATATGTTGTTTTATAATTCAAAGCACACTGGTCCTTTCTATCTTAGTTCATTTTCCTTTATATTAATATTTTAAAATTAGTAATATATCAATTTAAAGGATGGTAATAAATTATCTTATCTCTTCATTCCCTGAGTTACCTCCTCTATAGTTGTTACCTCCTTTGTAGTTAAGTTACCTCCTCTGTAGTTATTTTCACACGCAGTTAATTAACAGCCTGTCTTTAACTTTAGAATACTGGAGTTATTTTAAGGATTGAAGAGTTAACTTTAGGTTTGCCTGAGGTAAAATGTTTCCTGAATAAGACCTGCCTCATCACCATGGTGATAACTCTATAAATGTTATTAAAGACAGGAGATAAGCATAGTGAATTGAGGCCAATGTCCTGAAAGAGGGACAAATGAGGAGGAAAGAGGGACAGAGGAACAGGGCTCCAAAACAGGCACAGTTGGGAGCTATGCTCTATGTAGGTAATTATCTAAACTGAAGAGAGTTTTTCCACTCTAGGTTTACTTTAACATTACTATGTTACATATGTTTGCACTTTATAAATCAATAATAATAATTATTTTTTGTTTAGATTTGCTTCAAAGGAATACATAGTAGAAGCAAACCATCTCTATCACTATTGTATTTCTATCTTCAACATGCCTCTGACACAGAGACCTGGGTTCAAATCCTGATTCCTATTCAGTAAGCCAGCACCTATTCAGTAGGGAGTCCTTGGGCAAGACTCCCTACACTGCTACTGCCCCCTGAGCACGCTATAGTGGCTGCCTTGCAACCGCTTTGAGGAGAAAAACACTTTTTATACAAATATTGGAATTATTATTATCTCTGCACCCTCAGGGCCAGGTCACACTATTATGTAGGGATGCTTATTCGGATTTCGCGGAATTGAAATTTCCGATCAGAAATCGGAAAACTGGAACTCGGAAATCTAATTTCTGCAGAAATACTGCATTACTGCAATTCGATAATTTTAGCCCAATTACAGAACTTGAAATCAATGGACCAATCAGGCCTGCAGTACATGGCTGATACACATGGAAGAGGGGGCTTCAGTACATGGATTATACACATAGAAGAAGGATTGCACATGGAATGGGGGAGGAATTGCTGCACAAGAAAGGGGAGACACAACATACTTGGCCTAGGAGCACAAAAAGTATAAACCCGGCCTTGGTAAAAATGGAGAGGGAAGTAGTTGCCTTTTGGAAGAATAGGCCAATTGCTGTCTGGGGTCTGTGGACAAATTAATTTATCAGCACATATGAAGTCATACAACATGTTTGTGGGATTATCCCACTTCTTCAGGTCAATCAAACAAAAATGTGGGCCTAAAACACAAGTTCATATATTTAAAAAAAACTCATAAAAGAACGCCTCAGGCATAATACAATATATCAAAGTTAGAATATTAAAAAAAACCTTGACATAAAAAACACATATTTCATCATA
The DNA here is from genome assembly GCF_040937935.1 of Hyperolius riggenbachi. Taxonomy (NCBI): domain Eukaryota; kingdom Metazoa; phylum Chordata; class Amphibia; order Anura; family Hyperoliidae; genus Hyperolius; species Hyperolius riggenbachi. The sequence continues at coordinate 76,551,631 of NC_090653.1, forward strand.
AAATACAGCAATACTCATATTCGATCTGTGCAATATCAATCCATGCAGTGCAATATCAGGTATTGCTGTATTTTATGATGAAATGCGTGGGGTTTCTTGCACATTTCCTCCATACGCTTTCTTTAACACACTTTCCTCTTCTTAAAGCGGAATATAACCCTGCATTTCAACTTTGCTCTAAAACATTATTTACAGCATATTATATGCAAAAAGCATTTTTTTTTTTTTACTAGACCAGCATTGGAAGGGTTAAACACAGAGGTTTTAAGTTCCGTGCAGACATTCAGATAGTTACATTCTATTTAGTTAGTGTGTAACTGTTTATCAATAGATACATCTCTTTGGCTGTCCTCCAAGCTCCTTCTCAGTGAGAGAGATGAGTCACAATAAACACATATTTGTAAACAAAAAGTATCTAACTCAAGTTCGGATTGGTCTGCAGAAATCTCTAGGGACTTTAAAGCCCTGTGTAACCCTTCCAATGCTGGTCTAGTAAAAAAAAAAATGCTGGTTGCATATAATATACTGTAAATAATGTTTTAGAGCAAAGTTGAAATGCAGGGTTATATTCCGCTTTAATCTTAAAGGACAACTGTAACAAGAAGTAAATGGAGGCTGCCATATTTATTTTCTTTTAAAGCGGAATATAACCCTGCATTAAACTTTGCTCTAAAATATTATTTCCAGCATATTATATGCAAAAAGCATTTTTTTTTTTACTAGACCAGCATTGGAAGGGTTAAACACAGAGGTTTAAAGTTCCGTGGAGAGATATGCAGAAGTTCAGATAGATACATTCTATTTAGTTGAATGTATCTATTGATAAATGTTACACACTCTTTGGCTGTCCTCCAAGCTCCTTCTCAGTGAGAGAGATGAGTCACATTCAACACTTAGATACATTTATGTAAACAAAATGTATCTATGTCAGCTTCGGATGCGTCTGCAGAAATCTCCAGGAACTTTAAAGCCCTGTGTAACCCCTCCAATGCTGGTCTAGTAAAAAAAAAATGCTGGTTGCATATAATATACTGTAAATAATATTTTAGAGCAAAGTTGAAATGCAGGGTTATATTCTGCTTTAACCTGCTGGGCGGTCTGGACGAGCTCAGCTCGTCCAGTACCGCCGGAGCCTGCCGCTCAGGCCCTGCTGGGCCGATTTGGATGAAATAAAGAGCAGCACACGCAGCCGGCACTTTGCCAGCCGCGTGTGCTGCCTGATCGCCGCCGCTCTGCGGCGATCCGCCGCGAGCAGCGGCGAAAGAGGGTCCCCCCAGCCGCCTGAGCCCAGCGTAGCCGGAACAAAAAGTTCCGGCCAGCGCTAAGGGCTGGATCGGAGGCGGCTGACGTCAGGACGTCGGCTGACGTCCATGACGTCACTCCGCTCGTCGCTATGGCGACGAGGGAAGCAAAACAAGGAAGGCCGCTCATTGCGGCCTTCCTTGTTTATTCTGGGCGCCGGAGGCGATCGGAAGAACGCCTCCGGAGCGCCCTCTAGTGGGCTTTCATGCAGCCAACTTTCAGTTGGCTGCATGAAATAGTTTTTTTTTTATTAAAAAAAAACCCTCCCGCAGCCTCCCTGGCGATCTTATCAGAACGCCAGGCAGGTTAAGCAATACTCATTTCCTGGCAGACCTGCTGATCCTTTGCTACTTGTAGCCATAGACCTGAACAAGCATGCAGCAGATCAGGTGTTTCTGACATTATTGCCAGAGCTGACAAGATTAGCTGCATGCTTGTTTTTCGTGTTGTTCAGACACTACTGCTGGAAATTGCATATCATAAATAAAGGGAATACAGAGCACCACTGTTTGGTGCCCCTTCTTGAAGGGAATTTAGCAACTAGTGCAGCAGACTTTGGCCTGGGGATTAACACAGAGGAGCAAAACCCAGGAAACTAATTTATCACTGAAGCTAAATATAGAGTAGCTAGTGTGGGATACAAATATTGCCATTCTCCTGAGACAAATGCTTTGGCCACCTCAAGAGATGCCAGAAACCTATTGCATTTGAATTGCATAATTTCAAGGATCCAATCAGTATTCATTTATATCTTTTTCCCAGGTTTGGTAATTGTGAATTATTAGCCAAAAGCGGTACATTGTTTTTAAGAATTTTAGACCTCCAATTCTTAAAGGGACTCCAAGCACCTCTCATGGGCATGCCTTTAAGCCAGACGACTTCCAACAAAGAAGTGCTATGACCCCTCTGGAGGAGCCTCTTGCAATGGCTATGTGTGTCACTTGCTCTTCCTGCTTCATTCAGTGATGCACTTCTCTAACAGAGAAAACAGGGGTGACCCAGATGTTATAACATAGCCAAGATGGCAGTCGCGATTTTTAAATTGAGATCGAACGAAAACTATTTGGTGTAGAACGGCATCAAATGAAAGAGGAGAGCACAAGCTACAGTAGGGTATGCATCTTTAAGTACTTTGCAGTACTGGTCGGAGTCTTAAAGGCATACCCATGAGAGGTGCTCAGAGTCCCTTCAAGTCATAACTCACCAAAATATATCAGAATAAAGGCCTGGTAGACAATCTGCATATAAATAAAAAACTGGAACACAAACTTGTTGAAATAATTAAGTTTATCAATAAACTGAAAACATTGAAAAACTGTACAAATAAGGCAGCACATTATATATACAGTATGTACATGCAATACAGTATGAACCTAGTACACCTCCCGTGTGTGGCATACTTTAAAACAGGGAATGGCACAGAGGGTGACATTACAATCCGGGCAGTAGTATTGGGATTCTTTGCGGACTTTCTTGCCTTTGCTATCAGTCTTGCTGCAGCATACAACGCACATCCTGGTTGGTGCAGTTTTTTTTGGAGTGGGAGGTATATACTCCATAAGGTGACGGCCAGTGAGGCGCTTGGGATTGACGATGTAGGATACACGGCACCCAACTCTGACATCTGCTGATGAGGTCTGAAACCTCATACAGATGCATTCGCAAACCTTCCAGATAAAATCTGCATGTGTTCCTGGCCTGTCACTGCGCTGTTTGTACAGGATGTACGCATTCCAAAGTGACTGTTCCAGCAGATGTCGAAAACATTTTTATAATATTTTTTTGTTGTTGCTTGTGGACTGTGGGGTAGAATGTCATCGCCTGGTCGGCTCTGTGCATCCCACCCATTGTGTTGTTATAGTCCAGGATGACTTGAGGCTTTACCTCCTCGTATCCTGGTGGTGACAGTTAATGTGTCATGGACTGTACTGAGGACACACACATCTTTCTTGTCACGCCAGCCACAATGTCCCCAGTTTTTAGTTTTTGTTTGGCGAAGGTTGTTGGCATCAGTTTTGTTCTTGATCAATATTTCAAAAAGTTCAGTGGTCACACAGTTTCCCTTGTTCAGCAAAGGCTCCACCAAAGACAGCACAGATGATGTCACCAGTCCGTAGTTGTTGAAAGTGGGGTTACATTTTGTCCCTTTTCCAGTATACAGAATGCTGTTCCATATATATCCCATTGCTGACTCGCATAGCATATAGGATTTCACTCCAAAGCGGGCCCTCTTGGATGCGATGTACTGTATCCAGGATAGTCTCCCCTTGTAGGCCATCAGACTTTCACCAACAATTATGTCCCTCTGGGGTACATAAGTGTTTTGGAAGTTTTCCACCACCAGCTGATAAACCTCCCAAATTTTATTCAGCTTTGGCGCAAGGTGGGTGGACTCATCGAAGGTGGTGTTGTCTTAAAAGTGCAGATATTTCATGATAATTCCAAAACAGTATTCAGACATTACCATTCCAAAGAACGGGGGTAGCGATGATCTTGTTAATAGACCAATACCATTTCTGCAGGGGCTTCCCCACCACCTCCTGCAGAATAATGCGAGCGATAAATAAGAGCAAAAGCCACAAGTCATCCTTGGTGACCTGCTCCCACATCCTGCTCCTTGAAAAGGGCCCTCATGGAGCAGCCAGTTCTTGTGTGGTGTAGCGGTTTGCCTCCACTATGATTTTCTTAATGACAGAGTCACTGAAAAAGAGCTGCAAGTACGCCAGGGGGTTATGCTCTCAGTCGATCTTCAGGCCGGGCTCCCCAGTAAAAGGGAAACATGGGGGCGGTGGTGGAGCATAAGTAGTGTTGATTGGGCACCAAACCTGTACATCACTAACCTTGGTGTCGGTGGTGATGGAGGCACCTTCGCTCTCACTACCCGAGTCAGATGACAGATCCCCAGGTGCATCACTGTCACTCGAGTCCGCCAGCAACTGCAGATCATGATCACAGTCCTCAAATTCCATCAGCGCTTCTGGTGAGAGACGCCTTCAGGCTGAAGCCATAGCAAGTGACGAAGTGACGGGCAGGTGACAGGCAGAGAGTAATCAAATCCAGGCAGAGGCGACAGGCAAAGATAATAGTTGTAATCCAGGCAGAGGTCGGTAAAGGCAGCAGGCAAACAGAATAGTTGGAATCCAAGCCAAGGTCAGTACAGGCAGCAGGCAAAAAAATAGTCGTAATTCAGGCAGAGGTTGGTAAAGTGAGTAGACAAAAGCACTTGCTCAGAAGCAGCAGGGAACCAAATGTCTACAATGCATTGGATACAAATGTACTTGACACATTTGTATCTAATACAATGAGAATTAGGGCCAATCAGCATTAACATTTTTAAATTTCCCGCACCTCCCCCATGACGTCACGCCGCCCAGACATCACGCCGCACTAGCGCCGCTCCGCTCAGGGGAGAGCAGGGGAGACATGCTGGAGTCCATGCTGTGCAGTGCCGATCGCACGCGGGACTCAGGAAAGCAGGTAACTTGCTAGCCCGAGTTGAGCTCGGGATTACCGTTCCCAGCTAATTTCTCCCACCCCAATCTCAGCTCGGGCTTACCGCTAGGGAGGTTGAAAGAATACCTTTATTTAGATGAGCCGAGAACATGTTAGCAAGAATCTACAATTAGCAGGTAGATGGGACTGTATGAGTCACATTTGGACAGGTCTTTCAGAGTTTTTGTTTTTTGTTTTTTTCTTTATAGGAAGATAGTGGAGGGAGTGTTAACCTCCTTAGCGGTATGGACGCATTGTTACGTCCATTACCGCCGGAGGTCGCCGCTCGGGCCCCGCTGGGCCGATTTGAATAATTTTTTTTTTAAACACGCAGCAAGCACTTTGCTTGCTGCGTGTCTTAGCCAATCGCCACCGCCGATCCGCCGCTACCCACCGCGATGCAAGGCCCCCCCAGGCGAGACCCCGTGCGCTGCCTGGCCAATCAGTGCCAGGCAGCGCAGTGGGGTGGATCGGATTCCCCTTTGACGTCACGACGTCGATGACGCCGGTGACGTCATCCCGCCCCGTCACCATGGCGACGGAGGAAGCCCTCCAAGAGATCCCGTTCTTTGATTGAAATTTTAAAAAAAACGGATTTTAAAAACGGATTTTATTAAACCGCCAGGGAGGTTAATGTACAAATTGGTTCTTTTATTTCCATAAGCAACAGATTGTAAATTCCCTTTAGTGCAAATACGCAGTTAGCAGCATAGACATATAATACAAACTACATGGTTCAGACTTACAGTAACTACTTACTGCACAGCGTGCAGTTTATCTACGCTCTGGAAAGTCCCATTTGAAGAATTTGAAGTCCCGTTAAGATACTCGTCTGTCCCTGCGATCACCGCACTACCTGCTCCTGCTCAGTCCCTCCTTCACTTCCTTTGTGTACTGTTTAGTACACAGGAGGAATAAACTGGGGGGCGGACATCTATTGGCCAAATAGTAAATTACAACCTAACACATTAAATTTAATAAAAATACATATAACCCCAATTAAAATTAACCCCTTACCTCCCCCACTTCACCATAATTACCAAAATAAAACATGTATATTAAAAAAATTACATAAAAAATACATAAAAGTTACCTTAAGGACTTTTTCTTAATATGTATGTCATGAGAGTATATACTGTTACCGTATTTTTGCGAATAAGAAGGTGCAATTAGTAACGGGCGCAAAACTGAAAAAATACACCTTTATATGCAAATAAAATATTGTCAACATACATGGTACTAGGGATATAATTTACATTTTGTAATAACCAGCACAAATGGGCAAATAAAATGTGTCTTTCATCCTCAGTAGCATTTACTATTTTAGAACTATAATGTCCAAAGACTGAGAAATAATTGTTTTTTTTTCCATTATTTTCTTATTATTACCATTAAAATACATTTAGAATAAAATGATTCTCAGGAAAATGTACACCCCAAAGAAAGCCTAAGGGCTGGTTCACACGGGCGTCTGCTGAGCTTTTGCTTGGCATTGCGTTCAAACGCCAGCGTTTAAACGCCAGCGTTTAAAAGCTAGCTTTTGAAGGCTTTTGAAAAGCGTTCAAGGCTAGCAGTTCTGGTCTCTGCTATTGTTTCCTCGCGTTTACCGCCTCTGAAAGCAGCATGTTGCTTTTGAGACTAGACGCAATGCTGGGATCTACTGCCAGGCTTTCATGAAAGCCTGCAAAAGCCAGCTCTAAACGCTCCCATTCACTTGCATGGGATGGCAGTAGATCCCAAAAAACGCTGCGTCTGAAACGCTGCGTTAAACGCCACCCACAAAAACGCCCGTCTCAACCAGCCCTAATTGGTGGCGAAAAAACAAGATATAGATCATTTGTTGTGATAATTAGGGATAACGTTATTGGTGAATAAATAGAGAAGAGCTGAAATGTGAAAATTGCTCCGGTCCATATGGGGAAAAAACCCTCGTTGGTAACTAGGTATGGCAAACTTGAACTGAAAATTAAAAGTCAAAATAAACATACACACATCATACTTACCTCCCATGTAGTCTACTCATCAATCTCTTTCTCCTCTCCTGCATCCTGTCCACTGCGATCAATGGAATTCTCCATCCTCCATTTTGAAAATGGCAATTACCCCATAACAGTTTCCTGTCAGCACACTGTTAAACTGTAATATTGCCCACTTAAGCCATAGAGAAAAATAGACAATACCTTGCTCATCAGTTGTCCTTTCAGATAAAGCTGACAGCAACTGATATATAACTGACAGCAACGAATATATTTCAGTTCTGACAAAATCTTGTTAGAAATGGAAGGAATCATTGTTAGAAGAAAATGGTGAGCTTCTTAGAGGAAATGGCAGCGAGGTAAGTATGTAATATTCATTTGCAAGTACATCAGCAGTGCGATAAACAAAATCTTGTTGGGAAAATACCGCACTCAGTATTTTGCCGGTCTGTGTGCTAATTCATAAAGATTTCCCCAGCTGCCCTTGGAGGTCGGTAAATTGCCGCAGCCCATTGAGCGGTAGAGTAGAGCAGTGTCCCGATTCCCTCTTTGCCCTGCAGAAATGAATCACACAGACGGCTCTCTCTGGCTCTCCCACTGATGACTCAGACAGATGAGTCACACAGTCTTTCCCTGCCTGCAGAAATTACTCACACAGACGGCTCTTTCCACTGATGACTCAGACAGATGAGTCACACAGTCTTTCCCTGCTTGCAGAAATTACTCACACAGACGGCTCTTTCCACTGATGACTCAGACAGATGAGTCACACAGTCTTTCCCTGCCTGCTGAAATGATTCACACAGAGGGCTCTCTGGCTCTCTCCACGGATGAATCAAACAGACTACGGATCTCTGCACTTTGCATTAATCAGAGCTGTCAGAGCTGTCGGTAACTTGTTAAGACCTCACCAGAGGTGTCGGTAACTACCGCCTGGCTTACCGCTTGTTGAAGGCTTTATGAATTGACATTTGCTGACAATTTACTGACATGTGTTGTCGGTAACTGCAGCCAAGTCGGTAATTTATCTCCCTGGTCGATAATGTCAGCTTTGTATGCAGTAACAGCCTTTATGAATTGACATTTTGCTAAGTGGTCGGTAAAGTCTGCCGTTTTCAGCATTACCGCATGAGGTAATGCTTTATGAATCGAGGCCCATGTGTTTATTTTAAATAATTTTACTTGGTTCAGGTCCACTTGAAAGTGTCTGAATTTTGTATCAATAAAAGCTAATTGTATGTCAAGGTGGCTCGTGTCCCATATATGCCAGATTAAGCTTGTTTTCCTAACCACTTGAAAGTGAACCTGAGGAGAACCTCAGGTCAGAAATCTAATACCTACCTAAGAAGAAGGAAGCCCATAGATCCTCCAGAGGCTTCCCACACCGTCCTCCAGACCTCCACCGTGTATTTTTCACCCTCTCATGTGTAGATGAAATATGACACGCATACCTCTCAGATGGCCCCTAATGGCCACATTACACACATACAATATATTTGCAAACACTTTGGCTGGGTGAACAACTGGATGCATGCTTTTACCTAAGTCACCTATAGTGAGGACGCCCAAACATTTTACAAGTGGTAGCTTGGAAGGATCTGGAGGTATGTGCCGAGTGGGGCAGGGCCTGTACATCACTGTCAGTGGGCCCGCATCTAGGCCAGAGGCTTTGTTTTCCAGGAAAGAGTAAATAGCCTCTAAAATCCCATCCTTAAAAAATAATACTGCCTAGTAAGTCTCTTTAGTGCCCAAAGGATAAAAGTATCTAAAAAGTTTAAAACATGAGGAGGCAGTGGTGGACTTACCACCTTCAAGCAGACACAAAAATTGCCAATGTGTTCGTCAAACAGAACAAGTTAATTTACATACTCCAGGGGACAATGCAACGTGTTTCGCAGGTTTGATCCCGCTTCATCATGCGATAACAGCAGAGTAATAGCATATGTGGTCACACTGGTCAGTAGAAGAGCCAAGCACCTCTGTTGTATCCATACTACACTATATCAAGTCCACCCCTGGTGGAGGGGCGTTACCCCCTTTTTTTCTCATCTACAGAGAGTGACCTTTTTGATCCTGAGTGGGGTCAGGTCTAATCTCTCCACCTGCATATACAGTGGTTGCCTTTGAGGTAACCCTGCTTTGTGAGTATAGCTTATTACTCTATTATACTTCATTCCAACTACCAGTACATACTACACAATATTTGGCTCTTGGTGTCCCAGCTCTGTGTTTAGTAAGTCTCGCTGTCTAGGTAATGTCAAAGAACATCTACCTCGGACATATATTTTGTGTCAGTGGCTTTGATTGTCATTGCACACACCATATTTGGAGAAGAAATCACACTACTTATCATCCCTGAAACACTTGGGGTTGGTTTGGGATGATTGTATATATGCCATTTATTTTATTTTATTATTGTCTATCCTTTGACGTGGAACTGTAGTGAAAATAACATAATGAATTGCTAATTCTTTACAATATTCAATTTATAGTTTATTTAGTCAGTGTTTGCCCATTGTAAAATCTTTCCTCTCCCTGATTTACATTCTGAAATGTATCACTGGTGGTGACATCTGTAGTTCTTCCGGGTGATCTGTACGGAATGTTTGTTACTGACAGTTCTATGCACAGAGGGAGATGCTGCTTGCTTAGCAGTTGGAAAAAGCCATTATTTCCCACAATGCAATGAAGTTCACAGACAGCAAACTGTCAGGACCTTGGTCATAACATCACACTGTGGGAGGGGTTTCACCACAACATCAGCCCTACAGACCTCCCTGATGATCTAGTTGAGAAAAGGTAAAGATTTCTCGTGGGAAAGGGGGTAACAGCTACTGATTGGGATGAAGTTCAATCATTGGTTAAAGTTTCTCTTTAAGATCGCGTTCAGCCTGGAATATTTGGCTAGGACGCTGTCTGCATGATTCTTATGTGTTTTTCCTGTGTTTGCATGAGCTTTCTGCTGTCCTTGCTTCCTCTGTGTCAAGAACCTACATGATGGAAAAAACTGACCCTGGATAATGATATGGTCATCAGAATGTGGGCTCCTCTGAGGGCCACTGAGTGACATAAAATGTACTTTGTAAGGTGTTAAATGAAGAAAGGAAAGTCTGCGAGAATAGAAAGAAATGTGCTATGACCCTATGGATGATTTAAACTAAAAATCTTCAAATACAAAACCACTAAAAAGCACTACTTATAATGAGGAAAAGTCAATTTATTTAAAATAGCTCAAAATATATAGACTGTAATAACACTTAATATAAAAACACTTAAGAAGCAATTGGGCGTCCCAAAGCTAAGTCAATATATTGTATACAATAAACACTTAAAGGATACTTGAGTGGTAATTAAACAGTTTGCTTTTACTTACCAGAGGCTTTTTTCAACCCCCGTGGTCTTGTAAGTCCTGCGCGGTCCTTCTGGTTGATCCGATGTGCGGTCTGTAAAGTCCCCGTCTCAGGCGAGTCACTCATTACTGTGCAGGCGCTGACCTCGCAGTGTGCCTCTATTGCTGGGAGCGTTCTGCGCATGCATGGCTATGAGTGTTGAAAGACTGCACATGCACAGAATACCCCCGGCCAAGGAGGCTTGCCGTCAAGTCATCGCTCGTGCAGTAGTGCACAGACTTTACTGAAGGGGACCGGGAGGACGGCGAGGGATCTACAAGATCACCGGGGCAGTTAAGTAAAAAGCAAAATGTTTAACTACGATTCAGGTATCCATTAAGTAAGCATAAAAAGCATTTAGTGGACAAAATATACTGTATATATACCATCACATATAGAAAAAAATATATATATTATTGATTTATAAAGTGCCAACATATTTCATGGTGCTGTACAAAGTAGGAAAACAAACAAGGGGTAGATAATGATACAGACAATGATATACATCAATTATGGACACTGGTACAAAATACAGAACTGGTGATTACAATGAGATATGTAGCATGATGAGTAAAATGTATAACAGAGTGCAAGCTATAAAATACAAATTCCAAGACACAAAAGGGTGAGAGAGCTGTTCACTTTATTAAGTTTATCGCAAATTGTTGGAAACATTCCTCAGAGATTGTGGGCCACATTGGTATGATAGCGTCATGCAGTTAAATACCTTCCTTGCGTTCCACCGTTCTTTCCAGCGTCTGACGTCACTTCCTGTATAAACAGGAAGTAGCGTCAGACACTAGAGCGAGGTGTATCTGCGGTGGAACGCAAGGTAGGTATGTATCTGCCCGCTGCTGCCCAGACAATAATTTAAGCTGGAGCGAAGCGCAGAGGGGAGAGCCCGAGGTGAGGGAGGGGGGGACTGTCCCCCCTCCCCGCCGAGTGTGGCCATGGCTTTCCTCTCATGCAGTGTCCCCTCCAGCCCCCCAAAACGGGCCTGAGCAGGCCCCAGGGGGGGCTGTCAGAGTCTCTGCAGGGGGGCCCGGTGGCTCCTAGTTACACCCCTGGTACAGTGAACTAATTGTCATGTTCAATAAAACTGGTTCAGATGATTTTTAGCCTTTTGACATGGTGCATCATTATGCTGGAAGTAGCCATCAGACAAAAAGGTATACGGTGGCCATAACAGGCATGGGCTTAGTCAGCAACGTTTTCTCAGGTAGGCTGTGGAATTTAAACAATGCTCAAGGTGTGCCCAGAAAATGTCCAGCACAACAATACATCACCCGCCTGAACTGTGGACCCAAGGCAGGATGGCTACATGTTTTCATGTTGTTTATACCAATTATTGGCCCGACCATCTATCACAATGTCCTAACTGAAATCAAGACTCATCAATGCAGGCGATGGAATCGAGGTACCTAATAAAGTGGCCAGTGAATTTATATGTGTACACAGGTCTGGATTACACCACAAGAGCCTATAGGCACAGATGTTCTGGCGCCTATAGGCAAAGATTTACTGGCACCCTCCATGAATTTACAAACCCCCTCCCGAGCACACCACAGGTGGGCTGCTCAACTGTCACTTCTCCCTTACTTCCCTTTCCCATCATAGCTAGAGGCGCCCCCAAGTATTGGTAGCCAGAGGTACTCTCAGTATTAAGTAGCTACTGATGCCCCCAGTGAATAGAGATCTTGTCAGTGGAATGCCGAAAGCAGGGTGAGCAACCTTTCATTTACACTCCACTCAGAACTCTGCATAGGCAAGGAGGAAGAGAGGCGCTTGGGGAGGGGATTGAGCTGCCTTTCCATCATCAGGCGCCTGTAGGCACATGCCTACAGTGCCTTATGGTCAATCCAGCCCTGTGTAGACGCACACACAAGTAATCTCAAAACTTCCCGAATAAAACCTTCCTGAGCTAGACTTTCGAGTTTAAAAAATGCATATAAATATAGAGTACAGATGAATAAGTCATACAATAATGTAGCGCATGTATACAGAACCAAAACAACTAAAATTTAGAAAAAGAATAAAGTACTGAATATATACTGTAAACCTCAATATAAAAAGTTTTTTTAGTTTGCATAATAGGAACAGCATACACCTGAGGACAAATTAGTGCAAGTTTAGCAAAGAAAACCAGGAGAACGTTACCCTGGGAAGAGTCACTATACTGAGGAGTGAGGCATGACCGCCTAGGCATCGCAGACATCTGGGGATGTATATCAGCGGCCCAACATATGTCACAACAATGATAGCACTTTATCCAGAGCCTCTCTATAAAGTGTTGTCAAAATGGGCCAGCACTATATAGATGCACATTAACTATGATCATAAATATGAACACATGTTTACATTTTGAGGTATATATAGTGAAATAGTCCCCATGCAATGTGTTTACGACGGCCCTTGATGCATCAGCAAGAAATTCAGCCTGGTGGATCATCTCATCCAAATGCACAAGCCAAATCTATAGTTCCCCTAACCACTCCCACTGCATCGTGCCTTGTGCCGTCATCCATACACCCCATGTGTTTGTACAGCATTTGGGCCCTAAATTGCCACCTGAGGGATCGAGTTCCAATCCAGGCAGACAACTAGGCTTAACCTCCTTGGCGGTAATGACCACTTTGCTAGCTGCGTGTTTAGGACGATCGCCGCCGCTACCTGCTAATGCACCGCTACCCGCCGCGTTACAGGCCCCCCCGAGACCCCGTGCGCAGCTTGGCCAATCAGTGCCAGGCAGCGCTGAGGGGTGGATCGGGACACCCGATGACGTCACAATGTCGATGACGTCATCACGATCGTCGCCATGGCGACAAGGTAAGCCCTAAAGGAAATCCCGTTCAGAACGGGATTTCCTTATGGGCATACGCGCCGGCGGGGATCGGAGGGGTGGGAGGGATGCCGCAGGGAGGGAGGAATCATGTAGCTAGCGCTGAGCTAGCTACATGATTTAAAAAAAAAATCAAAAAATACTGCTGCGCCTCCAGCCTGGCGCATTTAATACAGTAGAACGCCAGGGTGGTTAAGACCATGCTACTTCACCTGATAACTTTCTAAAGATCTCAGAGCCTTCCCAGTCCTCTGTTGGTGGCTTTGTTTCAGCACTGTCGCCTTCATTTCAGGTATTTGACCAACTGGACAAAGATGCCTTTGGGATCCTTGGGAGACTTTGGAAGCACTTGTGGAGTACATAAAAAAAAGGCGCTGGGAAATGTGGGGTGCCCAGTAATTTCTGATAGTCAAATATTGGTATTTAATATAGTTATTTTACTATTAAAATGTAAAATATTGGTATTAAATATTGATAGTTACTATTTAAGTGTAAAATATTGGTATTAAATACAGATATTTTACTATGGCTAACCCTAACCCTACTCTCACACAGAACCCTCCCTTCCATACCTAACCCACCCTAACCTTCCACCCCGTACAAACACCCTACCTGACACCTAACCCCCCCCCCTTGCAATGCATAGAGGAATATAGATGACAAATATATTTATTTAATGATTTAAGTATTTGTATAGCGCCAACATATTATGCAACGTATATTGTCTTGTCACTAACTGTCCCTCAAAGGGGCTCACAATCTAGTCCCTACCAAAGTCATATGTCTATGCATGTATTGTGTAGTGTATGTATCATAGTCTAGGGCCAATTTAGGGGGAAGCCAATTAACTTACAGTATCTGTGTGTTTTTGGAATGTGGGAGGAAACCGGAGTGCCCGGAGGAAACCCACACAGACACGGGAAGAACATACAAACTCCTTGCAGATGTTGACCTGGCTGGGATTAAAACCAGGAACTCAGCGCTGCAAGACAAGAGCGCTAACCACTACGCCACCGTGCTGCCCAAATATATGTGATGAAAATGAAATTTCTGCTTTAAATGGAAGTATAAATTAAAAATATAAATAAATAAAATAAAAATGTAAGTATATATGCCTAAAACCGACATTTTTTACCAGGAACCCACATTTCTTCTTTGGTGCCCGCTAGCCAATATTTAACATTAAAGTGAATAACGGTGCCCAAACAGTCAAGTTGCCACACGCACCCAAATTTCCTGTTTCCCACTCTTACCCCGCATGCTTCTAAAGACAGACAGCTTCGTACTGTGCATGCACGAGCGCAGCATGAAGCCGCTGGTCTTTGGAAGAACTCGGGGACATCAGTGCTTCTGAAGCTTTCCGAAGGCTCCCTTCCCTCTTATAGGTGAGTGTCTGCTTTAAAAAAAAAATTCACTTAAAGATGAACTGTCGGGAAATCTTCAAATTTACACATACATACAAATAAAAAGTGCGTTTCTTCCAGAGTAAAATGGGCCATACATTACTTTTCTCCTATGCTGCTGTCACTTACAGTAGGTAGTAGAAATCTCCTATATTACCGACAGGTTTTGGGTTAGTCCATCGCTTCTTGGGGGATTTTCAGCATGGCCTTTGTTCTTTAATATTTATACATAGATGCTGGACAGCCTCCCTGCTCGATGCATATATGTAAAGAGAGAAACCGAGAGCCCAATATAGTGTAGTAGGTATAAACAAGATGAGGTTATGAAAGAGAGTGCAAGATATACTCACAAACCAGGGTTACCTCCAGGCAACCACTGTACAGGCAGGTGAGGAGATTTAACCTTTGCTCACTCAGGAATAAGAAGTCGCTCTCTGTAGATAGGAAAAAAGGGGTATCCTCCTCCACCAATGGTTGATATTAATTGCTAAATAGAAAGAACCAGAGGCGCCAACAGGATAAAATCAATCAATATGCTTAGGAGGCAGTGGTGGACTTACCTCCTGCAAGCAGACACAAGAAACTGTCTATTCAAACAAAAATAATTTATTGGCATACTCCAGGGGGGTTGCAACGCGTTCCGCAGGATTAGACCTGCTTCCTCAGGTAATAAAAATAGGAGCACACAACAGTATTTGGTCCGGGTAACACCTGGCGCCTCCCTGCTCGTTGCACACTTTTTTGGCAGTTGGACTGAGCAACTGCCATTCACTAAGTGCTTTTAAAAATAAAGAAAACCCGTAGAACCCCCTATGAGAAGATGGGCTAGTCCAAAATCTGTCTGTAATGTCAGATTTCTACTACTTACTGTAAGTGACAGCAACATAGGAGAAAAGCAATTTATGGCTCATTTTACTCTGGAAGAAAAGTACTTCTTATTTGTATATGTTTACATGTATTTTAAATTTTAAGATTTTCGCGATAGAGGTCCTTTAAGTATTTAAAAGGAGACCCTTTAAAGCTTTAAAGGGAACCTAAACTGAGAAGGATATGGATTTTCCCTTTTAAAATAATACCAGTTGCCGGACTCTCCTGCTGATCCTGTGTCTCTAATACTCTTAGCCACAGCCCCTCAACAAGCATGCAGATCAGGTGCTCTGACTGAAGTCAGACTGGATTAGCTGCCTACTTGTTTCAGGTGTGCGATTCTGCCACTTCTGCAGCCAAAGAGATCAGCAGGACTGCCAAGCAACAGGTATTGTTTAAAAGGAAACTTCCATATCCCTCTCAGTTAAGGTTCCCTTTGAAAGGAGATCGTTTCCATGATTGAATTTAGCTCCATTACATAATAGTGACATGTCTCCTCAAGTACATACAGTAAAATAATAGTTATTATTATTTTTGATTTATAAAGCACCAACATATTCATGGTGCTGTACAAAGTAAGAAATGAACACGGGGTACATAATAATACAGACAAATGGAATACAGCAATATACAAGATACACAATTGATGACAAAATACAGAATCAATACAAAATGCAGAATTGGTAATGCCAGTGACAAAAGTAACATGATAAGTAAAATGTATAATGAATTCCAAGACACAATAGGGGGAGAGAGCCCTGCCCTTGCAAGCTTACAATCTAAAGGGATAGGGGGAAACAAGAGGTGGTGTAGTATACATATACAATAATCATACCTAGAGACAGTGTGTTTTAGGATATCTAATTGGAGTGCAACTTGGCTTTAGGACAAAGGGGAAGTGGCCTAAGGTAGAGCGTTTGCTTGTCGGAACAAGTGAGTTTTGAGAGAGCGTTTAAAGAGAAACTCCAACCTAGAATTGAACTGTATCCCAATCAGTAGCTGATACCCCCTTTTACATGAGAAATATAATGATTTTCACAAACAGACCATCAGGGGCGCTGTATGACTGATTTTGTGCTGAAACCCCTCCCACAAGAAGCTCTCAGTACCGCGGTACTCTGGGCAAACTGCCACAATGTAACAATGTTCACAGACAGGAATTAGCTGTTTACAGCTGTCTCTAACAGCCAAAACAGCTAGGAGCAGCTACATAACCTGCCCACAGTAACAATGTCACCATGTAATACATGTCACAATGTGAATCTGGGAGAGGAAAGATTTTACAATGAGCAAACACTGACTAAATCATTTATACATAATTATGGTAAAAAATGAAGCACTTTTTTTACTACATTATTTTCACTGAAGTTCCTTTTTAAAGATATCAAGGGTTGAAGAGTGACGGATGTGTTGTGGGTGGGCATTCCAGAGAAGGGGTGAAGCGCGTGCAAAATCTTGTTTACGTGAATGAGAGGAGGTGATTCTAGAGGAGGACAACAGCAGGTATGAGCAGATCTGAGATTACGATTGGGTTGGTATCTGGAAATTAGTGAGGAGATGTACAGGGGAGAGAGATTGTAGAGAGCTTTGTAGGTTAGGGTTAAGCATTTGAACTGGATCCTCTAGTTAATTGGTAGCCAATGAAGAGCTTGACAGAGAGGGTCAGCAGAGGAAGATTAAGAAGAAAGATGAATGAGACGAGCAGCTGAGTTCAGCACAGATTGGATCGGTGCCAGTCTGTTTGTTGGTAGTCCACAAAGTAGTATGTTACAATAGTCCTCAGCACAGATTGGATCGGTGCCAGTCTGTTTGTTGGTAGTCCACAAAGTAGTATGTTACAATAGTCCAGGCGAGATATTATAAGAGCATGTATTAACATTTTGTGTCTTGAGTGAGAAAAGATCAGAGGCGAGATATGTTTTTGAGTTGCAGATGACATGAG
Source organism: Hyperolius riggenbachi (assembly GCF_040937935.1). NCBI lineage: Eukaryota > Metazoa > Chordata > Amphibia > Anura > Hyperoliidae > Hyperolius > Hyperolius riggenbachi. Next base: position 76,568,841 of record NC_090653.1, read on the forward strand.
CTGGTTAGGGAGTGAATGTGAGGAATAAAAGAGAGAGGGGAGTCGAATATTACCCCTAAGCACCGTGCTCTGGGAACTGAAGTTATGGCAGTGTTATTAACATTTATTGTTATTTCAGGCAGAGTGATGGACAGAGACAGTGAAAAAATGATTAGTTATCTTTTACTCATATTAAGTTTTAAGAAGCGAGAAGCTATGAGGAGGATATAGCAGACAAGCAGTCAGGAACACGTGTGAGGAGGGAGTTAAGGTCTGAGGCTGAGAGGTACAGTTGTGTATTATTTGAATATAAGTGGTATTGAAACCCAAATTAGTTGACTGAGTTGCCATGACCGTGCATGTAGATGGAAAAGAGGAGGAAGCCGAGGACAGAGCCTTAAGGTACCCCCAAAAACAAAGGATGAATAGAAGATATCTGATCTAAGTAATAGACTGTGAAGGACCTTCCAGAGAGATAGGAAGATAACCAAGAGAGAGCGAGGCCCTTTATGCCTACAGATGAAAGTATCTGCAGGAGTAAGGTGTGGTCAACAGTATCAAAAATGCTGATGACAGATCAAGAAGGAGAGTATGCAAAAATGACCTTTCAATTTAGCTGTAAGAATATCATTGGACACTTTAGTAAGAGCTGTTTCTGTGGAGTGGTTAGAGAAAATTCAGACTGGAACTGATCAAGCACGGAGTTAGCAGATAAATAATGGCTTAGTTCAGCATGTAATGAAATGTGTTATTCTCTGCTTATATTGATAATAGACTAGCTGCAGTGTGTGCTCATACTTGTAAAAATCTGCTTCCAAAGTGTTACCATTACTTCTGAAATGTCCTCTACATTCTCTCTTGTTGCTAACTGATTCTCTGTTCTCCGTATAATTTCACTGCATATTGTGCAGTGCTTAATCAGCATTGCAACAAACACAAAGCACAGAGGAGTGAGGCTGGTATTGAATCTTTCTGAAAGGAAACCTGAAGTGAGAAAAATAGCCCCTGGGAGATACTTACCTCGGGAAGTGGATACTTACCTCGGGAGGTGGAAGCCTCTGGATCCTAAATAGGCTCCCCCTGTCCTTCTCAGCAGAAGGGATCCAGCGCTGGCTTCCCCAAAAGTCCACGTGACAGTGCGTGTCACCAGTTCTGTTCAGGCACACTAGCGGCTTTTCCTCAGTCTCCACCAGAAATAACAAAGCCCGATCATGTCTGCTCTACTGCGCAGGTGCGAGCCTTCTGCTTCACTGAACTCACCAGATCCCGAGCATAGAGCCACTAGTGCGTCTGTGCAGGGAGGCAATGCAAATATCTTGTTGTGTGGGGGTCCCAGTGCTTGAATGAGACAGCACAGGGGGATGGGAGAAGCTTCTTAAGGGTCCAGAGACTTCCCCTTCCTGAGGTAAGTATCCGTTTTTACTCTCTATAGGTTACAGATTTTCGGAGGGCAATGACGTATCTCAAAACAGCAATGTACAGTAAGTTTAATGGATCACTAATCACAGGCTTATTTTGAAGCATTTTAGTAATACTTATGTACTACAAGTATATACTGTAAACACTTTAATATACAGTATATCATTAGGACAGTGCTTCTCAAATCTGCCCTCATGACTCCCCAGCGGTGCATGTTTGGCAGGCAACCTCACCTATGCACAGGTGGGGTAATTAGTGTCTCAGCTACATGGAATCCACCTAGTTTGCCTGCCAAACATGCACTGTTGGGGAGACACGAGAACAGGTTTGAAAAACATTGCATTAGGAGATTGAGACTCCGCAGGTGCTAAGAAATCGACTTTAGGTTTGTCACAGCTACGAAGGAGCACCAAAAGTACCTATACTTTGGTAGTATTATTAACTTGGGTTGAACGTTCTTTGTTACAGGTGTGCCTTCTATAAAATCCAAGGTTCATAAAACTCTGTGTAAGAAAACATATTTCTTTGGCATTAGCACCGGTAAAATTGCCGTGTTCTGCCTGAGCATGGAAAAAATTAGAGGCCTTTCATGCATCAGGCCCCATATTAGATCAGATACTTTGAAACTGAGAATCCTCCTTTACGTACATGAGGCTCCCATCCTTATAGGGTATGTAAGAGAGCGATATACAGATTAATGTTGTAATATAAGAATTTTTTGGAGTAAAAGTACAGGACAGAAAAGTAAGAAACCTCCTAAGATTTTTCTCTCTCAAAATATTGCTAAATCTGGCCCTGAAACTTTACAGGTGCAAAGAATTTGGCTACTAAGGAGCACAAAAGTACCTGTATTTTGGTAGTATTTTTAACTTGGGTTGAACTTTTCTTTGTTACAGGTGTATCTTCTATAAAATCCACAGTGTTAATAAAAGTAATTTGAAGCGAGCGCTGTAATCACAGCGCAGGAGATTTGGGTGCACACTGAGTAACTTCGGCGCCGCCAGAAGACGGAGTAGAAGTTACATTTTAAGACACTATAATTCCCCACTATCCACGTGGACCTAGAGGGGGAATAGTAATTAACATCGCCGGGACTTGTGCAGCAGCAGGATAAGCCATATACCAGCTCTATCCCAAGTCTGCCGGCGGCGATTACATATGTACCCATTTTAAGAGACCTTTCTCATATGCAATTAACTTTTTCTCCTGAGCTTTCTCCTAGGAGATAATTGTTCATCTTCTATTTAAAATAACTTTTCAGCATTTTGAAACTGAAAAAGTACCAAAAAGTAGGTGAAAAGGTACTAGCAAAAAATATTTTGAGTATTTTCTTGCTTGCTGGTGGTTTAAAAGGCATTTTATTGGCAATTTTGAAAATATCACCCAATAGAAAACTAAGGAGAAAAAGTTAATTGCATATGGGTCCATAGATTATCATGGTTAATCATTTCATAAGCATTTTACACAGCATCTTCTGTGTTTTTTGTATCGCTTGATGATTTTGACTTCTTGTAAGATGATTCATCCATATCTTCCTCCAGGGCAACCTTAAGACGAGCACTGACAGATCTTCTAAATGTCCCTTTGTAATCCTGACCCATGTATCCATAAATAACTGGATTGATACAACTGTTGACAAAGGCTAATGCAATAAAGCTTGAATTTATTTTAGCTGTGGCTGTGAATAATGCTGACGTGGATTCATTGGTAGCCAAAATGACTGTTATCACTTGGTATGGAAACCAGCAAATGAAAAACCAAACGATCACAATTAGTGCAACTTTCAGTGATTTGTTACACTGATTAAATCGTATCATAATACGTCTAAGTAGCAGGCTGTAGCAAACAGTGATGACCAGGAATGGAATGACAAAGCCCAATAGAAGTCTGTAACTGGCAATAAAATTCTCCACCTTCTGTTTGTGTTTGTGAACCAAAACATAATTGTATCCACAGATGACATTCCTTCCTGTGTCTTGATTTGTATAGCGAAATACAAAGGATGGACTGCTCATAAGGAATGCCAGGAACCATATGACCACACAAATTACATACGCTTTCTTCAGTGTTCTGTTTACGTGACACCACATAGGTATGAGGACCATGATACAACGGTCAATGCTGATCACAGTAAGGAGAAGGACACTGGCATACATGTTGACCAGCAGAAAGCTAAGAATGGACTTGCAGGCAAATAGACCTAGAGGCCAATGTTCCAGGATAGTGTCCATTATGGCAACTGGTGATGAGAGACAACACAGAAGGTCTGCCACTGCCAAGTTTATGAACCATACTGTGTGTACTGTCCTTTTCATATCAAAGATGGTAACCCACAAAACAAGGCCATTGCCAGGCACACCAAGCAGAAACACTATAACATACATGGCAATAGCAACCCAGTCAGTGGGGGAAATTTGATGAGGTTCTGGCTCGTCTTTCTTCCAAAAATTTTCATCATAGGTACCATAGTCATCTGTAGTGTTCATAGCGAATCAACTGAGTAGATCTTGTTGTGTCTTTGATAACCTGTATAATATTGATAAAGAGTAAAGGTTATTTAGGGAACTGTGAACAGTTACATATAATGATAAACAAGTCATGACTCTAATACCTAATTATCCAAAAACAGGAGTCAGGAACTGAGATTGGCAAATCACAACTTCTAGTAGCTGATCTAGATAACCAACTGCCTTGCACGCATGAAATAGTGGCATGGTGAGAAAAGGGCACAGGGTGAAGCTGAAATCATTGTTATTTTGCAATGATTAGGAAAATATCATTTTACAAGTAAATATAGGTTAAAATTAGCATTTGTTTATAACATATTTTTTATGATTTGAAGTATTGCGAAGTCAAATAGTTTAGGTGTTTTTTTAATAATTTCTTCATCTTTATCTGAAATAGAATAATACATATATTAAAATGACAACAATAAAAGAGGGTGCAGGGTGAAACCGAAATAGCAAAATATAGTATATAACAATGAAAATGAAAATATATTTATGATCATAATAAGCATAGTAAAACATTGGTAAATATTACCACTACTAAATCTAACCTTCCTCTCACACAGAACCCTCCCTCTACCAATGTCTAACCCTAAGATCCCCCCCCCCCCCCATGGTGCCTAACCCTAAGACTAACCCTAAGACCATCCCTGGTGATGCCTAACCCCAAAACCCCCCTGGTGGTGCCTAACCCTTAGACCTCCCTGGTTATGCCTAGCCCTAAATCCCCCCTTCCTGATGCCTAATCCTAAAACCCCTTTCTTTCCCTTTCTTAACCCCCTTTTTTAAGATGCAGTAATACATTTCAAAACTATAAAAGATACATTTCTAAGATAATACATTTCAAAATTATAATTTACAAAATTATAATTCTCAAAACGAATTTAAAAATGTTAAAACAGTTAAAACAGTAATTAATATTTCAAAACGAATTTCAAAATGTTAAAACAGATAAAAATGACATCATTTACATTTCAAAATGAATTTCAAAATGTTAAAATGACAATTTACATTTCAAACTGATAATTTACAAAATTATAATTCTCAAAACAAACTTCAAAATATTAAAACTGTTAAAATGATAATTTACAAAAATGATTTTTGCCAAAATGAATTTGAAAACAATATTTTACAAACCACTAATTCTCAAGACTAAAAATTTTGGTTAGACTATTTAACGGGCACCCAAATCGTCCAGATTTGGGCACGATTTAGGCACCCGTTAAATAGTTTTGCACCCAATAGCTGATATTTACCACTAGGGTTAATGGCGGCATCCAAATTGTCCAAATATCATATGCTCCCAAATTTCCTGCTTCCAACTGCTATGTTAATTGTTCAGTGATTGTCTAGCCTCTACTTCCCTTTTCTGAGTAAGTTAATTAGTACATTAAGAGATTTATTGCGTCATCACTAGATATACAGTACATACCTTTCAAAAACATAATTCTTCAACAGGCGTACATAGCTTTACTTTAGTTCAGTGATGTCATCAAACAGCTAACTAGTCCAACTAGTACATTTTCATTAGCTCTGAAAAAGTTCAACAAAAAGCATATACAGTTGCTACATAACTTCTCACCTAATTAGTGGACTGGTTCTTTTAAATCCCAGTAAATTGCCAGGACAATCTAAGAACCATCACTCAGAAGATTCGTTTAAAGAGCCGGGGTATGTGCATATTATTATTTTAAAGGATTTGATACCAACTGTTATTCGCTGCTCTGCTTACCCCACAACTATGCATATTGCCCCACAACTGTGTTTTATTAGAAAAAAAACAACAAGATTTCTGAAACTCAGATGTCATAAGCATGTTCTGTTGAAAAGGATGTTATACACCTAGACTCGAAAATAAAACACATCATTGAACATTTCATTAAAATATTTTGTTGTTACATTAGGAGATTGGAAAGTTAAAGTCAAGAGCTCCCTCCCATTCAAAAAACGTGTGTACCAGCACAGGGCTGAGGGTTGCTGTAACGATCGGTGAAGCACAGAGAGGATCTGATTACCGGTGATCTGCAGTATCACGGGGAATACAGATGTATACCAGATTATAAGTGATCTGCAGTATCACCGATAATCCGATATACCAGCTAACCTCTGTTCACCTGAGTAGAGTGTAGTGTTTGGTGTAACAGTAACACTAAGAGGACTAGGCCTCAGTGCAGCAAGGAGTACTGCACAGATTCCTTCCGCAGACCTGAGCTCTCCAAGACGGGAGGAGTCAGACTGACAGTAGGAAGGATTGTCTGAAAGTGACACTCAGGAGGAAGTGTCACTGACAGGACGGGGAACCGCCTCCAATAGTAAGGTCGGTTCTCGAGGTCGGACAAGCCAGGTCGTACACACACGGACAGATAAAGTACAAGATCAGGAGGCAAAGGCAGAGTCTAGGTACAGGCGAGGTTCGGCAACAGGGTATCAGATATATCGAGGTACAAAATCAGGAGGCAGAGGCGGAGTCTAGGAACGAGCCGGGGTTCGGCAACAGAGTATCAGAAATATCGAGGTGCAAGATCAGAGTTCAGGAGGATAGTCAGGCAGGCAAAGGGTCATAACAGATAATCACAATCAAACTAGTACTTTAGATATCAACAGAATCTAGCTAAGTGTAGGATTAAAGCTCCAGTTTACGGATCTGACTACGGATCTGGGTGCTCCCACATATGTGATCGCAATGCCAGACACCAGAGGAATGACCAGCTAGTAGTATATATACACCTGTACCTCTCCAGCACCTCCCACGGTGCTGGACCAATGAGTAATGGAGCCAGAGTCAGCTGACCAGCCTGGTCAGCTGACTACTTCTGGCTGTCATATAAACCCTGCCTGAGTGCGCGCGCGTCACTCTAAATCTAGAGGGACTACGTGTCCCAGCCACACCAGCCCCGCTCTGCGGTACCTCCGCAGCGGGGGCATGCGCACTAACCGCCGCGTCTGACACGGCGGTTTCTCCGCGCTCCGTTGAGCCCTGCACGGAGACAGCCGCCTCATACTGAGAGGAGGCGGCTGCTTCTCCGTGTGTGGCGCCACTATGCGCGGAAAGAGCCGCCTGCCGCTGGCTCATGGCGGCGGCTCTTCCGCGTTTTCTCACAGTTGCACTAACAAATTTAACAAAATATGGGACCGCTGGCTGACAAACGCCAACTCATAACTAAAAGTCATATTTTGAACTAGTGATTCCCTCTCTATATGTCTCTGCTGTTCTTGAACATAAAGTGGACCTGAACTCATAACATTCTCTCTGCTCTAAAAGATACACAACAGCATAATAGCCTTTAAACAAAAGAACATTTCTTTGTTACATCTGATACAAATCCTAAAATAAATATGCACTGTTTCTACTTCCTGATTCATGGAAGCAGACATATTGTTAACATCCTGTGCTTTCAAATGAGCTTGTCTGCCATCCCTGCCATGGCAGTCATGTGACACAGGGGAAATATCAAATTACAACTTGTGATTAGACACAGATGAGGGGGATTTAGACAGGCTAAACTCTCTAAATACATACAGGGTGCATTTCTCTCTGTTTTCCTTCTATCCTGTTCAGGTCCACTTTAACCTTTTGTCTGAGACTCTGGCTATGCCAAACTTACCTAATATCTGTCATTCCATTGAGAAATATTACTCATGCTCGGTGCTTTACTATTCTGGCTATATCAAAATTGTATACTGGACTGATTTGTATCATCATTATTTTTAACTAAAACCTTTGGTTGCTGAAAAGAAAAATATGTTGTTGTATTATCATTATTATTAATATTTAGTATTTATATGGCGCCGGCATCTTATGCAGTGCTTTACAATAATAATAATAATAATAATCCAAAACATTTGTATCGCGCTTTTCTCCTGTTGGACTCAAAGCACTCAAGAGCTACAGCCACTGGGACGCGCTCAAGAGGCCACCCAGCAGTGTTAGGGAGTCTTGCCTTGAACTCCTTACTGAATAGGTGCTGACCCTGGCCAGGATTCGAACCCTGGTCTCCCATGTCAAAGGCAGTGCCTTTAACCAGTACACTATCCAACCACTGCTTATAGAGTATATAGTGATGTCACTAACTGTCCCTCAGAGTAGCTCACAATCTAATCCTTACCATAGTCATATGTCCGTCGTAGTCTAAGGCCAATTTAGGTAAGTCAATTAACTTATCAGTATGTTTTTGGGATGTGGAAGAACATACAAATGGGGAGAGCATACAAACTCCATGCACATAGTGATCTGGCTGGGATTTGAACCAGGGACCCAGTGCTGCAAGGCGAGAGCGCTAATCACGACGCCATTTATTTCCATGGACAGTCCTGTGATTCAGTCTGGTTCTCTAGCTTCTTGACATTTGCCTTTGCACATCTTGTCCACTTTATCCCTTGACTGAAATAGTGGATATGGATATGCCCCCCCCCCCCCCCCCCCCTCTGTTTTGCCTGGGTTTCCTCTCACGTAGACTTTTTCTCAGCTGTGTAACTACAAATCACGGGGCACTCAGAAACACTCAGATCTTGCCACAATCCCCTGTTCCTGAAGTTTCTGAAGTCCCCTCCCACAATAAAGCCAGACCCCGCCCGGCCGAGCAGGGCCGCCTCACTCGTGAAGTACATAGATTTCCCCCTTACTTAGCAGTGCCACCATCCTCCCCATCTTGCAGTAAAGCCATGGATCTTCAGCAGCAACACCCATTATTCTATCAGCATCCCACACAATACCCAGGTATTGCTGTCAGAACTCTTGCGGTTTGTTCATACAGGAAAAGCTGCCATATGTATATGTTTTCGTTCATTATAAGTTTGAGTGTGCTATGCAAGATTTCTGTATAAAACTGTGAGGTTAGGATACTTCTTTAAATATGACTCTTAAACTAATGAAAATGTTAATTTGAGGCTGAGAACATTCCCAAGATTCTTTACATGTACCATACTTTCGTTACAAGGTCTCACAGCCCGCAAAAGTAAGTAGCATTTCCCAGGCAAAACATGAATGCATAAACAAATTGAAACGTTTAATACTGATGTCTTATGAAGCACTTATGCAATTTTTTATTGCAGAGAGATAAAATAATCAATAGCTCCTTATAAAAAAACTAAATAATTATTGTTAAACCCTACAATTAAATATACATTTTAATCTATATATATAAAATCAGATGTATGTGTGTATGTGCCGCGATCACTCGAAAACGCCTTGACGTGGTATACAGATCCCTTACTACCTGGGGTGATATTTTCTGGGGGTTTCATGTCCCCCCTTTCACACCTGGGCGGAGCTACAAACAGCCAATCAGATTTCACCCATTCATGTCAATGGAAAAAAATGTAAAAGGCTGCCATTCTCACAGTAATCAAGCCAGAGTCCCCACACTTGGCACAGTTGGTCACTTGGTGACAGAGGTTACAAATTCAGAAAAAGTGGGCGGAGCATAAAACAGCCAATCAAATGTCAGCCTTTCATTTTAAATGGGAAACTGTAAACTGCAGCCATAATCACACTGTTAATGGCAGGGTTTTCAAACTTGGTACACTTGGTCACTTGGTGAATGAGATTAAGATTCAGGAAAGTGGGTGGAGCCTGCAACAGCCAATCAAAATTCACCTATTGATTTTCAAGGGGAATATTTAACCTGCTGCCATTCTTACACTGTTAATGGCAGAGGCCTCAAACTTGCTAAAGTCAGTCATTGGATGACTGGGGTTCAAATTCACTAAAGGGGCGGAGCCACAAGCAGCCAATCAGATTTCCTTGGTGGATAAACTGCTTCCATTCACACATTTATGATGCCAGGAACCTAAAAGCTCACAAACTTGATCACTGAGTGACTGTGTATCAAGGTTACAAAAAGTGGGTGGAGCCAAAAACAAATTTCACTGGGAAAATATAAACTGCAGCCATTCTTACACTGTTAATGGCAGGGTTCTCAAACTTTGCACAGTTGGTCACTGGGTGACTGGGATTAATATTCAGGAAAGTGGGTGGAGCCTACAGCAGCCAATCAAAATGTGCCTGTTGATTTTCAAGGGGAATATTTAAATTGCTGCCATTCTTACACTGTCAATAGCAGATGCCTCAAACCTGGTACAGTTGATCACTGTGTGACTAGGGTTCAAATTTAAAAAGGGGGCAGAGTCACAAACAGCTATTCAGATTTGTTTAATTTCAATGGGAATATACAAATGATTGATATCAAGGACCCCAAAGCTCATAAACGTGGTAATTGAGTGACTTTATGTCAAGGTTAGAAAACGTGATAGGTGCCAGCAACCAGGGATGAGCGACGGATTAAAAACAGATGAAATCCAAATGGGTTACTGGGTGACTACAAACACTTCCCTCTTCCGGGTTGAAGGAGGAAGTGTTTGAAGTCATGTGACACAGCTTGGAGCGCAGCGTGGGAGGCACAGTGGGACGGATGGAAGAAGATGCATGCTGGGTACGTTTAACCCCCCCCCCCCCTTACACACCCGCTTAGCTGCAGTAATTAGGAGGATGAAATTTGAATGAAACTCATTCGGATTTCATCCATTTTTAATCCGTCTCGTATCCCTGCCAACAACTACATTTTTTGCATGGAAAAATATAGACTGCAGCTATTCTTACACTGTTAATGGCAGGGTTGTGAAACTTGACACAGTTGGTCACTGGGTGACTGGGATTAATATTCAGAAAAGTGGGTGGAGCCCACAACAGCCAATCAAAATTCACCTATTGATTTTCAAGGGCAATATTTACATTGCTGCCATTCTTACACTCTTAATGGCAGAGGCCTTAAACCTGATACAGCCAGTCATTGTGTGAGTGGGGTCCAAATTCACTAAAGGGGGTGGAGCCACAAAAAAGCCAGATTTATTACATTGATTTCAGCCATTCTGTTATTGGCAGGGTTCTCAAACTTGACACAGTTGGTCAATGGGTGGCTGGGATTAATATTCAGGAAAGTGGGCAAAACCTACAGAAGCCAATCAAAATTCACCTATTGATTTTCAAGGGGAATATTTACATTGCTGCCATTCTTATTTTCTTAATATCAGAGGCCTCAAATCTGGTACAGTCAGTCACTAGGAGACTTGGGTTTCAATTCTGAAAAGGGGGTGGGCCACAAACAGCCAATCAGATGTGTTTAATTGCAATGGGAAAATACAATTTATTGATGCTAATGACCCCAAAGCTCATAAAGTTGGTGATTGAGTGACTGTATGTCAAGGTTAGAAACAGTGGGCGGAGCCAAAAACAACTAACTTTTTACATGGGAAAATATAAACTGCAGCTATTCTTACACTGTTAAAGTGGAATATAACCCAGTATTTCTTCTTTGCTCTAAAAGATTATTTACAGCATATAATATACTAACACAATGTTTTTTTTTTAGTAAAACAGCATTTAAAGGGTTACATCACAGGACTGACTTTTCCTGCAGGGGCTGCGGCATCCGAACTGGTGATTAGCTTATCTTCTGTATACATTCTTTACTTGAGACAATTAAGTAAACATTCTCTGGCTGTGCAGCAACTTATGTTAATGAGTCCTGGAGTGAAACACAGGTCATAAATCACTGATGGCTGCATTTATAACAGAATTACAGCAGTTATGAATAAAATGCACCAGCAGCTTTCAAAGTAAATAAACTGAACTTTGGGAAGTTATAATTTATAAATGAATTATAATACTTGTGCACAAAAGCAAATATGATAATTGTATGGGTTATAAAAAGTAGGAAAACACATTTTTGTTGAATATTTTGTCAAAGTTTTAAAAGCAGGGTTCTCAAACTTGACAGAGTTGGTCACTGGGTGACTGGGATTAATATTTAGTAAAGTGGGTGGAGCCTATAACAGCTAATCAAAATTCACCTATTGATTTTCAAGAGGAATATTGAAACTGCTGCTATTCTTACACTGTTAATGGCAGAGGCCTCAAACTTGCTACAGTCGGTCTTTAAGTGACAGGGTTCAAAACAACTAATCAAATTTCTTTGCTGGATAAACTGCTTCCATTCACACATTTTGGTTGCCAGGAATCCGATAGCTCACAAACTTGGTCACTGAGTGACTGTGTGTCAAGGCTACAAAAAGTGAGTGGAGTCAAAAACAAATGTCCCTGGGAAAATTTAAACTGCAGCCTTTCTTCACTGTTAATGACAGTTTGCACAGTTGATTACTGGATGACTGGGATTAATATTTAGAAAAGTGGGTGGAGCCCCAAAAAGCAAATCAAAATTTGCCTGTTCATTTACAAGGGGAATATTTAAATTGCTACCATTCTTGCATTTTGTCAATGGCACAAGCCACAAACCTGGTACAGTTGGTCATTGGGTCACTGGGGTTCAAATTCATAAAAGGGGACTGAGCCACAAATAGCCAATCAGATTAGTTTCAGTTCACTGGGAAAATACAAATTATTGATGCAGGGCCCCAAAGCTCACAAACTAGATCATTGAGTAATTTAGTAATTGTGTGTTAGTGTTAGAAAAAGTGGGCAGAACCAACAGGAGCCAAAGCTAGTCCTATATAATTAAACCACAGGTGTCCCTGCATAATCAGTGTCTGTGTGTTTTTACTACTGCGCATGTGCGCATCACAGACAGCCTGGGACAGGAGCTGGATGTTCCAGGGGACTGGCCGGGTGAGCGTGTGCGCACGCAGGGAGTGCACGCGCATGCGCACTGGCATGTGCCGGCGATGACTAAAGCCCATTTTTAAACGGACTAAGGTCACTAGTGTTATATAATTTATAACTTCGAAGACATTTAAATGCTGGATTTTGTAAGTAAAGCTTGAAACACATTATTACAGCAAGAAATTGTTTATATTTCTAAGATAGTTTATAATTTCAGCTAGGACAGTACAAGGCCAAAGCACAGATTGTAGTTCAAAACAATAAGGGTTTCTCCTATTGTTTACCGGTACAGCCGATACACATAACTTCCAGTTTACAGCCTGCGCAAGCCTGCGACCCCCTGTGGCAAAGTACTGATCGGGAAATAGAAACATGTGTTCCTATTCACTAATCAGAGTGCCAGTAGTGAATAATCATCTGGCATCAATGAGATGCCAATGGTCATTCACGAAATGAAAGCAAAATACACCGTTTTATACTACTTCCTGTGTATTGAGCAGTACACGGGATAGTGTGGAGACAACTAGTGGCCAGAAAATTAAAATAAACATACATCTGTTAATACATTAAAATAAACATACATCTGTTAATACATATATTAAAACAATTTTTTTTAAATCCCCCATTTATTTTAACCCTTTATTTCCCTCTCCACTATAGTTGCCAAAAAAGGAAAGAAAGAAAGTGACAGCATAAAGAAAAAAAATAATAAATAGTCACCTTAGGGATTTAGCTTTTTTGATATGTATGTCATAAGGGTATATCACTATTATTTTTGCAGATTAAGGCTTTTAATTATAGTATAAAGAAACACAAAACTGAAAAATTACACCTTTATTTCAAAATAAAATATTGTCACCATACATTGTACATTGTACTGGGAACATAATTTTAATGTTGTAATAACCAGGACAGAATGTTGTAATAACCAGAATAAATAAAAGTATGGGTTTTAACTATAATGGCTAAAAAAATTGAAATAATATTGGTTTCCCTTTAAAATGCATTAAAAATAAAATAAATCTTAGCAAAAAAAAAGAAAAACACCCAAACAAAGCCTCATTTAAGACAAAAAAAAAAAATATATATATATATATATAGTTCATTTTGGTGTGATAATAAACAGCGATAAAGTTATTGGCGAAATGTTAAAATTGCTCTGGTTTTTAAAGGATACCCGAACTGAAATGTGACATAATGAGATAGACATGTGTATGTACAGTGCCTAGCACACAAATAACTGTGCTGTGTTCCTTTTTTTTTCTTTCTCTGTCTGAAAGAGTTAAATATCAGGTATGTAAGTGGCTGACTCAGTCCTGACTCAGACAGTAAGTGACTACAGTGTGACCCTCACTGATAAGAAATTCCTCTTTTTATCTCTTTCTTGCTCTCAGAAGCCATTTTCTGCTAGGAAAGTGTTTTATAGTCTGAATTTCTTATCAGGGAGGGTCACACTGTAGTCACTTCCTGTCTGAGTCAGGACTGAGTCAGCCACTTACATACCTGATATTTAACTCTTTCAGACAGAGAAAGAAAAAAAGGAACACAGCATAGTTATTTGTGTGCTAGGCACTGTACATACACATGTCTATCTCATCATGTCACATGTCAGTTGAGGTATCCTTTAAGGGGAAATAACCTGTGGCGGGGGAGTGATTGATAGTGGTTAATAGTAGTATATCTGCCGGCGGAAATTACTAAAGAATTGTTTGTAAAAAAAAGACAAATATACTGTATATAATGGTTTTAATGACTAATCTTATTATATGCATTTATATCTTATATGATTAATTGTTTTAAGAAGATGAATATAATTGCTTTGCATTTAAAAGAGTTTATTATAAATGAATTGAACTATAGACTATAGTTTAAAAACCAGACAAATGGAAGCTAGTGAGGGCTAAATGTTTCCCAAAAGAACATTTCTCACGCCATGAAAGACAGGATAAACATTGTTTAATATTTGAAAGTGCTAATGTTTGGGTAATTAAGTAATCAGCAGGTCAGATGGAAAGGAGTGCAGACAAGATGGCTGGTGATGTCCATTTTTAATTAACTACTTCAAACACACCTGATGGTGCCTAACCTTAAGACCCCCTAGTAGTGCCTAACCTTAATATCCCCCGATCCCTGCTAACGATAATACGATAAATTTCAATTTATTGGCAGCCACTTGCTAAATAGCGCAATGGCTTTCTATATTACGATAAGTAACAATTGTGCCCACATATATCGATAAATAAAATTGAGCCCATTTTTGGCCGCGAATTTTTTAACTGCTCCGGTTTAAAAGGCGTTGTATTGACAAGTTGTGAAAATATCACATAGGAGAAAACTCAGGTGAAAAAGTGAATTGCATATGGCCCCGGGGATTTCTTCTGAAAGACACATGCTCAGCTACAAGCCAAAAGCTACCTTCCCGCACGTGGTTCTAGATGCTGAAGAGATGACAGAGGAGAGATAATATGTTTAATACTGTATATACTCTAGTATAAGTCTAGAAATTTAGGTCTTATTCACTTCATAAAAGTATAGGTGTCAACTTATACACGAGTCATGGGCAACACTGAGCACACTGAGTAATGTGCGTCTTAATAGCAGTGGCGTAGGGACCGGGCCCGGCTCCTGAAGAGGCGGGGGAGGGGCCCGGGGGGGGCCATGTCCGTTCGGAGGGCCGTGCGGCCCGTGCGCGCTATTGGGAGGGGGGAGCCGCAGCCGCGGGGAGGGCAGCCCGACCTCTCCCTCCCTTCCTCTCCCCGGGCCCCCCCCCCCTTCAGATGCAGAGTGATGCATCTATACAGCGGGAGGAGATCAGCGGCGATTGGAACGCAGGGACGGAGGTGAGTTCTGCCTACAGCGCTTCCCGTGCGCCGCTCACTCTGCATCTGAGGGGAGGGGGCCCGGGTAGAGGAAGGGAGGGAGAGGTCGGGCTGCCCTCCCCGCGGCTCCCCCCTCCATTATGTGGGGGCAGCTACCTACCTAATCTATCCTGGGGGGAGGGCAGCTACCTAATCTATCCTGGGGGGGCAGCTACCTAATCTATCCTGGAGGGGCAGCTACCTAATCTATCCTGGGGGGCAGCTACCTACCTAATCTATGCTGGGGGGCAGCTACCTAATCTATCCTGGGGGGCAGCTACCTAATCTATAGTGGGGGGCAGCTACCTACCTAATCTATCCTGGGGGGGCAGCTACCTAATCTATCCTGGGGGGCAACTACCTACCTAATCTATCCTGGGGGCAGCTACCTAATCTATCCTGGGGGGCAGCTACCTTCCTAATCTATCCTGGGGGGGGGCAGCTACCTAATCTATCCTGGGGGGCAGCTACCTAATCTATCCTGGGGGGCAGCTACCTACCTAATCTATCCTGGGAGGCAGCTACCTAATCTATCCTGGGGGGCAGCTACCTACCTAATCTATCCTGGGAGGCAGCTACCTAATCTATCCTGGGGGGCAGCTACCTAACCTATCCTGGGTGGCAGCTACCTAATCTATCCTGGGGGGGCAGCTACCTAATCTAACCTATCCTGGGGGGGTCAGCTACCTAATCTATCCTGGGGGGGCAGCTACCTAATCTATCCTGGGGGGCAGCTACCTAATCTATCCTGGGGGGGCAGCTACCTAATCTAACCTATCCTGGGGGGGGTCAGCTACCTAATCTATCCTGGGGGGGCAGCTTCCTAATCTATCCTGGGGGGGCAGCTACCTAATCTATCCTGGGGGGCAGCTACCTAATCTATCCTGGAGGGCAGCTACCTAATCTAACCTATCCTGGGGGGCAGCTACCTAACCTATCCTGGGGGGCAACTACCTAATCTATCCTATACTGGGGGGCAGCTAACTAATCTATCCTGGGGGGCAGCTAACTAATCTATCCTGGGGGGCAGCTAACTAATCTAACCTATCCTGGGGGGCAGCTACCTAATCTAACCTATACTGGGGGCAGCTACCTAATCTAACCTATACTGGGGGGCACCTACCTAATCTAACCTATACTGGGGGGCACCTACCTAATCTAACCTTATACTGGGGGGCACCTACCTAATCTAACCTATACTGGGGGGCACCTACCTATCTAACCTATACTGGGGGGCACCTACCTATCTAACCTATACTGGGGGGCACCTACCTATCTAACCTATACTGGGGGCACTTACTTATCTAACCTGTATTGGGGGCACCTAGCTAGCATATACAGGTGGCAACTATACTGGCTACCTATATTGGAGGCACCTACCTAACTAACCTATACTGGGGGCACCTACCTATCTAACCTATGCTGGGGGCACCTACCTATCTAACCTATGCTGGGGGCAACTATTCTGGCTACCTATATTAGAGGCACCCACCTAGCTAACCTGTACTGGGGGCACCTATCTATCTAACTTATACCGGCGGCGCCTGCCTATCTAACCTATACTGGGGACAACTATACTGGCTACCTATGCTGGAGGCACCTACCTGGCTAACCTATACCGGGGGCAACTATACTGGCTTACCTATGCCTGGCTACCTATACTGGGGGGACCTATAGCTGGCTATAGGGATTCGGATATGTGTGTGCGTCGGGTGTTGCCGGTGGAGGGGGGAGCTGTTGTTGCCGTGGGGGGGCTGTTGTTGCCGGGGGGGCCCACATCCAGATTCCGCATCGGGGCCCAGAGGTTTGTAGCTACGCCACTGCTTAATAGTGACATTCCCATTTGCAGCAATGTACCAGTGATAAGTGATACTTTGAGGAAAGGAGTTACCAAGAAATCAGGTCGGAAAGTCCTGACCACAACAATTAACAAGGGAAGGGGTAGCGGGTGAAATACTTGGCTGCATAAAAAGGAGTGAATAATTGCAGCACTTAGGGGCCTGGAGGAGATATTGGCTACACCTAAGAGCCAGGAGGGGTTAATGGCTGCAATACTGAATGCAGTGCATTCATTAACCCCTCCTGGTACTCAAGTGCAGCCATTCACTTTGCTGGGTAGACTTATACTTGAGTCAGTGAAAAATTCCTGCTTAAGAGGGTTGAATATTGGAGTAGACTTATACATGAGGTTGACTCGTATTCGAGTATATACGGGTATTCTGGTGATTTAATTTATTAATATTATTTTTTTGCATTAAGTTCTGTTTAAGAGTAACTGTTAGGCATTACATATAAAATCAGTTTTCTATTTCTTGGTGTTACATAGCTAAAAAAAGGATGCTAACAAGGCAATGCAAATGTTTAAAATCATTCTTACTTTTTTCCTAAGAGGTTTTCTCTCCCCATGCCCCCAGGCTCTAACATGGTACGCAGGCGAAAAAGATAAGTGACAGGCATGCTGAATAAATTAGAGGGAAGTGCTACTTAGGATTGTTCATATTTTGTATATATGCTGTACGATAGGCAAATACATTTTTATATAAAATCAAATACTGAGTGCTCTGATTTCTTTTAAGGTATACCATCAACCTATAATTACTGTTATAGAGGGTTCAGACACAGTGGTCTATTCCAGATTTATGATAGCAACACTATAAAGGCTGGTTCCTTTACTGAGTAATCGATCATGTATAAAGGCAAGAACCCCACAGGCCTTGCTATGGTAACGCCCTTTATGCAGCATGTTACCATAGCAATTCACGCATTATCCCGATAAAGTAGAGTAATGGGCGGTGCACCTTTGGCATAAACACTGGAAAACTTGCCATGTTCTGCCTGTGCATTATAAAATTAGATTCCTTTTGTGTATCAGGCCCCATATTAGATCAGATACTTCTCAGAAACTGAGAATCCCCCTTTATGCACCTGAGGCTGCTATCCTCTACATCAGTGCTGTCCAACTTCATGGGCATGGAGGGCCATTTTTTTTTCAGACCCCATGGTGGAGGGCCGAAGGTTCTTGCTAGAGCCCCCCCCGGAAAAAATGCAATTAAAGGATAATTAGATTGGCAGCACTTTTCACAAAATGCAATTTAAAATAATGGTGAAGTTACGCGCGCCAGAAAACATGAGGGGTCCATTGGCCGAAAAATGGGTGTGGCCATGGACCAGAATGCAGGTGTGGCCACGGGTGGAGACAAATTTACATGAACTTAGCAATGTGGGACATTAGATTAGGACAGTGGTGGTGAACCTTTTGGAGGCCGAGTGTCCAAACTGCAACCCAAAAGTCACTTATCGCAAAGTGGCAACAGCAATTTAAACTACATACAAACGTTTTAACTCATACATGAACATTATGGAAAATCCAAGTTGAAAATAAACTGTGAAGATAAACAATTTCATCCATCCTACTCCTGAAAAATGTGGGTTTTTTTTAAAAAAAACCTCCCAGTTTTATTTTCCGTTTTAAAAAGCTAAAAAAGTAGGTTTAATGCTATTGTCTCATGATGACGATTCAGCTTTTCCATAGTCTCAGAGTTCGCAATCATGTGACCCCCAACAAGACAAATTCAGCAATCATGAGGCCCCCAACAAATCATGAGGCCCCCAACAAGACAAATTCAGCAATCATGATGCCCCCAACAAGACAAATTTAGCAATCATGAGGCCCCCAACAAGACACATTCAGCAATCTAGAGGCCCCCAACAAGACAAATTCAGCAATCGTGATGCCCCCAACAAATCATGAGGCCCCCAACAAGACAAATTCAGCAATCATGAGGCCCCCAACACGACAAATTCAGCAGTCATGAGGCACATAAATAGACAGCATTTCACATAAATAAGCAGAATGCCCCTTTAATATGGTAGACACCTCTCACCTGGCTTCTAAATTCTCCTCTACTGGCTGCTGTGCCTGGCAATTGTGTTTTGGGCCGGATTGGGGATGATGTGTGGGCTGAAATGCCAGGTGACAGGTGTCCCCCCAGTTGAGGTAGTGACAGGTGTCCCCCCAGCTAGATAGTGACAGGAGCACCCCCCCAGGCTAGATAGTGACAGGAGCACCCCCCCAGGGTAGATAGTGACAGGAGCACCCCCCCAGGCTAGATAGTGACAGGAGCACCCCCCCAGGCTAGATAGTGACAGGAGCACCCCCCAGCTAGATAGTGACAGGTTCCCCCCACTTAGATAGTGACAGGTGCCCCCCCCCAGCTAGATAGTGACAGGTGCCCCCCACTTAGATAGTGACAGGTGCCCCCCCCCAGCTAGATAGTGACAGGTGCCCCCCCACTTAGATAGTGACAGGTGCCCCCCACTTAGATAGTGACAGGTGCCCCCCCCAGTTAGATAGTGACAGGTGCCCCCCCAGTTAGATAGTGACAGGTGCCCCCCCAAGTTAGATAGTGACAGGTGCCTCCCCCAGCTAGATAGTGACAGGTGCCCCCCAGCTAGATAGTGACAGGTGCCCCCCACTTAGATAGTGACAGGTGCCCCCCACTTAGATAGTGACAGGTGCCCCCCCCCAGCTAGATAGTGACAGGTGCCCCCCCAGTTAGATAGTGACAGGTGCCCCCCCAGTTAGATAGTGTCAGGAGCCCCCCCAGCTAGTGACAGGTGCCCCCACCAGTAACGAGCCCGTTACCTCGGTGTCCCCGCTGGCCTCTCCGGTGTCCCCGCTGGCCTCTCCGGTGTCCCCGCTGGCCTCTCCGGTGTCCTCGCTGGCCTCTCCGGTGTCCCCGCTGACGATGCCGCTGCTGCCTCACAGATCAGACCTCACAGATCGCGGCGACTGAAGCAAGCAGAGCGCGCGCATGACACCCGCGCGGCAGAACGTCACATGCGGAAATGACTAATGATTCACTTCCGCATGTGACGTACTCCGTGCGGGTACCATGCGCCCTCTGTTTACCTCAGTCGCCGCGATCTGTGAGGTCTGATCTGTGAGGCAGCGGCAGCGGGGGGACATAGGAGAGGCCAGCGGGGACACAGGAGGCCACAATACGAGGGAGCAGGCATGGCGCCGATAGCGCAAGCCATGCCTGCATCCCAGGGACACGAGCGGGCCGCAGCAGGTGGCCTGGCGGGCCGGATGCGGCCCGCGGGCCGCCAGTTGGACAGCACTGCTCTACATATAGGATATGTAAGAGAGCGATATACAGATTAATGGTTTAATATATGATTTTTTGGGAGTAAAATTACAGGACAGAAAAGTAAGAAACCTCCTAAGATTTTTCTCTCAGACAAAATTGATAAAACTGACCCTGAAACTCCACAGGTGCAAAGAAATCATCTTTAGTTTTGTCACGGCCACTAAGGAGCACCAAAAGTACCTGTAGTTTTATTAACTTGGGTAGAACATACTTTCTTACAGTGCCGTCTATAAAATGTTCATAAAAGTCATTAATATTACCAATATATTACCATGGTTTTTCATTTCATGGGCATTTTACACAGTATCTTTTGTGTTTTGGGTATCGCTTGATGATTTTGACTTCTTGTCAGATGATTGGTCCATATCTTCCTCCAGGGCATCCTTAAGACGAGCATTGACAGAT
Organism: Hyperolius riggenbachi; assembly: GCF_040937935.1. NCBI lineage: Eukaryota > Metazoa > Chordata > Amphibia > Anura > Hyperoliidae > Hyperolius > Hyperolius riggenbachi. Next base: position 76,589,776 of record NC_090653.1, read on the forward strand.
CTTCCAAATTTGCCTTTGTAATCCTGACCCATGTATCCATAAATGACTGGGTTGATACAACTGTTGACAAAGGCTAAGGCAATAAAGCTTGTATATATTTTATTTGTGGCTATGAATAATGCTGACATGGATTCGTTGGTAGCCAAAATTAATATTACCACGTGGTACGGGAGCCAGCAAATGAAAAACCCAACAATCACAATTAGGGCAACTTTCAGTGACTTGGTACACTGGTTAAATCGTATCATAATACGTCTAAGTAGCAGGCTGTAGCAAACAGTGATGACCAGGAATGGAATGACAAAGCCCAATAGAAGTCTGTAACTGCCAATAAAATCCTCCACCTTCTGTTTGTGTTTAAGAACCAAAACATAATTGAATCCACAGGTCACATTCTCTCCTGTTTCTTGATTTGTATAGCGAAATACAAAGGATGGACTGCTCATAAGGAATGCCAGGAACCATATCACCACACAAGCTACATACGCCTTCTTCAGTGTTCTGTTCATGTGACACCACACAGGTATGAGGACCATGATACAACGGTCAATGCTGATCACAGTGAGGATAAGGACACTGGCATACATGTTGACCAGCAGCAAACTTGGAATTACCTTACAGGCAAATAGACCTAGAGGCCAATGTCCCAGGATAACTTCCATTATGACAACTGGCAATGAGAGACAACACAGAAGGTCTGCCACTGCCAAGTTTATGAACCATACTGTGTGTACTGTCCTTTTCATACCAAAGATGGTGACCCACAAAACAAGGCCATTGCCAGGCACACCAAGCAGAAACACTATAACATACATGGCAATAGCAACCCAGTCAGTGGGGGAAATTTGATGAGGCTCTTGCTCGCTGACATTCCAAAAAACATCATCATAGTCACTGTAGGAAACTGTAGAGTACATAGTGAATCAACCAAGTGGATCTTATTGTGTCTTTGATAACCTGTATAATATAATTGATAAAGAGTAGAGGTTACTTTGGAAACTGCAAAATTATATACAGTGATAAACAATATTTTCCTCTAATGCTGGATACACACGGTGTGTTCCCGCACTCGATTTCCCGCTCGATTCCCGGCCGCTCGATTATTTCCGACATGTCCGATTCGCGTTTCGATGGATTGTTAGGTCGATTCGGCATACTTTACATGAGAATCGCCCTATCAATCATCAAAACGTGATCGGAAATGCTCGGAAATCATCGAGCGGACGGGAATCGAGCGGGAAATCGAGTGTGGGAACGCACCGTGTGTATCCAGTATTATACTTAATAATCCCAAACCGGGAGTCAGGAACTGAGATTAGTAAATCACAACTTCTAATAGTTGATTTAGATAACCAGCTGCTGTGTGAATTGTTCAGTGATTTTCTAGCCGCAACTTCCCCCTCCTGGGTAAGCTAATTAGTATGTTAAAGTGGACCTGAACTCTTGCACAGGACAGAAGAAAAAAGAAAGAAATGCACCCTGTATATATTTAGTGAGATTATCCTGTTTAATACCCCTCATCTGTGTCTAATCACCATTGTAATTTGATCTCTCAGCTGTGAAAGTTCAGGAATCTCCTCTGCCACAGCAGAGCAGCTAATTTGTAAACACAGGATGTTAACAATACAGTATGTCTGCTTCCATGAAAGCAGGAAGTAGACACACAGCAGATTTATTGCAGGATTATATCAGCCTTAAAGAGACTTTGTACTCAAATAAAATGCCCTTGTTGGCATACTCACCTTGGGAGGGGGAAGCCTCTGGATCCTAATGAGTCTTCCCAGTCCTCCTCCGTCCTACAGTGGTCTTTTACTGCCCCTTCGAATGCACAGCCGACAATTTGTCAGGCTGTGCAATACTTACCTTTTCTGGCTCCAACGGTGGCGCCGTTGTGGCTCTCCGCTTGGAAATAGCCAATCCCAGTCAGGTCCGCTCTACAGCGCAGGCTCAGGCCACTGAGATCGGCTATTTCTGCCTATCTCAGAGCCGAGAGCCGCTACTGCGCCTGCGCTAGAACCGGGAAAGTAAATATTTACATGCTCACTGGATTTTGCTGCTCATGGAGGCAGAGCTTTGAGGATGCAGCTCTGCCTCCATGTGCGTCAATCACCGCATGGATCTCCGCCTCCTCTCCCCCTCTCAATCTGCCTTCACAGAGAGGGGCGGGGAGAGGCGGCGATCAGCGGGGATTGACGCGCTAAGAGGCAGAGCTATAGTGCTAAGCTCTGCCTCATCAGGAAGCACTCCCCCGAGTTTGCAGAGCGTATTTGGGGGGTATAAACCCCTCATTTTGCTGCGGTAATGCAGCGGTTTAGCACTATCTATAGTGCTTCACAGTAATGACATGCTTCAAGACTTGCTTCAGAGTCTCTTTAACCACTTGACGTCCACAGTGCTAACCCCCCCTACAGACCTGGCTGTTTTTTTCAGCACTGGGCTGTGCAGGCTTTTCAGCCTCCTGCACAGCCCAGCTAAGGAGCCCAGCGATCTGACTCACCTCCCTTTTTTGTCCCTATGAGGACATGCCGCCGGAGGGGTCTGATCGCTGCAGCAGTTTGTTTATTTTTTTCCCCCAACCTCTATGAGGTTCTCTCTCTCTCCCTCCCTACCTCCTCCCTCCCCTCCGTAATCTTTATGGAATAGGACGGTAATCCGTCCTGTTCCGCCTCTCATAGGCATCAGCCTATGAGAGGACGGCGATCCCCGGCCAATCAGAGGCCGGGGATCGCTGATCTCGTACAGCGCTGCCGGAGACCGCAGGGCTGTACAGTTGTAAACAAAGGGGATTTCTTTCACCTTTCATTTACAAACAGCCTGCTAGCCACGATCGGTGGCTAGCAGGCTAATCATGGAGCTCTGCTTCATGAACTGGCAGGGAACGATTGCGCATGCGCACGGGCTGTTCCCTGTGAAACTGCAGCCCCAGGACTTGACGCCAATTGGCGTTAGGCGGTCCTGAGGCTGCCGCCGTGGTCACACCCATTGGCGTGAGGCGGTCTTTAAGTAGTTAAAGTGGGCCTGAACTGTAGTTAAGTAGTTAAAGTGGGCTGTTTCTGAACGATCCGCGCTTATCAGTCTGCAGACAGACTGTACACACGCACTACTGTCGGGAGAACGACCACCCAGCGGGAGAGTCTGATGGGCCCGTCGTTCTCTTTAGTAGTGCGTGTGTACGCACCTTTAGACTTTTTCTCAGCTGTGTAACTACAAATCATGGGGCACCTTTGTAAGACAGTAAGTAATTCACACATGCTCCCCCCTCACTTCGGATATTGCCCTAACTTTCTACATCAGGCCTGCTGTACCTCTATATATAGCGCTACATGCACACACAGCAATGAATATATATTCATTTTTTGAGGGCACTTCACACGTTTGAATATTGTCCATATAGAATACATAGAATATAGTAACTATGCAACCTCTGCACGGGGGACTGTGATAAAACTACGCAACCCTAGGACAGGGGACTATGATAAAACTACGCAACTCCAGGATGGGGGACTGTGATAAAACTATGCAACCACAGGACGGGGGACTGTGATAAAACTACGCAACCCCAGGACAGGGGACTGTGATAAAACTACGCAACCCCAGAATGGGGGACTGTGATAAAACTATGCAACCCCAGGACAGGGGATTGTGACAAAACTATGCAACCCCAGAACGGGGGACTGTGATAAAACTATCCAACCCCAGGATGGGGGACTGTGAGTAAAAACAGTGCGGACATTGTGCGCAGGACGTGATTAGTGCATCTATGGGTGGTACTTTTAAAGTTCAATTTAATTGAATTATATACATCGGAGGATATTACCTTATATACTTGCGTATAAGCCTAATTTTTCAATACAAAAAATTTGAAACGTGAGTACCACAGCTTATACACGGGTCAGCTTATATGTGAGTACATACGGTAATTATTTTATCTATATTAACTTAGAACATTGGATCCATTGTGAATCAGCCTTATTTTGTGAATCAGGTCCACCACCCCTGACGAAGATCCCCGTGGCCGATTCATGCCCTCACCTGTACTCCAAACACACAATAGCCTTAGAGTGGCACGCTTACCTTGCCACTATGCTGCCCCAACCCACAGGTGTTTTTCTCTCTTTTTCATCAATATGTCCCTGAAGATTTAAGGTGGACCTTGTGGTATATCTCAAGAGAAGAGGAATCATAAGAAAGGAAGCGCCCTAAAAAAATGTATATAAATACTCAGATCTTGCCAAAAAAAATCCAGTGTGTGAAGTCCCCTCCCACGATAAAGCCAGCAGCGGGAATTGCACCGATTTCCCCCTTAGCAGTGCCACCATCCTCCCCATCTTGCAGTAAAGCTATGGATCTTCAGCAGCACCGCCTGTTACTCTATCAGCATCCCACACATTACCCAGGTAATGCTGTCAGAATTCTTGCAGTTTATTAATGCAGGAAAAGCTACCATATGTATTTGTTGTAGTTCATTATAAGTTACAGTGTGCTATGCAAGATTTCCGTATAAAACTGTGAAGTTAAAGGGAACCTTAACTGTCACATAGAAAAAGAGTTTCACTTACTTGGGACTCCTACCAGCCCCCTCCAGCCTCCCTGTCCCGCGCCGGTCTTCAACAATCCTCCATTCCCCGCCGTGGGTTCGTTTTTGTTCTGCTGACAGATCAGTTGGCGGTCCACTGCGAGAACCTCTTACTGCGCCTGCACAGGACACATTCACTGACGTGAACACGTACAAGAATGCGTGTGGCAAGGGCCACACAGTCGCAGTGGACCGCCAACTGATCAGTCGGCAGAACCTAAACTAAGCCACAGCGGGGGAATGGAGGATCGTTGCGGACCGGTGCGGGAAAGGACGGCTGCAGGGGGCTGGTATAAGCCCCAGGTAAGTGAAACTCTTTTTCTATGCTACAGTTAAGGTTCCCTTCCCTTTAAAGAGAAACTCCAACCTAGAATTGAACTTTATCCCAATCAGTAGCTGATACCCCCTTTTACATGAGAAATATAATGATTTTCACAAACAGACCATCAGGGGGCGCTGTATGACTGATTTTGTGCTGAAACCCCTCCCACAAGAAGCTCTGAGTACCGCGGTACTCTGGGCAAACTGCCACAATGTAACAATGTTCACAGACAGGAATTAGCTGTTTACAGCTTTCTCTAACAGCCAAAACAGCTAGGAACAGCTACATAACCTGCCCACAGTAAAAATGTCACCATGTAATGCATGTCAGAATGTGAATCTGGGAGAGGAAAGATTTTACAATGAGCAAACACTGACTAAATCATTTATCCATAATTATGGTAAAAAATGAAGCACTTTTTTTACTACATTATTTTCACTGGAGTTCCTCTTTAAGGTACTTCTTTACCCTTTTACCAGACACATAAAGTAAGACTTTATGTGGCTGCAGGGCCAAATGTTTTCTGCCACTGGGGAAGTGTGCCATGGCAGGGTACGCAGGCTATGCAGAGCCGCTCCGGAAACTGGACCGGCTTCCTCTGTTCATCCACCTGCGGAGTTGCACTCCAAACATCCTCTTCTGATTTCCGATCACATGTTGTTACATGTGATCAGGGCTCAGAAGGTAGTGTCACAAGTGCAGCGCCACCCGGTGGTTGAAGAGGGGTAATGGCAGAGAACCAATGGGCCTGGGAATCTGAAATTTGACATGGGAGCAGACTCACAGTTCCCCATCCTACCCTAAAAATCTGGGGTCTTTAACACAGCACAAACTAATAAAATTTCCTCAGTACATGTGTACCCAAAACAGTTAGTGATCAGCTGTTTCAGAGAACACAGTGCAACTGCGCGTGACGTCATGCTTCATATTGCGCATGCTCCTAAATCCTAGCAGCGCAGGATGCTACATCAAAATCAGACATGGCCTTCCATCACATAGAAATAAGCAATCCAACAACTCAACAAAACATTTCTCCATGAAAAGATACTGCATCAAACATATATTAGACGTGACTAATGTGTTCATATGTACACAGATAAGGACAGAAAAGTACACTGACCTTGCCCTCACAGATCGTACAGCTCAATGTTTTGGTCTTTGGATCTGGTAGTATTGATGGGTGAATTTCCGATGGTGCAATTTGCCATGTGACCGGTGAACATGCTGAGGTCCATTCACAAACGATGCTGGAGAATTCACATGCAAACAAACATGCATAAAGGATGCATGCAACTGTACATGCACATATGACCTTGATTTCCCCGTGATGAGCTCCATCCTTGCTAGACTCGTGGCACTGAGAGAGCATCTCCAGGCCATATTGCAGAAAGCAAGAGCTTTTCTAAGTGTAAAACACAGCGTTCTGACTCTGAATTCTATTGCTCTATTACTGTATTTGATACTTGTATTTGGCTAGCTAGCCAGTGATTAACTAAAGTTAGTTGTAGTCAGTGTAGTCTTTAGTGACAGTCTACTAAGTGCTGTGCAGCTTAGTGCAGGGCTGCACGCAGGTGTACACTGATTTTACTGCTCTATTACTGTATTTGATACTGGTATTTTGCCAGCCAGTGGCAGTGAGTGATCAACTTAAGTTAGTTGTTGTTATTCAGTGTAGTCAGTGACATTGTACTGTGACAGCGTGCAGTTACTTTGCTGTGCGTAGTGCAGGCAGACCTGTGTTCACGGTTCACTGATTTTCATGCTCCATTACTGTTGTTGATACTCGTATTTAGCTAACCAGCCAGTGATCAACTTAAGTTAGTTGTAGTCAGTCATTCAGTGTAGTCAGTGAGATTGTACTGTGCCAGCGTGCAGTTACTTTGCTGTGCGTAGTGCAGGCAGTCCGGCGACTCTGTTAACAAACTCACCTTCCTCAAAATTAACCAGGCATGGGTGGAAGGTGATTTCCTGGCCCCTTCTGTTGGCGGCAGGGGGACATGAATTTGAATAATCCCTGCCTTTCCAACCTACTCCTAATTGGCCTGGTTCATTAAATTTTTTGCTGTGGTGCCACCCGTCATGTCCCATGGCCTCATATGCTGCTGCTGACACATGCTGCTCCTCCTGCTGCGGCATTTCCTACTGGCAGGGTCCACGGATGCATATCATTTTTAGGCAGCATTATTATGCTGTGGTACCACCAGTGATGTGCCACAGTCATCTGTGCTGCCACTGACTGCTTAGTCCTCCTCCTGCTTCCGCTGATGTTGTAATTCACTACTAAAGTCTGTGTTCACACTACCAAGGCCACTCTGCTGCCATGGAATTGCTGTAACTGCAAAAAGAAAAAAAAAACGATGTTTTTTTTTGTGGTGTCGTCCGCTCATCCACCCCCAGTGGTACCACCGCCAGGTGCCATTGGGACTCATCACCTGCTGCATGGTTGTAGTTGCTTAGGGACTCCCTGTTTAAAACCATTTATTAGCAATTAATAGCCACATTTAAAGTGTTAATTTAACTTTAAAATCGATTTTCTCAAAAATTAAAAGTTCGTTTTGAATCTTCTTTTTTTAAGTTGTAGCCACTGCTCTCCTGTATAATCCATGCAATTTCAGTGATTGTAGCATGTATTGTGGCTTTGCTATTAACATTAAAGCCAAATCCGTGATCCCGGCGTGATCACGGATTCTTCATGCAATCACATCTAAAATCCGCATCGAATTAGGAAGTCCGCATCAAACCCGATCACTATCATGGTTTATCCGGATTTGGATTCCACCGTGGCCGGATTTACTCAAATCTGTGATCAAGGGGTATCCGAGCAACACTAATTGTAGCACATTTTATTTTAATACTATAATGATTGAAAACTGAGAAATAGTGTTTTTTGTTTTTTTTTCATTTTTTTTGTCTTCTTCTTCCCTTTAAAATGCATTTAAAATAAAATAAATCTTAGCAAAAAATATTACACAAAGAAAGCCTAATTTTTGACAAAAAAAAACAAAACTATATAGATCATTTTAGTGTGATAAACGGTGAATGAATGGGAGGAGCATGAAATGTTAAAATTGCTCTAATTTTTAAGGGGAAATAATGTGACACCTGCCAGCGGAAATTACTAAAGAATTGTTTGTTCATAAAAAAAGAGAAATATATACAATGGTTTTAAATGACTGATTTTATAATATGCATTTATTTACTGTATATCTTATATGATTAATTGTTTTAAGAAGACAAATATAGTTGCTTTGCATTTAAAAGAGTTTATTATAAATGAATTAAAGTATAGACTATAGTTTCAAAACCAGACTAAATGGAGGCTAGTGAGAAGATAATTGTTTCCTAGAGAACATTTCTCACATCATGAAAGATAGAATAAACATTGTTTAATATTTATAAGTGCTAATGTCCAGGGCAATTAAGTTAATCAGCAGGTCAGAGAGAAGGAAACGCACACAAGATGCCTGGTCAAGTCCATTTTTAATTAAATACGTCAAGCACACCTGATAACCAAATGTCAGCATGTGTAAATATACCAAACTATGCAAATTCCCACTGATAAGTTAAATAAGGAATTTCTAAATTAAAAATAGTATGGCTGAAAAACAGTATGGCTTAGATGTCAGATATAAAAAATAAACAATTATTGAAACTAGGGAAATTTCAGACAATCAGTACTAGATATTAATGGAAATTCAAAATGATTCAGCCATATTGAATGAATTGCTTTAAAGAGATACTGAAGCGGAAAAAAAAATTTATGATATTATGATTTGTATGTGTAGTACAGCTAAGAAATAAAACATTAAGATCAGATACATCAGTCTAATTGTTTCCAGTACAGGAAGAGTTGAGAAACTCCAGTTGTTATCTCTATGCAAACAAGCCATTAAGCTCTCCGACTAAGTTAGTCATGCTCTGTCTGCTTCTAATGACGAGCAGTCCTGTGACGTCGACTGAGTATGGGAGAGGAGCTGGACGAGCATCTTATTGCACAACGATGTCTGCGCTGTGCTGAAAGCTATCTACTGAATTCTTGGGCAGAGAGTGGGGGCTGCGGGGACCTGGTCAGCCGAGAGATAGCAAAGAATTTATGGCAGTTGGGAAAGACTGGGGCCGAGGGAAGGATTATACCATCAGTTACTTAGTTTGGTTACAACATCTGACCAGGCTTCCCCTGTGATGGATTTATAGATACAGAAGTCCGTCAGCGGGAGTGCAGGGATTGACGTGTGCAGTATACAGTGTCATATGGATCTTTAAAGAGACACTGAAGCGAAAAAAAAATTATGATATTATGATTTGTATGTGTAGTACAGCTAAGAAATAAAACATTAAGATCAGATACATCAGTCTAATTGTTTCCAGTACAGGAAGAGTTGAGAAACTCCAGTTGTTATCTCTATGCAAACAAGCCATTAAGCTCTCTGACTAATGCTGGGAATACACGATGCGTTTTTGCGTTCGTTTTTGCCGTCGTTTTCGCTTTCGTTCGATTCTACTCTCGATTCACTGCTCGATTCTCCTCTCGATTCCTTATCTTTTCTTATCAATTACATTCACTTGAATGAGGAGAATCGAAACGAAAGTAGAATCGACCAGATCCAACAGGTTGGAATTTATCTATCGAACCCATCTATCTAAAGTAAAAACGTAACGTGTATTCCCAGCATAAGTTAGTCGTGGAGAGGGCTGTTATCTGACTTTTATTATCTCAACTGTAAGTGAACTGTTTACTTTTTCTCTGCTAGAGGAGAGGTCATTACTTCACAGACTGCTCTGAAAGACTCATTTTGAATGCTGAGTGTTGTGTAATCTGCACATATTATAGAATAATGCAATGTTAGAAAAAACACTATATACCTGAAAATAAAAGTATAAGAATATTTTCTTTGCTGCTAATCTTCTAGTAATTATTCATAGTACACAACCAATTCATTATATCATATTTTTTTTTTCGCTTCAGTGTCTCTTTAAAGCGGAATATAACCCTGCATCTCAACTTTGCTCTAAAACATTATTTACAGTATATTATATGCAACCAGCATTTTTTTTTTTACTAGACCAGCATTGGAAGGGTTACACAGAGCTTTAAAGTTCCTGGACAGAACTGCAGACGCATCCGAAGCTGACATAGATACATTTTGTTTACATAAATGTATCTAAGTGTGGCATGTGACTCACTCTCTCTGACTGAGAAGGAGTTGGAGGACAGCCAAAGAGTGTGTAACATTTATCACTTGTTACATTCTATTTAGTTAAATGTATCCATCTGAACTTCTGCATATCTCTCCAAGGAAATCTTTAAACCTCTGTGTTTAACCCTTCCAATGCTGGTCTAGTAAAAAAAAAAATGCTGGTTGCATATAATATGCTGTAAATAATGTTTTAGAGCAAAGTTGAAATGCAGGGTTATATTCCGCTTTAAAATAGGTGGTTTGAGAGTTATTAACATCCTGCGCCGCTCAGGAGGTTTTGCAGCCTAGAGTCCCCCAGTATAAATGTAACAGATCCCATGCCTGTAAAAGCTTTAGCTAGCACTAAGCTAGCTAGGCTGCACTGATCGCTGGATCCAGGCTGGGTAATGTATTAGCGGGGGGATCAGGGGGGATTAGTAGCGATCGGGGGATGCCGGCCACCTGTACTATTCAGCCTAGTGCTAGCTAAAGCTTTTACAGGCATGGGATCTGTTAAATTTATACTGGGGGACTCCTAGTACCAGCGAGCGTTGGGAATACCACTAAGGAAGAACTCCTAGGGCCACAGTGTTGGGTATACCGCTAAGGAGGGACTCCTAGGGCCACAGTGTTGGGTATACCGCTAAGGAGGGACTCCTAGGGCCACAGTGTTGGTTATACCGCTAAGGAGGGACTCCTAGGACCACAGTGTTGGGTATACCGCTAAGGAGGGACTCCTAGGGCCACAGTGCTGGGTATACCGCTAAGGAAGAACTCCTAGGGCCACAGTGTTGGGTATACCGCTAAGGAGGGACTCCTAGGGCCACAGTGTTGGGTATACCGCTAAGGAGGGACTCCTAGGGCCACAGTGTTGGTTATACCGCTAAGGAGGGACTCCTAGGACCACAGTGTTGGGTATACCGCTAAGGAGGGACTCCTAGGGCCACAGTGTTGGGTATGTCGCTAAGGAGGGACTCCTAGGGCCACAGTGTTGGGTATACCGCTAAGGAGGTTAAAAGGCATTGTGTTTACAGGTTGCAGAAATATCACCTAGGAGAAAACTCAGGTGAAAAAGTGAATTGCATTACATGTGGCCCTGGGGATCTCTTCTGAAAGACACCTACTCAGCCACAGGCCAGAAGCTACCTTCCCACACGTGGTTCTAGATGCTGAAGAGATGACAGAGGAGGGATAATATTTAAATATGTTTATTTACTTTATTATCTTTTCAGCATTAAGTTGTTTTAAGATGTTAGCAAAACGATCTGCTGGGAGTTTTTATTTTATGGTTTTTTTTTCTTCAAGAAGATAAGTATAAATATGACACAGCTACTAGTACAGCTTAGACAATTTTTTTTATCCTATTGTACATAGCACAGTTGTTATAATTCTTTTTTTGAATGTGCTTAGAAGGTTCATGATTGCTTTACTATAAAGGCCTGATCAGATGGAAAATTATTAGAGGGAAGTGCTACTTGGGACTGTTCATATTTTGTATATATGCTGTATGATAGGCAAATACATTTTTGTATACAATCAAATACTAAGTGCTCTGATTCCTTTCAAGGTAAATCGTCAATCTATAATTACTGTTATAGAGGGTTCAGACACCACTATTCCAGATCTATGAATAGCCAGGGCCCGTTCTCTCATGAAGCAAGGTAAAAGATTTGCATCAGGCGCAGAGATTTCAGGGCCCCGGGGCAGCATTTTTGTACTGTGTGTACCTTCTCAAGGAGGAATGGAGTAGCTGAGGGTGAGCAATGTGTTTGTCACAGACTCACAGCCAGCCTGTGTGATTGTGTTGAGCTGCAGCAAGTCATGTGAGAACATTAAATGAAGCAGAGTAAATTGTTGGGTGCTATGCGATTATTCCAAATCGGTTGGGGGGGGGGGGGGCGCATCCTCACAAGTTTGCCTCAGGCAGCAAGAAGTTTAGAACCGGTCCTGATGATAGCAACACTATTAGGGCTGGTTCCTTTACTGAGTAAGGGATTATGTATAAAGGCAAGAACCCCACAGGCCTTGCTATGTTAATAACGTGCATTATGCAGCATGTTATCATAGCAATGCACACATTATCCTGGTAAAGATTAATGGGCGGTGCTTCTTTGCCATTAGCACAGGTAAAGTTGCCGTGCTCTGCCTGTGCATGGAAACATTTGATTCCTTCCGTGTTTCAGGCCCCATATTAGATCAGATACTTTTGCACTGAGAATTTGCCTTTATGCACCTGAGGCTCCTATCCTTATAGGATATGTAAGAGAGCGATACGCAGATTAATGGTATAATATATGAATTTTTGGGAGTAAAATTACAGGACAGAAAAGTAAGAAACCTCCTAAGATTTTTCTCTCAGAAAATATTGATAAATCTGTCTCTGAGACTCCACGACTACTAGGGAAGAACCAAAAGTAACTGCTCTTTGGTAGTATTATTAACGTACGTTGAACATTCTTTGTTACAGGTGTGCCTTCTATAAATTCCACAATGTTCATTAAAGTCATTTTAAGAGGTCATATATTACCATGGTTCATCATTTCATGGACATTTTACACAGTATCTTCAGTGTTTTTGGTATTGCTTGATGATTTAGACTTCTTGTCAGATGATTCATCCATATCTTCCTCCAGGGCAACCTTAAGGCGAGCACTGACAGATCTTCTAAATTTCCCTTTGTAATCCTGACCCATGTATCCATAAATAACTGGGTTGATACAACTGTTGACAAAGGCTAATGCAATAAAACTTGAATGTATTTTAGCTGTGGCTGTGAATAATGCTGACGTGGATTCATTGGTAGCCAAAATTACTGTTACCACGTGGTATGGAAGCCAGCAAATGAAAAACCCAACTATCACAATTAGGGCAACTTTCAGTGATTTGTTACACTGATTAAATCGAATCATAATACGTCTAAGTAGCAGGCTGTAGCAAACAGTGATGACCAGGAATGGAATGACAAAGCCCAATAGAAATCTAGAACTGCCAATAAAATCCTCCACCTTCTTTTTGTATTTGTGAACAAAAACATAATTGTATCCACAGGTCACATCTCCCCTTAGGTCTGGATTTGTATAGCGAAATACAAAGGAAGGACTGCTCATAAGGAACGCCAGGAACCATATGACCACACAAGCTACATACGCTTTCTTCAGTGTTCTGTTTACGTGACACCACATAGGTATGAGGACCATGATGCAACGGTCAATGCTGATCACAGTGAGGAGAAGGACACTGGCATACATGTTGACCAGCAGCAAGCTTGGAATAACTTTACAGGCAAATAGACCTAGAGGCCAATGTTCCACGACAGTGTCCATTATGGCAACTGGCGATGAGAGACAACACAAAAGGTCTGCCACTGCCAAGTTTATGAACCATACTGTGTGTATTGTCCTTTTCATATCAAAGATGGTAACCCACAAAACAAGGCCATTGCCAGGCACACCAAGCAGAAACACTACAGCATACATGACAATAGCAACCCAGTCATTGGTGTAAATTTGATGAGGTTCTGGCTTGTGTTCCTTCCAAAAATGTTCAGGATATTCACCATAGTCATCAGTAGTATTCATAGCGATTCAACCAAGTGGATCTTATTGTGTCTTTGATAACCTGTATAATATAATTGATAAAAAGTAGAGGTTGGTTTAGAAACTGTGAACAATTACATACAGTGATAAACAAGATGTTCCTCTAATACCTAGTTATCCCAAACCAGGAGCCAGGAACTGAGATTGGCAAATCACAACATTAATTGTTTAGTGATCTAATTAGTATGATAAAGTGATAAAGTGGGCCTGAACTCTTGCACAGGACAGAAAGAAAACAGAGAAATATACCCTGTATTTGTATTTAGAGAGATTAGCTTGTTTAATCCCCTCATCTGTGCCTAATCACCAATGTAATTTAATCTCTCAGCTGTGTAATGCTGGATCCACACGGTGCGTTCGCGCACTCGATTTCCCGCTAGATTCCCGTCGATTACCCTCGATTTGTTTATTTCCAACATGTCCGATTTGGATTTCGATGGATCGTTAGGTCGATTCGCATGCAAAGTATGCCAAATCGACCTAACAATCCATTGAAATCCAAATCGGACATGTTGGAAATAAACTAATCGGCGGGAAATCGAGTGCGCGAACGCACCGTGTGGATCCAGCATAAGATCAGGAATCTCCTCTGCCACAGCAGAGCAGCTAATTTGTAAACACAGGATGTTAACTATACAGTATGTCTGTTTCCATGAAATCAGGAAGTAGACACACTGCAGATTGATTGCAGGATTTGTATCAGCTGTAACAAATAAATGTTTTTCTGTAAAGGTTATTATGCTAAAATATGCTAAAATATAAAAATATGGTAATTCACACATGCTCCCCCTCACTTCTGATATTGCCCTAACTTTCTAGATCAGGCCTGCTGCACCTCTATATAGCGCTACATGCACACACAGCAATTAATATATATACAGTTTTTGAGAGCGCTTCACACTTTTGAATATTGTCCACATAGAATACGTAGAATACGTAGTAACTACGCAACTCCAGGATGGGGGACTGTGATAAAACTATGCAACCTCAGAACAGGGGACTGTGATAAAACTACGCAACCCCAGAACAGAGGACTGTGATAAAACTACGCAACCCCAGAACAGGGGACTGTGATAAAACTACGCAACCCCAGAACAGGGGACTGTGATAAAACTACGCAACTCCAGGACAGGGGTCTGTGATAAAACTATGCAACGACAGGACGTGGGACTGTGATAAAACTATGCAACCCCAGGACAGTGACAAAACTACACAACCCCAGGACGGGGGACTGTGATAAAACTATGCAACCCCAGGACAGATGACTGTGATAAAACTATGCAATCCCAGGACAGGGGACTGTGATAAAAGTACGCAACCCCAGGACAGGGGACTGTGATAAAAGTACGCAACCCCAGGACGGGGGACTGTGATAAAACTATGCAACCCCAGGATGGGGGACTGTGATAAAACTATGCAACCCCAGGACGGGGGACTGTGATAAAAGTACACAACCCCAGGACGGGGGACTGTGATAAAACTATGCAACCCCAGGACAGGGGACTGTGATAAAACTATGCAAGCCCAGGACAATGGACTGTGATAAAAGTACGCAACCCCAGGACGGGGGACTGTGATAAAACTATACAACCTCAGGACAGGGGACTGTGATAAAACTATGCAACCCCAGGACAGGGGACTGTGATAAAAGTACACAACCACAGGACGGGGGACTGTGATAAAACTATGCAACCCCAGGACAGGGGACTGTGATAAAATTATGCAACCCCAGGACAGGGGACTGTGATAAAACTATGCAAACCCAGGATGGGGGACTATGATAAAACTATGCACCCCCAGGACAGGGGACTGTGATAAAACTATGCAACCCCAGGACAGGGGACTGTGATAAAACTATGCAAACCCAGGATGGGGGACTGTGATAAAACTACGCAACCCCAGGACGGGGGACTGTGATAAAACTATGCAACCCCAGGACAGGGGACTGTGAGAAAAAACAGTGCAAACTGTTTTTTTGTAGCACTATGAAGGCGGACACTGTGCGCAGGACGTGATTAGTGCATCTATGGGTGGTACATTTAAAATGCAATTTAATTGAACTATGTACATCGGAGGATATTACCTTATATACTCGTGTATAAGCCTAATTTTTCAGAACAAAAAATGTGATGAAAAGTTTCCCCCTCGACTTATATGCAAGTCAGTGGAGCAGAACGGATGTTGGAGCAGGTTTTGTTACTGGCAGAGGAGAGTAAGGATTGTACTATCATCCTTGGGTCACATTTGGCTATGGGGAGGGGGTTGACTTGTACTGGGGGAACATCTGGCTTCTGTGGGGGGGGGGGGGCTATACTGGGGAGGGCTTATATGTGAATCAATCATTTTTTCTTAGTTTCTGAGGGAGAAGTGGGTACCTCGGCTTATACACGGGTCAACTTATAAGCGAGTTTATACAGTATTTATTTTATCTATATTGACTTACAACATTGGATCCGTTGTGAATCAGCCACATTTTGTGAATCAGGTCCACCACCCCTGATGAAGTCTCCCGTGGCTGATTTATGGGATCACCAGTCTTCACCCGTACTCCAAACACACAACAGCCTTAGAGTGGCATGCTCACCTTGCCACTATGCTGCCCTGACCCACAGGTGTTTTTCTCTTTTTTCATCTATATGTCCCTGAAGATTTAAGGTGGACTTTGTGGTATATCCCAAGAAAAGAGGAATCACAAGTCTCTGGGCACACCTATTCTGTGTGGACAATATTCATAAATGGGAAGCACCCTAAAAAAACTGTATGTAAATACTCAGATCTTGCCAAAATCCTGTGTCTGAAGTCCCCTCCCACGATAAAGCCAGCAGGGGGAAATCAGTGAATTGCACCGATTTCCCCCTTACCAGTGCCAACATCCTCCCCATTCTGCATTAAAGCCATGAATCTTCAGTAGCACTGCCCGTTACTCTATCAGCATCCCACACATTACCCAGGTAATTATGTCAGAATTCTTGCAGTTTATTAATGCAGGAAAAGCTGCCATATGTATAGGTTTCAGCTCTAGGACACGGCGGACAGGTGAGCCGTTAGGGAGGGATCCCCGTGGGAGGGATGCCTTCTCGGCGCAGTCCTGCTAGTGACGCAACCTTGCGATTGCATCCAACTGAAGACTCCCACCTGAATGCTAATGGCTGCTAGATGTGGTATGGCAGGTAAAGGGTGTATGACAGTGCATCCTGATTGGCTGACGAGCGCCTGCTAACCATTTAAATGTAGCTGGATGCATGTACTGCTGTGTTCTATTGCTTGTGTGTGTCGAATTTAGCATTCAGTATGGAGGCAGTGTTGGTGGGTTTTCTGGATGTGAGAGGTCCAGAGCCTGGGTGTGAGAGGTCCGGGCCCACCTGCACTCCCCTCCAGGTATTGCATGTTGGCCTTGGGGCCCCGGCCAGTGAGAGAGGTCCGGGGCCCCTGGCCATCGTGTGAACCAATCTTGTGTTTTTATATGTATAGGTTGTAGTTCATTGTAAGTTGCAGTGTGCTATGCAAGATTTCCGTATAAAACTGTGAAGTTAAAGGGAACCTTAACTATCGCATAGAAAAAGAGTTTCACTTACCTGGGGATTCTACCAGCCCCCCGCAGCCGTCCTGTCCCGTGCAGGTCTTAAACAATCCTCCGTCCCCCGCCGTAGGTTAGTTTTGGTTCTGCCGACTGATCAGTTGGCGGTCCACTGAGAGAACCTCTTACTGCGCCTGCACAGGACACGTTCTCTGACGTGAATGCGTACAAGAATGCGCGTCGCAGTGGACCGCCAACTGATCAGTCGGCAGAATCGAAACTAAGCCACAGCAAGGGAATGGAGGATCGTTGAAGACCGGTACGGGAAAGGACAGCTGGTAGAAGCCCCAAGTAAGTGAAACTCCTTTTCTATGCGACAGTTAAAGTTCCCTTCTTTAACCTTTTACCAGACACATAAAGTAAGACTTTATGTGACTGCAGGACCAAATGTTTCCTGCCGCTGGGGAAGTGTGCCATGGCAGGGTACGCAGGCTATGCAGAGCGGGCGGCAGGGAGCGGTTATAGTTACCTGTTGCAGACACTGGACCGGCTTCCTCTGTTCATCCACCTGCGGCATTGCACTCCCAACATCCTCTTCTGATTTCCGATCACACGTTGTCAGTCGTGCAGCGCCACCCGGTGGTTGAAGATGGGTAATGGCAGAGAACCAATGGGCCTGGGGATCTGAAATTTGACATAGAAGCAGACTCATGGTTCCCCACCCTACCCTGAAAATCTGGGGTCTTTAGCACAGCACAAACTAATGAAAATTTCCTCAGTACATGTGTACCCAAAACAGCTAGTGATCAGCTCTTTCAGAAAACACAGTGCACCTGCGCCTGACGTCATGCTTCATATTGCGTATGCTTAAATCCTAGCAGCGCAGGAGGCTACATCAAAATCAGACATGGCCTTCCATCACATAGAAATAAGCAATCCAATAACTCAATAAAACATTTCTTCATGAAAACATACTGCATCAAACATATATTAGAGGTAACTGATGTGTCCATATGTACACAGATAAGACAGAAAAGTACACTAACCTTGCCCTCACAGGTCGTACTGCTCAGTGTTTTGGTCTTTGGATCTGGTAGTATTGATGGGTGAATTTCCGATCAGGTGACCGGCGAACATGCTGGTGTCCGTTCACAAACGATCCTGAAGAATTCACACGCAAACAAACATGCATAAAAGATGCATGCAACTGTGCATGCACATATGACCTTGATTGCTATTGTCCATTCCTGCCCAGATAACCTTAATTGAAAGGTCTTGATGGTCATTATAGGAAAAAAAAAATCTTGTCACTGACCCGTGAAACACACGCATCAGAAGGCAAACCTATCCCTATCAAGTCGCTCCTCAAAAACATACTGAAGCAGTATCCTTTAGTAAAGCATGGCATCCATTTTTCCCATCCTTTAGCAGAACGGCAGCAAATCTAGTGAAACTCAGCCATAAGCTCTTGGCTGAAGGTTTGCTGTCTCACGAGAGTAAACAGCGTTTTATTTTTCTTTGGAAATACTCCAATAGCTTTATTGGGCAAACAACTCTGGTTGAACTCGATGGACGTCTGTCTTTTTTCAACCAAAATAACTATGTAACTATGTAACCAAGGCAAAGCAAGCATAAAGGTAGCCAGACATCTAGCGATGATGGGAAGATTCGACCAAGAGACCAATCTCTCTCTAATCGATTCTGATTAGAGAGAGAGATCTGTTGCCTGTCCATACACTGCAGGCCAATTCCCGTACGATTTCAGCATGAAATATCTCGGGAATCGGCCGAGTCTGCCGCATCCTCTGCCTCGTCGCTGTGTGTGTATGAATGTATGGGTGTGTGTAATGTATAAAGTGCTGTAATGTGCGTTTACACATTACCTGTCCTGTGTCACGGTACCCGTCCATCTTTCGCCTCTCTTCAATTAGCCACATACACACTTCTAGCATGACGCGTGTGACATCACGCGTGCTGTGCGCCGGCTGCTTGTATGTGGCTAATAGAAGAGCAGCAGAAGATAGACGGGCACTGCGACACAGGATAGGTAATGTATAAACGCACATTACATCACACATTACAAACACACATACACATTGTGGTAACAGCACATGGATTGTCCCGATATCGCTCGCTGTTACCGCTGCGCACCCGATCGAGCAAGTCGGCCCGACATCTGTCAGAATGTCTCACCGATTAATGTGACCAATGTCGAAACAGGCATGCACTTGGTTGCACCAATTTTTATCCGATTCCGATTGTAATAATTGAATTGGATGGTTGATCAGCCACCTGACGTATGGCCACCTTTACTCCCCCTCAGGACACAAAGCTCCACATGCTATAGGAAAAAAACAGCTACTCAAGCTAGGTACACACGGTGAGATTTTCTGTCAGATTTACTTTATTTCCGACAGGTCTGATCTGATTTCCGATTGATTTTCCATAGATGTGATAGGAAATTGATCAGAAAATCTATCAGAAATCAGATCTGACCTGTCAAAAAAAAAATCGATCTGACAGTAAATCTGGCAGAAAATCTCATTGTGTGTACCAGGCATAAGGCTCCTTTCCCACCCTGGCCTCAATTCACTAAGCTTACCTCCTGTCTTTAACCACTTGAGGACCGCAGTGTTAAACCCCCCTAGTGACCAGGCCATTTTTTACTAAATGGGCCACTGCAGCTTTAAGGCCTCTCTGCAGGGCCAACTCAGCATACAAGTGATTCCCCCCCCCCCCCCCTTTTCTCCTCACCAACAGAGCTTTCTGTTGGTGGGGTCTGATCGCTCCCCCACTGTTTATTTATTTTTAAATAAATATTTATTTGATTATTTTTTATTTAATTTGCCTATTTTTTTTTCTTTGTTTAAATCACCTCTCCCTCCTCCCCCTGCCAGCCAATCAGCGTGATCAGCTGTCATAGCTTCAGCCTATGATAGCAGATCACTTCCCGGCCTCTAGAGGGGACAGCCGTGTCATCCGGCTGTTTCCAGTACAGCGCTGCCTTAGATTGTAGCACTGTACAGGGTTTTGCCATCTAACAGTCTCTGCTGGGAGACTGAAGGCGGAGCTCCGTCATCAAAGCGGAGATTTCCTGCAAGTCCCATAGAAAGTCACTCACACCAATCGGCGTGGAGTGGTCCTGGGGCTGCTGCCACATTCACGCCAATTGGTGTGGAGCGGTCAGCAGGTAGTTAATAACATTTATGAGCTGTTTCTAGAGTTATCACCATAATGATGAGGCATGTAGTAAACTTAACTCTTCTGTCTTTAAGGACCACTATCGTGAAAAAAGTAGGCAGTTAAAATCTGACAGAACCGACAGGTTTTGGGCCAGTCTATCTCTTCATGGGGGATTCTCTGGGTTTTCTTTGTTTTCAACAGCATTTCCTGAAAATCAGTTGCAAAGTCTAACTGACAAAATAGTGTGGAAGTGATTAGGGAGGCTGGCTGGTATCTTACTATTTTGGCAGCAAAACTGCTGTTCAGGAAATGCTGTTGAAAACAAAGAAAATCCTGAGAATCCCCCATGAAGAGATGGACTGCCCCAAAACCTGTCAGTTCTGTCAGATTTTAACTGCCTACTTTTTTTACGATAGTGGTATTTTAAGAAGAGATCTCTAAAGTTAACATTTCAATCCTTAAAAGATACCCGAAGTGACATGTGACATGATGAGATAGACATGTGTATGTACAGTGCCTAGCACACAAATAACGATGCTGTCTTCCTTTTTTTCTTTCTATGTCTGAAAGAGTTAAATATCAGGTATGTAAGTGGGTGACTCAATCCTGACTCAGACAGGAAATGACTACAGTGTGACCCTCACTGATAAGAAATTCTAACTATAAAACACTTTCCAAGCAGAAAATGGATTCTGAGAGCAAGAAAGAGATAAAAAAAGGGGAATTTCTTATCAGTGAGGGTCACACTGTAGTCACTTCTTGTCTGAGTCAAGACTGAGTCAGCCACTTGCATACTTGATATTTAACTCTTTCAGGCAGAGAAAGAAAAAAAGGAACACAGCATAGTTATTTGTGTGCTAGGCACTGTACATACACATGTCTATCTCATCATGTCACATGTCACTTCGGGTACCCTTTAAAATAACTACCAAATTCTAAAGTTAAAGACAGGCTGTTAATGACTGCATGTGAAAATAACTACAGAGAAGGTAACTTAAATAGACTCAGAGATGAGTCATACTGCCATTTTTTTTACTTACCCAGGGCTTCCTCCAGCCCCATAAGCATGGATGTGTCCCTCGCCTTCCTCCTTAGCGCCTCTGCTAAGACGCTATGTTCTCTGGTAAGCGGCTCAGTGACGTCAGCGGGGGGCGTTCTGCGCAAGCACAGAAGGCCCCGACTGACGTCACCCAGTCAGATTGAGCCCAACTGTGCCGCGTCCCGAGGGTTGACTGCGAGAGGAAGGCGAGGGACACAGCCATGCTTATAGGGCTGTAGGAAGCCCCGGGTAAGTAAAAAACGGCAGTATGACTCATCTCTGAGTTTCTTTAACCACTTGAGGACCGCAGTGTTAAACCCCCTAAAGACACGGCCATTTTCTGTAAATGGGCCACTGCCGCTTTAAGGCCTCGCTGCAGGGCCGCACAATTCAGCACACAAGTGATCCCCAAACCCCACACGGCTGTCCCCAGTACAGCGCTGCAGTAGATCGCAGCGCTATACAGCAATAAAAGACGGCGGTTTCGCCGTCTACCAGTCTCCCAACAAGATCGATGTGTGGTGGTAAGTTTTCTCTTGCCTTACTATCTCCAGCATGATCTTAGTGAATTGAGGCCAATGTCCATTGTGATACTTCCTAACAGACAATATCATTGCATCACAACACGATGTAATGATATTCCTATGGAGCTATCACACCGATTGGGTGCAATGTGAGGGGTTACATCAGGATAATGTGCTGCATGCAGTGGGTTTACAGGGTAACGTGCGTGTTTACAGTGGCAGTGAGGCATACTTTCATTACACTGTATGTTTCACTGTATAGTTGCACGGCAACAATAAACATGCAATGTAGTTTTTCAGCTGTGTGATTCAAACACTACTGCAGCATGAAAGATCAACAGGAGGCCAGGCAACTGGAAATAAATATGGCAGCCTCCAAATCCCTTTCACTTCAGGTGTCCTTTGAAGGACACCCAAGGTGAAAATAAACTAATGAAATAAACAATTGTATCTATCTGCCTTCTCCTACAAATTACTTTTTAAAATATTCCACAGTTTTATTTTGTTTAAATCGACTTTTCAAGTTTTAACTGTTTTATTGTTTTTGCTCAATGACACATTCATTGAAGTATGCAAGAGCTAAAATCTATGAACTATTGACCCTTTTTTATCTCTTTCCTGCTCTCAGAAGCCATTTTCTGCTAGAACAGTGTTTTATAGTTGGAATTTCTTATCAGTGAGGGTCACACTGTAGTCACTTCCTGATTTTTAACTCTTTCAGGCAGAGAAAGAAAAAAAAGGAACACAGCATATTTATTTCTGTGCTAGGCACTGTACATACACATGTCTATCTCTTTATGCCACATGTCACCTCGAGTATCTATTAAATTTAAAAGACGAAAATAAATACCTGACTAAACGAACATTATTAGGTAAAAAGCAAGAGTTTATTCAGGCACTTTGCAATGATATGCAGGTAATACATACACAGACAGACACAGTGATATAGCAGTGATATACAGTACGTATAATAATAACAAATTACAAATATTTTCCCTCCTTTAGGGGATAAAACTTAACGTTCATAATAATAATAACAGGCAGATATTGCCAAAGTAGACAAGTTACAATGATATGCAAATAATACCAATGACAAGCAGATAACACCAACAAAGTACAGATAGCAATGACATGAAGTTTACTTCATCAAAGCCAGGTTGCTGTCCCTACTTTAAGTAACTGCACTCACTGTGACTATTATGTTCCTGGCTGCATGAAAACACACAAAAGCCAGCTTAGAAGTAATGTTATGCTCAAGCAAAGACACACAAGCTAGCCATTGCTTTCTGTCTAATACATTTAAGCAGTGCCAAGACAAGGTCTTCCAGCACCCAAGGCTGAGACACCAGAGTGCGCCCCTCCATCCCTCCCTCCCCAGCCTTCACACACTGATTGCGATTAGACTTATGCTGGGCACACACAATACGTTTTTTCCGCTCGATTTTCCACCCAATCGTTTTTTCCGCTCGATTCTGCGCTGGATTCTCTTATCTTCCACTAATTTTTCTTATCTTTTTCTATTTACTTCTATGGAAATCGAGCCAAAAAATGATAGGAAGGAAGGATTATCGGACATGTCAGAAAGTATCTATCGAGCCCACCTATCGGTGGTTAAAAAGGTATGGTGAATTTCCAGCATAAGAGGCACCCCAGAGCCCCCCCAACCCTTTAATCTCTAGTTATCTGGATTACAGTCACTGCCATGTATCCCTTTCTCATATTTCTCTCTTCTTCAAACACAATAGGGGAATGATAGCTGAGTGAGTTGTGTGCCCCCTCCTACACTGCTGGAGCCTCTCTCGCCTCTGCCTCGCCCTGGCCCTTGCATTTAAGCCCCGTTCACAGTGGTGCATTACAGTGTGGGATAACGGCCACTCTGTATCATGGCTTGTCGCACTGCAACGCACCACCTATGCGACGTTCACAGTGCAGGGGGTGCATTACAGTACAACCGGTTGCTGTATGGTAAAGCACCAACAAAGCAGTACATAAACTACAAATATCCTTCTCTTGAACAACCAAACAGGTTGGTGGCTTAAAGTCTGTTGCATATGCGCATATTTTAACAAAGCATCACCTTAAAGGCGCGTACACACGCCGCATTTTAGCAAACTACAGGTCCGTCAGACCCTTCCTTGGAGCGGTCGTTCTGCCGAAAGTAGGACGTGAGTACAGGCTGTCGGCAGACTGATAAGACTGTTTTTGCTCAAAAACGTATTAGTCTTATTAGTCTGCCGACAGCCCGTACTCCCGTCCTACTGCTGGCAGAACGACCTCTCCGCGGGAAGGTTTGACCGGCCCGTCGTTTGCTAAAATACGGCGTGTGTACGCGCCTTAAGATTCTAGGGTTCAAATGAAACGTTGCTTTTCCATTGTAACACGCATTGCAATGGAAACATTGTTTTGCTTTTCATTAGAAGTTGTATCTTATCTATGCTAACAATGTCCATGTGGTTTTGAGGGCTGGCATGTAACAACAGTAGATAAAGTTACTGCATACTAGGCTTCTAATTTTAAGGAAGACACTCTGAAAACTGAAATGTTAAACTACAAATTCATGCAAAATAAGACTACAATGTATGCTTCAATGCAAAAAATAAACATTGACATGTGAGACCTGATAGATCATTGATTGTGACTGTACTGAAATATGTTGCATAAGACATAGATTTATACTGTATATGTTGTTGAGCATTACCTTCTCCATGGATTTGTGTAGGACCTCATAAGCAATGGTTGGCTCAACATAGGATATAACATGATGTTGTAGTAGATATTCATATATTATGAACATAGAATGTAAAGGTTCCAAGGAAAACCATTTCTTGCTATTTCACTCATTTTGTTTAACTTTTTTTATAAGGACACTGGGGAGGGGTGGAAAGAGTAAATTCTATATTACACGCTGGGCTTGAAGGAACTAGACAGGTAATTATGGTAAGACTCAGGGACACCAAGGATCTGTAAAGATCCAGGGCACCAACAAAGGAAGGAAAGTACGGTGTGTGAAGCGTGTCGCATGTCGCATTAAAAAACTGGCCATATCCATGACAGTATTCCCTGGTGGTCTATTGGCCCCCCATCCCTGTATAGCTTCACTGGTTGTCTAGTGGTCCCTCCTCCCCTTACAGTAGACCCTGGTGGTCTATTGGCCTCCCCATCCCTGTATAGCTTCACTGTAGTGTAGTACATCCCCTATCCCCAATATCATTCCCTGGTAGTCTACTCTAGTGGACCTTTTATCCCCATATCACTTCCCTGCTGGTCTAGTGGCCTCCTTCTGAGCTCACCTTTAAGCAAAGTAGCAGCAGCTGTGGTACTTTAAGAAGAGTCTTATCTGCTCCAGCACAGGGGTCTCCCGTCTGATCCATCCTCCACAACAGCTGTGCGCTGTTTTCCTGCCTTGGTCTTCTGCACATCACAGGAATAAATGGGGGGCATACCGTGATTACAAAACCAGGTACTGTGTTTCCCCTAAAGTAAGACATCCCCTGAGAATAAGACCTAGCAGGAATTCCTAGCATGCTTGAAATATAAGACATCCTCCGAATGTAAGCCCTAAGAGCAGCCCACATAACACCAGCAAGTTACGCTCAATGCAAAGCCTGGATACAGGTGAGCAGCAGTATAATGTGAGTTCTACAGGCCTGAAGCAAAATTAATATAAGACAGAGTCTTATTTTCGGGGAAACACGATAGTGGAGAGTGAACGGCATCTGTAGAGGATAGATCAGATGGGACACCCAGCTCTGGTGAAGGTGAGACTCTTATTGAAGTACCATCACTGACACTACTCTGCTTATAGGGGAGGAGGCACGCTTTTTACATGCATTTCTGAAAGCAGTGCACGCAAACGCATGCCAATACAAGTCTATTGATGCTTAGCAAAAGGGCAAGGTGTTGTGCTTTTGCATGCGCTTTGGAGGCGCGTTTAGCTGGATATATTGGTGGTTTCCGGCATTATGTACTTGCATACAAATCTTGCATACAACCCCCATCACCCCCATATATTTCCTCGTTAGTCTCCAGATATCTCCCCGCCTGGTTCCTCCGTTCCTCACAGGAGACCCTTTTGTCCTCTAGCCTAGTCAACTCCTCTCACTCTCGCATTCAGGACTTCTCATGGGCTGACCCTTTCCTTTGGAACGCTCACCCTCAGCCGGTTCTTCATGCCCCGAGTCTGGAAACCTTCAAACATACAGTACTCTGAAAACAAACCTGTTCAAACAAGCCTCACCCAGACAAGGCACACTGCCTCACCCACTAACCCCTGTGTTTCTTTCCCTATTGTTTCCTCCCCACAGAATAAATGGAGGTGCCTAGGAAGAGCTTTTCGACTGAGGAGCTCATAGTGAAGGTGCCGGAGCACCCCAAACTGTATGACAAGGGCCAAGCTTTATATAAAGATGTGAAAGAAAAATACAAACACATCTTTATTACCTACACATTCATAATGTACAAAGCGCATTCAAGCGTAAGGTGAAAACTTGTACCAACATGTGCGTTTTTCTCTGTGAATTTTGATGCTTTTATCTGCGTTTTCAAAAAGCAGACAATGTGATTGAGGCCTCAAGGTGTCCATACATGGTACAACGTTTTCATTTTTTTCCGACTAGATAATTTAATTTGATTATTTTATTAGATTGAATATAAGGGCCAGTTTCCACTATCGCGAATACGCATGCGTTGCCCACATGCGGATTCGCACAGCCAGTACAAGTGGATGGGACTGTTTCCACTTGTGCGTTTTTCTGTACGTTTTTCTGTGCAGAAAAAATCTGCATGGTAGGGCCCTCAGAATTTGCCTGCGTGTGGAATGCAGGCGAATCGCACGCAATGTATTTAATAGGGAAATCGCATGCGTTTTCCCCATGCGTTTTTTGCCGCGATTTCGCATGCGATTTCGCATAGGTACCCATGTTAATTCACACAGGCAGTGACATGGTTAAAATCGCATTACCCTAACCTATGCGAAATCGCATGCGAAATCGCGGCAAAAAACGCATGCGGAATCGCACCCGCATGCGATTTCGCCTCCGGTGATTTGCCAGCGATTCCCCAACGCAATAGTGGAAACGGGCCCTAAAGACTTTTCCAACTTCTGATCAGATTTTTATTGAAACGATGGGATCATCGTTCGTTTTTCTTTGATCGAAAAAAATATTCTTTTCAACTTTCATTCGGTTAGATCATTTTGGTCAAATACATGGGAAAATTGAAAACAAAAATATATATTTTTTTAGATTAGATCATTTTGTTTGATAAGTCTATTAGGTCGAATAGAAAGATTTTCCAACATGTCCAATCGAATTTTTATAAAAAAAAAAAAAAAAAAAAATGAGGTAATACATCTTTTTTTCTTGATCGAATAAAAGATTATTTTTGACTTTCCTTCGATTTGATCTTTTTGTTTGAATAAATGGGAAAATCAAATGTTTTTATTGTACCGTGTATGGGTACCATTACATCCATATGTAAATTCCCCAGAAAAAAACATTTATTCTGATTCCCATTTACTGACCACCTAAAGACATAAAAAATAAAAAAAAATAACATTCGGGGGGTCTGTTTTCGCAGCAGTGAATGTTAGATGTGCTAGGCATCAGATTAGACTATTTATCATCCATGAATGATGATGCTCTAAAGAATTCAACAAGTGCCTTTATAAATAACAGTGAATTTTGGCAGCGAATAGCAGCAAATATAAACTAGAGAGTTTAAACTGTCATCATGACATGTAAACGGTACAAGTCAAAATACTCACCAAGCAAGAGAGTGCGCAGTGTTAGCTTTCCAGCTGAAGGATAAATATCTCTCTTCCTAGTATGGTCTTCTGTACACCAGAGTTTGGGAGTTAGTTTTAGAGGAAGGTTCTTAATCCACTGTGTTTACATTTCATCTGCTGCTATTTGCCAAAGTATACAGAAGAAAAAAGTAGCTTGAGGAATGGGCTGAAACCAGCGTGCAGCCAATGAGGAGGGGGTTAGAGAGATGGTTGCTGTGACTGCTGAGGGAAGTGCTGTGGGAAGATAAGGGAATGTGATGAGCACCAGAGGTAGGAGTTAAAGTGGACCTGAACTCTTGCACAGTACACAAGGAAAACATAACAAATGCACCCTGTATGTATTTAACCCCTTCAGCGCCACAGGGTTTTTTGCTTAAAAACCAGAGCAATTTTCACATTTCAGCGCTCCTCCCATTCATTCACCAATAACTTTACTGCTACTCATCAGATGTAAATGATCTATATCTTGTTTTTTTTGCCACAGATTATGCTTTGTGAGGGTGACATTTGCTTTTAGTAATTATGTTATTATCTGTGCATTTTAAAGGGAAAAATGAGAAAAAAAAAGAAAAAATACACTATTTCTCTATTTCCATCCATTATAGTTTTCAAATAAACAATGTTACCATAGGTAAAACCCACACATTGTATTTGCTAATTTGTCCTGGTTATCTCAACATTTAAATAATGTTCCTAGTACAATGTATGGCGATAATATACGGTATTAGTTGGGAATAAAGGAGTATTTTTTCTGGTTTGTGTTTTTTGTTTTCTCATTGTACTCTATCAGTAATTAAAAGCCCTTATCTTCATGATCAACAGTAATCCACTCTCATGGCATACATATTTTAAAAGCTAAGTCCCTAGGGTAACTATTTATGTATTCTCTTTTCAATAGTGTCACTTTTGGGTATTTTTACAAGTATTTATTTGGGGGTACAGAGTATATGAAAATAACAGTTTTATTGCTTTTCATTCAGTTTTCTGGTAAAAAAAATCACATGACTTAGCCCTCAGTTGTCAAACACCACAAAATCTATTCTCTCACTTGTCACGGTTAAAATGATACCCTATATACATAATCAGATAGCTTATTGGGCATACAGCACACTGTTAACCACAAGTAGCGCCAATGGATTTTTCAAGGCCATTTTTTGCATCAAAAGTAATACAGTCACTCTTTCTTTGCAAAGCCCATGGAGCGTCTGAACAATCAAGGAAAGCCATAAATGTTACCATTCTGAAAACTAGAGACCCCGGCCTATACAGATATACATATTTTGTAACATTTGAACTTATGTGGTTTTGCTGAAATTGCACCATAACTTTGAAAATTGTATTTGTTTGCGTTTTTTCCACTTTGGCACTTATAAAAATTCATATGACATAGGGCCTCAGCCCTCAAACACCACAAATTCTATTCTCACACTTGTCACAGTAAAAATGATATACCACATACATAATCAGATAGCTTTTTTGGCACACAAGTAGCACCAATGACTTACTCAAGGTCGCTTTTTTACCAAAGTGTCAATCTTTTTTTTTACCACAACCATATAGTATGAGGGCTGATTGTGAATACTATGAACAGATTGTGTAGGCAACCTCTCATACTAAATAAGAATACAGAAAAGTTTCCAAACATAAACACAATTAGTACTCACCATTTTAGAAGCTGTAGAAAGGTGTTCAGCAGTCATGCCAGAGGGTGGTTCGACATCCATGCCGGGAGGGTGGTTCGACATCCATGCCAGAAGTCAAAGGGTTCTTTGGCATCTATGCCAGAGGTCAGAGGGTGGTTTTACATCCACGCCAGAAGTCAGAGGGTTGTTTGGCATCCATGCCAGCAGTCAGGTGGTTATTTGGCATCCATGCCAAAGGGCAAAGGGTGGTTCAGCATCCATACCAGAGGTCAACGGGTGGTCCGGAATCCATGCCAGAGGTCAGAGGGTAGTTGTTATGCCAGGTGGTCAAATTGTAAAGAGTGGCTAGCCATGCCAGAGCTCAGATCCGGAAGGTGATATTAAAGTCCAGTGGTAAAATAAAAATGTGGGCAGTGAAAGAAAGAATAAGAACAAAAAAAAAAAAAACTAATAATTTACAGCTGTGTGGTATATTTCAAAGCAGGGATTGAGGCACAATCCTGCTTTTGATGGGCATTTCGGACAGTGGTACCGCGTTTCCCTTCTAACTCCACTTCTCCGGCAAATTTTGCACCTTTTTGGGGGGAATTTCTTTGATGCAGTCGGGGGGATTAGGGCAAGAAAATGATTCCTCTGAAGTCTTATGACATTTTCGGACTGAAGTTGGTCTGGGTTTGGGGCAGGGTGTCCAGATTTGTAGATCAATGTCTGTATAATTCTCCGCTGGTACTGTAAGAAGCTGTCCCTGTGCCCGGATTTTTCATAGAGAACAAAGGCCTTCTGGAGACAGATCTGGAACAATTGTAATGCCACCTTTTTGTACCAGGTCTTACTCTTTCTATCCATCCTGTACGGTGCCAGCATCTGGTCGGCCAGGTCTACTGCCCCCATAGATTTATTGTATGCAACAATGGCCACAGGTTTTATTATGTTCTCTCTACGACTACGAGACCTGACGGTTGTTGTGGCCTCGGAGTGGATGGTGGTCAGGACGAATACATCCCTCTTGTCTCTAAATTTGAGGGCAAACAGCTCGTCACTCCGTTGGCTGACGATCTCTCCTTTCTTCAGCTTTTTGCTGACAACTTGTGGTGGCAAGCCCTTCCTGTTAGATCTAACTGTGCCACATGCTGGAGTCTGGGCAGAAAACAAAAATTTGAAAAGTGGGACACTTGTATAGAAATTGTCCACATACAAGTGGTAGCCCTGGTGGAGTAAAGGGTGGATTAAGTCCAGGACAATCCTCTCACTTGTGCTCATGTAGGGAGGGCATACAGCAGGCTCTATCAAACTGTCTTTTCCTTCATAGATGGTAAATTTGTAAGTGTACCCACTCCCACTTTCGCACAGTCTGTAGACCTTTATGCCATACCGGGATCTTTTGCTTGGAATGTACTGTTTGAAAGAAAGTCTGCCATGGAAAGGGACTAGGGACTCGTCAACGGCTATGTTCTGTTCTGGGGTATATACTTCAGAAAATGTTTTATTTAGGTGGTCAAGGAGGGGCCGCAATTTAAACAATCGATCGTGGGCTGGGTTGTCACGGGCGAGTTGATGTGCATTGTTGTTGAAATGCATGCAAGACATCAGCAATTGAAAGCGGCATCTCGTCATGGTGGCAGAGAAAATGGGCATGCTGTCAATTGGATCTCTTGACCAATACATTTGTTGTTGTGGTCTTGGGCAAAGGGCCATGTTAAAAATCAAGCCCAAAAAAACCTTGAACTCAGGGGGTGTTGTAGGGGTCCAATGTGCCGCTAGTGTTGAGGTGGGCTTTTTTGCTATAGATTGGAGGGCATAGATGTTTGTCTGCTCGCAAACATGCTGCAGAAAATTTTCCGGGAAAAACAAATAAAAAAAATCAGTTGGCTGCATGGCGCTAGTGTCCACTTGTATGCCACTCCTGGCTGTGAAGGGAGGGAGATTAGGGGCCTCCATATTGGGTGGTGACCACTGTGGGTGGAGTAGTTTATAGGGTAGCGGTTGTTGTCTTCCCTGGCGTGCTACCCTCGCTGGCATGCTCTGCCTTGGCCTGGCAGCCCTCTGACCTCTGGCATTGTCACTGCTGGTAGTAGCCACAGGTGATCCCTCTTCCGATGCTGAGTCGCTGTCACTAGTGGCCCTCATCTCCCCCTCTCTCCTAGGTTGCTGAGCGGTTGACGGCCCAGCAGAATCAGTATCTGAGTCACTTTCTGTACAGAAAGACGACTCTGAGTCGGGTATCCAGTCAGCGTCTGACTCCTCCAACTCCTCCTCTTCGCTGCTGCTGCTGCTGTCCTGCTGCATTATGTCGGCCACCTCCTGTGCGGAATAGAGCCTCTTCGCCATCTTGCCCCCTTGCTCCCAAATAGCCAATATGGTGATAGTGGCTATAGTGGCGTAGTGGCTAGGCAGGTCAGGTAGGTGATAGTGGCTATAGTGGCGTAGTGGCTAGGTAGGTCAGGGGTCAAATTATTATTATTTTTTTAAGTACCACAGTTATATCCCACAGATGTATGTCTGTGGTATAAATATATATATTACTGTATAGGGGGAAGTGCCTGATTGGCAAAAAAAAGTGCCTAAATGTAAAAAAAAAAAAATGACAGGTGGGAGAAGGGAGTCAAAGGGAGGCAGGGGTTAATCAGGGCTGGCAGGGGTTAATAAATGTAGTAATTTTAATAAAAATGCTGTTTGTCAGAACACTCACAGTGAGCAGATGCAGTTCTCTGAGATCCCTCTCATGAGTGATCTCAAAGAAACTGTATCTGCTTCACTACAGATACATTGTTTATAAACATTTCTAATGAATGAACTCTGCCATTGGCTTTTGGCAGAGCTCATTCATTATAAGGGGGGCTATGATTGGCTATGGGAAGGTCTCTTCCCACTTGCCAATGTTTGACTTTAGAGGCCGGGGGCGCGCATGCGCACGTGAACGCGCGCGATAGCGCGCCAGCCGCACATAAAAGTGCATTTATTGTAATGTTTACATTAAATGAGCTCTGCCATCGGCTTTGGCAGAGCTCATTCATACTGTGGGGCAGTACAATTGGCTTTGAAAAGGTTTCTTTCCATTCGCCAATTCGCCAAAAAATGACAGGTGGGAGAAGGGAGTCAAAGGGAGGCAGGGGTTAATCAGGGCTGGCAGGGGTTAATAAATGTAGTAATTTTAATAAAAATGCTGTTTGTCAGAACACTCACAGTGAGCAGATGCAGTTCTCTGAGATCCCTCTCATGAGTGATCTCAAAGAAACTGTATCTGCTTCACTACAGATACATTGTTTATAAACATTTCTAATGAATGAACTCTGCCATTGGCTTTTGGCAGAGCTCATTCATTATAAGGGGGGCTATGATTGGCTATGGGAAGGTCTCTTCCCACTTGCCAATGTTTGACTTTAGAGGCCGGGGGCGCGCATGCGCACGTGAACGCGCGCGATAGCGCGCCAGCCGCACATAAAAGTGCATTTATTGTAATGTTTACATTAAATGAGCTCTGCCATCGGCTTTGGCAGAGCTCATTCATACTGTGGGGCAGTACAATTGGCTTTGAAAAGGTTTCTTTCCATTCGCCAATTGCGGAGGGACCTTCAGGGTGCGCGCGCGCTCACGTGACAGCGCGCGATCGCGCGCCCGCCGCACATTTATGGCTGCTGCTGTAATTTACTTTGAATGAGCTCTGCCATCGGCTTTGGCAGAGCTCATTCATACTGTGGGGCAGTACAATTGGCTTTGGGAAGGTTTCTTCCCATTCGCCAATATAAGACGTTGGTTGTTACGATAAAAAATGTCAGTTAACTATATCATATAGGAGACACACACAGGGATATTTGAGAAGTGAAATTAAGTTTATTGCATTTACAGAAAGTGCGCAATAATTGTTTAAACAAATTTAGTCAGGTGCATACGTTTGGCCACCACAAAAAAAGAAATGAAATCAATATTTAGTAGATCCTCCTTTTGCAGAAATTACAGCCTCTAAACACTTCCTGTAGGTTCCAATGAGAGTCTGTATTCTGGTTGAAGGTATTTTGAACCATTCCTCTTTATAAAACATCTCTAGTTCATTCAGGTTTGATGGCTTCCGAGCATGGACAGCTGTCTTTAACTCACACCACAGATTTCTAATTATATTTAGGTCTGGGGACTGTAAGGTGGCCATATTTTCATTTCCAAAAAAGAGGACGATCGGCCTCCAGACGTGTGTCTGTGTCACTCTCTGCTCTGATCTCTGGCCTGTCTGCAGACTGCACTGCTCCCTGTCTGTGTCTGTTTCGCTCTCTGCTCTGATCCCTGGCCTGTCTGCAGTCTGCACTGCTCCCTGTCTGTGTCTGTTTTGCTCTCTGCTTCGATCCCTGGCCTGTCTGCAGTCTGCACTGCTCCCTGTCTGTGTCTGTGTCGCTCTCTGCTCTGATCCCTGGCCTGTCTGCAGTCTGCACTGCTCCCTGTCTGTGTCGCAGATTGTGCAGCTCTGTTGGTACTGCGCATGCTCCTGCACAACGTGCGGGCTATGTCATCCTCCACCGCAGCAGCGTATAAATCATTACTGCTCCCACAGCCCAGCGTGACTTCACTATACTCCGCCCCTCGCTGCCGCCCCTCTGCTCTGCAATTTAAATGATTGTGTAAGGATTGTGGAACTTTCTCCGTGATCAGCGCACAACGCGTGCGCTGATACGGCGGAAATCCTCCACAAGCGTATATTTGCAGGCACCCAGCAAAAGGTGCTACGCACCCGTAGAGGGAAAATTCCTGTCGGCAGATGGTGCTGGGGAGTGCAGAGGAACCAATCCTCTGTACCTCCACAAATGCCAGACAGGAATTGTACGAAGCGCAGAACGCAATCGCAAGAGAGGCGATTGCGAATGAGACGAGCAAAGGGACAGGTTGTATGTGTGTGCGCCAACCTAGTCGCCACCCCGCGACAGTGCACACACAACAGCAGATATGAAACAGGAACGCGATCGCGAGAGGTGCGATCGCCAGACGTGACACAAGGCAGATCAGGACAGAATACGAGGTTAGCAAAGGCACAGCAAATAACACAATGAGGAGATACGGAAAATAACAAACACTAGCTAACCGCGAACACCGCACTCATTCGCAACAGTGCACGCGGTTATGCGCGGTCTCCACGTGATAAGCACAATAGAGACAAGCACGCCTAACTAACCATCGACAGAAAAACATGAAACAGAGGACGCGAACGCTTGCTTAACGGTTACCTCACCGAGCCTCCAGCAAGCGTCCGTAGCAGACAAGACAGACACACGAAAACAGGGACAGGCGAGAGATAGGATCCACAGCACTAGCAGAAAGTGGCTAGCGCGATCCCAGGAGACAGAACAGAAGGATCCACAGCGCTAGCGAAAAGTGGCTAGCGCGATCCCAGGAGACAGAACAGAAGGATCCACAGCGCTAGCGAAAAGTGGCTAGCGCGATCCAAAGAGACAGATCAGAAGAGATAGCTGGTAGCAACCGCTGCACCAGCTATACTCCAAGAACAGAGATCAGAACCATTTCCTGTCGACCACCATTGGGACAGGACAATGGCAACAGAACAAACAAACAGATAAACAATCCTAACTGCACTAGCGAAAACCTGCCTAGCGCAGATTCAGGAATTACTCTAAGCTGATCTTCAAACAGAGAGTAAGGCTGACACCCCACCAGGAGTGTTACATAGGACGAAACCTTATGAACAGCAAAGCATTGTGGGACACACATACCGTCTTTCCCCGAATATAAGACACTGTCTTATATTCTTTTTGGGGAGGAAATGTCTGCTAGGGCTTATTTTCGGGGGTGGGAGGGGCTAGACGCTGTGTGTATGGGCAGGTGCGTGGTCTCTTACCGCACCTCCCTTGTGGCTGCGTCCCCCTCCGTTCCTGGTAATTCCTCCGGTGGCGGCGGCATAGTAATCCATCTGTGAGGGCGCCCTGTGACCCTCACGCAGTACGCTAGGCCAGCTCTGCGCTGGCGCTCTCTTCCTGTCATCATGTGCGCCCGGCAGATGCGTCCCAAGCGCACACTGATTAATCAATGTGCGCCTGGGACGCATCTGCCGGGCGCACATGATGACAGGAAGAGGGCGCCAGTGCAGAGCCGGCCTAGCGTACTGCGTGAGGGTCACAGGGCGCCCTCACAGATGGATTACTATGCCGCCGCCACCGGAGGAATTACCAGGAACGGAGGGGGACGCAGCCACAAGGGAGGTGCGGTAAGAGACCACGCACCTCCCCATACACACAGCGCCCCGCCCCCAGCTAGGCCTTATTTTCGGGGTAGGCCTTATATTTCAAGCATGCTTGAAATATAAGGGAGGCCTTACTTTCGGGGTAGGTCTTACTTTAGGGGAAAGACGGTAGTACTTATAGTACACGCCTCCAATGAATGTGGCCAGGCAATTTGCATGACAACGTATGCAAATTCCTCAGCAAGCACAAGCTGCAAAACTGACAGAAGCTCTTCTTTCCAGAGTCCTGCAGCATGCAAACCTACACAATGGTCAAAAAGCTGCCTGCCTGCACAGGCAGCTGAGCAAATCATCACAGTACCCCCCCCCCCCCCCCTCCAGGGTCGACTTCCAGACGACCCTCAAAAGTGCTATTAGCAACAGACTCAAACTGAAGACTCATGAAGGTCGGGACAGCCCGACAAAGTCCAATTCCAGAGTCAGTCCACCCGAAACCGACCTCATCGGAAACAGAAGCCACCGAAACATGCCCATCAGCACTACAAGTCTCAGCGTAACACCCATCAGGACTGTGGATACCAGAGAAGAAGCCACCGAAACCCTCCAGACAATACCCACCACCTTCCAAGGAGCGTCCAAAAATACCAAATCTGCCACAAAACCTGTTCGAAGTGTCCCTTACAACACAAAAGCCACCGTTGATCTTATCCAGGGTACCAAGCAAAATTTCTCCCGGAATCTCCCAGAACGTTTTGAGGCTCCACAGAGATCCCAAGAGGGCAGAACAGTCACCAGGCTCACATAGAGAACTATCAAGAACCCCTATGGAACCAATGACAATTCCAGACTCAGAATTACGAGGACACCCATCAAGATCAAGACTTTCAGGGACCACTTCTGGGCATGCAAGCAGGCAGGCTAAATCAGAACATGCCTCCACCGAGGAAGCATCTGAGTATGCTGGTAACCGAGGCACACTTGGGCTTTCTGGGTCACAGAGCATATTGGGGTACACCAGCACAGGAGAAACCTCAGGACATGTTGGGGAACTGCCAACCTCAGAGTCCGACACGAGGAAACCAAAACCAGGACCGGGCAGAGAATCATCACGAGCAATGGTCTCAAGCACTGGACTTTCAAAAGAAGACTCGGATTCAAATTCGGAAATTTCTGTGACTGCAATATCATCATTGACTACACATGACTAAAGCTCCAGCAGAGCTGAAAGGTAGCCAGCAAGGCAGCAATGCCTACGGAAGAGGGCAACACCTCAGAAGGACTTGGGGGGCAGGAGACATCTCTTACAAGTTCTGCACCCTTTGGGAGGAACTCGGAGACCTCCAGAACATCAAACAAGACCTCAGGAACATCATTTTTCAAGTTTTCTAAGAAGGATTCTGTACTATCCATGTTACAGGGCAAAACTGGAACTTTATTTTGTGAACAGGGCAGATGTCCCAGGGAAGGTTCCACCATAAACTGAGACTGAATTTCATCATCATGAGTGGAACGTACAGGTATATTAACTGGACCACACACTGACTCCCTAACTTTAATCTCGCTGCACCCAGAATTCTGCGTAGCAGTCAAACTCGCTTGCAACTCCAAAACTGCAGAAAAACAGGTAAAAATAGCAGCAATACCTAGACGAGCCTCTAGAGGCAGGGCAGGAGATATTGTACAAGGCAATATTGACTCATCCAGAGTACAGGGTGAAGAGTCAGAACTTTCTTCAAAGCAAGAAAGGGACTCCCCAATGTCAGTGTGATTGGACATCATTTTGTTATTCATGGTACAAGGCAGGCTCAGAGAAAGCGTCTCTGAATAAGGCAAAGAAGGTTCAGCATCAGATTCGCAAAACCGAAGCGCTGTCTCACTCTTAGATTCGGCTAACAATGTCGAATCCGAGGAACCAGAACGCAAAACCTGCGAATCAAAATTCACTTTAGGTTGTGAAACTGACGCTTCCATAGCGCAAACCTCCGCGATCTGCGGAGCAGACTGCAAGGCATCTAGGACCGAAACACTGGAGCAACTGTCACCAGGCAACGGGCCCTTACAGGTGTGAACAGGGTGAGACAGAGACTCATCTGTAGAAGAAATAGCGACATCAACAGGATAAACTTTATTAGGCATATTAATTTTACTTTTGACGCTGCATAGTCGAGAAATTTTCCCCATAGCAGGGTCACAGACGGAAGATCTCAAAGATCTGTTTCTAAATGACAAAGGATCCCACACATCCTTGAGGAAACCGGCAGACTCATGCCGATCACAATCTGCAAGAACATCCGAGAAACAGGCATCAGATCGCACAGATTCAAACTGCACACTGTCAGGAGCTAATCCTTCAGGATTCGCACAGGAATCAACCACAGCGGCACACTCATTCATTTCAGATTGCACAAAGTCAAGACTCACATGCTTTACCCCAGAAAGGCAGGAACAATCATCCGAGAACGATGTCTTTTTATTGGAATCAATCGGTTGGTGTGTGTGCAACTCATCCAAAATGGTTTGCCATACATAGATCACCAGATCCACATCATCCTTGTCACATTCATCGGAATTAATCAGAAGGTACATTGAATCGAGACAAGCATTCAAGACATTTTCGCTTTTTGCGATGTAAAAATCGCAAAAGGCTTTCCAATCAAAATTGAATTCCTCCAATAAGGCCCCAACATCCCATGAGGCAAATGGAGGTTCAAACAGGCCAGTATCCAGATAATCTCCATATGGGTGGAATTCAGGAACAAGAACAGATTTTTTAACTGCTTTAATATAGTGTGCGATCCTACCTATAGCAGGATCCACATAAGCTCTGGATTGAGACAAAAAAACAGGAGACAGATCAACATCATTGTTATATTGAATGGTTTTGCACATTTCAGACTTGACAGAAATAACCTCTTTATTTGTGGTTGCTATGGGCAACGGATCTTTCCGCTGGGAAGCCTTCCTAGATCTTTTACGTTTAGACTTTGGATGGCTGCTTTTTAAAACCTGAAGTGGCAACTGACACATTGAACTGATTGTCATACTGAAAGGTTTTGCATGGAAGGGAAAGATCAGCTGACTTATCAGCAGCTACACAATCAATCAGAGCAGGTGGTAAGCCAGGCAGTTTAAACCAGTAAAAAAATATCACTGCAAGAAACTGATACAGATTATCATTCCAAGAATTGGTTTTTAGCACATCATATGCCCAGGTGAACAAATCGTTTTTTAAGAGCACATAGGCAAACAGAAGAGCCGACGTGGACGGATCAGAAATCTGAAAGGTAGGATTCAGACAAAACCTCACACATTCAGAAAGAAATTCCGCCTTGGTCTCTGAATTAAGCCTTTTAAATCTCTTAAAGACACAGGACCCAAACTCGACAAAATCGTACAAATCGGAATTTCCGTCTACACTGGGGTTTTAGGTTGGGCTGGTCATACTGTAACGATTGTGGAACTTTCTCCGTGATCAGCGCACAACGCGTGCGCTGATACGGCGGAAATCCTCCACAAGCGTATATTTGCAGGCACCCAGCAAAAGGTGCTACGCACCCGTAGAGGGAAAATTCCTGTCGGCAGAT
The DNA here is from genome assembly GCF_040937935.1 of Hyperolius riggenbachi. NCBI lineage: Eukaryota > Metazoa > Chordata > Amphibia > Anura > Hyperoliidae > Hyperolius > Hyperolius riggenbachi. Next base: position 76,628,900 of record NC_090653.1, read on the forward strand.
GGTGCTGGGGAGTGCAGAGGAACCAATCCTCTGTACCTCCACAAATGCCAGACAGGAATTTGTACGAAGCGCAGAACGCAATCGCAAGAGAGGCGATTGCGAATGAGACGAGCAAAGGGACAGGTTGTATGTGTGTGCGCCAACCTAGTCACCACCCCGCGACAGTGCACACACAACAGCAGATATGAAACAGGAACGCGATCGTGAGAGGTGCGATCGCCAGACGTGACACAAGGCAGATCAGGACAGAATACGAGGTTAGCAAAGGCACAGCAAATAACACAATGAGGAGATACGGAAAATAACAAACGCTAACTAACCGCGAACACTGCACTCATTCGCAACAGTGCACGCGGTTATGCGCGGTCTCCACGTGATAAGCACAATAGAGACAAGCACGCCTAACTAACCATAGACAGACACACATGAAACAGAGGACGCGAACGCTTGCTTAACGGTTACCTCACCGAGCCTCCAGCAATCGTCCGTAGCAGACAAGACAGACACACGAAAACAGGGACAGGCGAGAGATAGGATCCACAGCACTAGCAGAAAGTGGCTAGTGCGATCCCAGGAGACAGAACAGAAGGATCCACAGCGCTAGCGAAAAGTGGCTAGCGCGATCCCAGGAGACAGAACAGAAGGATCCACAGCGCTAGCGAAAAGTGGCTAGCGCGATCCAAAGAGACAGATCAGAAGAGATAGCTGGTAGCAACCGCTGCACCAGCTATACTCCAAGAACAGAGATCAGAACCATTTCCTGTTGACCACCATTGGGACAGGACAATGGCAACAGAACAAACAGATAAACAATCCTAACTGCACTAGGGAAAACCTGCCTAGCGCAGATTCAGGAATTACTCTAAGCTGATCTTCAAACAGAGAGTAAGGCTGACACCAGGAGTGTTACATAGGACGAAACCTTATGAACAGCAAAGCATTGTGGGACACACATAGTACTTATTGTACACGCCTCCAATGAATGTGGCCAGGCAATTTGCATGACAACGTATGCAAATTCCTCAGCAAGCACAAGCTGCAAAACTGACAGAAGCTCTTCTTTCCAGAGTCCTGCAGCATGCAAACCTACACAATGGTCAAAAAGCTGCCTGCCTGCACAGGCAGCTGAGCAAATCATCACAGATTGTTTTTATTACTTCACATTTTTACACACTAGAAAGAAACATTCATAAACACTGCAGCAGATGAAAGTCGGGCATACACTGTAATTTGTCCAGTTCTGATGACGTGTATGTGATGATTTTTCACTTAAGCGTGCTGGGCTGCTCTCGGGCTGCTCATTCTGTCATTACACTGGACATTTTTGTGAATTTCTAAAACCTGCCAGGACGCCCCGGACAAGACGTAAAAAGTGGACATATCCGGGCAAAAGAGGACGCTTGGTCACCCTAGGGGACTGAGATGGCCATTCCAGAACATTGTACTTGTTTCTCTGCATGAATGCCTTAGTGGATTTTGAGCAGTGTTTAGGGTCTTTGTCTTGATGAAAGATCCAGCCCCGTCGCAGCTTCAGCTTTGTCACGGATTCCTGGACATTGGTCTCAAGAATTTGCTGATACTGAGTGGAATCCATGCGTCCCTCCACTTTGACAAGATTCCCAGTGCCTGCACTGGCCACACAGCCCCACAGCATGATGGAACCACCACCATATTTTAATGTAGGTAGCAGGTGTTTTTCTTGGAATGCTGTGTTCTTTTTCCTCCATGCATAACGTTCCTTGTTATGCCCAAATAACTTAATTTTAGTTTCATCAGTCCACGGCACCCTATCAGAAAGTGAAGCTGGCTTGTCCAAGTGTGCTTTAGCATACCTCAAGCGGCTCTCTTTGTGCTGTGGGCAGAGAAAAGGCTTCCTCTGCATCACTCTCACATACAGCATCTCCTTGTGTAAAGTGCGCCAAATGGATGAACGATGCACAGTGACTCCATCTGCAGCAAGATGATGTTGTAGGTCTTTGGTGCTGGTCTGTGGGTTGACTCTGACTGTTCTCACCATTCGTTGCTTCTTTCTATCCGAGATTTTTCTTGGTCTGCCACTTCGAGCCTTAACTTGAACTGAGCCTGTGGTCTTCCATTTCCTCAATATGTTCCTAACTGTGGAAACAGATAGCTGAAATCTCTCTGAGACAGCTTTCTGTATCCTTCCCCTAAACCGTGATGGTGAACAATCTTTGTCTTCAGGTCATTTGAGAGCTGTTTTGAGCTACTCTTCTGTTTTGAGCTACTCTTCGTGAGAAAATTAAAAAAGGGGGGAAACTTATAATTGACCCTCTTAAATACTCTTTCTCATAATTGGATTCACCTGTGTATGTAGGTCAGAGGTCACTGAGCTTACCAAGCCAATTTGAGTTCCAATAATTAGTTCTAAAGGTTTTGTAATCAATAAAATGACAACAGTGCCAAAATGTATGCACCTGCCTAATTGTATTTAAACAATTATTGCACGCTTTCTGAAAATCCAATAAACTTAATTTCACTACTCAAATATTGCTGTGTGTGTCTCCTATATGATATATTTAACTGACATTTTTTATCGTAACAACCAATTATTTATACAGGAAAATCATAACGATTAAAAAGGTTGCCCAAACTTTCACATCCCACTGTATATGTGTCTGTGTGTGTGCCCCCCATGCCCGTGTGCAGTGTTGAATGCCACCTGTCACGCTGGTGGGAACCCTGGCTTTCTCTGGAGTCCAGTGTCACCGCGAGTGCCTGTACCACGTGACACCGGCGTATGTAGTGACGTCACTACATGCGTTGGTGTCACATGGTACAGGTGCTCATGGGGACTTCGGACACCGGAGGAGGCCAGGATTTGCGCCAGCGGGACAGATGAGTCTTCTCCGCTGTTCTAACAGCTAAGCTACACTGCACTATGCTACACTAACACTGCACTGCACTGCACTAACATTACACTGCATTACACTATGCTACACTAACCCTGCACTGCACTAACATTACACTGCACTACACTAACACTGCACTGCACTGCTCTAACATTACACTGCACTACGCTACCACTACACTACACTGTAATGCACTAACATTACACTGCACTACACTAACACTGCACTGCACTAACATTACACTGCACTACGCTACCACTACACTACACTGTAATGCACTAACATTACACTGCACTACACTAACACTGCACTGCACTAATATTACACTGCACTACACTAACACTGCACTGCACTAACATTACACTGCACTACGCTACCACTACACTACACTGTAATGCACTAACACTACACTACACTACACCAACACTTTAATACTGTACATGATCCTGCCGCAGCGCTCCTCCCCCTCGCTCCGGTCCTGTTGATGTAGACGGATTTCTCTTCTCCTTCTGCAGCTGGCTATATATCAGCACACTGCAGCTATACAGCTCCGGGTCCTCCATAATTCCTGGTGCTGTACTTCCTCAGTAGAGGTTCTGCTACTGTAGCAGAGGTAGGAGTTAAGTCAGCACGTCATACTTTACCACAGTGCAGGTGCACCGCTGGAGATACAGTAACAGAACCACTAAATAGGAAGTACGGCAGCAGGGCCACTATTACCAGCGCAGTCTTGTTGTAAAATGGTTAAAACAATATGTTAGAGGCTTTTTTTAAAAAAATTGCTCACTGTAGTTATTATTATTTTATAGGTGTGTGTGTGTGTGTGCGTGCGTGCGTGCGTGCGTGTGTTTTTTCTATAGAATGCTTGAAGCGATAGGCAAAGTGCAAAATGTCTGTTTCGTTACGTACTTTGCCTAGGCATTCTATAGAATACCTGAAGTTCTCTATACAATGCCTGCTTTTTTTCCACACTTTGACTGTAACAGCTGCATACCTATGCTGTCAGTGAGGCTAGTGATGATGATGGGTGCATGCATGCTGATATTTCACTGTTTGTGGAAAGTGCTGCTGTGAAGAAGGAGCCTTCAGGTGCTGCCACCAGGCGGAGCCCATGAGCAGGAAAGAGGAGAGAAAAGCTGAACATGTGCAGGGGAAAACAGGCAGTTGGGTTTTGGCAGTTGAAGGCTAGTAAGGGGAAGCAGCCTGAAAAGCCCATGATGCAGCAAAAAAAAAAAAAAAATAAGTTTACAGTCATGATACTTGCAGCAAGAAATAAGCATGATTTTTTTTGTGAGAAAATAGAGGCAGAGACTAAAGAAGAGATCAGCCATTGGTGAGACTGACAAAGCAAAGCAGAGGCACAGACAAGAGAGCCAGTGGCGGACACAGGCAGCAGTGGGCCCCTGTGCAAAATATCAATTGTGGGCCCCCCTGACGCAAAAAATGGGTGCGGCTATAACCTGCGGTGCGCTTTGCGCGCCGCGGCAAAAAATGGGCGTGGATAGAACCCGCGGCAAAAAATGGGCGTGGCAATGACCGGATAAGGGCGGAGCTAACTGTAATTTAAAGTGATCCCGGGGTGAGAGTGATATGGAGGCTGCCATATTTATTTCCTTTTAAACAATACTAGTTGCCTGGCGGCCCTGCTGATCTATTTGGCTGCAGTAATAAACTGAATTACACCAGCAACAAGCATGCAGCTTAATCTTCTCAGTTCTGACAATATTGTCAGAAACCCCTGACCTGCTGCATGCTTGTTTAGGGTCTATGGTTGAAAGAATAAGAGGCAGAGGACCAGAACGGCAACCAGGCAACTGGTATTGCTTAAAAGGAGAGAAATATGGCAGCCTCAATATTATTCTCACCTCAGGTTCCCTTGAAAAGTGCAACACAAAGACAGTGGGCCCAAGTTTTGGTGACCCTTTCCCTAGAAAATTCACATAATTGTGCAGGTTTTCTCAAGAAAATACACATAATGTGAGCAGATTTGCCCAGAAAATACATTCAATCATGTCGGCAGATTTGCCCAGAAAATACGTGCAATGATGTCGGCAGATATGCCCAGAAAATACGTGCAATGATGTCGGCAGATATGCCCAGAAAATACGTGCAATGATGTCGGCAGATATGCCCAGAAAATACGTGCAATGATGTCGGCAGATATGCCCAGAAAATACGTGCAATGATGTCGGCAGATATGCCCAGAAAATACGTGCAATCATGTCGGCAGATATGCCCAGAAAATACGTGCAATCATGTCGGCAGATATGCCCAGAAAATACCTGCAATCATGTCGGCAGATATGCCCAGAAAATACCTGCAATCATGTCGGCAGATATGCCCAGAAAATACCTGCAATCATGTCGGCAGATATGCCCAGAAAATACGTGCAATCATGTCGGCAGATTTGCCCAGAAAACACATGCAATCATGTAGCAAATTTGCCCAGAACATACACGCAATCATGTGGCAGACCTGCCCAGAAATACACGCAATCATGTGGCAGACCTGCCCAGAACATACACCTGCTAAAATAAATAATAAAAAAAAACATTTACTCACCTGCAGCAGCAGACCTCCTGTCCCAGCCTCCATCCGGCGCGCAGCTCCCATGGGTGGTTGGGTGGATAGGTAGCCTGGTGGGTAGGTAGGCAGCCGGGTGGGTAGGTAGGTAGCCCTTAGCCGGGTGGGTAAGTAGCCTGGTGGGTGACTGGGTAGCCGGGTGGGTAGCCTGGTGGGTGGCTGGGTAGGCGGGTGGGTAGGTAGCCTGGTGGGTGGGTAGGTGGGTGGTTAGGTAGCTGGGTGGGTGGGTAGGTAGCCTGGTGGGTTGGTAGGTAGCCGGGTGGGTAGGTAGGTAGGTAGCCTGGTGGGTAGGTAGGTAGCCGGGTGGGTGTGTAGGTAGCCGGGTGGGTGGTTAGGTATCCGGGTGGGTAGGTAGCCGGGTGGGTGGGTAGGTAGCCGGGTAGGTAGCCGGGTGGGTGTGTAGGTATCCGGGTGGGTAGGTAGCCGGGTAGGTAGCCGGGTGGGTGTGTAGGTATCCGGGTGGGTAGGTAGCCGGGTAGGTAGGTAACCGGCAGGGTGGTTAGGTAGCCGGGTGGGTAGCTAGGTAGCCGGGTGGTTAGGCAGCCGGGTGGGTAGGTAGGTATCCGGGTGGGTAGGTAGCCGGGTGGGTGGTTAGGTAGCCGGGTGGGTGGGTAAGGTAGCCGGGTGGGTGGGTAGGTAGCCGGGTGGGTGTGTAGGTAGCCGGGTGGGTGGGTAGGTAGCCGGGTAGGTAGCCGGGTGGGTGGTTAGGTAGCGGGGTAGGTAGCCGGGTGGGTGGGTAAGGTAGCCGGGTGGGTGGGTAGGTAGCCGGGTGGGTGGGTAGGTAGCCGGGTAGGTAGGTAGCCGGCAGGGTGGTTAGGTAGCCGGGTGGGTAGCTAGGTAGCCGGGTGGGTAGGTAGCCGGGTGGGTAGGTAGCCAGGTAGATAGCCGGCAGGGTGGTTAGGTAGCCGGGTGGGTAGCTAGGTAGCCGGGTGGGTAGGTAGCCAGGTAGATAGCCGGCAGGGTGGTTAGGTAGCCGGGTGGGTAGCTAGGTAGCCGGGTGGGTGTGTAGGTAGCCGGGTGGGTGGGTAGGTAGCCAGGTAGGTAGGTAGCCGGCAGGGTGGTTAGGTAGCCGGGTGGGTAGCTAGGTAGCCGGGTGGGTAGGTAGCCGGGTGGGTAGGTAGCCAGGTAGATAGCCGGCAGGGTGGTTAGGTAGCCGGGTGGGTAGCTAGGTAGCCGGGTGGGTAGGTAGCCGGGTGGGTAGGTAGCCAGGTAGATAGCCGGCAGGGTGGTTAGGTAGCCGGGTGGGTAGCTAGGTAGCCGGGTGGGTAGGTAGCCAGGTAGTTAGCCGGCAGGGTGGTTAGGTAGCCGGGTGGGTAGCTAGGTAGCCGGGTGGGTAGGTAGCCGGGTGGGTAGGTAGCCAGGTAGATAGCCGGCAGGGTGGTTAGGTAGCCGGGTGGGTAGCTAGGTAGCCGGGTGGGTAGGTAGCCAGGTAGATAGCCGGCAGGGTGGTTAGGTAGCCGGGTGGGTAGCTAGGTAGCCGGGTGGGTGGGTAGGTAGCCTGGTTAGGTAGCCGGGTAGGTAGCCGGGTGGATGGTTAGGTAGCGGGGTAGGTAGCCGGGTGGGTGGGTAAGGTAGCCGGGTGGGTGTGTAGGTAGCCGGGTGGGTGGGTAGGTAGCCAGGTAGGTAGGTAGCCGGCAGGGTGGTTAGGTAGCCGGGTGGGTAGCTAGGTAGCCGGGTGGGTAGGTAGCCGGGTGGGTAGGTAGCCAGGTAGATAGCCGGCAGGGTGGTTAGGTAGCCCGGGTGGGTAGCTAGGTAGCCGGGTGGGTAGGTAGCCGGGTGGGTAGGTAGCCAGGTAGATAGCCGGCAGGGTGGTTAGGTAGCCGGGTGGGTAGCTAGGTAGCCGGGTGGGTAGGTAGCCAGGTAGGTAGCCGGCAGGGTGGTTAGGTAGCCGGGTGGGTAGCTAGGTAGCCGGGTGGGTAGGTAGCCGGGTGGGTAGGTAGCCAGGTAGATAGCCGGCAGGGTGGTTAGGTAGCCGGGTGGGTAGGTAGCCAGGTAGATAGCCGGCAGAGTGGTTAGGTAGCCGGGTGGGTAGCTAGGTAGCCGGGTGGGTGGGTAGGTAGCCTGGTTAGGTAGCCGGGTAGGTACCTGGGTGGATGGTTAGGTAGCGGGGTAGGTAGCCGGGTGGGTGGGTAAGGTAGCCGGGTGGGTAGCTATCCGGGTGGGGGGCCCGACTCCTATCCTCCCTCACTCACCTCGGGGCCCCCCTCCCGGTATGCGCTGCAGCCGGCGGGAGAGCAGAAAATACAGGAAGTCTCCGGCCGGGGCTGCAGCAGACGCTAGAGGCAGCTGCTGCTTAGTTTCCGATATGTCTCCAAGTTGGAGACCAAGCGGCAGCTGCCGCCCCGGCCGGAGACTTCTTGTATTTTCCGCTCTCCCGCCGCATGAGGGGGGGAGGGGCGAGGTGAGGGGGGAGGACAGGAGTTGGGCCCCCCAGGTTAAAAAAATAAAACATAAAAAAAAAAAAATTAAATAAAAAAAACCTGCAATACTTAATGGGCCCCTGAAGCAGCGGAACTTCAGGGGCCCTCGTGCGGCGGCACGGCCTGCACGGCCGTATGTCCGCCACTGAAGAGAGCACTACTTAAAAACTAAAGCAAGGAAGAGAAAGAGAGCTGCAGACATAACAGGAGAGGAGAGAGACCGCTCACATCTACAGGTGGTCGGTTGTACATTCACTGTATACAGTATGTTACGAAATTCGGGCATTCTATAGAATGCCTTGGCAAAGTACGTAACAAAAACACACATTTTGTACTATGCCTAAAATGGTCAGGCTAGGCATTCTGTAGAATGCCTGAATTTCGTACTTTGCCTGTAACATATATATATATATATATATATATATATATATATATATATATATATATATATATATATATATATACATTTTATATATATATATATATATATATATATATATATACATTTTATATATATATATATATATTTTTATATATATATATATATATATATATATATATCCACACCTAAAGGATTATTAGGATCACCATACTAATACGGTGTTTGACCCCCTTTCGCCTTCAGAACTGCCTTAATTCTACATGGCATTGATTCAACAAGGTGCTAAAAGCATTCTTTAGAAATGTTGCTCATATTGATAGGATAGCATCTTGCAGCTGATGGAGATTTGTGGGAAGCACATCCAGGGCACGAAGCTCCCGTTCCATCACATCCCAAAGATGCTCTATTGGTTTGAGATCTGGTGACTGTGGGGGCCATTTTAGTACAGTGAACTCATTGTCATATTCAAGAAACCAATTTGAAATGATTCAAGCTTTGTGACATGGTGCATTATCCTGCTGGAAGTAGCCATCAGAAGATGGGTACATGGTGGTCATGAAGGGATGGACATGGTCAGAAACAATGATCAGGTAACCCGTGGCATTTAAACGATGCCCAATTGGCACTAAGGGGCCTAAAGTGTGCCAAGAAAACATCCCCTACACCATTACACCACCCCCAGCCTGCACAGTGGTAAAAAGGCATGATGGATCCATTTTCTCATTCTGTTTATGCCAAATTCTGACACTACCATTTGAATGTCTCAACAGAAATCGAGACTCATCAGACCAGGCAACATTTTTCCAGGCTTCAACTGTCCAATTTTGGTGAGCTTTTGCAAATTGTAGCCTCTTTTTCCTATTTGTAGTGGAGATGAGTGGTACCCGGTGGGGTCTTCTGCTGTTGCAGCCCATCCGCCTCAAGGTTGTGCATGTTGTGGCTTCACAAATGCTTTGCTGCATACCTCGGTTGTAACGAGTGGTTATTTCAGTCAACATTGCTCTTCTATCAGCTTGAATCTGTTGGCCCATTCTCCTCTGACCTCTAGCATCAACAAAGCATTTTCGACCACAGGACTGCCGCATATTAGATGTTTTTCCATTTTCACACCATTCTTTGTAAACCCTAGAAATGGTTGTGCGTGCAAATATTAGTAACTGAGCAGATTGTGAAATACTCAGACCGGCCCGTCTGGCACCAACAACCATGCCACGCTCAAAATTGCTTAAATCACCTTTCTTTCCCATTCTCACATTCAGTTTGGAGTTCAGGAGATAGTCTTGACCAGGACCACACCCCTAAATGCATTGAAGCAACTGCCATGTGATTGTTTGATTAGATAACTGCATTAATGAGAAATTGAGCAGGTGTTCCTAATAATCCTTTATGTGAGTGTATATATATATATATATATATATATATATATATATATATATATATATATATATATATATATATATGCAGTATATATATATATGCCGCTGACATCTTCCGCAGTTCTTTACAGAGTACATATTAATGTCATTAAAGGGACCCTGTACAGGTTAAAAAAACAGAATTTACACTTACCTGCGGCTTCCTCCAGCCCACTGTAGGCAGCGAGGTCCCCTGGCGTCCTTCTGGTTCCTTCCCTGGTCCCGGTTACACGACAACTTCGGCCTGAAGTCGTCAAGTCTGCTTCCCGCCGTGGACGATTGCTGCATTACGCCGGCCGGCTATGCATCATCACGCCGGCTGCCATTAGAGTCCTGCTCATGCACGGTCCAATCTTAGAGAATGACGTGATCGTCCGCAGCAGGAAGCAGACCTGACAACTTCAGGCTGAAGTCGATGTGTAACCGGAGACGGGACCAGGGTAGGAGCCAGGAAGACGCCGGGGATCTTACGGCTACGGTGGGCGGGAGAAAGCCCCAGGTAAGTGTAAATTCTGTTTTTACAACCTGCTCAGAGTCCCTTTAACTGTCCCTAAGAGGATTTACAATCTAATCCCTACTATAGTACTATGTCTATCCTAGTCTATGGCCAATTTGGGGGGGAAGGGCGGGGGGATTCACTTATATGTGTGTTTTGGGGTGTGGGAGAAAACCGGAGGGCCCGAAGGAAACCCACAAACGAAAAAGGAGAACTTTGTGCAGATAGAACCCAGCACAAGTTAAAGTGCTATCCACTTCACCACTGCTTTACTGATAGGATTGTTGAAGCTTTACATTGCTTACACACAGTTTCATCTTAATGCGCATGCGTGGCTATACTCATGCAGGCACAATACAGATGTGCTGCTCATACACAGCAGGGAGCACAGCCACGAAAACATTTCCGACAAGCTCCTGTCGGATATATTCATAGAGTCTGTACGTGGTAACGGCAGGGGTAGAGGAAGCAATCTATTTTTTTTGTGCCACCTCAGTTTCACTTTAAAGAGGAACTACAATGAAAAAAGTACTTACCTCAGGAGGGAGAAGCCTCTGGATTCATCTTCTGGGAACTTCATCCTCGGGGATCCATCGCTGGCACCCCCGGAACCAGCGTTGGATTTACCATAGACAACAGTAAGCACGTTACTACAGGTGCCTGATGATGGAAAGAAGGCTCACGTCCCTCCCTGAGTGCCTTTCTCCCTCCTTTCCTATGCAGAGTACCAATGAGAGTGTAATCGAGAGGTTACTCACCCAGCTCTCAGCATTCCACCGACAAGATCTCCCTTCAGTCAGAGTACCTCTAGCTCCTTAATACTTAGGTTCTCCTAGCTACCTAATACTTGGGGGCACCTCCAGCTACTTAATATTTAGGGTACTTCTGGCTAACTAATACTAAGGGGCACCTATGTCGGCTAAGGGAAGTAAGGGAGAAGTCACAGCTGAGACAGCCAGCACACTTGTGGTGCAGTTTTATGGGGGTTGTAGTTTCATGGAGGATGAAATCTAGGGTGCCAGGACATCTGTGCCTATATATAGGCTCCTGTGAGGTAAATCCGGGCCAGCCCGGAACCGTGTGCGGCATACATACCAATCCATGCTCCTGCGCAGGCTCAGTACGAGCGTCTCTTCGTGATCCGGTGGAAATAGATGAGCCTGAAGGGGTCCACTCTACTGCGCAGATGTGAGTTTGCACCTGCACAGTAGAGCAGACCTGATTGGGCTTGGGTATTTCCGCCGAAGTCTGAGGGGAAGGTTGAAATGCGCCTGTGCAGGAGCACGGATTGGTAAATATTGTCACGTGCTGAAGCCCCTACTGCCCCTGCGACAAGTTTGTTACCGAATTTTCAGGGGCAGCCAGAGCTGGATGCCCAAGGCTTTCCCCTCCTGAGGTAAGTACCCAATAGGGGCACTTTTTCCCTTACCGATTTATTTTAAACATCAGGAAAGTACTACTCTCCTAATTCAGCAGACTCATTCCTTCTGAACTACCGGCTGTGCTTTCAGCTCCCTGTACTGTCTGTGAGCTGAATCTGTGAGGGAAACTCTGTAGACATAGGCCTCGATTCATCAAGACTTATCAAATCAATTACCGACAGCTCGGTAAAATACCGAACTCGATAAGTTGATTTCAGGATTCATCAAAGTTATCTACAGCTGTTAACGAGCATTCGGTAATCATTCGGTAATGATGCGATAAAACGGAAGAAAGTGCAATTCATTAAAATGAAAGTGGGTGTGGTTTAGCATTAAATTTAGGATTAGTTATCTCCTTCACTGCTCTGTCGTTATTCCCGTCAGATCATTGCCGACCAGGGCCGGATTTGGACTTCCTAGTGCCCTAGGCCCGGTACCATCAACCACCCCTGCCCCCCCCCTCCACACACACACACACACACACACACACACACACACACACACACACACACACACACACACACACACACACACACACACACACACACACAAACTCACACTCACTCACAGGGTGCATACACACATCAGACTATAGTCTTTGGAAAATGAAAGATCACAGACCAATTTTACCCCCTTCCATGTAGTATGAGAGCCATACCTACACAGTCTATTCTATGGAGCTGAACTCCCCATCAGATAGAAATCTTTGCAAGACGCTGCACACAAAGATGCTGTACACATGCAACAGATCAGTATCTGCAAAAGATCTGTTCCTGCAACAGATCAGTATCTGCAAAAGATCTGTTCCTGCAAAAGATCTGTTCCTGCAAAATGCATTCATAGTCTATGATATCTGCAGATCATCATACACACCTTGTTTAACAGACATTCATCTGCAGATCAGATCCACCAGAATGGATCTTCAGATCTGCAGATGATTGTCTGATCTGCAGATGAGTGTCAGTTAAAGGCCTCTTGCACAATGCACGCGATTCCGATTCAGATTCCGCTTTTTAATCAGTTTTTACATCCGATTCAGATTCAGGTTTGCAGTTTGCTCCCTGCACGCTGCAAATCGGAATCTGAATCGGATGTAAAAACAGATTAAAAAGCGGAATCTGAATCGGAATTGCTTGCAGTGTGCAAGAGGCCAAACAAGGTGTGTATGATGATCTGCATATTTCATAGACTATGAATGCATTTTGCAGGAACAGATCTTTTGCAGGAACAGATCTTTTGTAGATATTGATCTTTTGAATGTGTACAGCATCTTTGTGTTCAGCATCTTGCAAAGATTTCTATCTGATGGGGAGATCAGCTCAATAGAATAGACTGTGTAGGTATGGCTCTCATACTACATGGAAGGGGGTAAATTTGGTCTGTGATCTTTCATTTTTCAAAGACTATGGTCTGATGTGTGTATGCACCTTCACTGAATATCATTCTGTCCAACATCCTGACTAAAGGCTCATACACACATCAGACCATAGTCTTTGGCCACATACACACATCAGACACAGACCAATTTTACCCCCTTCCATGTAGTATGACAGCCATACCTACACAGTCTATTCTATGGAGCTGAACTCCCCAAAAGACAGAAATCTTGAGATGCTGCACACAAAGATGCTGTAGACATTCAAAAGATCAGTATCTGCAAAAGATCAGTTCCTGCAAAAGATCCGTTCCTGCAAAATGCATTCATAGTCTATGATATCTGCAGATCATCATACACACCTTGTTTAACAGACATTCATCTGCTGAAAAAAAACCCTTATCTTTCTGTTTAAGATTTACAATCCAGGGGGAGAGAGGAGAAGGAATGGCTCAAGTCATTAACAGAGTCTGACTAGCAATACATTGTTTAGCCCAGTTGTAAAGTGGAAATAATTCTGTTACAATGGTTACCTTACTGGATCAGAAATTGTCTACATTGTGATCCATGTTTCTATCACCCCTGGCAATAAACTGAAGCTTGTATGTCTCATCGCACACCACGAAGTAAGGAAAATACACGGAGCTCTGGAATTCTGACTGTGTGCAGCAAAGCCGGGGCGCTTCGGAGCAGGAGAAATGATTTATTTTGACATGCAGCCTCTTATCTCTCTCAGGTCCTGCCGCCCTTTTATCCTTCTGATTTTTTTCCGCCCTTTGTGGCCTTTGCAGAAATCCAGCCCTGTTGCTGACAGAGAAGATGGAGCCATTTGAAGTGGTTATGTATCAGCTGAGAGTGATTCAAAGGCGCAGAAGGGCAAGAATAAGGTCTAGAACCATATCAATTTGCAAGAGAATGGATTTATTTGTTATACCAGGAGTCCAGGACATAAGCATTTCTCTTGAATCATCTTGTAAGAGAACACAGGTAGTGCCAGGGTTAACTAAATTGCTAGCTGCACTATATATTTTTCAGAAAAGGCTCCTATCAAGCCGCAGCTGGCGAAATTGTGGGATTGTCCAGAATCCTGGTCCATTTCCATTTCCAGAATCCTGGTCCAGGTGTTAAGCCCTATTCAGAATGTTGCTACGTAGTGTTCAATGGACTGCCTTTTACCCACAATTCCATGGGAATCTTATGGCCTTGTGTTAAATTACCGCTGTAAAATGGAAATATCGAAACATTACCGAATGGTTACCGATATTTTATCGAATTCACACCGAATGCGGAAAAATCTTGATGGATACAACTAGAAATCGATAAACTTCGAATTCAATAATTTAACAAACTGGAGACAGTTATCTCAAAGACAATGATGAATTGAGGCCATAATCTCTGCAGAATCCTAGAACAGAAGTTTACATTGAGAACTGTAGAAAGAGGAATGACAACAGTTTAGTGTTTACAGTAGCTAAAGGTCGACTTGTTTATAGGGTAGGAATGGCATGTGAAAATTATGGTAGGTCAAGGAAAGTGAATTATGTCAAAGGGGTTTTGGGAAAGCTATACTGAAGTTTAGCAAATGTTGTAAGTAAACCTGCAAGAATGTTGATGGTCAATGAACTAAAAAAGTAATAAAAAAATAAAAATAAAATATTACATTGTACACGTGTGACTGAGATAGCACAATTAGTTAAAGTACCCCTGAATTTGTGATAAGTTTTGTAATGAGATTGGGAATGGCAACCCGCGTCACTATTTGGCCACATGTTTTATATCCTTATAATCATTTCATTACATATGAACCCAGGGGGGATAAATGCCATCGTCAGCTACCAAACTCGCTAACACTGTAAGTCTAAGGCAGAAATAATGAGTATATTAAATCATTGGAAATGTAGCCCGCCGGAACATAGCAAGCCCAAATCACGTTTGAACTGTTTCCAAATGTTGAAGTTTGGTCTTGTGTAAAATCTCTTGCATTCGTTTGACTTGTAGGCTCATTCACTTACAACTGATTCATTCTTTGTTTTGGCAAACGCTACAATTTCTTGGGCTTTTCTGGGCCTGCGTTGTTGAATCACCTTCAGTTGAGTACCAAAGCTAAAGCTCTCTTTTTCCCTCTCTTAGGCTGGGTGCACACATAACATAGCATGAAAGGCTGCGTTTTATGTCATGTTTTCATCTTATGTTGTGTGCGTTTTTTGTGCGTTTGTGCTGTGTTTTTACTGCGTTTTTGGTGGGTTTGCATTTTTTTTTACCACAGATGCATTTTGTGTGCGTTTTAATGTGTTTGCGGTTTGCATATACAAAACGCATATGTATTTTGTATGCGTTTTTCTTTTGCGTTTTATGCAAATCACTAGGAAGACAACAGGAAGTGGAAATACATCATAAAACCATTTTTTTTTTTTTTACTAAAAAACACCATTGCACTTCCATTGACTTTCATTATGTGCGTTTTTGCTGTGTTTTTGAATATTATGCAACAAAACCTGCATTTTTAAAAACGCAATCATCAAAAATGCATATGCGTTTTTGATATGCGTTTTTCCTGCAGCCCGTAGACTTCTATTAGCGGCAAATATGCAACGTTTTCCGCAATGCTAGTGTTTCTGCTATGTGTGCACCTAGCCTCAGAATTAGACCAGCCACTTGAACCTGGGAACCCAACCTCAGATGGGAAGCCTTCTAAAGAAGAGGCTCAGGAGACCAGGAGGGCTTGCTTTTAGATTGTGAACCAGTGGAGAAATGTCAGGAGGTCGCTGCTGAAGATGCTCTTACACAAAAGGGTATGTTGCTAGGTGCAATTGGATTAGGATGTCCAGTCATGCATGACTCTTTCACCAAATTCAAATAAAGGCACCTGCTAAGTCTTTAGCCATAGAACTGAAAGAAGGTGTACTTAGGTTAACACTGCCACCAACAGGGGTAATCTGGATCACACAGAGCACTTGTTCTTTGACCGGAGATTCAGAGTTCCTGTTTTTAAAGGACAAATGTAGTGAGAGGTATATGGAGGCTGCCATATTTATTTCCTTTTAAACAATACCAGTTGCTTTGCAGCCCTGCTGTTCTAGAAGCCTATGACAGCCGATCGCAAGGATTGGCCGGCTGGGGGGTGGGAGGGTTTAAAAAAAAAAAAATAAGAAAGAAATAGTAAAAAATAATAAAAAAATAACATAAATATTGATTAAAAAAAATAAACACTGGGGGGGCAATGAGACCCCACCAACAGAGAGCTCTGTTGGTGGGGGATCACTCTTCTGCTGTGTTGTGCGGCCCTGCAGCTTGGCCTTAAAGCTGCAGTGGCCAATTACAGAAAAAACAGCCTGGTCTTTACGGGGGTTTAGCACTTTGGTCCTCAAATGGTTAACTGGAAACGCTAACACCTAGGGTATGGACCATTTAATAGGACAGGAAAGAATAGGAGGGGTATTGTCTGAGGAATGAAGAGTAAAGGCATAAATATTTGGGCCAGATCAGCCAAAAAATCTAAGATCATACCCAGTGCTGTATTCAGAGACTAAAACAGAGCAACCTAAAATAGGATAATATCATCTCCACACAGAGTTAGTTTTGATGTGCAGAAACCAATAACTTTATGACCTTATTGAATGCAGGCCAGTAGAGGTTTAGCGAATATTGGAAATGGTAAAGGGAACAGCTGGCACCCCTGTCTGGTGCTCCTTCCAAAGGAGAATGTGCTTAACCCAGGAGACAACTATGCCACCAAAGCTGAATCTAGCTAAGATGGCATACAAATATGGCCATTCTACTGTATCAAATGCTTAGGCCACATAAAGAGACACAAGATTTCTATTGCTTTTGTTTGTATGGTCACACGCATGATATTTTCAAGGACCCAGCAGATGCTCATTGCTGTGTTTTTCCTATGCATGAAGCGTTGGTCTTTGTGAATGATAGATAGCTTTATTTAAATGAGTGGCAACTGGCAAGCACCTTAGCAAGAATTTTAATTTCTACAGTCAGCACATAAATTATCTGACATAAATTGTGGGGTTTGTAGGAAAAAGGTAGTTGGCACTATGGTGCGTCTCAACTTGGGGTGGAGGAGAGGCTTGGCTGGCCAAAATCTGACCCATGCAAGTAGACAATCATCAAAACATGAAAAGAGAGGTGCCGGTCGGCACTAATTGTGGAATTTATTGATGTGTAAAATCCCTGCATTAATTACACATGTGATAATAGTTCAATAAACTGGCACATACCAGATTAGGTGGATGCCGGGTGCAGAAAGCCTGATGGCTGTTTTACGCAGGGAACCTCATTGGAGGCTTAGGTGGATGGTCTAAGCCTCGGATGAAGTGCCCTGCATGAAACGGCCATCAGGCTTTCTGTACTCGGAACCCACTCACTATTCCACCTGCTTTGGTATGTGCCAGTTTATTGAACTGTTATCACATGTTTAATTAATGCAGCGATTGAACAAGCACATTAATACATTTCACAAGCTATGCCAACTGCTCTCTCTCCTTTCATGTTTCGATAAGTCATTGTGAGAAAATGCGGAAAAGCCGCCGCGTGCACTCAGAACAAGGCGGCTGATTCCGCGTCCAACGCGGCGGTTTGCACGCATAAGCCTACATCTGTCAGTATGGCTGAACGCGGAGAAACCGCCGCATGCCTTGATAGCGGTGCGGCTGGCTCCGCGTCCAGCGCGGCGGGTGGTACGCAAGACATGTCTGGTGTGGCTGGGACTGATAGTCCACACAGGTTCAGAAGGACACGCGCGCGTTGAGAGGCAGAACTTTTATGACAGCCAGAAGGGAGTCAGCTGACCAAGCCGGTCAGCTGACGATTGTACCAGTTCCCATTGGTCCAGCACTTAGGAGAGGCGCTGGAGAGCGCTGGGCTACATATACTGGGTGCTGGTCATTCGCTGGTTGTCTGCCGTTGCAATCACTACGTGGAAGCACTCAGACCTTATTGTCAGAATCTGTGTTATCATTCTGTTATACTTCAGGTTATACTTCAGATTAGTTCTAGGGTGTTGATGATCAATGACCTCACACCCAAAGATTAGGAATCTGTGTTATCATTCTGTTATACTTCAGACTAGTTCCAGGGTGTTGATGATCAAGGACCTCACACCCAAGATTAGGGACTTGTGTTATCATTCTGTTATACCTCAGACTAGTTCCAGGGTGTTGATGATCAAGGACCTCACACCCAAGATTAGAGACTTGTGTTACCATTCTGTTATACATCAGACTAGTTCCAGGGTGTTGATGATCACGGAGCTCACACCCAAGACTAGGCATTGTTTATTATCTGTTATGACTTTCTGCTTTCCTGACCACTCTTCTGTTCACTGATTTGGTACTTCGCTATATCTGATCCTCTGTTGCCAAACCCTGCTTGCCTTTGGATTACCAAATCAGCCTTCTGTCTTTGTACTGTGTATGTCCGTGTGTTGCCGACCTGGCTTGTCCGACCTTGAGAGCTATCTCCCCAGTTAAGAGATAGTTCACAGACCAGTCAGTGACATCCTCTATTGGTGTCACTCACGCTTTGGTACTTCCCTCTCCCAGTCTGACTCCTCCCTGCGGGAGAGTCTCAGGCTGCTGGAAGGTACTTACTCTAGCAGTATTCCTTACTGCCTTGTACCTGTCTTCCTGATATTGTTCTCAAAGTATTACTGTTGTACCAAACACTCATATCTCTTAGGTGTCCAGAGGTTAGTAATATATCTGATTATCGGTGATACTGCAGATCATCAATAATCAGGTATATATCTGTATTTTGGTGATACTGCAGATCACCAATAATCAGATCCTCTCTGTGTTACACCGATCGTTACAGTCATCAGTCTTGCTTGGGAAGGTCTTTGCCGGGCTTTAAAAACACACATGCTGGTGCACATGGCTGGCAGGGGCTTTTCCGGTCTTTGGCAGGTCTACCATTAGGGGTCTTGGCGTTCATTTAAGAACCTGACCATTGAGGATGCATTGATTGTACACTGGCAGAAGGGGCAGACCAGGGCATCTATGTATGACCTCTAAAACTCAATCAGGGGGTCATCTGAACAAAGTGCTTTGCTGTTTGAAATGGATGCAATAGCATCTAAAATCTCATTTTCAACTAAATCTTTGTATATCTCTCAGCTCAGGTGTCGTTTGAGGAAGATCTACCCCAAACACATATATATCTGAGTTTGTCTCAGTGACTAGGGAAACTAGCCAAAAACAGTTACTTAAATTGCTCAAATGATGTACTGACTACTTGCAGTTCATTTACAATATTAGAACCAGAGACCTGGATTTTGGTCACTGCAGAAGGAGATCTCAGAGCTGTAGTTGGAAAAACCAGCATTCTGCTAGTTTTCTTCACAGATTCAGATAGCTTTTTAAATGAAGAATATTTGGAATTTGACCTCAAATGTAGACTCACATTCCTTGACCTTATCACAGAGATGGGTGTTATTTTTGGGGAATTTCTTCTTCTGAGAATGCTGCTAAAGGGAATCCCTTGTGCATATGCCTTGAACATGTCCCAGACATTACGCCTTCAATCCCACCATGGCGTCTTTTAAAGTATTTTGTCTATTTCTCAGCCACAAAAAGCTCAGAAGGAAGAATTTAGAGCCAGAAGGACTAAACATTCCACATCGATTATCTGCATCCAAATTCCTATGTGATACCCAATAAACTTTGGGAGTTTTAGACTTACTTATTTTTTTTTTACTGTCTTCTATAAACCCCATTATTGCTTTTATATCTGTTTTGTATATTTTGTTAGGGATTTGTTTACATGTTGTATCCTGGTCATTTAAGTTCCACCACTACCATGGACAAGGTCTCCTCCTGCCTATCCGCCATCTCCTCCTGGATGTCTGCTAGGTTCCTGAAACTAAATCTAGACAAAACGGAATTTATGATCTTCCCACCCCGGCCATCCACGAACCTCCCAGATGTGCATGTCACTGTTAACCACACTACCATTCGCCCTACCTCTCAAGCCCGCTGTCTGGGTGTCACCCTGGACTCCACACTCTCCTTCACTTCCCACATCCAAAACCTCACAAAGTCCTGCAACTTCCACCTTCGTAACATCTGTAAGATTCGCCCTTTCCTGACCTCTGCCACCACCAAACTCCTCATCCATGCCCTCATAATTTCCCGCCTTGACTACTGCAATGCCCTGCTGTCTGGTCTCCCTATGACCCGAACAGCCCCACTGCAGTCCATCATGAATGCGGCAGCCAGAATTATCCACTGCTCCCATCGCTCCACCACGGCAGATCCCCTCCTAGAATCCCTCCACTGGCTTCCTATCCAGTCCAGAATCAGATTCAAGATACTGTGTCTGACCTACAAATCTGTCCACAAAACCTGTCCAACCTACATTTCCGATCTTACTCAGAGGTACACACCTAGCCGCTCACTCCGCTCTTCCAATGAACTTCGCCTAACCACCCCCCGCATCACCCAGTCCCATGCACGCCTCCAGGACTTCTCAAGAGCTGCTCCAACACTATGGAACTCCCTACCTCCACCCATTAGGGCAGCCCCCTCCTTCAACATCTTCAAGAAAGCCCTCAAAACTCACCTTTTCACTCTGGCCTACTACCCCTCACAAGTGCTCTAAACCTACAGCTGAACTCTGGTCCCCTACCATTCGTGTCCTTACCTCTCCCTCTAGATTGTAAGCCTTTGGGCAGGGTCCTCCTCCTTTTGTGTACTACCTGATCTGGCACCTCCATTACTGTGAACCCATGCCATGCATTTGAGTGAACCTAACTTGCCTAATCTCCATGCTTCATCCAGTGACTAAGCATTACCTTGTACTAATACTGTGCTGTGTGATCTGGTTTTCTTGTATTCCTGTATTGTCATATTGCTGTATGTCACCCCTAAATATTGTCTGTAACCTAAATTAATGTTCAGCGCTGCGTAATATGTTGGCGCTTTATAAATACAATAAATAATAATAATACAATAAATAATAATTTAAGTTGGCCCCATCAGATTGTATACAGTATGTCAATGACCAAAGTTTTGGTATGTACTTAAAACAATTTGCTGTGCAATTTAAAACAAACACAAAAAAGTTACTTAAATAACAGTGGCTGAACAGTGCACTGGTTGAGGGCAATGCCTTTGACATGGGAGACCAGGGTTTGAATCCCAGCTAGGGTCAGTCCTTGGACAACACTTCCAAACACTGCAAGGTGGCCCCTTGAGCGTGTCCCAGTGGCTGCACTCTGAGTCAAACAGGAGAAAAGTGCTATACAAATAGGATTTTTTAATTATTATAACAAAACATACATAGTATCTGTGCTAATCTAGCTCAAGGGCTTTCACTCCTACTGGCCTAAGCTAACAGCCATAGTTGTTATATAGACCTGAAGAACTGGGCCAATTCCCAAGAAACGCATTTTCCTGTTAATGCGTAAAAAACATTATATTTCCAGTTATTGCTGGCCCTTTTCTGCAGGAGAGGAATGACCAACACTAATTCGCTTTTTTATAATCAGAGAGTCCAAAGAAATCCCGCTACACCAGATGGTGGGATGTATCAAAACGACCTTTATTTGTAATCCAACAATGTTGCAATAAAAGCTCACGCGTATCGGAGCAACGGCTCCTTAATCATAGCTATGCTCCCATATGGGTTACATATGTGAGTGCAGCAGCCTGTCTACTAGCCCTTTTTATAATCAGTTTATAAGTGTTTTACCATATTCAGTGCTTACAAAATTGTCTTTGTACCAATCTAGCTCATGCTCCTGTAGACTGGGTAAATTTTCTTCCGTGTGTGCTACACATTCAAAAGTCCACATAAAGACTGGCATGTACTGCAAATAAAGTGTCTTCGCCGCAGATTCACACTAGTCAGGATGTAATGCGTTTCCCGTCCATACTCACAACTTCCCAGCGGTCAAATCTCGCATTTCAGAGGGAGCTCCCTCTTTATGTGGACTTTATGTGGACTTTTCAATGTGTAGCACACATGGAAGAAAATAAGGAAGGTGACTTTTCCAGCATTGTGACCTGAAGCTATTTTTGTGAAATTTATGGGACAGTCCAAAAGGCATAAGAGCAAGTACTGACCAGTATCAGCTATATAGCCGGCAGATTAGGTGCCGCTGCAGAAATTAGTTAGGGCGGATGAGTGGAGGCCTCATGGTGTGCGCCGGGTGGTGGGCCCACATATACCTAATTGTGGAGGGATACCTGTATGATTTCCATAGGCGGCAGCTGGGCGATCTATGCAGGAATTTACCCCCACGGCGGTAGTGGGACTTTGTGCAACAGTAGATCTAATGTGTCACTTGTTTGTTTTTAGGATGTTTTAATAGGAGTTTAGACTCCGCTTTATTAAGATTTTTCAAGCCATAAATAAAATTGATATAAGCACATGTAGACTCCCTGGTTTTTGAATTGGTGGTGCTATTGATAAATTGGTACCAGAGTGTCTCCTCACAAGCTGAGTGGCGCTATTATTAGGACGTGGCCACCTGATTTACCAGATAAACCTGTGCACTTAAAAGTAAGTTTACTCACCCAACAATCAGCCAGGATATGTTCTTTTTTTGAAAAAGATTATGAAGGTAAACAAAAAATTGTGTACAAAAAAACGTGACCACACCTAGGAGAACCTGAAGCAGAACTATAAGTCCCACAGAAAGATAGGGACAGTGCTGCAGGTTATCAGGGACTCCAAATATGTAGCTCTTGCAGCGCCACTGAATTTAACGTCTAATCTGTTAAAAAAAACTGTATGCCTCTTGTCCGATATGTTCCACTACAGACGTTTACAGATCTTCCAACACTATGGAAAATGAGCTGTTCACTAGTGTCTTATCTGTATACACTCAGTGTTCATGCAACTGTATGTACTATGAACTGCAAATTGTACTGAAAAGTATTGGTGCTATATATAAATAAATAGTAATTATAGAATATGCCTACTGTAGTCTATGCTCTCCATTACTTCCTCTGAAACTTAAATGTCTGGCCACCAGATGGCAATGGTTATTTATATTTCGGTTCACTGTTGTATGATCACAGTCTCCCCAGTTTAGAATTATCTGAAGTGCCAAGATATTTGGACCTATACACACTGCATGTGCTTTGGTTAAATAATCGCGCGTGCGGTTTGCCGATTGCAAGGGCACCATAATTAAGATAACCCATATGCCCTATTCACAGTAGTGTGATTAAAGTGAACCTGAACATAACTAAAATTGGCCGCCTTTTATTTAATTGGGGATGCTTACAGCCACCCTGTACTCCGTGGGGTCCGTCTGCATCCTCTGAGCCCCCTCGGTTCTCCTGCTGGTGGCCACGTTACACGTGCGACCCAAACAGGACTCGCTGCAAGTGTGCATGCGTGGTCCATCTACGCACCGGCAGAGCCGGGACAAGGTCCTCCAGCACCCAAGGCTGAGACACCAAAGTGCGCCCCTCCATCCCTCCCACCCCAGCTGTCACACACTGATTGCTATTAGACTAAGAGGCGCCACAGGGCCCACAACCTCCCCAACACCTTAATATCTAGTTATCTGGCTTGCAGTCACTCCCATGTATCCCCTTTTCTTATTTCTTTCTGCTTCAAGCACAATTAGGAATGACAGCTGAATGAATTCTGCGCCCCCTCCTACACTGCGCCCTGAGGCTGGAGCCTCTCCAGCCTATGCCTCGGCCCGGCCCTGCGCACCGGTCGGGAGCGTTCTGCACATGCGCAGTTCTCGAAAGAATAAACTCTGCATGTGCAGAACGCTCCCAGTGAAAGAAGCACGATCGAGACGGGGGCATGCGCTCTTCACGCATCTCCTGTTTGGGTCGCAGGTGTAACGCAGCAATCAGCTGGAGAACCGGGGGGGAGGGGGCTCTCAGAGGATGCCAAGGGATACCACGGATACGGGGGCTAGAAGAAACACCCAGGTAAGTAAAAGGTGGCCAACTTAAGTTATGTTCAGCTTCACATTAAATTTTCACCTAATCACAAACGTGCATTTACAATCTGGCTAAATCGTCGGGAGTGCAAGAGAATCTCATAACAAATGCGGTGCTATGGGATTTTTGTGTGTGTTTGGGGGGAATCTCACATTTAAAAATAATTCCCGTGTTTAACGCTGCAATCTCACTGTTACAGCCCGCTGATCACACCCGTAATTACGGCGGAACATGTGCTTGCAGTAGTGATCGTGATTGCAATTTTCAGTGCTCTTACATTACATTACATACTGTTACACACACCCCCTCAAATACACTTTCATTATACTACACATGTAGTACAAGTGTGTCTTCCTTTACAGCCTAATGGCAGTTGTCATATCAACAATCTCGACAAACACTTCTGTTTTCTGTACTTTTCCTGTTTGCAGTTCCCTTTTTCCATTTGCAGCACTTTCCTTCTGTGCACCCAACCTCGGCTGAATTTTACTGAATAATGCCTGCCTAGGCTTTACATCATTTTCATCAAGCTAAGCTGAAAATAGACTCAAGAGATAATAGTATGTGTAGTAGCAAAAGTATTTAGAACTGTCCTGGTGTCTTATATTATTGTTATTGTAAGGGGTTGAATGGTGTAAAGCGAGCACAGCTGCCATGTCAGTATAATGTGCAGGGCCGGAATTATACATTTTACTGCCCAGGGCTCACTATCACCAGTCCCCCCCCCCCCCCCCGACAGCATCCTAAAATCCACCCCCCCCCCCCCCCCCCCCAACACGACAAGGATGACATTGTAGGCTCCTCTGAGGTCAGTTAGTGACATGATGGCAAGAATTAGATTGTAAGCTCCTTGGCGAGTGGCACATTTACAGTGATCTCTGAGCTGCCTGTCACTCACCAAGTTCCCGTTCGCTGCCCCTTCATCCCTCAAATGCCAGATCTGGCTGTAGCCACCCACCGCTGTGTGCAAACTCTGTGCAGCAGGATGAATGTTTGGCAGGCTCACTGCTACTGCCACCCTGCTGCCCACAGCCGACCCTTGCTTTCCTGGTGCCCTAAGCCATGGCCTATGTGGTCTTGCCTGAAATCTGGCCATGATAATGTGAAATGTGGTTCATTTAGCTCCATACAAAATAAAAAATTGGCTTTGAGCCTGAGACAACTCTCTAGTTATCAGAGAGTTGTTTTGGCTTCTGTTTGGTTTCAGAAAATGATTCTTGCTGTTTGACTGGTTCATTTGCATACATGAAAGCACCAACCTTTAGACAAGTTTGGGACTAGATTGTGAGCCCCTCTGAGGGACAGTTAGTGACAAGACAATATACACTGTACAGCGCTGCATAATATGTTGGCACTATATAAATACTAAAATAAATAAATAAGATATCAGTAGCGCTAGTACTATATGAACTCATGTTTACCATATCATGCCACATTTCAGTTTAGACAAGCTTTTAAAGGGGCACTATGGTGAAAAATTGTAAAATTTAAAATATATGCAAACATAGACAAATAAGAAGTACAATTTTTCCAGAGTAAAATGAGCCATAAATTACTTTTCCTCTATGCTGCTGTCACTTACAGTAGGCAGTAGAAATCTGACAGAAGCGACAGGTTTTGGACTAGTCCATCTCTTCATGGGGGATTCTAAGGGGTTTATGTATTTTCAAAAGCACTTAGTGAATTGCTCTTTCCAACAGCCAAAAAACTGTGTAGCGAGCAGGAAGCTGGCCAGCATCATTGTTTAAAGAGAACCCGAGGTGTGTTTAAAGAATGTTATCTGCATACAGAGGCTGGATCTGCCTATACAGCCCAGCCTCTGTTGCTATCCCAAACCCCTCTAAGGTCCCCCTGCACTCTGCAAACTCTCATAAATCACAGCCACGCTGTGAGGCTGTGTTTACATCTGTAGTGTCAGTCTCAGCTGCTCCCACGCCTCCTGCATAGCTCCGGTCCCTGCCCCCGTCCCTTCCCTCCAATCAGCAGGGAGGGAAGGGATGCAGGCAGGCGTGGAGCTAGGGGGGTCGGGGCAGGACAAGTGCCCCGGGGCGCCGGGTCCCCAAGGGCACCCAGCTGAGCTGCAGGGTTTTGTTTTTTTTGGGGGGGAGCAGCTCAGAGAAGAGGGAGAGCTGTGCGGATGGCGGGGAAGGGGGGCAATCTCCCCCCTCCTTCCCTAACCTTAGGTGCTCTCCCTCCATCGCTCTCCCCTCCATTACTGTCCGGGTGGCTGGCGCAGCGGGCGGAACTCACCTCCGTCTTGCTCCAGCGCCGGAAGTTCGGGTGCGCAGCCGCTGCTGTGGTCTGGACCAGACCGGAGTAGCGGCAGATCCATCCGGCGCTGCGACGAGACGGAGGTAAGTTCCGCCCGCCGCTGCCAGCCACCCGGACAGTAATGGAGGGGAGAGCGAGGGAGGGAGAGCACCTAAGGTGAGGGAAGGAGGGGGGAGATTGCCCCCCTTCCCCGCCGTCCGCACAACTCTCCCTCTTCTCTGCGCTGTTCCCCTCCTGCTGGGCGGGACACCTGGCTACCTACTCTGGGGACATATACCCTGCCTACATATACTGGGGACACATATACACCTGGCTACCTACTCTGGGGACATATACCCCTGCCTACATATACTGGGGACATATATACACCTGGCTACCTACTCTGGGGACATATACCCCTGCCTACATATACTGGGGACATATATACACCTGGCTACCTACTCTGGGGACATATACCCCTGCCTACATATACAACAGACACATATACACCTGGCTACCTACTCTGGGAACATATACCCCTGCTTACATATACTGGGGACATATATACACCTGGCTACCTACTCTGGGGACATATACTCCTGCCTACATATACTGGGGACATATATACACCTGGCTACCTACTCTGGGGACATATACCCTGCCTACATATACTGGGGACACATATACACCTGGCTACCTATTCTGGGGACATATACCCCTGCCTACATATACTGGGGACATATATACACCTGGCTACCTACTCTGGGGACATATCCCCTGCCTACATATACTGGGGACACATATACACCTGGCTACCTACTCTGGGGACATATACCCCTGCCTACATATACTGGGGACATAGGGACATATATACACCTGGCTACCTACTCTGGGGACATATACCCCTGCCTACATATACTGGGGACACATATACACCTGGCTACCTACTCTGGGGACATATACCCCTGCCTACATATACTGGGGACACATATACACTTGGCTACCTACTCTGGGGACATATACCCCTGCCTACATATACTGGGGACACATATACACCTGGCTGCCTACTCTGGGGACATATACCCCTGCCTACATATACTGGGGACACATATACACCTGGCTGCCTACTCTGGGGACATATACCCCTACCTACATATACTGGGGACATATATACACCTGGCTGCCTACTCTGGGGACATATACCCCTGCCTACATATACTGGGGACACATATACACCTGGCTACCTACTCTGGGTACATATACCCCTGCCTACATATACTAGGGACATATATACACCTGGCTACCTACTCTGGGGACATATACCCCTGCCTACATATACTGGGGACATATATATATACACCTGGCTACCTACTCTGGTGACATATACCCCTGCCTACATATACTGGGGACATATATACACCTGGCTACCTACTCTGGGGACATATACCCCTGCCTACATATACTGGGGACACATATACACCTGGCTGCCTACTCTGGGGACATATACCCCTGCCTACATATACTGGGGACATATATACACCTGGCTGCCTTCTCTGGGGACATATACCCCTGCCTACATATACTGGGGACACATATACACCTGGCTACCTACTCTGGGGACATATACCCCTGCCTACATATACTGGGGACATATATACACCTGGCTACCTACTCTGGGGACATATACCCCTGCCTACATATACTGGGGACACATATACACCTGGCTACCTACTCTGGGGACATATACCCCTGCCTACATATACTGGGGACACATATACACCTGGCTACCTACTCTGGGGACATATACCCCTGCCTACATATACTGGGGACATATATACACCTGGCTACCTACTCTGGGGACATATACCCCTGCCTACATATACTGGGGACATATATACACCTGGCTACCTACTCTGGGGACATATACCCCTGCCTACATATACTGGGGACACATATACACCTGGCTACCTACTCTGGGGACATATACCCCTGCCTACATATACTGGGGACACATATACACCTGGCTACCTACTCTGGGGACATATACCCATGCCTACATATACTGGGGACACATATACACCTGGCTGCCTACTCTGGGGACATATACCCCTGCCTACATATACTGGGGACACATATACACCTGGCTGCCTACTCTGGGGACATATACCCCTACCTACATATACTGGGGACATATATACACCTGGCTGCCTACTCTGGGGACATATACCCCTGCCTACATATACTGGGGACACATATACACCTGGCTACCTACTCTGGGGACATATACCCCTGCCTACATATACTGGGGACATATATACACCTGGCTACCTACTCTGGGGACATATACCCCTGCCTACATATACTGGGGACACATATACACCTGGCTACCTACTCTGGGGACATATACCCCTGCCTACATATACTGGGGACACATATACACCTGGCTACCTACTCTGGGGACATATACCCCTGCCTACATATACTGGGGACATATATACACCTGGCTACCTACTCTGGGGACATATACCCCTGCCTACATATACTGGGGACATATATACACCTGGCTACCTACTCTGGGGACATATACCCCTGCCTACATATACTGGGGACACATATACACCTGGCTACCTACTCTGGGGACATATACCCCTGCCTACATATACTGGGGACACATATACACCTGGCTACCTACTCTGGGGACATATACCCCTGCCTACATATACTGGGGACACATATACACCTGGCTGCCTACTCTGGGGACATATACCCCTGCCTACATATACTGGGGACACATATACACCTGGCTGCCTACTCTGGGGACATATACCCCTACCTACATATACTGGGGACATATATACACCTGGCTGCCTACTCTGGGGACATATACCCCTGCCTACATATCCTGGGGACACATATACACCTGGCCACCTACTCTGGGTACATATACCCCTGCCTACATATACTAGGGACATATATACACCTGGCTACCTACTCTGGGGACATATACCCCTGCCTACATATACCGGGGACATATATACACCTGGCTACCTACTCTGGGGACATATACCCCTGCCTACATATACTGGGGACATATATACACCTGGCTACCTACTCTGGGGACATATACCCCTGCCTAAATATACTGGGGACACATATACACCTGGCTGCCTACTCTGGGGACATATACCCATGCCTACATATACTGGGGACACATATACACCTGGCTGCCTACTCTGGGGACATATACCCCTGCCTACATATACTGGGACAAATACCCCTGCCTACATATACTGGGTATATATACCCCTGACTATATATACTGGGCACATATACCCCTGACTATATATACTGGGCACATATTATACCCCTGGCTACATAATACTGGGCACATATACCCCCGACTACATATACTGGGGACATATACCCCTGACTATATATACTGGGGACATTTACCCCTGGATATATATACTGAGAACATATACACCTGCCTACATATACTGGGCACATATACCCCTGGCTACATATACTGGGCACATATACCCCTGTCTACATATACTGGGCACATATACCCCTGGCTACATATACTGGGCACACATACCCCTGCCTACATATACTGGGCACATATACCCTTGGCTACCTGTTCTGTGGACATCTCTACCCCTGGCTACCTGTTCTGGGGAGATCTATACTGCTGGCCACCTATTCTGGGGACACTTATAGACCTGGGGCTACCTATTTTTGGGGAACCACTGCTGTCAGATTGAGTGTATTTTGGGGAACTGCTGCCAGGTGAGAGGTGTCTACCATATTAAGGGGGCATTCTGCCTATTTATGTGAAATGCTGTCTATTTATGTGCCTCATGACTGCTGAATTTGTCTTGTTGGGGGCCTCATGGTTACTGAATTTGTCTTGTTGGGGGCCTCAAGATCGCTGAATTTGTCTTGTTAGGGGCCTCATGATTGCTGAATTTGTCTTTTTGGGGGCCTCATGATTGCTAAATTTGTCTTGTTGGGGGCCTCATGATTGCTGAGTTGGTCATGTTGGGGGCCTCATGTTTGCTCATGATTGCGGAATTTGTCTTGTTGGGGGGGGGGGCTCATGATTGCTGAATTTGTCTTGGAACATGCTGGAAGGTACATACTGAGGGAGGGTGGGTGAGCGTGAGCCTGCTAACAACCATGTACATTTGGCTCCACCCATAGCCACGCCCCTTCACCTTAGGGGGCGCATTAATAGTCTTTGTCCCCGGGCGCTGAGAACCCTAGCTACGCCTTTGGATGCAGGCGGGGACTGGAGTTCTGCAGGAGGCGGGGAGAGCAGCAGACTGACACTATAGAGATAAACACAGCCAGCTCTGACAAGCTGTTTGTCAGCAGCGTGGCTGTGATTTATGAGGGATTGCAGAGTGCAGGGGGACCTTAGGGGGGTTTGGGATAGCAACAGAGGCTGGGCTGTATAGGCAGATCCAGCCTCTGTATGCAGATAATATTCTTTAAACCCACCTCGGGTTCTCTTTAAATACTTTTTAGGGTAAATCTATATAAAGAATAAAATCCTTGCTGAAAATCCCCTATGAAGAGATGAACTAGTCTAAAACCTTTCACTTCTGTCAGATTTCTACTACCTACTGTGAGTGAGTGAACTGGGTCTCTCTCAGGCTGTCAACCTCCCCACCCACACGAAAGGGCACACCCTGGATCTTATATTTCATTCCGGACTTTTAATATCACACATGGATATAAACCCAGTGGTATGGTCAGACCACCACACCATCCACTTCTCTCTGACAGCACCAGCGATAAAACACAGAGGGAAAGAACTCATAAAATACCGTTCACTGAAAGATGTCTCACCCCAGCACGTTCAGAATATCCTCAACTTCGACGCATTAACCAAACATTGCGCAGACCCAGACTCCATGGTCCTGATGTACAACCATGCAGTGTCATCTGCCTATGACGCCCTTGCTCCAGTTCGCATCAAACGATCTACACCACTTCACCATGCACGGTGGTTTGACAGCTCACTAAAGGACCTAAAAAAAGAAGTGCGCAGACTAGAAAGGAAGTGGCGAAAATCTCAGAATTCAAAAGATAAACACACCCTTGTCTCTCACCTGGAAAGCTAACAAAATGCGATCACCAAGAAAAAATCCTCCTACCTATCACAGGAGATCGCAAAGGCCGCCAACAGACCAGCCCAACTATTCTGCACAGTTGATAGACTATGTAATCCATCCTGTCTAAAACCCACTGTAACTCCCTCAAAGGAGCTATGTGAGAAATTTGCTTGCTACTTTGCTGACAAAGTATCTTCTATTCGGTCTCTCATTCAGTCCACAGCACCCAAGACTCATGCAACTAATGGAAATAGCTGCAAAAACAACCTAACACCCTGGACTGACTTCAAAAGTATTAGTGAGGAAGAGATCTCAGACATCCTCTGTCGTCTCCGCCAGACAACCTGTGACCTGGACCCTGGACCAACTAAACATATGCTGAAATGCCCTGACCTGCTTGGTCCAGCATTTCACAAAATAGTAAATTGCTCTCTGCAAGCAGGGAGGTTTCCTACCTCTCTAAAAGAAGGAATCATCAAGCCCCTTCTTAAAAAACCTTCCATGGATCCAGATGCTATGAGCAGCTACAGACCTGTCTCCAACCTCTCCTTCTTAGGTAAAGTTATTGAAGAGGCTGTCTATCTGCAACTTGAAACCAGGCTGTCAGTAAACAACATCCTGGACCCTCTACAATCTGGCTTTAAGAAACACCACAGCTGTGAAACAGCCCTCATCCAAGTCTGCAACGATCTGCTCATGGCAAGGGACAGAGGGGAATGCTCCATCCTAATCCTGTTGGATCTCTCAGCGGCTTTTGATACAGTTGACCATGAAATCCTGCTTAACAGACTGCAGGAGTACTGTGGCATCAGTGGATCAGTCCTCCAGTGGTTCAGATCATTCCTGACTGACAGAACACAGAGAGTTTCCCTAGGACCTATAATGTCCAAACCTGCACCTCTACAATTCGGAGTGCCACAAGGATCAATCCTATCCCCTCTGCTGTTTGCAATCTACATGCTGCCACTTGGTACACTTATCCAACGACATGGCCTGACGTACCACTGCTACGCCGATGACACACAGCTATACCTGTCCTTCAAACCTGGTGGAACAGACCCTACCCCAAAAATAAACTCTTGCTTAGCTGAGCTTCAGGCATGGATGAATGATCACTGGTTGAAACTGAATGCTGACAAAACTGAGGTCCTGTTTGTCCAAAGCCAGTGCTCGCCATCAAAACAGCTCTATCCTAAAGCAACACCAATCAGGATTGGGAATTCAGACATAAACAGCTCCAACCTTGTGCGCAGCCTTGGCGTACTAATCGATGGGGAATTTAGTTTCAGAAACCAAATTTCATCTGTAGTTAAATCTTCCTTCTTTCATCTGAAGAACATTGCAAAGATTAAACATCTGATTCCCCCAGAGGATCTTCCAACCCTAGTCCACGCCTTCATCACATCACGGCTGGACTACTGCAATGCCCTTTATGCTGGCCTCCCCAAAAAGGACCTGCGTCGCCTGCAATTAGTGCAGAATGCTGCTGCCAGATTGCTAACAAACCAGCCTCGCCACTGTCACATTACACCGATCCTTCGCTCACTGCACTGGCTACCAGTAGAATGGAGAATACTCTTCAAGATTGGACTGCTGACATTCAAATCCCTGCACAATCTGGGCCCTGGATACATGAAGGACTTGCTGAAGCTGCACCACACCTCTCACAACCTCAGATCATCAAGTTCTATAAACTTGGTCACTCCCAGAGTGCACCTCAAAAAATCTGGAGACAGAGCCTTCTGTCATGCTGCCCCTACTCTTTGGAACTCCCTACCACACCCAGTAAAGACAGCACCATCCCTGGAGCTATTCAAATCCAGACTGAAAAGCCACCTGTTTAGCCTGGCATTTCCAGATTTATAAAACTCTTCCTCTGTACCACGATGGTCGGAGCCATGCTTATGCGCTTTGAGTCCCACGGGAGAAAAGCGCTTTACAAATGTTATTTGTTGTTGTTGTTGTTACTGTAAGTGACAGAAAAGTAATTTATGGCTGATTTTACTCTGGAAAAAACATACTTTGTCTTTGTTTGCACATATTTTAAATTTTAAAAATTTTCGCCATAGTACCCCTTTAAGTTAAAAACATTGAGCATATACATCTCAGTATATTTAAAGACTCATACACACACACACACACAAGAA
Organism: Hyperolius riggenbachi; assembly: GCF_040937935.1. NCBI lineage: Eukaryota > Metazoa > Chordata > Amphibia > Anura > Hyperoliidae > Hyperolius > Hyperolius riggenbachi. The sequence continues at coordinate 76,662,304 of NC_090653.1, forward strand.
TGTTGCCTGCAGGAATCGAGATGCAAAAGTCGGACAATAGTTCAGGATCAAGTGCTTTACAGACACGTAACAAGGCTGTAGCCTCACAGCGCATTCTATTACTAGTGAAAGGAGGCATGATGGTGCAGCGCAGGACATGGGCTTCCAGCATTATAGGTAGGACAGCAATACACTCAATCTGGCATTCTGGATCCCTTTGTTACACATCCTGGTGGCTGTACATGTGCTAGGTTCTCGGCTCCCTACCTGTTACCTTGGCGGAGAACCCATACCCCCAATACCCCCCTAAACTCATCTCTAAAAAGTCCAGATAGCCACAGTGCCAAAGAACTTGAAGCCACTTCAACTGCAAACAATGTCTGACTCCAAAAGATCCGAGGCTAGCTCTCTTCCATGGTAAGATAAATTAACTTACAGAAAAGCAAAATAAACTTGCCTCCTTCCTTTTCCTCTCTGCCAAAATGACAATAGCAACGAATTGGAAGAAGACGCTCTCCAACTTTCTGGAAGTCAAAGCCCGCATGTCAGAATTCATGGTCACTGAGAAACTGACTAGCGTCCTGCGCAATACGCACAATAATTTTCTCTGTGTATGGCAACCTTGGGTCGATCTTGAGCTCCCAGGTTTGGATGCTGAATTGTTTACTACTTACTGAGCTCTTTTTTTCTTCTTCTTCTCCTCCTTTTTCCTCCTCTCTATTTTCCTCCTTTTTTTTACTCACCCTTACTCTACCCTTTATTCTTTTCCTCCCTGGGCAAGGAGTGGGGTACATTGAGAGAGAGTGGGATGTTTTTTCCCTCTTCTCTCTTTCCTAGCCCTTTTTTTGTGAGAACTGGTCCTTGGCTCTGGTTGTTGAGAGACCTACAAAGCTCGTGTTTGCATGTTTATTGTTCTAATGTTCTGATAAGTACATGACCATTATCCTGGCTCGGACGTTCTGGTAAATGATGCCACGTGCTGCCAGATTGTTTCTGAGCCATGGTATATTTCGCCTGAGTGCTCCCCTGCGTGGGATGCACCTACCTCTTTTCCTACCCGTGTGCAGTTGTTTGAATTGTACATCCAAAAACACACTGCGCTTAGGATTTTCTAATATACTATTATCAATGTGATATGAAGGGAAAAAAAACACTATATATCAAACCAATATGATTATATAACATGACCAATATGGTCTATATGCTCCACAAGAGAAAAGTCCTCAAAATAAAATTGGGACGATAAAGGATCCTGTCGCCAGGTGCGCTGCTGTTCCTAGGAATGAGTCTTTTCCTCCCTAAAACCGTATTCAAAAATCAGCCAAGCGCTTCCTTTGCATACTGTATAGCCTCTCTCCTTATACACAATGCAGCAATCCACTACACCTCCACCGGGGTCACCCCATGTGATCCGAACTCACCGGCTGAGGTGGGCCATTTGTTACAGTGGCCTTGCACCCCTCTGGGGTATTATCAGGCTCCCCTCGCCCTTGAGCTTTCCTCTTCTTATATAACCATCAGACCAGATCTCTTCAATAATCACCAGCATAGGTTTCCACAGATATATACCTCAATGACAATAAAACGCCTTCATTGCGCAGCTTATTTAAAACCAATGTACTTTATTATGCTGTTACACTCACATTTAGCAGGGTGGTATCAGGCTTGTGGAGTTACTAACGGGCTCCCCCCCGTGCGGCCTCCCGGGCTGACCGCCGTGCTGTTGTTATCCTGGGTAGGAGCTCGCTTCCACCGCCAGCCTCCCTGCGCTAGATGCCGATCTCCTTCCGCATGTGGGAGCCTGATAATACCCCAGAGGAACGCAAGGCCACTATAACAAATGGCCCACCTCAGCCAGTGAGTTCGGATCACATGGGGTGACCCCGGTGGAGGTGTAGTGGATTGCTGCATTGTGTATAAGGAGAGCGGCTATACAGTACAGTATGCAAAAGGAAGTGCTTAGCTGATTTTTGAATAATTGTTTGAATTGTTTCTGTTACTGCAAAATTCAATAAAAATATTGAAACCAAGTAAAGTCTGACTCCTCCTCCTTCCCCAACCCCCCACTTATTGCAGAAACCCCCATGTTGTTCCCACATTGCCATGCCCCCCCTACCTTCCCAGCAGTGCATAACTTACCAGAACCACATCCCTCCCAGCTACATCTAACTTTCCAACCCAACCATTTCCCATCCTGGCCTCTTTAGGTTAGATAGGTAGGTTCCCCCAGTGTAGATTAGATAGGTAAGTGACTCCAGTGTAGGTTAGATAGGTAGGTTCCCACAGTATACATTAGATAGGTAGGTGACTCCAGTGTATGTTAGATAGGTAGGTTCCCCCAGTATAGTTTAGATAGGTAGGTTCCCCCAGTATAGATTAGATAGGTAGGTGACGGCAGTGTAGGTTAGATAGGTAGGTTCCCCCAGTATAGGTTAGATAGCAGGTTGCCCTGAGTAAGGAGGCAGGGCGCTGGGCGGAGCGGCAGGGGGGGGGGGGGATATTGTAGTTGAAAACTCACCTTCCGATCCTGGCACGCACGCACTCTTCATCTCTTCATCTGCTTCCTTCAAGTCATCACAGGGGCACTGTAACCAAGGTGACGGAAGCCGGGGAGGAAGTAGGAAGGAGATGGAGGCTGTGCCTGCAGGGATCGGAAGGTGAGTTTTAAACTACACTATGCCCGCTCCCCCGCCGCTCTGCCCAGTGCCCCCTCGTGCCGCTCAGTGTGAACTAGGGCACCATGGCAACAGGTTCGGGGGTGGTGCCCCAGATCAAAGCCCCTAGCGACGCCACTGGTCAGCAACTAGAAAAAAATATTACAAATAGTCACGCAACAGCAGCAGCAGCTAGAACAGGAAGCAATATCTGAACAGAATACCAGACGCTTGAAAGATAAGTAGATATGCTATCTTAGAATGCATAACAAAGCAAAACCGGACATGTTAATCTTGATCAAAATACACTTGATGGGAGGGGGGGGGGTTGGTGGTGTCTGTGTGTGTGTTGGGGATGGGGGGCTTTTCACTTCTTGTAGAGAAAAATGTAATTTTGAAACTATACATATGTCTGAAAGTACAAAATACCATGTTTTTGACTGAGTCCAGTAAACGAGGAAACTAAACGATAAAGTTTTTACGCTGAAATAATCTAAAGTATTGTGTTGTGGCCAGTCGATTGATGGGACACTGGCCTGTCGATTGATGGAAATCCGACAACAGATGAACAAAGGATGACGAGGTCTGAGCGTATCAAACTCTTAAAGACCTTGTCCTGAATGGAGGGGTTGACATAAGAGCTGACGCCTTCCCTGAAGGAGGAAAAGTTTCAATCCTCTTACCAAAGAGCAGAAATCCGGCAGAACGTGATTGTCCTGCGCATGTTAGTCCGATCATTGAACGGAATGCGCTTGGCACTCATTGCCACGAGTCCACAAATATGAAACAGGGCTATTACATGAGTATTATTACCGTGTTACTTTGAATCTGTATGCGGCTAGGTCCACATCGGTCCGTTTCAAACAGATCCATTTTTCTAAACTTTTTTTTTCTCCCCCCTGTTTCTCCAGAAATGCATTTTTGTAGCATACGTTTCCAGTCCTTGAAAACGTATGCCCAGTCGTGGGGGAACAGGCAGCCACCATGTTGGAGGGGTATAGCAGGCAGGATGGGTGTGGCAGAAGTCAGCTGGGAGGGGGGAGGTTCGGAGGGCAGTATTGCAGGCAGTGACACAGCGAGCTGAGAAAGTAGGAGGAGAAGGTAAGCACCTCGCTCGCCGCTGCTATACATTTTAACGAGTCTTGCGGCATGTAGCTGGAGGTTGTAGTGGGGACGGGGAACCCCTCCCCACTGACCGCTGCCACCCCCATCCTGCCTGCTATACCCCTCCAGCATGGCAGCCCCCTCTCCCCCCACAGGCTGTGACACAGAAACTGATCTGTTTCTATGTCCAAATCTGCCTGTGTAGAGGGGGATTGGTTTTCTATTGCCTGCCACTACCCCTGCGTGTATCAGGGTCCAGATCCGTTGCGTGAAAATGCAGCAGACCCGGACCTTCCGTTCAGGTTTTGAAAACGGGTCCCCGCAAACGCAGATGGATCCATTTTTTTATGAGTGAAGACAGCTGCTATGTAAAACACTGGTATCCGTGGCTCCGGATTTGATCCAGCTTGAAAAATGGATACGTTAGGATACCTAGTGTGGACCTAGCCTTACTCCAGGTTCAGAAGTACATTTGGTCTGAAAATCTTTCAGGTGCCAGGCTGAGCCCAACAATCTGTGCAAAGGTGAGCAACACAGGAGCCTCCTAACCCAGAAAATATGGGCACTATGAATTCTTGGGTGAGCGTAAGGTCACTGTCCCTGTGTGGAGGTAAAAATGTGGTATCTTTTTTGAAGCTTCTGACCAGCTTAACCACTTGCTGACTGCTCCACGCCAATTGGCGTGAGCAGTGCAGCAGCCCCAGGACCGCTCCACGCCCATTGGCGTGAACGGTCTTCTATGGGGCTAGCAGGAGATCACGCTCACGCTGCGCGCGCATCTCCTGCTCGGGTGGTGGAGCTCCGCCCCGCCTTCAGTCTCCGTGCGGCGATCACCGCTCGAAGACTGTTAGACGACGAAACTATTAGGGTAGTGCAGCGCTGCAATCTAAGGCAGCGCTGTACTGGGGACAGCCATGTGACACGGCTGTCCCCTCCAGAGTGTCAGTGGTGATCCGCTGTCATTAATTAGCGAGTGTTGGCCCATTGTAAAAGCTTTCCTCTCCCTGATTTACATTCTGACATTTATAACATGGTGACATTTTTACTACTGGCAGGTGATGTCACTGGAAGGCAGTTGAAAACAGCTGTAAACAGCTATTTACCACCATGCAACGAGGTTCACAGACAGGAAGCTGCCAGGGCCATGGTCCTCACAGTTTCCTGGGGGGGAGGGGGTAACCACAATATCAGCCATACAGACCCCCTGATGATTTGTTTGTGAAAAGGAAAGATTTCTTGTGTAAAAGGGGGTATCAGTTACTGATTGAGATGAAGTTAAATTCTTGGTCACGGTTTCTCTTTAAGCATCCCTGCCTTGGACATTAAAGGGACCTTGCCTTGGACATGTTCACAGATACAAGGAATTAATGGCCCCCATTCACTAAGATCATGCTGGTAATAATAAGGCAAGTGAAAGCTTATCACCACACATCAATCAGTATTTTAAATATTAATTCACTAAAGAAGCTTGCGTTTTTAACATGTGGTGATAAACTTTCACAGTGAGAGTGTTGTCTTATCACTCTAGTCCTTAAAGTGAACCTCCGGACTAAAAGTCTACTCAGCAGAACTGAAAAGGCTTGGTGTTTCTTTAACAGTTTCACAGCATCAGAACTTTGTTTTTCTTACCAAAGCTTAATTTTTAGCTGCATTTATAGCTAAGCTCCACCCATCAAAGAAAAAAAGCCCGGGCTTTTTTTCTCTGATGCTGTGCAGAGCATGATGGGATTTCCTATGTTGTTATTCATGTTGCCTAGCAACTGGGAGAGGTGCCCAGGACACAGGACAGTTGGAACTGTGTCTCATGCTCCCTGTCACCTCCTTTCAACCAAAAAGATGGCTGCCATCATGAAATCAAACATTTGCCTGTTCTTTTAAAACAGTGTGGGTAAGAGATTATATTACCTATCTATTTTAATTAACATAACTAATGTAACTTAATGACAGTATGTTTGTTTAGGCTGGAGTTCCTCTTTAAGTTATCACCTCTGTAGTTATTCTCACATGCAGTATATAGAGAAGGGAGGAGCACAGGCAGGCTGTAGCTCCACCCTTCCTGCTGCCAGCACTACTACAGTTAGCCTGTGTAGGACAGCAAGGGAAAGAGATAGAGGCTGTTGGTGTGGGTGTGTTTGGCTGGGGGGCGGGGGGAGGTGTGTGTGTGTGTGTGTGCGTGCGTGCGTGTTTGTCTTAACTGAGAGGGATATGGATGCTTCCTTTTAAACAATACCAGTTGCATGTCAGTCCTGCTGATCTCTTTGGCTGCAGCAGTCGCTGAATCACAACCCTGAAAAAAGCATGCAGCTAATCCAGTCTGACTTCAGTCAGAGCACCTGCTCTGCATGCTTGTTGAGGGGCTGTGGCTAAAAGTATTAGAGACACAGGATCAGGAGGAGAGCCATGCAAATGATATTATTTTAAAAGGAAAAATACAGTTTAGGTTTAATGGCAGCTCAGACCACTCCTCACATACTTTACACTTGCATTCCTCTCTGTGAATTAATATCCGGTCTTTAACTTTAGAATGATGTCCTTATTTTAAGGATGTAAACCTTAACTTTAGAAGTCACTCCTTAACTTAAAGATTGTTTCCTTATTTTAAGGTTTGCCTGAGGTAAATTGCTTAGTGAATACTACATGCTTTCTCATCGTGGTAATAACAGCAAAAACAGCACAGAATCATTTTTGAAGTCAGGAAATGAACTTAGTGAATTATGGCCAATCCCTAGACTTATCCTAACTCCTACACTGGCAAATAACATTCAGAGTTAACCCCTTCCTCAGCTATACCCCTAAGGAAGGGGTTAACCCCAAAAACATGTGTTAATTACCACCTAACTTAAAAGGTCGTTTGCCAGTTGAGTACTACTTAGTCCATTATTTGATGTGATATGATATACTTCAGGGGAATGGTAACCCACATTAAAGACTGGCAAGGGCAGGCTTATTGAGCCTGTGACAATGACCCATAAGAAGACTTGCAGATAACGACTACTAACATGCCATGCCTGTACTTTGCAAGTATTGTTAGTGTGGTTGAGTTTTTTGATGTTTCTTCCCTGGTTTGCTTTATATCAAATATAAAATGTTCATAGAGGACTTTTTAACAAACCTTATACTAACATAGTTATACATGGCAATATATTTTGTATCTTTAATCCTCAGCGCTGTCACTGCTATTGCTGAAGCCTACAAACGCCCAGTGCTTGTTGGTATACAGTGGCCACCACCAAAGGGACAAAACCACAGGCCAGGCTCAGTAGTGTGTCAGCAGGGAGTTACTATTTTATTCACAGTGTAAAAATCATTAAAAACAATACACTTACATTGTGGGTCCATGCAAACTGGACCCTCACTGCATAAATACGCCTATAAGGTTTTTGCACTGACAAAAAGTCCAAGTGCACCTTATCACATATAGTTGATTCCAATAGAGATAGCCAGTCTCTCCTTCCCTAACAGGTTTCGGCGCTATGCCGTCATCAGGGGATAAGAAGAGCGGGCTTAGAACGGGCTAATATATAGGAACAACATAATTTCCTTAGGTGCAAGAAAATCCGTTGATTCCGCCGCCCTATCGCGCCGGTATGCATAGGGGATCATTGGTGTGCACTGATTGGTTGGGCGGTGTCACGTGCCTGCCCACACCAATCGCGCTGATTGGTCTACTCATAGTGACAGCCTGATTGGTTCAGGTCATGTGACATGATTGGCTAGTGGGGGGGAAGCACTGCGATTAGAGCTAGCGGGGTCAGGTGATGCGTCGTCATCACTCACCTCCCCGCATTGCCCAACTGCATATCAGCTGATATTATTGTTTGAAATGGGTGGCAGCATAATACCTGATCACCGCACATTATATTATTTTGTCATTACATTTACATTTTACACAGTATTTTCTTTGTTTTTGGTATTTGATGACTTTGACTTCTTGTCATGAGACTGACTTGTATCTTCCTCCAGGGCAACCTTAACACGTAAGCTGATGGATCTTTTAAACTTGCTCTTCATGTCCTGGCCCATGAACACATAAATGATTGGGTTGATAGAACTGTTGACAAAGGCTAAGGCAATAAAGATTGTGTCTACCTTAGCTGTTATGTTGAATAATGCTGAAGAGGGTTCGTTGGTAGCCAGAATAATTGCCGTTATATGATATGGAAGCCAACAAATGAAAAACCCGATGATCACGGTGAGGATGACTTTCAATGTCTTAGTAGACTGACTGAATCGCTCCCGCACACTTTTCAGTAGAAGGCCGTAGCAAACAGTGATGACCAGGAATGGAATGACAAAGCCCATAAGCAATCGGAAACTAGCAATAGAATTCTCCACTTTGTGTTTGTGATCAAGAACCAAAACATAATTGTACACACAGATCTCAGTCCCTTCGTTATCCTCTACACTTGTATAGCGAAATATGAAGGCTGGAGTACTCATAAGGAAGGCCAGGATCCATATCACTGCACAAGCTACATATGCCTTCTTCAGAGTTCGGTTGTTCTGGCACCACACAGGCTTGAGGACCATGGCACAACGGTCCATGCTGATCACAGTGAGAAGAAGGACACTGGCATACATGTTGACCAGCAGCAAGCTTGGAATGAACTTGCAGGCTAATAGACCCAGAGGCCAATGTCTCAGGATTGCTTCCATTATGGAAACTGGCAATGAGAGACAACACAAAAGGTCTGCCACTGCCAAGTGTAAGAACCATACTGTGTTTACCGTTTTTTTCATATCAAAGATGGTGACCCACACGACTAGGGCATTGCCAGGCACACCAACCAGAAACACTATAATGTACATGGCAATAGCAACCCAGTCAATGGGGTACATTTCATTTCTTCTTTGCGTCTCAAGGTTAGACACAGTATCATTGTTTGCATAGAAGTAATCATAATTATATGAAAAATTCATGGTGAATCAACAAAGTAGGCCTTGTTGAGTCTTGGCGACCTGTACAACATAATTGAGAAAGAGGAAAAGTTAGCTAGGGAGTTTTGTACAACGACATATAGTGATGAGTGAACAACTATACCATTATTCTTATTAGTCTTACCCTAAAGGCAGGAGATGGGATTAGGAAAGTATAGCTTTTAGCATCTAGGGCTCGATTCACAAAGCGGTGCTAACCCAGTTAGAGACTTTAGGCATGATAACCATTGCACCACGCTGGTGAAAAGCCAGTTTAGGCGTGATAAGTTTAGGTGTGATAAGTTTAGGTGTGATAAGTTTAGGCATGCTAAGTTTAGATAAGTGTAGATAGCGTGCAAAGTCCCGCACGCAAAGCAGCGCCATTAAACTCTATGCGAAGTGCACCAGACTTTGCTAGCGCAAAACTTTTGATCAGCTGTGCACTGCGGTGCTAGCCCAGTTGGTGCTTAAACTTATCATGCCTAAACTTATCACACCTAAACTTATCACGCCTAAACTTATCACACCTAAACTTATCATGCCTAAACTGAGTTTAGGCGTGATAAAGGGCTTTTCACAAGCGTGCTAACTGTTAGCACTGCTTTGTGAATCAGGCCCCTAAGTCTAAAACACGAGGGAAAAGCTTTTGGATCAGCCAGGCATGCAAAAAACAATGCCTCTAACCCTAATTAAAGTGGACTTGAACTCTTGCACAGGACAGACGGAAACCCTCTATTTATTAAAGAGAATCTGTATTGTTAAAATCACACAAAAGTAAACATACCAGTGCGTTAGGGGACATCTCCTATTACCCTCTGTCACAATTTCGCCGCTCCTCGCCGCATTAAAAGTGGTTAAAAACTGTTTTAAAAAGTTTGTTTGTAAACAAACAAAATGGCCACCAAAACAGGAAGTAGGTTGATGTACAGTATGTCCACACATAGAAAATACATCCATACATAAGCAGGCTGTATACAGCATTCCTTTTGAATCTCAAGAGATCATTTGTGTGTTTCTTTCCCCGTTCTCATGCACTGAAGTTTCAGGCTGCTCTTTTCTTCTTGCAAACAGCTTTGCCCTTGTTTGTAATTCCTCAGTATGTGAAAGCCCAGCCAGCTCAGAGGACGATTCATCCAGCTGATTAGAGCAGCTTCTCTCTTCTCTCTTATCTAAATAACACACAGGCAGTGTGCATAGAGGGGCCAGAAAGGATGAGTTCATAGCAGAACCACAACACTGAAGAACTTGGCAGCCTTCCAAACACAGGCCGACAAGTCTGACAGGGGAAAGATACATTGATTTATTACAGAGACTGTCATAGTAGAAAGTGCTGCAGTTAGCCAGAACACATTAGAATAGCTTTTGGAACATGTAGGATGATAAAAAACAGGATGCAATTTTTGTTACGGAGTCTCTTTAAGAGAGTTTAGCCTGTCTAATTACCCCTCATCTGTGACTAATCACAACTGTAATTTGATTTCTCTGCTGTGTCAGCTGGCTGCCTTGGTAGAGCAGGTAGTTTGTAAACACAGTATGTTAACACTGTGTCTGCTTCCATGAAAGCAGGAAGTAGGCATCCTGCAGATTTATTGCTGGATTTGTATCAGCTGTAACAAAGAAATGTTTTTCTTTAAAGGTTGTTATGCTGTTGCTTATCTTTTAGAGCGGAGAGGAAGTTCTGAGTTCAGGTCCACATGAAAGAAATAGGATTATTCAAAATAATCATTTAGCCCTGCTGGGGCATGAGAAGCAGGACATACTGTACAGTGCAATAGATAAATACATGCAAGAGTCACATGTCAGGCGCCATTCACACCTACATTGGAAACTAGCATTGTAGTTGCTTGCAGCAAAATCAAGAATCAGAGACTTTGGTGAGTCTGCTGAGGGCAACCCAGAGCCCTTGTGTTTTTAATCTTCCTAACTACCTACCTGGGTGTTCCTCTCAGCACAGGCTACAGGCATACTCAGAGAATCACTGTGTTTGGAGTATTTGGCTTTGGCAGCAAGCAACGGCGGTGCCAGTTTCCAATCTGGAGGCAGACAACTGTTGGCCAGATATTGTGCAGTTGGCCACGTGTGTACAATGATATGAAAGTCGTAGAAGGCACTCCATCAACTGTAGGTTGGGTGTTTGATACTAGGACGTAGGCATGTCCCAATTAGAAACAATGTACAAATGTATCAGCACACCGTTTAAGAATGCTATACGCTCCTTTTAATGAGCTATGCGTTCCATAAGGATAATGAAGCCGACAATTGTTTCGGGGGCCACGCAGGGTCCCCCTTCATCAAGGCGTGTGGTTGGTAAGGCGTGTGGTTGATATCCTTATGGAGCGCATAGCTCATTAAAAGGAGCGTATAGCATTCTAAAACGGTGTGCTGATACATTTGTACACGTGTGTACAATGTCGTTTGCACACACATGGCCACAGTATGCACAGTAAGTACGTAAATGAGTTGGCTGATTGCAATATCAGGGTGCAGAAAAGACTTGTTGTTTCAACTAAGTTGCTGGTAAAGTCGTTTCCTCGATGTTGGTTGTGTTTTCCACGACTTTTGTTTTGCAAGTGTACAATCCTTAAGACTTATGTGACAGTGGCATGATCTTGTATCTTGCACCTTGTTTTCTGTAACCCAATTTACCTTTTATTTAATGCTGCATAATATGTTGGCCATTTATACATACAATAAATAATAACTTAAATAGGAGGCTTCTTGTGCTGCTCGGCTTAAAGGGACCCTGAGCAGAGGAATAAAATGGAAATCTGAACTTACCTGTGGCTTCCTCCAGCCCCCCATGGTCCCACTGGCAGCTCTGCTAGGTGCGCGACTTCCGCTGAAGTTGCGTGCAACTGCGCATGCTTGGCCTGTCCGCACACCCGACTTGATCACACACTCATCACTGTAAGCGTCCTGTGCATGCACGGTTCTCGAAAGACTGAACCGCACATGCACAGGATGCTTATGATGAACAAGCCGGGTGCGCATGCACTGTTACGCATGACTTCAGTACTGCACTAGCAGGACCACAGAGGGGATCCAGAGAACGCCAAGGGACCTCACGGGTTACTGGGGGGGGGGAAGGCTAGAGGAAGCCCCAGGTAAGTTCAGATTTCCATTTTATACCTCAGCTCGAAGTCCCTTTAACATGTATTTGCAAATATCGCTTTTTTTAGTTAAAGTGTTGAATATCTTACCACGTGAATTAGCTTTGGCAAGTGGCAACTTCTATGCTTACATTTGAACAAAGAGCATGGATGCTTTCCTTACTACGAAGGGCATCCACAGCTATGATTGCTATGTGTGGGAAGGTGATACCTTGATCTAGTCAGGAAGAGTTTTTGCTTTTTGTGGCTCTTTTTGTGCTCTGGATGAAGGTGTGGTGAGGCTTAAAAAGTCACATTTGATGGATACAAGTATTGTAGTTAGCCGTGTGCACTGGTATTGCTCAAGCAGCAAAACCTTTGGGCTCTGAATTCCGTAGTTATTAGCAAAGCACTGCTAGAAGGGGAGGGTATCTGTTCATAAATGTAATTTTAACACGTTTCCTGTAGTCCACTCTTTGCCCTTAGGCCCCTTTAACACTTAATCAGTTCAGTTGGGGTGCATTAGTGTGCGTTAGTACGCGTTGGTACGCGTTTTTTCCAGTGCATTGGGAAGAAGATTTCAGTTAAAACGCGTTAAGTGTAAAAAGTGCCATAGGAAAACATGGGCATTACTTTGAAAATCAGTTTTCTTTCCGTTCCGTTTTCTGAGAGCAACTGATTAAGTGTAAAAGGGCCCTTAGCATCTTGTCTTTGCAGCGCAACAATTTGGGGTCCCACTGGCAGGCGATAGCAGCTGGACAGAAGACCATAGTGCTGAAATACATTTCCTTGGTATAATTATTGATACAAGCACCATGACATTGATTTACTAACTGTTAAGGCGCGTACACACGCCATACTTCCGCACACAACGGGTCTGCCAGACCCTCCCGCTGGCCAGACATTGAGCCGACAGTAGCACCTGTGTACGCGCTCAGCGGATCGTTCAGAAACAGCCTTATCAGTCTGCCGACAGCGTGTACACACGTGCTACTGTCGGCTGAATGTCCGCCCAGCTGTGCCCCCTGTAGTCTCTGTTCAGGTTTGGAGAGCCTGTGCCCTAGTGGTCTCTGTTCTGGTTTGGGGAGCCTGTGCCCCCACTAGTCTCTGTTCAGGTTAGGGGAGCCTGTGTCCCCTGTAGTCTCTGTTCAGGTTTGGGGAGCCTGTGCCCCCTGTAGACTATGTTCAGGTTTGGGGAGCCTGTGCCCAGTGTAGACGCTGTTCTGGTTTGGGGAACCTGTGCCCCCTGTAGACTCTGTTCAGGTTTGAGGAGCCTGTGCCCCCTGTAGTCTCTGATCAGGTTTGAGGAGCCTGTGCCCCCTGTAGTCTCTGTTCAGGTTTGGAGAGCCTGTGCCCCCTGTAGACTATGTTCAGGTTTGGGGAGCCTGTGCCCCCTGTAGACTCTGTTCTGGTTTGGGACACCTGTGCCCCCTGTAGACTCTGATCAGGTTTGGGGAGCCTGTGCCCCCTGTAGACTCTGTTCAGGTTTGAGGAGCCTGTGCCCCCTGTAGTCTCTGATCAGGTTTGGGGAGCCTGTGCCCCCTGTTGTCTCTGTTCTGGTTTGGGTAGGCTGTGCCCCCTGTAGACTCTGTTCAGGTTTGGGGAGCCTGTGCCCCCAGTAGTCTCTGATCAGGTTTGGGGAGCCTGTGCCCCCTGTAGTCTCTGATCAGGTTTGGGGAGCCTGTGCCCCCTGTAGTCTCTGATCAGATTAGGGGAGCCTGTGCCCCCTGTAGTCTCTGATCAGGTTTGGGGAGCCTGTGCCCCCTGTAGTCTCTGTTCTGGTTTGGGTAGGCTGTGCCCCCTGTAGACTCTGTTCAGGTTTGGGGAGCCTGTGCCCCCTGTAGTCTCTGATCAGGTTTGGGGAGCCTGTGCCCCCTGTAGTCTCTGATCAGGTTTGGGGAGCCTGTGCCCCCTGTAGTCTCTGATCAGGTTAGGGGAGCCTGTGCCCCCTATAGCCTCTGATCAGGTTTGGGGAGCCTGTGCCCCCTATAGCCTCTGATCAGGTTAGGGGAGCCTGTGCCCCCTGTAGTCTCTGATCAGGTTTGGGGAGCCTGTGCCCCCTGTAGTCTCTGATCAGGTTTGGGGAGCCTGTGCCCCCTGTAGTCTCTGATCAGGTTTGGGGAGCCTGTGCCCCCTGTAGTGTCTGATCAGGTTTGGGGAGCCTGTGCCCCCTGTAGTCTCTGATCAGTTTTGGGGAGCTTGTGCCCCCTGTAGTGTCTGATCAGGTTTGGGGAGCCTGTGCCCCCTGTAGTCTCTGATCAGGTTTGGGGAGCCTGTGCCCCCTGTAGTCTCTGATCAGGTTTGGGGAGCCTGTGCCCCCTGTAGTGTCTGATCAGGTTTGGGGAGCCTGTGCCCCCTGTAGTCTCTGATCAGGTTTGGGGAGCCTGTGCCCCCTGCAGTCTCTGATCAGGTTTGGGGAACCTTTGCCCCCTGTAGTCTCTGATCCGGTTTGGGGAGCCTGTGCACACTGTAGTCTCTGATCAGGTTTGGGGAGCCTGTGCCCCCTGTAGTCTCTGATCAGGTTTGGGAAGCCTGTGCCCCCTGTAGTCTCTGATCAGGTTTGGGGAGCCTGTGCCCCCTGTACTCTCTGATCAGGTTTGGGGAGCCTGTGCCCCCTATAGTCTCTGATCAGGTTTGGGGAGCCTGTGCCCCCTGTAGTCTCTGATCAGGTTTGGGGAGCCTGTGCCCCCTGTAGTCTCTGTTCAGGTTAGGGGAGCCTGTGCACCCTGTAGCCTCTGTTCAGTTTTCGGGAGCCTGTGACCCCTATAGTCTCTGACCAGGTTTGGGGAACCTGTGCCCCCTGTAGTCTCTGATCAGGTTTGGGGAGCCTGTGCCCCCTATAGCCTCTGTTCAGGTTTTGGGAGCCTGTGCCCCCTGTAGTCTCTGATCAGGTTTGGGGAGCCTGCCCCCTATAGCCTCTGTTCAGGTTTGGGGAGCGTGTGCCCCCTATAGTCTCTGTTCAGGTTTGGGGAGCCTGTGCCCCCTATAGTCTCTGATCAGGTTTGGGGAGCCTGTGCCCCCTGTAGTCTCTGATCAGGTTTGGGGAGCCTGTGCCCCCTATAGCCTCTGTTCAGGTTTGGGGAGCCTGTGCCCCCTATAGTCTCTGTTCAGGTTTGGGGAGCCTGTGCCCCCTATAGTCTCTGATCAGGTTTGGGGAGCCTGTGCCCCCTATAGCCTCTGTTCAGGTTTTGGGAGCCTGTGCCCCCCCAAATCCTCTTGAGCCCCAAAGATTGGGTTGAGAAAATGTTCTCCTAATGGCCGGCTTTTAGGAGTACAGTGGGCTCATTCTTGTCATTTGATGATCAAGTGAGTTATATGTGTTTTGCAGAAAGACAAATATTTTAATAGTTATTATTAAAAGTTATCCTTTAATATCTGCAGCCCTAATATACCTGTAATGACTGTATCATCTTTTGCTATGACGGTGCTGACTCTTACAATGACAGCATCTCGCTCCAAAACACATACAGATAAGGTGGCTACACACGAGACAACTTTTTTATATTTCTTCTCAGTTTGTGAATTACAATCTATTTTCCTGTTGGACTGTAACATTTGAAAAACCTAAACATTGTATCACACGTTTTTCTCCAACTAAGAAAAACATCATTGACAACTTAAGCATTTGACAATCTATGTTACCATTCAACTGATCGGAAAAATCAGCCATTCTTGATCAACTTAAACCTGGAAATCCAATCAGATTTCTTTCTCTAGTAGAAAAAAATGTTTTTTTCTCTGCATAATGTTTTTATAGAATTGCAGTAAAATCAAACCTTTTTATTATATCGTGTGTGGCCACCTTCAGATGGACAAATGAGAATGGTAGGGATTAGGATTGTGAGTCCCTCTGAGGGACAGTGAGTGACTAGATTATATACTGTGTACAGCGCTACGTGTGATGTCAGCACTACATAAATACTAAATAATAATAAATAATAATTTAGTGTGCAGTTTCTTAGAATATTTAGCATTTGTGCAGCATAATAAATAGCAGTACATTTTGCTGGTAACTAAGTAGCAGAAAATCCAGGCTAGGTCTTTTAAGCTATCATCACGTGTAAACAGTACAGTAAAAGTTAAAAATACTTACCAAGAGCAAAGCAGTTGAGTCTGCAGTTTAAGCTTTCTGGCTGAAGTATAAATCTTGTTCCTTTTATTTAGATCTTCGGATCATGTCCAAACTAGGATTCATTATATCCGTTTTTATGTTTTTCAAAAGGTATTTTTTATTTTTTTACCAATGTGGTATTGCATTACCACGTACTCTTTCTAATAAAAATCAGAAAGCAAAACACGCAGAAAGAACGTGGTGAAATTAATGTGCATCCAGCGAGGAAGAGAAGCTGTTTGAGGCTGTTTGGCTTTGCTTAAGATTATCAAAGGGGAAGTGGTGTAGAAAGGCTGTAACAAAACAAGACAAGACAAGATTTATATCGTGCTTTTCTCCTGGCGGACTCAAAGCGCCAGAGCTGCAGCCACTGGGGCTTGCTCTATAGGCAGTAGCAATGTTTGGAAATCTTGCCCAAGGTCTCTTCACTGAATAGGTGCTGCCTTACTGAACAAAGGTCTCCTCACTAAATAGTACAGACTAACCACCAAGTTCATGGCGAACCAGAACAGAGTGTGTAAGGGGCTACAATGGTCCAAAAAGCCCCCTTACTAAAATGTTATGGAAAACAAAAGTTAGCTTTCTTAAAACAGAAAGAATATGTGATAATTCAGGTTGGAGTGAGCTCCAAGATGTCTCCCAGTGCATCACTGCTGAATATATGCAAATTAACCATTGTTGCCCTTGGAAGCTAAACACACCTCCAAATCTGGTATACTGAAGAAGAAGAGCCAATATTCGAACCCTGGCGTTTTGTGTCAGAGGCCAAGCCCTTAACCAGTACTCTTTCCAGCCACTTTGAGCGCAGGAGAAAACAGTGCTCAAATGAATGTAGCATATACCATATATACTCGAATACAAGTCGACCGCGTGTATAAGTCGACTCCACTATTCAACACTCTTAAGCTGGAATTTGTTATTGACTCAAGTATAAGTCTAACCAGCAAAGTTAATGGCTGCACTTGGGGCTCAGGAGGGGTTAATGACTGCACTGCATACAGCATTGCAGCCATTAACCCCTCCTGCCCCTTAAGTGCAGCCAATACCTCCTTCAGGCTACCCAAGTGCTGAAATGATTCACTCCCTTTTATGCAGCCCAGTATTTCCCCCCTGCCCCTTTCCTTGTTAATTGTTGTGGCCAGGACTTTCAGACCTGTGTTTTCTTGGCATTTCTTTCCTCAAAGTATCATTTACCACAGGGTAAATTGCTGCAAATTGGAACGTCACTATTACCGTAGTACACACATTACTCAGTGTGCTCAGTGTTGCCCGTGACTCGTGTATAAGTCGACACTACACTTTTATGATGTGAATCAGACCTAAATTTCTAGACTTATACTCGAGTATATACAGTAACACAAAAGTATGCCTTCCCTGGTGTACTAATACTGGATACTAAAAACAGGGGTGCAATGGACACAGCTGAAAAACATATTGGTAAGTTAACGGCTTGTTCCTTAGAATTAGTTCTAGACTAAAGGTGGTCACTCTCTCTCCCACTGCCCATCAGACATACCCCCTCCTTCAGTACCTTCAAACAAGCCCTCAAAGCTTACCTCTTCAAGAAGGCCTACCCCACCTCGTTGACGCTCTAACTATCAGCTGAGAACCTCTCAATTCTACCCCCTCCTATCATGTCACCACCCCCTCCCTTTAGATTGTAAGCCTTTGGCAGGGCCCTCCCTCCTTGTTTATCTTGCCTGATTGTGCATCCTGCTCACAGAGTAACACAAATTTGAATTACTTGGACTACTACTCCAATGTATGACCTGGCATTGGGTTTCCTACTGCTTATTACATGTCATAAGTTATCATTGTCTGTAATCTTATTGATTGTCCAGCGCTGCGTAATATGTTGGCAATATATAAATCCAATAAATAACATTCATTGGAGACTCCGAAGCTGTGTATACATCAAAGAAGGACAGCATAAACATTAAATAAACATAAAATAAAATTACAGAACAAAAGTACAAGATTAGTAAAAAAAAAAAATTATCTAAAGCTTATGCATACTCACTCAGTCGATTAACTAGAACAAGGTAAAAATCGATTTACTGAAACAAGAAAACCCGGCACATTGGCATTGGCTACCAAAAAAAGAAGTTTCTCAACTTATCTCATATAAGTCTCTGCAACTGACAGACCTATGGATATTCAGTGTTAGAACCAAATTTCAGTTTTCAGATAGTATGCTTCTACAACTCATATATAATGTCTTGGTGTTCTCACCACTTATGTCCATATAGGCTGCAGCATCACACATTCAGTCTTTTCTCTCAGTCCTGTCTCCTTTCTTCCATTACCCCACTGCTCAACTTCTTGTTTCGGAGTATTCTGTTCCATTTTCCACACCCTGTTATCTGTCGTATAAGGTTTCTCCTAATCCCTAGTATTCCATCAGCGGGATACTTCCCAGTGCATTAGAGTCAATCAGTTTGCCACAGACACAACCTGTCCTGCTTATGCTCTCCTCATAGGCATATGTAGCCTCCTACTGTTTCTGGTGGTTTATGTTTTCATTTTTTCTTGTCCGTTAAAAATGTAAAATGTCTCCAGTGATTCCTAATGGGCAATCCGAGAACAGCCTCCGTGTGCAAAACATATGTATTCACCACAAGCACCATACATCCTACTAATACATACTATTGATCAGTAGGTGGGGAACTGCTTTAACTGGGAAGAACAATTAATATTAGTCATGAATTTACAGAAAAAAGTGACAGCCATGTTAGCATTTTCATCCAATCTTGAGAAAGAAGTTTAATGAAATAAAACACAGAAGTCTGTTCTTTGAAAAATGTAAAAAAAACTAGCATTGTAATCTACTGGAGTCTATTTTCCACCTCTTTTTTCTGTTCTTTTTCTGCTATTTTTGTATATTCCTTTGTTCTTCATCTGTGCCCTTCAGCTAATTTCTTCTGTTCTTCTCCTGTGAATATGTCTGCTATGTCTGCTTCCACGAAAGCAGGAAGTAGACACACTGCAGATTTATTGCAGGATTTGTATTAGCTGTAATAAAGAAATGTTTTTATTTAAAGGCTATGTTGTTGCATATCTTTTAGAGCAGAGAGGAAGTTCTGAGTTCAGGTCTACTCTAATTACAACAGAACATCCAAAGTGGGTCTTGACAGGATGTTTGCTACTTACCTGTAGAGATGGCCCGAACCGTTCGCCGGGCGAATCTCTCTGGGCCCTGTACTACTTCCGGGTCGCTATGACCCGGAGTAGTACGCTGGTGCTGGTTCGGCAGTGCGCATCCTATATCGTGCTCCTGTTGCCGGGCACTCTCTGTGCATGAGCGTGACGTCACTCATGACGTCACGCACATGCGCAGAAAGTGCCCGGCAACAGGAGCGTGATCTAGGACGTGCACGGCCGGGCCAGCACAGGCGTACTACTCCGGGTCATAGCGACCCGGAAGTAGTACAGGGCCCAGAGATTCTGAGATGTTCGCCGGCGAACGGTTCAAAAACCATTTGCAACATCTCTACTTACCTGTTCTCTGTTTTGGATGGGCTTCTCTCCATTGCACTGCCCTGCCACCTGTTTGTGGCTCCGACTGCAGCCAGTCTCACAGAGGACAAAGAAGCAGCGCATGCTCTGGCCACTCGCGCTCCCTGTAATTTCTCGCTCCTACCCATGGCCAGTACAGTGTTATGCATTCTTGACAAGTACCGGTCATACATCAGCATCATTTCTCAAGTATGCATGCCCAGAACACTATCGGCCGCTGTGCACATTCGGGCAGGAGCGCAAATTACAGGAATTATTTGTTGAATGGGGGGCAGAGCAGCACAACTGAAATGAGCCCATTCAAACCAATGATGGCTAGTCAGAGTGTTGGACAAAATATATATATTTTTTTTTGGGGGGGGAGCACTTGGTGACAGCAGGCCTAGGGCACTGGAAAGTACAAATCCGGCCCTGCCAGTTAACCTGCTGCCGTATGACATCACACACACCTGTTCTATCGTGCCAAACCCCCACATAACAACAGAACTCATCGCTAGCCTGCAGACCAGTCCAAATAAAGAAAAGAATGCCTGATACGGGTGAAAGGTAGGTGTGTATTAAAAAAAATTAGTCATTCCAAACAATTCTTTCAAGAAAGATGTAATCAATTTATTAGGGACATATCCCATTAAAAACAATAAAAACAACTATATAAAATCTCCCAAATTGTTGCTTGTAAGCAACACATCCCTGATCACAAAAAATATTTTGTATATATGTATATGCATACACAATTGCAGCGTGGGGTATGGTACAATAAACAAAGTGCTTGGTGCAACAATTTGGGAGATTTTATACCGTTGTTTTTATTGTTTTTAATGGGATATGTCCCTAATAAATTGATTACATCTTTCTTGAAATAATTGTTTGGAATGACTAATTTATTTTAATACATACCTACCGTTCACCAGTATCAGGCATTCTTTTCTTTATTTGGATGAGTATTTATGTGCCTCAGGTGTTGATATTTACCCTAATAGCAATTTTTGCTCAGTTTCTTTGTAACAGCCTGCAGACTAGTGACACATCTGCCCTGCAGTGTTGCCCAAGGGATCAGGTAGCGAACTCCGACGGGTGACATTTATCCTGCTTGTGTACAAGCCTGAAGAGGTGATGCTAGGTGTTATGTTTTTATTAAGATCTTCTGTACTCTCATTAGCGCTAGAGGAGTCCTCCCCCTAACATGAGACTTGTTTTAAAGAATGACTTATTTGGCTTGTTCAAAGACAAGATTTGTTGTTCAGTTACCTTGGTATACCACCCTAGATAATGTTTTATAATTCCTATGTTTCTTTTTGAAAAAGATATTTGAACTTCTTTTAGTATCACTGATACTTGCTGTAATGACATTATAGTGTGCAGTGACACACTGTTCTTAGGAGAGGCCAGGGCTGGTTCAACGCTCAGTAACTTGGGCAAAGGTAACCTGGCCAAAATTACGACCCTGAGCAGCAGAGCCGGGACAAGGTCCTCCAGCACCCAAGGCTGAGACACCAAAGTGCGCCCCTCCATCCCTGCCACCCGAGCCATCACACTATGATTGCTATTAGACTAAGAGGCGCCACAGGGCCCACAACCTCCCCAACACCTTAATATCTAGTTATCTGGCTTGCAGTCACTGCCATGTATCCCCTTTTCTTATTTCTTTCTGCTTCAAACACAATTAGGAATGACAGCTGAATGAATTCTGCGCCCCCTCCTACACTGCGCCCTGAGGCTGGAGCCTCTCCAGCCTATGCCCCGGCCCGGCCCTGCTGAGCAGGCCCCCTAATTGAGACATCATTGCTGCATATAAACATAGATTCCTTTATAATATAACATACATTCTCATCAATAAATTCCTAATCTTACTACACCTTATTATTTCATAACCCTTTATGTGGATACTAAACACTACATATTCCTAAATATTACACTGCATATACCAGTATATCTCCAGTCGTATATACCACCTATCCTTTCTCATACATTTAAAGTGACCTTACTCCCCATAAGTGCCAATGCATCACCCTCAATTATATACTACATGTCTTAACACCCTAACATACATATACCAGAATAGCTCCACTAATATATCCCACTTGCATCCCTCATACATTTAAAGTTCATATAGCTATTCATATAGAAACCTCAGTGCATACCCTCAGACATCAAGAAGTGCTGCACTACATGCAAATAGTATACTTTTAAATAAATGGATTTTATTGCCACATGCTGAATCTACTCCTTGGCTGGCACGATAAACATACCTCCCAACTTTTTGAGATGAGAAAGAGGGACACTTAAGCCACGCCTCTGCCACACCCCTGATCACACATGCCCGTCACACCCCTAGTCACGCATACCATAAAGATTTCATAAGAAAAAATGTGTTGTTTTATATTTCAAACCACACTGGCATTTTCTATCCTGGGTCATTTTCCTTCATATTAACATTTTAAAATTAGTAATATATCAATTTAAAGGACCAAGTCCTGAAAGAGGGACAAATGATGAGGAAAGAGGGACAGGGGACAGGGCTCCCAAAGAGGGACTGTCCCTCCAAAAGAGGGACACTTGGGAGCTGTGCGATAAAGAGTGGATGTGATATGTAATAAAAGCAAGACGCGCTTCCGGTGAGTGCACCCACAAAGGGGCAGCTGTGAGATTTACCCTTAATCTGGTGGTGGCACTACCCCCTGGAGTGCGGCACGGGGTGTTCATTGTAGCCTGTTTGAGCCAGTACTGGGCACTGTGCATTCACTGATTACAGGGTGCAAGCAAGCGCAGTGATCTTTTGAGATAAATGTTACATAAAGCATGCATAGCGGCCACTCCTCTGTTTAACGAGTGCTTTATTACATTAAGCTGCACTCCTTTAGCATGAATCAAGCCCTAACTGTGCTCCCTGGAGCCCCTGCACAATAGCAGCATTGTATCGCGCCTGTCCTAAACAATTGTTTATCTCATCAGTTTATTTTCACCTCAGGTTCACTTTAAGCGCAGCTGCAGTTAGAGAAATATGAAGGTTGTGACATATGTATTTATTTGTAAACATTGCAAGTTGCCTGGCTGTCCTGCTGACCCTCTGCATGAAATACTCTTAAGCCTTGTACACACGCGGCACAAATGTAGCAGGAGACCCCCCCCCCCCCCAAAAAAAAAAGCAGCGACAGCTCGTCGCCAGGTCCCTCTGTGCAGCAGCCATACACACGGCGCACAGAGGGACAGAGATGCGGCGGAAGCTGTCGCCGAAGGTTCCTCCCCCCGCCGGAAGCTCCGTCCATGGTAAGTGGGTTGCTGTCGCTAGTCCGCATACACACGGCAGACTAGCGACAGTTGCGGCGAAGTTGTGGCGACAGCTGTTGCCGGCGATTGGCCACGCCAATCGCCTGGCGACAGCTCTAACTAGCGACGGTTCGTGGCACGTGCGTTATACACACGGGGGACCTGACGCCGCAACACGCGCGTGCCATGTGGTTGTGGCAGAAGTTGTAACCCGTGTGTATGAGCCATAAGCCATAGACCATGAACAAGCATGCAGATCAGATGTTTCTGACTGAAGTCTGACTGTATTAGTCACATTCTTGTTTCAGGTTTGTGATTAAGGACTGATATAAGAAAGATCAGCAGGCCTGCCAGGCAACTTTTATTGTTTTAAAGGAAATAAATATGGCAGCCACCATATGATTCTTGAGGTTTACTTTATGCAGGTTAGATTGTTAGCAGCAATTGTCCTCACAATGATTTTGTTAAGGTAAGAATCTACTGTAACTCCTGAGTTGGTTTGTCACATGCAGACATAATTAGGCTCTGCATCTTTTATCTACACCAGTGCTGTCCAACTTTCGGGCCGCGGGTCAGATGTGGCTCAGGGCCACACTCACTTTCCTTGGCCTGTTTTTTGTGTCAATCCTCCTCCTCTGGCAGGCCCACCTCTTGTTTCTGCTTGACTCCACCGCCGAAGCTGTGACATTGATGCTCCGCCCCCTCCAGACAGAAAATCCCGGTGCTTGCCCCTGCTATGAAGTTAGACAGCACTGATCTACATGATGGGGCAAACTATCACATCTGCATGCTGTGATGTGAAAAACCTTAGAAATAAAAGAGGGTGTGCTTTATTTTTCTCAATCAATGTATATATCAATTTGTTATATTTGTTATTGTGCTTTTTATTTTATTTATTTTGCATTTTACACACTATCTTCTGTGTTTTTGGTATCAGTTGATGACTTTGACTTTCTGTCAGATGACTGGCTCGTATCTTCCTCCAGGGCAATCTTAAGTCGACCGCTGATGGATCTTTTAAATTTGTTCTTGAAATCCTGACCCATAAGCACATAAATGACTGGGTTGATACAACTGTTGACAAAGGCTAAGGCGATAAAGATTATATCTATCTTAGCTGTGGCTTTAAACAATGCTGAAGTGGATGTGTTGGTAGCCATAATGATTCCCACCACATGGTACGGAAGCCAGCAGATGAAAAACCCGATGATCACGGTGAGGATGACTTTCAATGTCTTAGTAGATTGGCTGAATTGCTCCCGCACACTTTTCAGTAGAAGGCCATAGCAAACAGTGATGACCAGGAATGGAATGACAAAGCCCATGAGAAGTCGAAAACTAGCAATAAAATTCTCCACTTTCTGTCTGTGTCTGTGAACCAAAATATAATTGTACCCGCAGGTCTCTGTCCCTTCCGCATCATGTATGCTTACATGACGAAATATGAAGGATGGAGTGCTCATTACGAAGGCCAATAACCATATGACTGCACAAACTACATACGCCTTCTTCAGAGTTCGGTTGTTCTGGCACCACACAGGCTTGAGGACCATGGCACAACGGTCCATGCTGATCACAGTTAGGAGAAGGACACTGGCATACATGTTGACCAGAAGCAAGCTTGGAATAAACTTGCAGGCAAATTGACCCAGAGGCCAATGTCCCAGGATAGTTTCCATTATAGAGACTGGCAATGCGAGACAACATAGAAGGTCTGCCACTGCCAAGTTTAAAAACCATACTGTGTTTACTGTCCTTTTCATGCCAAATATGGTGACCCACACAACTAGGGCATTGCCAGGCACACCGATCAGAAACACTGTAGAGTGTATAATCATAGCAACCCAGTCAATGGGGGATATTTCATGTGGTGCTGGGCTCTCGTGATGCCAAAACGTATCATCATAGTCACCATAGATATCATAGATATCTGTAGTGTTCATGGCAAATCAACTAAGTGGATCTTGTTGAGTCTTGGGTGACCTGTACAACATAATTGAGAAAGAGAAGACGTTAGGTTGGGGACTTTGTACAGTTACATTTAGTGAAAAAAAATATCGTCATATGTTAGTTAGTCCAACATTGAATTCTAGAGTGATTAGTAAGTCAATCAGAGCTTCTAGCAGTTGATCTAGTTATCTGGCAGCTATGCCATTTTTTTGGTTCTTTGCTAGCCCTAATGTATTATTCCTGGTTGAAGTATGTTTCCACATTAACCCTCCTGGCGGTCTAATTATTTCCGCCAGGAGGCAGCGCAGCAGTTTTTTTTTTTAAATCATGTAGCGAGCTTGGGGCTCGCTACATGATAGCCGCTGCTCAGTGGCATCCCCCCGCCCGCTTCGATCGCCTTCGGCGATCTCCGATCAGGAAATCCCGTTCAAAGAATGGCCATGGCGACGGATGACGTCACCGACGTCGTGATGTCATTGGGAGTCCCGATCCACCCCTCAGCGCTGCCTGGCACTGATTGGCCAGGCAGCGCACAGGGTCTGCGGGGGGGGGGGGGGGGGCGGCACAGCGCGACGGATAGCGGCGATCGAGCGTGGGGCGGCGGCGGTCGATATGCTGACGCAGCTAGCATAGTGCTAGCTGCGTGCAGCAAAAAAAAAATTAAGCAAATCGGCCCAGCAGGGCCTGAGAAAACCTTCTGCGCGGCTTACCACCAGGAAGGTTAATTAGGTCTTTTCGTAGGCAGTGTTACGTGAGCTTGCTGTGGAGTGGTTTACCTGTTGAACCTGGTGGGGCAAACTGCTTGCATTGCAATTCATCAGCCAGCCAGCGAGCCCACAATCTAGCCATCGCTGGCTTGCAAACCTGCAAATCCCAATGCGGACTTTGGTTTGCTTGCCAAATTGTACCTAAACTGTGCTGGCTCCCAGCCCGGGTCACCTCTTGCTTACCAGCCTGGACGTCCCTGCTTCAGCGGCAGAGGATCAGGACGTTGAATGGAGTAAACATTGAGCGGGCGAATGGCGTACTCCATATTGAGTGTTTGAGAGTACTAGACTTCTTGAACCGACAAATCCTGACAGGAATGCAGGTCTATGAACCTCATTAGACTTGCCAATCTGTTATCTCTACATGTGGCATTTTTTCCTTGGAAACCTTTCTAGTACACTTCAGAACTTCAGGTCAAAAATCAGACTTCCCTAAGAAGAGGGAAGCCTCTGGATCCTGAAGAGGCTTCCCACGCTGTCCTTCAGTTTCTCGTTGATGAGCACAGATCCCCAAAGGAATTTAACAACCTCTTGTCAATTGTCAGATTCCAAGCTTACAACTTCACTCTTCTTCAAGCACAAGCTGAGCCAACAGTGCGAGCAGCTCGGTGCTATTGCACAGGCTTGGCTGTGCTCATGCAAATGCAGTGCGCCCACACTTGTGAATGAAGCGGAGCGCATTTACGATGTGCAGGTGGGTCCAGGGCTGAGGACCTGAAGATCCAGAGGCTTCCCTCTCCTTAGGTAAGTATTTGATTTTTGACCTGAGTTTCACCTCGGGTTCTCTTTAAGTCATCTGTCATCTCACTCAACCAACTGACTGTTCCCAAGTGTCATTACAAAGTCTGATATAGAATGCAGATTGCCAATCATTACTTAGCTTTCCTTCTCTCTACGTAAGACACTGTATGGGTTTTCCTTTCTTTCTGCATATTGCTGGTTGAAGGCTGTGAAGACGATTGTTGTATCCTCCAGCTGCATAGCAATTTACATTGGGCAGGAAATGAAAAGCATTGTGAAGAGGGAATAAACAGGAAGAAGATGTAATTATTTGATGTGTCTGTGCATCTGTGTGCTCATCAGGTTTATAGCAGAGAGAAGAAGAAAAATCCACACTGATTAGTCGCAATATATATTTTTTTTTTCAGTACATATTCTGCAAAGTTTTAGAGGGTGACTGAAACCAGGTTTTGGGGTGACTGTAACCATTATTTTCTTGTACTTGTTTGTTTTTGCTTTTATTAGGCAGAAATCTGATTAATTCTAGGAAGACAGGAGGCCTTGTTCCATTTTTATGTTGTTATGCAGCAGCCAGAGGTACCCCACAGTATTAGGTAGCCCCCAGGATCGGTACCCCCCATGAAGCCAGTTGTGTCCCTCAACATAGGAATCTGGAGGAGCCCTTAGTATAGGTAGCCAGAGAGTGCACCCCCAGTATCAGGTAGTCAGCGAGGGCACCCCCAGTATTAGATGGGAAGGGAGCATGCCCCCAGTAAAGGTAGCCATAGATCCTCCCAGTATATGTAGTGTTATGCTGGGGGGTCATACTTTCTGACTATCCAGCACAGCAAGGCTAAGAGCTGGATAATGGAAGAGGCTACACAGGCTGCCCAGAGCAACTGCAGCTCTGGGCTTCTGATAAGATGCAATGACAGCGCAGTGCGATGTTGCGCTGCTCTTGCGATAGCAAACATTCAGACAGATACAAGACAGACTGGAGTGAGGTAGCCAATAGCAACCGCAGCAATGGCTACCTGCAAGGACAGGGCTAGGAGGACAGAGGCTGAAAGAATGAATGCTTGGTAATCTAGTTACTGCCTATTCCAATACATAAGTTTAGGTCCTCTTTAATTAAAAGACGGGTTTGTTTATGTAATGTACATGTAGTTTGTATGTATGTAGTCTGTATTTCGATTTGTTGTCCACTAGATGTCCTCACACGGAAAGTAATGTGTTTGTATGTTTACTTTCACTACAATCTATGGCATCTCGCTGATGCTGGTGATCATTTGTTACAGGCACTTTGATCGGTAAAAGGTAACAGATGTTCCCATTCACCAATCAGTACTCTACTGTAAGGGGGGGCACAAGCGGGAGCGAGCGGGCGCCGCATGTAATATATGTATGTAATATATGTATGTGGTATATACTGTGTGCCCCTGGTTTTATACTGAAGTCCAGCGGGGCGTAGATCGATGGTGCGTAACCGCTTAAGAGGTTACTCACATGGAACTCTACGAAAAGCCTTAAAGGGATACTGTAGGGGGGTTGGGGGAAAATGAGTTGAACTTACCCGGGGCTTCTAATGGTCTCCCGCATGCATCCTGTGCCCGCGCAGCCACTCACCGATGCTCCGGCCCCGCCTCCGGTTCACTTCTGGAATTTCAGACTTTAAAGTCTGAAAACCACTGCGCCTGCGTTGCCGTGTCCTCGATCCCGCTGATGTCACCAGGAGCATACTGCGTAGACCCAGTATGGTCTGTGTCTGCGCAGTACGCTCCTGGTGACATCAGCGGGATCGAGGACATGGCAACGCAGGTGCAGTGGTTTTCAGACTTTAAAGTCTGAAATTCCAGAAGTGAACCGGAGGCGGGGCCGGAGCATCAGTGAGTGGCTGCGCGGGCACAGGATGCCTGCGGGAGACCATTAGAAGCCCCGGGTAAGTTCAACTCATTTTCCCCCGACCCCCCTACAGTATCCCTTTAAAAAGGCCTGTAATGTAAATAGACAGAACTTACTTTAGGAGAATAAAATTGAGAAACAACTAAAAGGTAACAATTACCTAAGATTAATTAGCAATTATGGAGACCATTGGGAATACTTCCAAGAAATCTTAGAAAAAAATTGGGGAACATTGACAGCCTCATCAGAAATATTAAACATTGTAGATCCACGACCATTAATGACCACAAAATCTGCGAGATAAATTGGTTCACAGTGAATATATAAGGGACAATTTCACATGGCTAGATAGACATGTCCCTAAAGGCACCTATCGGTGTGCGAAATGTAAATTATGCCCATACATAGATCGAGCAGATAACAAGCACTTTAGCGATAGCACAGGAACTAAACAATATGATATTAGGTCATGTATAAACTGTCAGACCACAAGGGTAGTGTACACGATCGAATGCCCTTGTGGCCTGAAATATATCGGTAAGACAAAAGGGGTGATGAAAGATAGAGTTCTTGAGCATTTTAGGTTGATTGAAAAAGTTGATGAGGAGAAAAGTTTCCTTGCAGTGCATTATGCTGAGTTCCATGGGAGCGACCTCACGGGTACAAAAGTGAAAGGGATCTATAGGCTAAATATATCGAGCAGAAGAGGCGACTATGATGACTTGCTGTATTGCAGGGAGGCCATGTGGATATATAAACGTAATACACTGTATCCACATGGCCTTAACAGAGAACTGGACTTGCGGATGAGTGCATATAGTTAGGTGTCTTGTGTGCCATCTACATGTGGGGAATGTGTGAACAGGGCCAAAATATCGGGTCACTGATCCTCGAGTTCATTTGGAACTCTATCGATAGAGCAGATTAAATCATGGGACCCCCTTGGAAGTATGTTGAACCTGGGGGGGAGGCCACTTATATTACCTCCTGTCTATTACGACTCTATTTGAATAAAGTGACATCTAATGGGACATGGTAAAAGCACTGACGTACCTATGGAGGAGGTGCCTGACCTCTATATAAGTGAACCAGACAAGGGGGAGTGTTTTACACGCTGAGGAAACGCCCACGTCGTGAAACGCGTAGGTGGGCGGGGCTCAAACTCGTCTGAACGAGCACGCTGATCCACCCGCTCGCACGCAATTCCGGACTGCTGCCCAAAAAACCTGCCGGTATGAGAGACGCTAAGGGAAGCTAAGACGTGGAGACCCTGTGAGGAGCGGGCTGGGACGCCAGCTGGCGAGAGGTCCACGCAACACATCCAAAGCGTACAGCTACTTAACTGCGCAGCAACGTATATGAACTAAAAGTCACTATGTGTGACGTCAGGAAAACCGGAGCAGCCGCTACATAGACTGACCAAGGATGGTGGTGAGATCTACCCTTTACCTTATTGCTTATGCTACCGCCTGCATTTCTTAATCCATGACTAACATCAAGACACTAACAGCAAAGATTGTCATATGCGTGTTTACAGAAAAATAAAGATGACCAGCACTTGCCAATTCTTAAAAAGCAGGGTATTAATTCACAAAAAAAGAAGAAGGGGACCCCAGATGTCCACCCCCTCTCAGGAGAAATGAGTATAGGGGTACAAAGTACCCGTTACCCATTTCCACAAAGGGTTAAATGAAATAAAAACAAAACGACCAAAAAAGTCCTTTAATGTTCTTAATTAACCAGAAATACTTACCTGTACCTTTAAAAAATTTTCCCATGCCAATATCCTCGGAAATGATCCCACGAATACAGTATCCTCTTATCTTGCGATCTTCAATTAAGTTGATTGAAGATCTCCGCCGCCCCCTACATAGCAGAGAATGCGTCCTTGGGACGCATAGCTGCTGGCTCCTGCTGTCCTCCCTCCCTCCTCACATCTCACCCTCACCTAGCCTGGCACCTGGTGCACCCATGGTGAAGGCAGGTGGGGAGAGACAGCGGGAGCCGCAGCTATGCGTCCTGCACAGGACGCATTCTAAGCTATACTAACGGTTCATTAATGATCCGGTTCTTTTTAATGAATTGAATCGAATGAATTGGCTCTTTTTTCTTTGAAACTTTAAAATCGATTTTCTCAAAAAGTAAAAGGTCTTTTTGAAAAAAAAAATGTCCTCTTGTTCCCACTGTTCTTCTTAACATTCCAAGCATTTTCGGTGTTTCTAGCTTTTAAGGGGGCTTTGCTATTAACCGCTAAAATCGTCAGGGGTTAATTTTCCCACGGTCAGAAGGAGAATTTCCTTTGAAACTTTAAAATCCATTTTCTCAAAAACTATAAGCTCTTTTTGAAAAAATGTTTCCCTCTTGTGGTCACTGAAAAAACTCAGGTGTTAGACCCCTTGAAACATCTTCTCCATCACTTTTGTGGCCAGCATAAATGTTTCTAGTTTTCAAAGTTCGCCTCCCCATTGAAGTCTATTGCGGTTCGCAAAAGTTTGCGCAAACCAAACTTTTGCAGAAGTTCGCATTCGAGGTTCGCGAACCGAAAATCGGAGGCTCGAGCCATCTCTACTTATCACCAACATAAGCTGTGGGATCTTACTTGAAAAGATGCCGGGTGAGTGGCAAGATGGACAATATTCCATTCTTTTTTTTTTCTTCTTCGCTATTAAAGTGTATTAAACAGTTACACAACTGTACAAAAAGTGCAAAAGCTTGCGCAGATGCTCAACTTTGTCCGTAAATAAGAGCTTCCAACAATTTTAACATTTCAGAGCCCTCATAACTTGCCTAAACATCAATTCGCAAATAAGAGGACTATACACAATGAAGTACCCTAGTCTGAAAATCAAAGGTAAGAGGACTCTAATGCCATCAATTTACTAGAAGCTAACATATTGAAGAATCCAGAGTAGGTCATTCCATCTCCCTTTGTCGGCAGAGAGGAAAAACTGTAGAGAAGAGAGGGAAATAGAAAGGGAGTAGAAAGAGGACAGAAATCAGGCAGACATTATTCTCTTTATACTCACTCATCTGAGTATTGAAATTCCAACCATACTGACCAAGTAATATGTCCTGTCTTCAGAGAGTCATTATTCCCTTCTTAAGAAGAACCACACTCTCATAAGCGTGGATATACTGGTGCTGGGCTCCTGGGCTGCTCAACAGTATACTCTTGAAGTAGGAGTCCGCACAGAGATTTAAAGGAACAACCAGTGTGAAATGTATTGTTCCATCACATACATGTGCTATAAATGTCTGACCTGCAGACGCCGACAATCGTTTCGGGGCCACTCAGGGTCCCCTTTGTCAAGGCAGATAGCAGAGAGACGTGTATGCAGTGGCCCCGAAACGATCGTCGGCCTCTGCAGGTCGGACATTTATAGCACATGTATGTGATGGAACAATACATTTCACACTGGTTGTTCCTTTAAGTCTGTGTGCGGACTCCTTCAAGAGTATACCATTATTCCCTTCTTAGCCTTATGAGAGACATGTTCACAGGTTAGCTTAGTCAGATAAGACTGGAGGCAAAACATTCTTCCACGTACTTCCGCATACAATACACAGATCCCCAGGAGAGTTATTAAACCCTGAATTTCTGCTTGGAAAAGCAGCAAAGAAAACAGACATTCCGTTCCCTAGGTGGACTAAAATAACCTTCCAGTTATCCTCCAACAGCAACCGCATTAAACAACAACTGGTGTCAGTAAAAGTATCAGAGAACCATAGAGTCACTGAACAACCAATCATGGCTATAGTCCCGACCCTCACACCCCATTCCCCCTCCCCAAGGGTTACCCACATGAGGGAACACAATCTGCTTCTCTAAGAGTACATAGTTACATAGTTATTTGGGTTGAAAAAAGACATGTTCTTTCGAGTTCAACCAGAGACTCTTCTTCATTCATGCTGGATGCAACCCCTCTTCTTCTCTACTTTACTGGATGTTCCTCCATAGGCTACGGTATCATTCATAAAGCATTACCGCATTCAGTAATGCAGAAAACAGCTGACTTTACCGAGCACTTAGAAAAATGTCAATTCTTGAAAGCTGTAAAGCTTGAATAGCTGAAATTACCGAGCAGTGAGGTAAATTACCGACTTGTGCGGAAATTACTTCAACAAATGTCAAGAAGTGTCAATTTATAAAGATTAGAGCAGGCGGTAATGGCACGGAACATACCGCCTGCTTTGAAGTGGTGATAAGAGAGCGATAAGAGCGAAGTGTAGGTGGGACTGTGTGATTTTAATGGAGACTCACAAGCAGAAGCAGTGAGGTCTCCCCCCAGGCAGCAGCAGAGTGATCGGAACAAACAAGGCTTCCCCTGTAACCATAGGCTGTGTTTAACCTCTTAGGTTCCTGTTTTTAGGCTGGAGGTGAACACCACAAAGCATGGCATGTGTAAAGTTTTTTCTAAGCGGTGGCAATTAAATAGATTGTTAAGAAAGACTAATAGACAAATTCAGAGCAGATTCAGGGCAAGCAGAGGCAGTATAACAAAACATGCACATCTAAAGGGAAGTTGTGCTGCCTCTTTTATTGTAATGATGTCTCTACGCGGAGAACAGCAATATAACAAAACAGGCAGCTACTCTTCTGATGTTACCAACGGCGGTAAATCCCCGCACTTCTATCGCAGCTGTGATTTTTTTTTTTATGAATTAGCACACAAAAGTCTAAAATACAGAATGCGGTATTTTCCCAGCCAAAGTTTTTTTACCGCACAGCTTTTTATCAATGATAGCCATGGTATAAATGAGTCTGCTATGCCAGTCTGCCAACGTGGGTGTTCTCTGCTAAGTAGTTCAAGAGAAGAGAAAACAAGCTCGGCCCTCTTTTCAAGAGAAATACATACACAAAAGGTGATTGCATATACAACTAAAAGGGTGTTCCCCTTTTCATTAAAAAGGTGTAGAAGGAATAGTTACACAACATCCAGATGGCAAAACACAGAATGTGTGCTCAGATGTTTTTATTTGCTCAATTGTATTTTCTGCCATAATAAAAAGATTTCCCTGTCTAATGCTAGGAATACACGGTACGTTTTTCTACCATGTAATCGAGCCGCTGATGGCTCGATTGATAAAATCCGACGTGTCCGATCACCCGCTGGATCGATTCCATGCTCGATACCACGGGCAGGATAATGGAAGAAAACGAGGAGAAGACAAGAAGCGCCCGCGGGGACGAGCGGGAATCGATCTAGGCGCCCACGGGGACGAGCGGGGACGCGCCGAAATCGATCCAGCGGCTCGATTACACGGTACAGAACGTACCGTGTATTCCTAGCATAAGGGTCAGTGCACACCAAAAAAACGCTAGCAGATCTGCAAAACTCTAGAGGTTTTTGAAGCAGATTTCAGAGCGTTTCTAGGCATGTTTAGCAAAAACTCGGTATACAGAGGTGCCAGAGAAGAGTAAAACGTTTTAAAAACCGCTTAAAAGCAGAGGGGGATGTTAAGGTGGACTCACCTCCCTCTTACAAGAAAGAAAACTCGCTTGAGTCTCGATAAAACAGAATTGACAAATAATTTATTCAACTCCACAAATGCAATGCGTTTCGCGGGCGTGACCCCGCTTGCTCAGGCAAAAATGGGAGCACGACTCAGTAAGACAAGCAATAGGTTTGAGCGCCTCTGAGCGACAGAGGCGCTCAAACCTATTGCTTGACCCACTGAGCTGAGTTGTGCTCCCATTTTTGCCTGAGGAAGTGGGGTCACGCCCGCAAAACGCGTTGCATTTGTGGAGTTGAATAAATTATTTGTCAATTCTGTTTTATCGAGACTCAAGCGAGTTTTCTTTTTTGTAAGAGGGAGGTGAGTCCACCTTAACATCCCCCTCTGCTTTTAAGCGGTTTTTAAAACGTTTTACTCTACTCTGGCGCCTCTGTATACCGAGTTTTTGCTGATCTTCTAGTCCACCCTGGGTGGAGGGGTGCATCCCCATCTACTATCTACAGAGAGCGACTTCTTAACCTGAGTGGGGTCAGGTCCTAATGCTCCCCACCTGCATTTAAAGTGGTTGCCTATGGGTAACCTGTGTTTGTGAGTATATACACATACAATTGTATTGAACTCTTCATTTTACCTGACAATACTGCACCATATTGGGCTCTCGATTCTCTTCTTGTTTTTAAGCAGGCATGTTTAGAGAGATTTTCTAAACATGCCTAGCATTTTTGGAGCATTTTTGTGTAGCAGATTACAAATATTGTTACAGTAAAGCTGTTACTGAACAGCTTCTGTAACAAAAACACCTGGAAAACCGCTCTGATCTAGCATTTTTCAGAGCGGTTTTCATCTTTCCTATACTTTAACATTGACGCAGAAACGCCTGAGAAATCTCAAAAATGCTGCAGGACCTGAGTTTGCATTTGGGGTAAAAACAAGCCGCTCTGGTGTGCACCAACCCAGTGAAATACATTAGCCAAGCGGTTTTCTACCCCCCAAGCGTTTTAAAAAATGCTCACGAACCGCTCTGGTGTGCACCCGCCCATAATAGGCAACTGGATTTCAACCTAGCCACAATCAAAGATATACTGTCTCATTCTGAGACTGAATTATTTCCACTTAAATGACAACTGAAGCGAGAGAAGAATGTGGAGGCTGCCATATTTATTTACTTTTAAACAATATTAGATGCCTGGCAGTCCTGCTGATCTATTTGCATTCAGTAGAGTCTGAAGAACACCAGAAACAAGCATGCAGCTAATCTTGTCAGGTCTGTTTAGGGGCTATGGCTAAAAGCGTTAGAGGCAGAGATCAGCCGGATAGCCTGGCAACTGGTATTCCTTAAAAGGAAATAAATATGTCAGCCTGCATATACCTCTCACTTCAGGTTTCCTTTAAAGTTTAAACATTTAGCAACCTCACAGTACATCAGCATTTGGAAAATCTGAAGACTTATAATGCAGGCGCATGCAGAAATTGTAAACAGGATGCTGTCTCAACCACCACAAAGATAATAGTGAAGAGCTAAAGAAAGATAAATACATGTTAAATTAAAACAACACATCAGCAGATTCAAACCACCACAGTGGTAAAACTGCAAGTTGCTCAATGTGAAGTACAAATCATGACTTTGAGTCTAATTCTGTACTTAAAAATCACACGATAGGTCAATAAATACTAAAATTGCAGCCACACTCACCGCCAGCCAAAGCAATACTTAACCACTTGAGGACCCAGCCTTTACCCCCCCCCCCCCCCCTTAAGGACCAGCACTGTTTTTTGTGATCTGTGCTGGGTGGGCTCTGCAGCCCCCAGCACAGATCAGGTGGCATGCAGAGCGATCAGATCGCCCCCCTTTTTTCCCCCCTATGGGGATGATGTGCAGGGGGGGTCTGATCGCTCCGGGGGGCAGGCATGTTGCGGGGGGGGGGGGCACCTCAAAGCCTCCCTCCGCGGCGAAATTCCCCCTTCCCTCTCCTACCTCTCCCCCCTCTCCCCCCTGGTGATCCGCGCTGCACAGGACACTATACGTCCTGTGCAGCCTGTGACAGGATGTCCCCTGTCACATGGCGGTGATCCACGGCCGCTGATTGGCCGGGGATCGCCGATCTGCCTTACGCCGCTGCTGCGCAGCAGCGCCGTTCAATGTAAACAAAGGAGACATACGTCTCCTGCGTTTACATTTAGTCTGCAAGCCGCGATCAGCGGCTCGCAGGCTATTCACGGAGACCCGCTCCGTGATCTAACAGGAAACGGCCGCTCGCAGGAGCGGCCTTTCCTGATTAATCAGGGAGGCACCTGGCGACGCAGATCTGCGTCGCTGGTCCTCCAGCTACCACTTTGCCGCCGCACGGTATGAGTGTGCGGTCGGCAAGTGGTTAAAGGACAACTGTAACAAGAGGGGCATGGAGGCTGCCATATTTAGTTCCTTTTGAACAATACCAGTTGCCAGGGAGCCTTGATGGTCTATTTGGCTGCAGTAGTGTCTTAATCACACCAGAAACAAGCATGCAGCTAATCTTGTCAGATCTGACAATAATGTCAGAAACACCTGATCTGCTGCATGCTTGTTCAGGGTTTATGGCTAAAAGCATTATAGGCAGAGGAACAGCAGGATAGCCAAGTAACTGGTTTTGTTTGAAAGGAAATAAATATGGCAGCCTCCATATCCCTCTTGTTACAGTTGTCCTTTAAAGCAAACCTGTAAGGTTTGCTACAGCCAATTTCTAATACTTAAAGAGAAACCGTGACCATGACCAAGAGTTGGACTTCATCCCAATCAGTAGCTGATACCCCCTTTCCCATGAGAAATCTTTTCCTTTTCGCAAATGGATCATCAGGGGGGTCTGTATGGCTAATATTGTGGTGAAACCTTTCCTACAATGTGATGTCAGGACCATGGTTCTGACAGTTTTCTGTCTGTGAACCTCATTGCATTGTGGGAAATAGCAGCTGTTTACAGCTGGGTCCAACTGCCAAAAAAGCAAGCAGCATCTCCTTCCAGTAACATCAGCTGCCAGCAGTAAAAATGTCACCATCTGATAAATGTCAGAATTTAAATCAGGGAGTGGAAACATTTTAGAATGGGAAAACACTGATTAAATCATTTATACATAATTATTGTAAAATGAAGCACTTTTTTTATTACATTATTTTCACTGGAGTTCCTCTTTAACTTGGGAAAGGGAAGCCCCTCCTCCTCAGCCAGGTCAGTAGAACGGACCCACTCTGGCTCCGGTGAAAAAAGCCGAGCCCAATTTGGCCCATGCTACTACGCAGGTGCAAGCTGCCTGCAAATATTGATAAGCAATTTGGGGAGGTACACTTTAAGCCTGTTAATACTTCTCTGCTCTAGAGCATACAGCAAAGATGAACTGACCATGACCAGCTAAGCACAGTATACAAAACAGGAAGAGCCAATTTAAAACAAACCTGAAGTGAAAATTAATTGATGAGATGAACAAGTGTATCTATAGTGATAACCCTAAATAGGACTCTCCTGGAATCCCACAGTCATATTTAATATCTAAATAGCCTGTATGTTTGCAGGCTTCTCTGTCTCAAGTGAATCACAGCAGTTTTTTTTTCAGCTCCCACACAGATAAATCTTCAAGTACTGAAGTTTTTTTATCTGTGCTCTGTACTTAGAAGAGTTTCTTTTCCTTTAGTACTCTGTACTTAGAAGAGTTTCCTTTAAGGCCCATACACACGTCGGATTTTTCTGAACGACCCGTCGTTTGAACGTTCCGTCGTTCAGTCGTTCGCACGTCAAATTCGATGTGTGTACAGACTATCGTTCGGGTGATAAGACTGGTTTCCATGGAAACCAGTCTTATCACGCGAACGATAGTCCGTACACACGTCTGATTCCGCGTGCGAACGACTGAACGACGGGACGTTCAAACGACACGTCGTTCAGAAAAATCCGACGTGTGTATGGGCCTTTAGCCAAGCAATTGTGTTATCAGCTATAATTAGTTATCAGTGAGAGTTGCGCTATAATCTGAATGCAAAATAAACTGTCATTTAGAAACCTGAATTATTAACCCTTGCAGTGAGAAAAAGGAGCGCGGCCTAGTTTTAAAGCGGATGCAAACCAAACATGTTTGTAATTCAAAATATTTAGTTGCACCCCTCTGACACCTACAAAGATAAATGAACACTCCTTCAAACCTATGAGCATTTCAGTGCATGCTTTTCACCCTTCTCTTTGCATAACTAGGGTTATACAGGTGGCAGCCATTAGCAATTCCTCCTTTGCCGGACACTACCTACTCCACCAGTTTGCCGGATTCTGTCCCGGCAATATGAAAGTAAATAAATGTAAAATATTTTATATTTGTCATCATGCAGCTGAAAAAGGCTGCTATTTATTATTATGATTTAGAAAATAGATTTTATTTCTGAAATCTTGTATTTTTAATTTGGGTTCACTTTAAAGTGTACAACCAAGTATAGGATGCCAAGGAAACAGGCCCTCAGGTTTATGAAACCTGCTGATAAACCAGTACAAAGTCTTCAACCGGATTGCTCAAAACAGTCGTGGAACAAACCCCATCAAAGAAGAGACGGCACACCACGGGCTGCAAAAACATTGCTGTATATTGCGGAACAGGAGCACTACATGCTACGGACACAAATCCTTTTTGTGTCCGACTGTCCGTAACATGTAGTGGATGTTGTGTCTGTAACATGTAGTGCTCCTGTTCCGCAATACACAGCAACGTTTTTGCAGACAGTGGTGTGCCGTCTGTTCATTGATGTGGTTTTAAAGTGTACCTGAGACGGGGGGATATAAAAAATGTATACATACCTGGGGCTTCCTCCAGTCCCCTCCCCTGATTGCTCCCTCGTGGCCATCCTCTGCTGCCTGCAGCCTCCGCAACTGGCCTTAGTAACTCATCCAGTCGGGACCAGCAGTACTACTGCTCAGGCACAGAACGGAGGAGCGCGCACAGCTCGATTGCGCAGTATACCTCAGACTGGAAGTCTTTCCGGAACAATTTGCTGAGGTCGTAGGCAGCGGAGGATGCCGGCAAGTGAGAGATCAGGCTGGAGGGGGCTGGAGGAAACCCCAGATATGTATACATTTTTTATATCCCCCCGTCTCAGGTTTACTTTAAGTAGGAATAAAACTGCACATGCACATATTTATCTCATCATGTTACGTGTCACTTCAGATACCCTTTAAACACAAAAATACAATCCAGTGGCCATTGATAGTTTACAACAAATGACACACTGCAAGTGTTCAAAAGCACCATCTAACTTTGCTTTTAATGTTCTCCATGAACAACAAGTACATTGCAGCAATAATGTACAATTCAGAATCTCACTGGCAGGATGGAGTTACGCCACCCATCATTATATACAACATTGCTGTTCTAGGGAAAACATACGTTTGCAAGATCACATGTGGTCTGAAGGATGAATCAGTTTTCCACAGAAGTTGAATCTTGCTAGGAACCAGGAAATCATGTCAACCACAGCTGCTCGGACCAGTGGCGTAGCGAAGGAGCTATGGGCCCCGGTGCAAGTTTTACATGGGGCCCCCCAAGCACTCTATACATAACAATTGATATGGCGTACCAAAACTGGCAAACGACAACCACAGTGTCAGAGTTGCAAGAAGGGGATAGGGAACAGTGTGTTAAGGATTACTACTATGCAAAGTATCTATAGAAGTGATTATTACCAGCACAGGAGGACCAATAGAGAGCTAATACTGTGATAGTGGGTGGACCCTTCGGGGCCCCTCTGGCCCAAGGGCCCCGATGCGGTCGCTACCTCTGCACCCCCTATTGCTACGCCATTGACTGCTCCTAGTTAGAACAGTATATACAGCCAGGCCAGCATTACTATAGGAGCAACCTGGGAATTTGCCCCAGAGCCCCGAGCTGGCTGCCCCCCCCCCCCCCAACTTTAACTATTGCTCACTTCTGCATTTAGACCCATTAAGTTATACTCCAGTTTGCCTGATGAAGCAGGACCACACCTGCGAAATGCGTTGCACTAAGTGGAGTTCAATAAAAAAAATTGTATTGATATATTGTGACTCAGTTGAGTTTTATATTTTCGAGGGAGGTAAGTCCACCTGAACATCCCCCTCTTTTAGACGGTTTTTAAACGTTTTTATACTACTCTGGCGCCTCTGTACACCAAGCCTTGCTGAAATAAGCAGTGATAAGTTAATAATAGATACCCCAGCAGCTGTACAGTGAGACATTTGATGCTTGTGTGAGTTGCTCCACGTGGAGGGATTTACCTGAGGATAGCGGTCTCCACTGTCTGACAGCGATAGGCAGATTCCACGTAGGCTTGTGCAGCGTTGGAGTGACAAGATGCGTGTCCTCTGTGCACTGGCCTCCTCTGCAATGGACTGTGCTGAATAACTGCTGGTAGAATGATCTTAATTTATTTGCAAGAAAGACAACATCTCGCAGCACTTAGTGGAGCAATCTCTGATTAGTCTGATTGAGCCCATAAATTATAAAAATGCTTGATGGATTTATTTCAAATAGAAACTTGCTAATCACTTCAGAATGTGAGCTCTTCTGTGGGACAAATAATATGATGAGGATGCAGTACTACATAAATACTGTAAATAATAATAATAATGTTATTATTATTATTATTATACAATTGTAGTACTGAATTGTCCCTCCCCCTTTCAGATTTAGCTTATTTTAAGCTATGAGTATAGGTGCCCATTAATGATACAATCTTGACAGTACAATCTTACCACTTTGTGAGGGACTGCTTAACCCATTCAGGTTCCGTCGTTTTCACGTGAGAAATGTTCACCTCCCATTCATTAGCCTATAACTTTTTATTATTATTATTATTATTATTATTTAGTATTTATATAGCGCCGACATATTACGCAGCGCTGTACAGTGTATATATATATCTTGTCACTAACTGTCCTTCAAAGGAGCTCACAATCTAATCCCTACCATTGCCATATGTCTATATTATGTAGTGTAAGTACTGTAGTCTAGGGCCAATTTTAGGGGGAGCCAATTAACTTATCCGTATGTTTTTGGAATGTGGGAGGAAACCGGAGTGCCCGGAGGAAACCCACGCAGACACGGAGAGAACATACAAACTCTTTGCAGATAGTGCCCTGGCTGGGATTCGAACCAGGGACCCAGCGCTGCAAGGCGAGAGAGCTAACCACTACGCCACCGTGCTGCCACTACTTATCACAATGCACTGATCTATATCTTGTTTTTTCCGCCATCAATTAGGCTTTCTTTGTGGGGTACATTTGGCTAAGAGCCACTTTACTGTAAATGCATTTTAACAGGAAGAATAAGAAAAAAATGGAAAAATTCATTATTTCTCAGTTTTTAGCCATTATAGTTTTAAAATAATACATGCCTCCATAATTAAAACTCAAGTATTGTATTTGCCCATATGTCCCGGTTATTACACCGTTAAAATTATGTCCCTATCACAATGTATGGCGACAATATTTTATTTGGAAATAAAGGTGCATTTTTTCCATTTTGCATCTATCACTATTTACAAGTTTAAAATAAAAAAAATATAGAAATATTTCATCTTTACATTGATATTTAAAAAGTTTAGACCCTTAGGTAAATATTTACATGTTTTTTGTTTTTTTTTATTGTAATGGTTTTGTTTTTTTATAGTAAACATTTTATTTGGGTAGTTTTGGGAAGGTGGGAGGTAAACAATAGATTTATAATGTGAATGTGTGTTAATTTGTATTTTTTTTCTTACAGGTGTAGTATTACTTTTTGGCCACAAGATGATGGCCATGAGTCTGTTTACATGACGTCACTCTAAGCGTAACACACGCTTAGAGTGGCGCATCGGGGAGGGAACGGCCAGAAAAGGCGCAGCTTCCGAGAGAAGCTGTCGCTTTTTCAGCGGGGGAGAGGAATCAATGATCGGGCCCCATAGCCCGATCCATTGATTTCCTGGCTACCGAATCCGCGGCTGGGAGTGCGCAATCGGCCACGGGAGCGCGCATAGTTCCTGGACGTAGAAACTACGTCCAGGAACCAAAATAGGATAAAGGAAACCAGAGCTGCATTAAATTATAAGTTTTATACATACCTGGGGCTTCCTCCAGCCCCACGTGCACAGATCGCTCCCATGCCACCATCCTCAGCCTTCTCCAGCTCCGGTACCGGGTCCCCGCACTTCAGCCAGTCTCGGCCAGTCTGACATAAGAGAAGTGCGCTCTTTGCGTATCTCTCCAGCAATCCATGCGCATGGCGCTGGAGGAAGCCCCAGGTATGTATAAAACTTTTAATTTAACCCAGCTCTTGTACCCTTTAAGTTATCCATTCAAAGTGAGTGTATCCTTCTACTACATAGATTTGGTAAGATTGTACAATCAAGATTTTATTATTGATGGGCACCTTAAATAGAACCTGAAGGCATTTAAAAATAAAAAAGTCAGCTACTTACCTATAAAGAGGGAAGTGTCTGGATCCTTTAGAGGCTTCCTATGTCCTACTTGAAAGCACCACCGCTGTCTGGTACCCTCTTTTAGATGGTGACCAGGCTCCCCTTCGTGGATGAATTTGGCCGTACTGCTCCTGGTGAGCATAGCCACATATCTCTTCAGGTAAATATCTTCTTTTGATCCTGAGCTTCGGCTTGGGATCACTAAAGGCTACTTTCTCACTGACATTGTGCATTGTGTTATATCGCATGGCAAACGTGATGCGATTATATTTGAATGGGATGTTCAAATTGGCGTGTTTGTAGTGTGGTGCGACGGAATCCACTTGAACAAAGTGGAATGCGGTGCGGTACTGGACAATGGTGCTGATTCATGTCAGGAGCGCGAGTTGTGCGCACGTTACACGCACGCTACACGTGGTACAGCAGAATAGCATGCGTTGGTAACTTGCGCACGCTCCAGTCACATAATGGCTGCTCTATTCAGAGCCCCGTTGGGTCCAGTGGCTTCATACGGCTTGATCCCTGCACTTTGATTGGCCCAATAGGCTGGCTGTCACTTGACAGATATGATACAGCCAGCAGCGTGTGTGGTTCTATGGAAAGGGGAGGAGGGATGATGGCTGCAAACAAGCAGTCTTTGGATGCGGTGAAGAGAACTATGCTGCTTAGTCGTCTCCTAAGGCCCGTACACACGCTTGCCTTAGGGCCCTTTTAAACGTAATCAGTCGGTATGCGTTAGTATGTGTTAGTACGCATTAGCGTGCGTTAGTACGCGTTTTTTCCATAGCACTGCAGTGCATTGGGAAAAAGATTTCCGTTAAACGCGTTAAAAGGTGCCATAGGAAAATATGGGCATTACTTTGAAAATCAATTTTCTTTCAGGTATAACTGAAAGAAACTGATTAAGTGTAAAAGGGCCCTAAATGTGGCTGAGGCAGCTGTTAACGACCGCCTCAGCCGATAATCAGGCACGTGTACAGCACCCGGTGACCCTCAACCTGAGAGCGATCCGCTGATCTACTCAACCCCCAACGACACTGATCCCCCGCAGATCCCATTGTTTGCGTCTCTCCTCTGCCCGCTGCGTGATGTCAGGCATGCGCCGTTTGTAATCCCTCCGTTTCCCCATAGCAGCCCAGTATGTCACCCAAGGGGATCAGGTCCTGATCCCCAATGGGTAACATTTGTCAAA
Organism: Hyperolius riggenbachi; assembly: GCF_040937935.1. Classification (NCBI taxonomy): domain Eukaryota; kingdom Metazoa; phylum Chordata; class Amphibia; order Anura; family Hyperoliidae; genus Hyperolius; species Hyperolius riggenbachi. Next base: position 76,705,368 of record NC_090653.1, read on the forward strand.
GGTGTGTATGCACCTTTGGGTTATGGCAGATCACTAAATAGGGTCCTAGGACCGCTATGTACACGCTAGTCACAGACAAGCCCAAATGTTTTAGGCAGGTAAAGTTTCAGATACTACCAATTATTCTCTAATCTTGTGATTGGCCTAAAATTTCCTTGGTATTTTGATTACCGCAGTAAAATTCTGCATTCTGCGATTGCTCCAATAATTCCGAGTCAACCTAGAAGTATGTGGCCAATCAGAGAATGCAAAAAATAACAAAACAAAAAAAAAAGACTCCTCAGAAATCGGAAAACAGAAATCAGCGGAATCGGAAATAGTCATTGATAGAAATTGGAATTTCCGTGGAATCGGAAATCAGCATTTCCAACCATCCCTAGTCAACAACAGTGTTTACATACATTGTATGGATGGTTCCTCATGAGGCCAAACCTCGGTGAAAAGCTGGTTCATTCATCGCAATGCTCTAATTCTGCAATTAGCAGGACAGGCATCATCTAGATTATTTATGTTTTCATGACTCATTACTAAACACAGCAATGTTGTGTATAATTATGTACTTCCTTCCTGCCATTAAGTAAGGTTTTAAATGGTACATTACTGCTGCAACCCACTTGTTGCTGCTGGGAAACATTAGGACCCTAGGCTGATGATGGTGCTGAGCGTTCATACCATCTAATTTGCCATTATCAACAGCCACTAGACCACATTATTCCTCTTAAAGAGACTCTGAAGCTTAAAAAACTGGTTTTTACCTTTTATTTAGGTTAGCATGTTTGCCCCTGCTAAAACGCCGATATCCCGCTGCAGAACGAGGGTTTTTCACCCCCCAAATCCCCTGGGGCACATTGCGGGGCTCCTTCCGCATAGAGGCAGAGCTTTGGGCTGTAGCCAGGGCCGCCATCAGAAATGTAGGGGCCTCTAACACATCATCAAGCCTGGGCCCTCCGTCCCTGGGCCCACCCACTGGTCGCTGTGCCTGCTAGCCACCCCTCCTCCATGTCCATACTTGAAGTGCGCTGCGGCGAAAAATGTGCATGGCTCCGACACTGAAGAAAGAAGCATGCACAGCATGATGTGGCAAAAAGTGGGCGTGACCATGGCATGTTGTGGGTGGAGACAAATACTAGCAAAATATAGGTAGTCCCCGGTTAACAAATGAGATAGAGACTTGTGGGTCCGTTCTTATCCTTTATCCGTTCTCTTTTGTCCCCCACTTTTCATCCTGGTGCCCCCAGTATAGGTATCCAGGCATAGGTGCCCCCAGTATAGGTAGCCAGGTATAGGTTCCCCAGTATAGTATAGTAGCAGGCTCACTCATCTGCTCCTCACGTTCAAGCACTGATGTCACTCTTCTCTCAGTGCTAGAACGCAGTGTGCTGGTTAGTGAGCCACAGGTCTGCAGCCAGCACATGCGGCCCTTCCAGCACTTTGGAAGGGGGTGCCCAGGGCCCCCAGAAGCCCTGGGCCCCTCACTGCAGTGTCAGTTGTCCCCCCCCCCCCGATGGCTGCCCTGGCTGTAGCACTGCCTCCATGTGCGTCAATCGGCGCTGATTGCCGCCTCTCCCCTCTCAGTCTTCTTTCACTGAGAGGGGCGGGGAGAGGCGAAGATCCGCAGGCAGATTGACGCCAATGGAGGCAAAGCTACAGCCCAAAGCTCTGCCTCGCCGGGCAGCAAAATCCATGACCAGGAAAGTCGTGGATTTTTGTCCTAGGATTTGGGGGGTAAAGACCCCTCGTTCTGCCGCGGGATGGCGGCATTTTAGCAGGGGCAAACATGCTTAGCCTAAATAAAAGGTAAAAACCAGTTTTTTAAGTGGCTTCAGAGTCTCTTTAAACTTTGCTCTCAAATGAGGGGGGTGGAGGGGGATGGGTGGAGGTTGTTCGTTAACAATGAATCACATATTATGCATGTGTTTTTTTTATTTTTTTAGAGAATTGGAATAAAGTGATATTTTCTAGCAAATGTTTTTAATATTAACATTTTATGACATGGCACCATGGGGTAAGCACTAAACTCTCTCTCCAAGAGGCTTGAAAAAGCTCCAAGCTGTAGAATTTGTATTGGGTTAGAAAAGGCTACAGAGTAGCATACGTATTAGTATGCCGCCATTGGGCTGGGTGCAGGGTGAGCCGAATGACAGCTCACCCTGCCGTCGCTCAAATTCCAGACAGAGTTAAATAATCTTCCCCGAGTCCAGCAAGAGCCAGAACCCCCGAATTACCGTTACGCACCCCGTGCACTATATCACTGCTGCAATAGCAGCGCCTAATTTCAACAACCTGCTTTGACAGAGGAAGGATGTGTGTACAACCTGAAGACTTTGGGAACTGGCTTTAAAGTGACATTGACGCAAAAAAAAACTTGTGATATCATGAATTGGTTGTGTAGTGCTCTAGCTTTTTTTTTTAATAACATTGCATAATTTTCTAATATGTGCAGTTTACACAGTACACTCAGCATTTTAAAGGCCCGTACACACGCCGGACTGGAGGCAACGACGGGTCCGTCGTCACCTCCCGCTGGGTGGGCGTTTCAACGACAGTCCGGCGTGTGTACGCGATGTCGGCGGACTGATACGGCTGTTTCTAAACAATCCGCCCGGCGGATCGCTCAGAAACAGCCGTATCAGTCCGCCGACAGCGCGTACACACGCCGGACTGTCGTTGGAACGCCCACCCAGCGGGAGGTGACGACGGACCCGTCGTTGCCTCCAGTCCGACGTGTGTACGGGCCTTAAATGATTTCACAGAGCAGAACTAATTACCTTTTTTTTTACTTTCCTCTGCAGGAAAACCATAAACAAACAAGAAACATTGAGAGACAGTTGAGATAAGAGCTTCAAAAGACAGTGCTGTCCACAAGTTTTTTGGTCTTGGAGCTCAGATAAGCTCTTTTGCATAGATAACAACTGAAGTTTCTTAACTCTTCCTGTACTGGAAACAATATGAGACTCATATCTGTGCTAATTATGTTTTATTTCTTAGCTGTACTACACATACAATTCATTATATCATATGTTGATTTTCACTTCCGATTCCCTTTAAAGTGTGCACCATGCCAAAACATGGGCCTAGTCATGATGGGTCATAGGTGGTGCCAAATTTAAAGTGGTGCAACTCAAAAAAGTAGGCTTGCCGAGGAAAACTTTGGGAGAAGTTTTCTTTCTTTTGATAAAAAATAAGGCCCTTGGTAGCATACAAACAGTCATGTGAAACCTAACAAAATAGACATTTTCCTCATAACAAAATAGACATTTTCCTCATAATTAAGCAGGCTGATCCCCCACATAATAAATAGGCAGCTCGTTACCTCAAAAGCCATAATCCAGTGCTTTATGTGCCAAACATTTCAATTAGTGGTGTGTACCCCAGAAACCATATTAAGGTTGAGTGTCTGCCCCAATCAACTAAATAAGGGCCTGGGCACACTACTCCAAATGCAGAGTGATGCCGAGAGCTGTGATGCCGATCAATGATTCAACCGGTTTTAGGTCAAGATCAGTTGATGATGTTGATCAGACATGCCGGAAAGATCTCGGTCAAAAGTGCTCGATTGCATTTGTGGCAGCGTGCACGGCGCTTGATATCGTGATGACCGATTAATGCGATGGATGCCGCCTGGCTGCCCCCAAGTGTAAATGTCCCCCCCTGGTGCCGGTGCAATATATCTCACCTGTCCCATTGCCTGGCCTCCTCCGCCGGTGTGATGTCACAGGGGTGGAGGAGGCTGGAAGTAGCAGCAGCGGGACAGGTGAGATTTTACACAGCATGGTACCAAAGAGCACATTTACACTTCGGAGGCGGCGTCACAAGGTCGATTCCTGAGAGATGTCATGCTGGAATGGTTTGGGGAATTGGCATGTGGTGTATGGGCAGGCAAAAGTTGCTAGATGTTGTAACGATCGGTGTCAGCACCCAGAGAGAATCTGATTATTGGTGATCTGCAGTATCACCAAGAATGCAGATATATACCCGATTATTGATGATCTGCAGTATCACCGATAATCCGATATATTGCTAACCTCTGGACACCAGCAAAAGAACACAATAAAGACAGTAATATATCACGGAAGTGTGGAAATATCCACCACACGGCAATTCCTCAGAGGTGTGGTTACCTCTGAATGGGAACCCCGTGAGTGAGATCCTCTAACCATTTAGAGTGGGGAATCTTGACCCCTAGCAGTAATCGTCTGCTTGGGGCAGGCGTCTCGGAGAGGCAAGCCTCAGAGATAACCCTCCAGTGGGAGACGTTCCACTGAAGGGAGAAAGGTCAGACAGGCAAGGGTTCAGCAACAGAGATGACGGCAGCAGTACAGGAACGGAAGGCAGAAGAGTAATCGGAAATCAGGCAGAGGTCGGCAACAATAATCAGATAGGCAAAGGTACAATAACGTAGAGCGAGAGAGTAGTCAAGGATAGCCGAAGTCAAAACACAGATACAATATCAAAATACAATCCTAACTAAGGTGTGAAATCCTTAGTATCAACACCAGAGCACTGAGCTAAGGTCTGAGCGCTAACACAACAGTGTATTCACGACAGCAGACAAGGAGCAACTGACAGACAGCTCCTTTTATGCTGGGGAACGCTCTAGCAGCGTCCCCCAGCCGCCCAGCCAATCCCCAGCACTGCTGGAGTCAGCTGACCAGCCTGGTCAGCTGACTCCCCTTCGGGAATGATAAAGTTCCTGTCTCCTCGCGCGCGTGCGTTACCCGGAGACACTGAGCCAGCGAGAGGGCGGGGAACCCTCTGGGCAGCAAGCGTGCGGCGGAGTCCGTCGGACTTACGGACTCCGCCGGCTGCCCCATTGCCCCCGCCGGCAGCAGAGCGGAATCCCCCTGGGATGCGGAGTCCGCCGCCACGTGTGTTCCGGCGGCGGCTCCGTCATCCCTTACAGATGTATTGTCACCTTTAAGCCTCATCTACACGGTACAATTTTCCGTCAGATTGGATCTATTAGATAATTTCCCACTGGTCCAATTGGATTGTGATAGATTTTGCAATAGATTTTGGGTACTTATCAATGCAAACTCTATCGCAAAATTGATCTGAAACAATTTAGACGTCTACACACGATGCAATTTCTTATCAGATCACCGGTCAAAAATTGTACATTTATTTATTTAAGTATTTATATAGCGCCGACATATTACGCAGCGCTATACAGAGTATATTGCCTTGTCACTAACTGTCCCTCAGAGGGGCTCACAATCTGGTCCCTACCACAGTCATATGTATGTATCGTGTAGTGCATGTATGGTCTAGGGCCAATTTTTTTTGGGGGGAACCCAATTAACTTATCTGTATGTTTTTGGGATGTGGGAGGAAACTGGAGTGCCCGGAGGAAACCCACGCAAACACGGGGAGAACATACAAACTCCTTGCAGATGTTGACCTGGCTGGGATTCGAACCGGGGACCCAGCGCTGCAAGGCGAGAGCGCTAACCACTACGCCACCGAGCTGCCCCCAGACACCATATTTTTGAGCTTATTGCCGTGGTTTGGTAATCACATCATTGCTTGGGTGTCAATACTTCATAATGCACATGGCCAAACTGTGTACCAATACTATTATCTCTCCCCCGTTCAGGCTGGCTAGAGGGATGAGACCCCCTTTCACCCTTTCTGTATGCAATGCCCCCTCCCCCGGCTGTTATGGTGGTGGCAGATGAGGAGTTAGGTGGATTTAGAATTAAAAAAATATTGAAAAAAAAGCTGGAACTATACACCAATGATGCATTACTTGTCCTAAATTAGAAATAATAGATATGTTAGCAGTATTTACAAAAATATGGAAAATCCTTTATGGCCTACTGATAAAGCTACTTGGGAGGTTGGCTGCATACAGTATTTCCTCTCCATTAAAGGGAACCTGAGGTGAGAGAAATATGGAGGCTGACATGTTTATTTTCTTTTAAAAATTGCAGATTACCTACAGTATTTGTCCTTCTAATCCTCTGCCTCTAATACCGTACTTTAAAGAAACTCTGTAACAAAATTATCAGACTTATTTCTTCTATCCTATAAGTTACTATCTGGATTACTGCAGCCTTTTCTAGTTGCACTGTCTCTGTAATATATCCAATCTTCTTTTCTTTGTCAAGCTTTGTCAACCCACGGAGGAATGGGCTGCCTCTGTTGTAATGAATACAAGTTACGCATGCCTCCTGCAAGCTCTGTGTGCTTTGTTTACTCCTCACTCTCTGCTCTCAGTTTCAGCTTGTCTGTGACACAGTTTGTGAGGCTGAGGGGGGGAGGGAGTTGCCTGTCACATGCTGAGAAACTGTGTGAATCCCAGACTGGAGTGCAGATAATTCACTATGTAATAAAAACTTGTAGTATACTGTAACTTGAGATAGATATATACTGTATATATATATATATATATATATATATATATATATACAGTATATATATAACATTACTTCCTGGCTAGTGGCCATGTTTTTTGTTTGTGAACACTGCCTAAAACTGGCGATTAACCTCCTGAGCGTTACGCCGCTCAGGAGGTTTTATTACCTTCTGCCCGATTAGAAAATAAATGTGCCTAATGGCTATAAATCCTCTAGCTAGCACTAGGCTAGCTAGAAGAAGTCTCTGGCACCCTTTGATCACCGCCGCTCCCCCGTTTATACGTTACCCAGCCTGGATCCAGCGATAGGCTCAGCCTCCCCGGACAGCTCCGGTCATCTCTATGGGCAGGATAACAGAGTCATGACGTCATGCACAAACCAGATCCTCTCCATAGAGAGACCGGAGCTGTGTCGGGAGGCTGCGCGATCGCTGGATCCGGGGGGGGGGGGTAACGTATAAACGGGGGGATCGCGAGGGATCGGCGGGGAGCGAAGGGTGCCGAAGACTCTTACTAGCTAGCCTAGTGCTAGCTAGAGGATTTACATTCATTTGGCACAATGATGTAATTATGGGGGACTCCTGGGGACAGACACACAGTGTCAGGCATACTGCTAAGGAGGTTAAAAGCCAGAGAGTGGCGGAAACGGCAAAGAGGGATCCAGGAGATCACAGTAACTCAATTGGTGTGTTTTTTATTGTAAAAGTCGGACAGCGAGGTGGGATTTAATTATGCTAGTGGGGCACAGAGGCTGGTTGTGCACACTAATACCAGCCTCTGTTGCCCCATGGTGTGCCTCCAGGACCCCCCTGCGCGCCGCTATACCCCCCGCAGTGCTGGCGACACACAGCATGTCGCCAGCACAATGTTTACCTCTGCCTGTCTGTTAGCGCCGCTCCCCCGCCTCCTCCGTATCGGCGCTACCCGCCCGCGTCACTTCCCTCCAATCAGTGGGATCCGTGGCCCACAGGTGTGGGAGAATTCTGGCATAAAGAGACTTGCGCACACCAAGCGAAATAATATTTAATGAGCTAAAATGAAAATTCCTGATGGAGGAGAAGAAGGAGTTGAGTGTGCAAAGCTGTGAGAAAAAATGGGGGGAGAGAACTGTTTCAGTTGAGTACTTTTCCGTTAGCTGCCCGCAAGTTTAATAGGGCAAAGTAATGTGTTCTGTGAGCCAGTTAGCCGCTCGCAACTTCAATAGGGCAAAGTAATCTGTCCCGTGAGCCCGTCGTTATCCGCCCACAAAGTGTCCCGTGAGCACGTCGCTAGCCGCCCGCAACTTTAATAGCACCGGGCGCAACTTTCATTTCATTTCACTTTCATTAGGCAATGTAACAGAATACGCCGCTGGCTTCAGCTCTGCCTCCTCTCCTCTCCCCCCCGTCTAACGGAATAGTACCCATTGAATTAATTTATAAATAAAGCCGGCGGCAATGTTAACAGAATACGCCGCCTTTCTCCTCTCCTCCCCCGCCTCTCTCCTATAGAACATTGGCAGCCGGGGGACATGCGTGTCCCCCCAGAGTCGTTCGTCGCAAGAAACAAGCAGAGCGGGGAGGCTGCAGATATTGATTCTGGAACGAAGGGCAGGATTCCCTGCCGCAACGAACGACCCTGGGGGACACGTGTGTCCCCCGGCTGCCAGTGTTCTATAGGAGAGAGGCAGGCAGGGGAGGAGAGGAGGCAGAGCTGAAGCTGGCGGAGTATTCTGTTACATTGCCCTATTAAACTTGCGCCCTGCTAACGGAAAAGTACCTTCAGTTGTGTGTTGCTTGTGTATTAATTGTGTTTTGTTTGCTTTTTGTATTGTTGTGCTGCAAAACCATAAACAGAGTTTGGGTTTGTTTGTTTTTTCTTTAAGTAGTGAAACATTCAGTTTATATATTAGTAAACAAACACAAAGAAATATGTCTCCAGAATTACAGAATTATTAAATAGATGGCAGGGCCTCCCTGTCCCCCCACAAAGTATCAAAAGGACATGCACCACAAATAGCTAAAGAAAAAAAGTCTAAGAAAAAAAAAGGAAAGGAATCCCCGCAGAAAACACTGTTTATTAGAACTGCTCAGATATTATTCTCTGTACTGAAAAGACGATAGTATAACTATCAGCACTCCTCTAATGGTAAAGCTACGTTGCTGTGTGTGTATGTGTTGTAAAAAGAACACCATCAAATTTGTTGCACAATATCAGTAAATGTTGCATCAGACGCAAATGAAATAAATATGCCCAACAGTCCGCAAGCACACAGAAGTGATGTAAAATGACTCAGCGCTCACAAAACATTGTTCAGTGGTTAGATCTATGAGTCTGGCAACCCCTTGAAAAGGTAATTATGCAGCTTTGTTTGGTGACCAACCATGCCCACATGTACTTTCTACATGTTGCCAATTAATGGAGATCCGTGAAATGATGGTGGCATAGTAGACAGCATTCTCGCCTTGCAGCATTGGCACTGTCTGCATGGAGTTTGTATGTTCTCCCCGTGCCTGTGGGGGTTTCCCCTTGACACGCTGGCTTCCTCCCACATCCCCAAAACATACTGATAACTTAAATGGCTTTCCCCTAGATTGGTCCTAGATTACATGAGGGTGGCATAGGGATAACCATAGCAGCTGCAACGGGACCCATAGCCACAGGTGGAAGGGGGTATCTGGAAAGTGTCTGCAACACCTCAACCAAATAACTGTGTGTGCTAGGGCTCAAAACAAGAGCAATTATATGGTAGAAGAAGAAAGCCCTTAAAAAAAGCACCTCCCACAGCAAAATTTGAAAAAGTATAACAAAAATCTTTATTCAACATTGAATAAAGATTTTTGTTATACTTTTTCAAATTTTCCTGTGGGAGGTGCTTTTTTTTAAAGGGACACTTAAGCCAGAAAAAAAAATGAGTTTTACTCACCTGGGGCTTCTACCAGCCCCCTGCAGCAGTCCTGTGCCCTCGCAGCCACTCACTAATCCTCTGGTCCCCCGCTGCCTCCTAGTTTCGTTTTTGCCGACAGGCTCGACAGGACTGGCCATGTAGCTTTCTCCGCATTCCCGACTGTAATTAGCGCTATTGCGGGCCGCAACGCGTACAAAGATACGCATTGCCGCATTACCTACGCATAGATATGCGGCAACGCTAATTGCAGTCGGGAATGCGGAGAAAGCTACTGTCCTGTCGGGCCTGTCGGCAAAAACGAAACTAGCTGGCACTAATCCTCTGGGGACCAGAGGATTAGTGAGTGGCTGCGAGGGCACAGGACTGCTGCAGGGGGATGGTAGAAGCCCCAGATGAGTAAAACTCTTTTTTTTTCTGGCTTAAGTGTCCCTTTAAGGGCTTTTTTTAGGTGGAAGGGGGAGTCGGTGTGCGGTGTGACCACTATATTGGGGTCTGCGGCAGGGCCTCTGGCTACCTATACTGAGGGGGTTACCTGTTCTGCTGGGGTTCCTCTGCCTACCTACACTGGGGGCCTTCTAACTTCCTATATTGACAGGGCTACCTCTGACAACTTATACTGGGGGGGCTTCTAGCAATCTATACTGGGGTGCCTTTGGCTAACTATACTATGAAGACAACTTCTAACTACCTATATGGCGGTTGTACCAATACTGGGGGGGAACTACTTCTAGCTACCTATATGGGGGACTCTGTGGCTACGTATACTAAGTGTGATACTTCTGGTTACCTATATGGGGGGCACTACTTTTGGTTACCTATACTGGTGGGTACTATACTTCAGCTACCTATACAACATACATGTCAAATTCCGGCCCGTGGGCCAAGTCTGGCCCTCGGAGCCATCAGGATTGGCCCTCAGGTGGTTTCCCCACTTTGCATTATGTTTGGCCCACTCTAGACAACCAGAAAAGCTATATTGGAGGATAAGCCCTAGATCCCCTGGGAAGCCATATGGGGAGGGGGAAAGCACTAGATATCAGGGAACTGTATTGGAGAGGGAGGGGGCCACTAGACATCAGTGAACTGTATAAGGGAGGGAGGAGGGCCACTAGACACCAGGGAACCGTATAGGGGACAGAGGGAGCTTTAGAAGGGATAGAAGAAGCCACTAGACATCGAGGTTGGCCAGCAACTTGGTCCCAGAGCTCAATTTCGGCCCACATTGTATTTGAGTTTGACACCTCTGCCCAGGGACCTACCTCTGCCTACTGTTATTGCGGGGGGGGGGGACCAAAACTAAAACTTTGCTATAGGGTCCCAAGATTTATAGCTACGCCCCTACACATGACTATGGTGGGGTTTACTTTGTGAGCCCCTCCGAGGGACAGTTAGTGTAAGGCCTATATATGCTCTGTAAACATGTTGAGAAATATGTCAGCGCTATATAAATACTTAATAATATAATATTAAATAATAGATGTATCGGCCACTATATAACTAAACTGTGCCAAGGAAAACTGTAAACACAACACATGTAGCTTCTGCCTTTCGAGTAAAAGTGATAAACAGAAGAAGCCCCTTTGAATACCACTGAAGAGATGAAAAGACAAAGATGAATGCCACAAGTAGAGAACAGTCTTTTTCTTTCTTTTTTTTTTTTTTGTTCCTTTTTCTTTTTTTTTTTAATGTATGTTGTATACAGCATTCTGTGAGCTGTTTGTCCCTTTGTCTGATTTGGATAAAGTTGTGTGAGGTTTACTGCCCTTGCTTGCTGAGTAGAAAGTAACCCTAGACTGGTGGGCGGAGTCTGCTGCTCTGAGGAGAGCTCAGGCTGTGTGTGTGTGGATTATGCTGGTAATTCTAGGCTCCTCCAGCTTCTCTGTATCTTTTCCACATCAGGCTGACAGGCAAGCTATTATATGACTGTGTGATCAGGATGCTGCTCCACACATCCTTTGTGGCTGGACTCACACCTGTCTGCATTTTCTCCATAGGAAAACAGAACCAATGTTAATCAATGGGCAAGTGCACACTTGAATGCATTTTTCCCATGCAGAAGAAAAAACTGTGTGCAGCACTGTGCATTTTTTTTTCTATCAATTACATTAGCTGCAATGAAAAATGTGCACTTTGCTCCACAAGCAAACACACATGGGGCTTGATTAACTAAACTGTGATAATCCATATCACAGCCGTGCTAGAGTTTGCCTAGTGTGTGCTACTGTAAGGTTGCAGTCATACTTGTCCATGCAGAAAAGCATTAGTTTTCTGCCAGGTATGTTTCTGCATTTTTTTTTGTGCGTTTCCGTTTCCAAATTGGTTAAGTGAAAAAACAATTTTTGACTAATGTTTTGTAAAAAAAAAAAAAAAAAAAGTAAAACCACATGCGAGTCGCATCCGTTTTTGATTTCCATAGGAATGCACTCAGTGCAGCGATTTGCATAAAGCATACATGTCAAACTCCGGCCCACGGGCCAAATCTGGCCCTCTGAGCCATTAAAATTGGTAAGGCAGCCAAAGCCATTTGCACATTACGGGTGGGAGGGATTGGCAAGACATTTTGCTCTTTCTGTACGAGTGAAAAACTGAGCAAAGGCTGTCATACACAAGTTTTTTTTATTTGGAAGATTTGATTTGACTGCCTGATGCTGGATACGTGTGCTTACCAGTTGCTTAAAGAGAACCCGAGGTGGAGTTCTTCCATCGCAATCCATATACAGTGGCTGGGTCTGTCTATAGAGCCCAGCCTCTGTTGTTAGTTAGTTTCTTTCAAAGCCCCCCCTGCGCGCTGTCAGACCCCATAAAACACAGCCACGCTGGCGACACGCAGCGTGTCGCAGCCGGCTGTGTTTATCTCACTACTGTCAGTATCGCCGCTCCCCCGCCTCCTGAATCGCACCGGTCCCCGCCCACGTCCCTTCCCTCGCCGCTGATTGGAGGGAAGGGACGCGGGCGGGGACTGGAGCGATTCAGCAGGCGGGGGAGCAGCCAAGACTGACAGTGAGGTAAACACAGCCGCATAGCGCGGCTGTGTTTTATGGGGTCTGACAGCGTGCAGGGGGGGCTTTGGAGGGAACTAACTAGCAACAGAGGCTGGACTCTATAGACAGACCCAGCCTCTGTATATAGATTGCGATGGAAGAACCCCGCCTCGGGTTCTCTTTGAGTAATCAGTCAAAAAAAGGACGACACCCCCTCCCCCCTGTGCAGCAGAAAATACTTACCAAGTCTCCAGGTGCCATCTTCTACCCTTCCTGTAGCTCCTAGCAGCTTTTCGGCATCCTCTAGGTACACCTCCTGGTGTGTCACATGACCCGCCGGGAACCATGCATAGACGCCAGAAAGCCGAAGGGAGCTGCAGGAAGGGTAGAAGACAGCGTCTGGAGGCTCGGTAAGTATTTTTTATTGTACAGTGCCCTTAAAAAAAACCTCCAAATCACTGTCCTTGTTATTCCCCTTAGGCATGGCGGTTAGTTAAGACTTCCGGTTGCCTGAGTTCCAGATAATGGGGACTTTGCTGTATCTCTATCTGAACCCAAGCTTTGGCTCGGGTTTTCTTCAAGTTAATCAACAGAAGTTCTACGCTGTGGCTGTTCACTAGAACAAACAGCAGAGGGCTAATGCACTGTTCACATTATAAAATGCAGATGGCTGTGCATTGGCTCGGTATCTGTATGTCCATCCATTGTGCTGCTGATCCCATTCATGACACTGGGTGGGTCAGTATTGCGCTTTGACCAAAAATGCTTGCAGCAGCGGTGCAGCACATAAGTGAGAACGTCAAGACACTGCAGTCTATGCACTTTTGATGTACTTTCATATCACGGCAATGCCTATAGGGTGAACGAGGCTCTTGGCTGCCTTTACTCTTATCACTGCGATTTTTTTTCGAGTTCCCGTTCACACTGAAGTGGTGCAGTACAGTAAATTTACCTCACCACACTGCAGCTTAATGCTAGTCTGTGGGGGAGTTCAGACTCCCCACGTTGGGGTATGCTGTGCCAGAATTTCCCTATCTAACACACTTCAATACCTACGTTACCGCGCAGCTCCTGCAGCAATCTGCATCGGGCCGGAAGTATTGCAAGTCTATGGCAACGTGCACACTTTTTAACAAACTCACCGCAGTTATCTGTGTTGCACATGCAAGAAGTGTATCTTAGAAATACACTTCGGCGCACGTTAGCGTTTGGCGAACAGAAAGTGAGCATCACTTCCTGTTTGGCCGTGTGCCAGTTAGTACGCGATAATTCCTGAAGGCCTGTTTTGTGCAGTGCGGCCGCCGCACCGCCAGTCTGCAGTGTGAGGCCTGGCCTGAAACATGTTCTTCAGCATATTTTTGTATTTATGATTCTGTGTATTAGCTATTCTTCAGATATGATTCGTTGTTTGTTTGATCACGTTTAATATGTGATTTTCAAGAATGCAATTTTCACATGCATATTAATGTAGTTAATAAATAGATAAATTAGCTTCAAATGTGATTTTTCTGCCGTTCCATTGACATACATTGTACACGAATCGCATTTCCATTCTGAAAAACAAACTTACATGAAGGCGGTTTAGATTTTTCTGCAGATAAATTGCATCTGAAAATTTGCACTACAATGCAAGTCAAATGCAGTGCCATTGCCTTACATTAGATGTGCTGCCAACGCAAATTTGTAAAAGCGGAAAATGCATGTGAATTCTATTATATGTGAAAGTGGCTTAACCACTTGCCGACCGCCTACTTCATATTGGCGGCGGCAAAGTGGCAGCCCCAGGACCACGTAACGCAGAATGGCGTCGGGTCCTGGGGGAGGGGATTGCGGGCGATCGCGAGCAGACTGCGCGCGCATCGCCGGCATTAGGCTCCGCCCACATGTGACGTCAACCCGCCGGCCAATCAGCAGCGCCGGCGGGTTGCAACGTTTTAAACTAGCCTATAGAAAGTGTATAATACGCTTTGTTAAGTAAACAAAGCGTGTTATACACGCTGCCTCCTCCCCGGTGGTCACAGCGCTCGATCGACCACCAGAGAGGAAGGCAGCACTGTTAGTGACACCACCCACACACTGATCCTGCCCCCCCTGCACACTGATCGCCCACAGCACCCATCAGACCCCCCTCCTGCCCACCCCCTGACAGCACTGTTTGCACCCAATCACCCCCCTAATCACCAATCAATCACCCCCTGTCACTAACTGTCAACGCTATCTTTTAGATCAGGTCCTAAACTGCACCCTGGGGGCGCCTGATCAACCCCCCACACCCTCAGATACTCCCCAAACCCCCCCCCCCCCCCGTGTACTGTATACAGCTATTCTCCCCTGTAATCACCTGTCAATCACCTATCGATCACCCCCTGTCATCACCTGTCACTGCCACCCATCAGATTAGACCCTAACTTGCCCCTTGCGGGCATCTGATCACCCACCCACACGCTCAGATCGCCCACAGGCCCACCCTCATAACACCTACCAAGTGCATTGTTTACATCTTTTCTCTCCTCTAAAGTCCTACTGATCACCCATCAATCACCCATCAATCACCCCCTGTCACTACCTGTCACTGCTACCCATCAGATCAGTCCCTAATCTGCCCCTTTTGGGCACCCAATCACCCGCCCACCCCCTCAGATTGCCCTGAGACCCTCTCTGATCAACTTGCCAGTGCATTGCTTGCATATATTCTACCCTGTAATTACCTTCTGATCACCTATCAATCACCCCTTCACCCCCTGTCACTGCTACCCATCAGATTAGACCCTAATCTGCCCCTTGCGGGCACCCAATCACCCACCGGAACCCTCAGATCGCCCACAGACCCCCCCGCCAGTGCATTGTTTGCGTATATTCTCCCCTGTAATTACCTACCGATCACCTATCAATCACCCCGTCACCACCTGTCACTGCAGGCTCCTGATCACCCTCCCCCCTGCCCTTAGATCTCCCTCTGATCACTCCACCCTGCCCTAGATCACCCCCTGCCATTGTGTACATCTAATCTCCTGTCTGTAACGCTTGATTGTGCTTTGATTGGCTCCAATTGTCTCAATTGCCCTGTGACTGACTTAGATTGTCCCGTGATTGTTTTTTGATTGCCCCGTGATTGGTTTTTGATTGTCCCTCGATTGTTTTTTTGATTGTCCTGTGATTGGCTTCGATTGTGCTGTGATTGGCTTCGATTGTCCCATGATTGGCTTCGATTGTCCCGTGATTGGCTCGATTGTCCCGTGATTGGCTTCGATTGTCCCGTGATTGGCTTCGATTGTCCCCATTAATGGTTTTCGATTGTCCCGTGATCGGCTTCGATTGCCCCGTGATTGGCTTTGATTGCGCTGATTGGCTGTGATTGCCCTCTAATCACTCTTATTGGCTCTAATTGTGTTGTAATTGCCTTGATTGCCCTCTGATTCTCTGTGACTGTTTCTGATTGCCCCCATTGCTGTCTGATTGCCCCCTGATCACCCCCCCCCCCACCCCCCGGTCACTATCCTAGTGATCTAAAAACAGTGCTTTTAGTATCACTAGTGTTAACAATTAGGCCAGTTAGCTAGGCCCCTGTGTTAGTGTCAGTTAGCGCTCAGCCCACCGCACCACAGTCACTAATTAGTCGCTGATTAGTGTCATCACTGTCGCTAATCAGCATTGGTACTATATAGTATCTGTAAGTGATCATTACTGATCGCACACAGATCTATATTGGGGTCACTAGGATCCACTAAAAACGCAGTGTTTGCCGATCAGACCTGATCGTTTACCTGCACTTGCGTTCAGCCCGCCCCACCGCAGTGACAGAATTTTTTTTTCTGATCACTGCAAAAAACACTGTACAATAGCTGTGGCACTGTAAAGATCAGTTTTGATTTTTTTTTTTCAAAACTCAGTGACCACAGCTTTCTGCTCCGCAAGTACTCCCTTTTGCTAGGTAGGTACTCTTTTTCCTAGGTAGTCTCAGAGGAATACCCCCTAAATTTAGCAGCCCACCATGGCAAGAAAGGGGTATTCCGATGATGAGGTTCTCAGGTACATGGCCCAGTCGGATGAGGACGATTGGGACGTCTCATCCGACGAATCTTCTGGGTCAGAGTACGAACCTGTGGACAGCAGTGGCTCGCTGACCGATAGCGATAACGAGGTTGAGGTCCCGGCTAGAGCCAGGCGTACCACACCCCATGTCACTGGACCGCAAGTGGCGCAGGATCTGCCTCAAGGGCAGCAGAGTGGTGCTAGCGCTGGTCTGAGGTTTCATGGTGAGGCATACACCAGCAGCGCAGCATCTCCTGGACCTAGCACCAGTACTTCCGTAGACCCTGGTGAAGTGGTGAGCACCAGAAGGGAAGTTGAAACTGGTTCGGTGGCACGTGCATTAAGACCCGAGTCACAGCCACCAAGAAAACTGGCCCGTACTACCCATAGTCTTCCAGAGGTGCTGGTAAATCCCAATGGGCAATCCCCTGGTTCCGCCGCACCCGTACTGCCCCTTTTCACTGCCCAGTCTGGAGTCCAGGTGGAGACAGATAATCTAGGAACGGCCCTAGACTTTTTTCATCTGTTCTTCACCGAGGATCTCTAAGACTTAATTGTGGCTGAGACCAACCGTTATGCCACACAATACATCACCGACAACCCGGATAAGTACTATGCCCAGGCTTACCGGAGGAAACCACTCCAAGTTTCCGAACGTAAAACTTTTTTGGGCCTTCTCCTTAACATGGGTCTAGTCAAATTGAATGTATTGCGGTCTTATTGGTCTACGCGCCCAATATATCACCTGCCCATGTTCTCTGCTGTCATGTCCAGGACACGATTTGAGATGATCCTGCGCTTCCTGCACTTCAATGACAACACAACCTGTCATCGAAGTGACCACCATGCTTATGACCGGCTCCACAAAATTCGGCCCCTCATAGACCACATGTCATCAAAATTTGCAGATGCTTATACCCCTGAACAGCACATCTGTGTAGACGAGTCCCTCATACATTTTATCCGGTGCCTTGGCATCAAACAGTACATCCCAAGCAAGCGCGCCCGGTATGGGGTGAAACTGTATAAGCTCTGTGAAAGGGCCACAGGCTATACTTATGGTTTTAGGGTCTATGAGGGAAAAGACTCAAAATTGGAGCCGGTCGGATGCCCTGACTACCTGGGGAGCAGTGGCAAGATTGTGTGGGACTTGGTGTCACCTTTGTTCCAGGAGGGGTACCATCTTTATGTGGACAACTTCTACACAAGTGTGGCCCTCTATCAGCATTTAAAGATAGAAGGGATCCGCTGCTGTGGCACCGTGCGGCCTAGTCGCCGGGGCTTCCCCCAACGGCTCATTAGTACCCGGCTTGCACTGGGGGAGAGGGCTGCCTTGTGTACAGATGACCTGCTCGCGGTGAAATGGAAGGACAAGAGGGACGTTTACCTTCTGTCCACCATTCACACAGACACGAAAGTGTCTGTTTATCTAATTCAATTGGGTATTTACAACAGCTTTGTTCTCTACAGTAATGCTGGGAGAACTGGAGCGTTCCTTAAATTCCAGGAAGACATCGTTATGGAACTCCTGTATCCAGGAGGTGCCGTGGCCCAACCCCACACAATTTTCACAATTTTTTAATTTTTTACACACAATTGTCCAGTACGGAGTACGGCGATACCTCATGTGTGGCACTTTTTTGCACCCTAACTGCGCTAAGGGGCCCAAAGTCCAATGAGTACCTTTAAGATTTCACAGGTCATTTTGCGACATTTGGTATATTTCTCCCACCCAGCATGGGTATGTGTAAAAATACACCCCAAAACACATTATACTACTTCTCCTGAGTACGGCTATACTACATGTGTGGCACTTTTTTGCAGCCTTTTTGTCGCAAGTTAGAAGAAATGGAAACTTTTTTTTTTCCTTTTTTTTTTGTCACAAAGTGTCACTTTTTTGCAGCCTAACTGCGCTAAGAGGCCCAAAGTCCAATGAGCACCTTTAGGCTTTACAGGGGTGATTACAATTAGGCACCCCCCAAAATGCCAGGACAGTAAACACACCCCACAAATGACCCCATTTTGGAAAGTAGACCCTTCAAGGTATTCAGAGAGGGGCATGGTGAGTCCGTGGCAGATTTCATTTTTTTTTTGTCGCAAGTCAGAAGAAATGGAAATTTTTTTTTTTGTCACAAAGTGTCATTTTCCGCTAACTTGTGACAAAAAATAAAATCTTCTATGAACTCACCATGCCTCTCAGTGAATACTTTGAGATGTCTTCTTTCCAAAATGGGGTCATTTGGGGGGGTATTTATACTATCCTGGAATTTTAGCACCTCATGAAACATGACAGGTGGTTAGAAAAGGCAGAGATGCTTTAAAATGGGAAAATTCACTTTTTGCACCATAGTTTGTAAACGCTATAACTTTTACCCAATCCAATAAATATACACTGAATGGTTTTTTTTTTATCAGACATGTAGCAGAATAACTTTCGCGCTCAAATGTATAGGAAATTTTACTTTATTTGAAAAATGTCAGCACAGAAAGTTAAAAAAGTCATTTTTTGGACAAAATTCATGTCTTTTTTCATGAATATAATAAAAAGTAAAAATCACAGCAGCAATCAAATAGCACCAAAAGAAAGCTGTATTAGTGACAAGAAAAGGAGGTAAAATTCATTTAGGTGGTAGGTTGTATGACCGAGCAATAAACCGTGAAAGCTGCAGTGGTCTGAATGGAAAAAAAGGCTCTGGTCCTTAAGGGGTTTTATGACTGCAGTCCTTAAGTGGTTAAAGAGGCTCTGTAACAAAATTTTCAGCCTTATTTCTTCTCTCCTATAAGTTCCTATACCTGTTCTAATGTGGTCTGTCTTACTGCAGCCTTTCCTGGTTGCACAGTGGCCGTATTACCTCTGTTATCTAATCTAATCTTCTTAGGCCCCCCCACTAACCCCTTTGCAGTTCCCTGGTGTCTAGTGGTCCTCCCTCCCCTATACAGTTCCCTGGTGACTAGAGGTGCAACTCTCCCCTATATAGTTCCCTAGTATTTAATGCTTTCCCCCTACCTGCCCCATATGACTTCGCTGGTGTTTTAGGGCTTGACCTGCAGTATAGCTTCCCTGGTGATCTACAGTGGCCTACATATAATGCAAAGTGGGGAAACCACTTGAGGGCCAAATTTAATGGCTCTGAGGGCCAAATTTGGCCCACAGGCCGGAGTTTGACAAGTATGCCTTACAGTATAAATTTAACAATTTCTCTCACCTCTAAAGTCAAGCAAAGCATTTTCTAGCAGAATAACAGATTTCTTTTTACCTCTGTGTGTTTTAATTTTACAGACTCAGCACACCATAAACAGAAATTCTGAGAATTACCTTGAATAGTTTTTGTCACTCTTTTTTCGTAGTATTCTCTATTTTGATGGGAAGCAGCGGGACTCAGCAGGGTCACCAGAGGTCCAGAACCATGTGTCACTGACAGAGATCCTCTGTCTTCCGCACTCGCTGGCAGACTGCACAGAATTCTGCTCTGCACTCTGCTGGCCTTGTTGTTGATTTCAGGTCAGTAAACTGACTGTGCTTGGAATTTTTCCTGGGATGTTGTAACTTCCAGCTCAGATATACTCCCCTATACTAGAAGCATCAGTCCTTAAAGAGGAACTCCAGTGAAAATAATGTAATAAAAAAAAATGCTTCATTTTTACAATAATTATGTATAAATGATTTAGTCAGTATTTTCCCATTGTAAAATCGTTTAAATCCCTGATTTACATTCTGACATTTATTACATGGTGACATTTTTACTGTTGGCAGGTGATGTAGCGGCTAAATGGGTTTTTTTTTGGCAGTTGGAAACAGCTGTAAGCAGCTATTTCCCACAATGCAGCAAGGTTCACAGACAGGAAACTGCCAGGGGTACGTACTCAGTTTCTTGTGGGAGGGGTTTCACCACAATATGAGCCATACAGCGCCCCCTGATGATCTGTTTGTGAAAAGGAATAGATTTCTCATGTAAAAGGGGGTATCAGCTACTGATTGGGATAAAGTTCAAGTCTTAGTCGGAGTTTCTCTTTAAAGGAACATAACAGGGAATCTTTTTACCACCGAAACTGTGTGTGTATATACTGGTATATAGATAGATAGATAGATAGATAGATACAGCAAGACATCTAATATCTGGCACAGGCGGGGATTGCCTGGTGTCTGATATGTCTGCCCCCCCCAACCGTGCAGCAGAAGCAACTTACCGATCTTCTACACTTCCTGTAGCTCCCAGCAGCTTTCCTGTGTCCTCTGTGTACAGGTCCCAGCATGTCATGTGACCCGATGCGGATGACATGCCCGGACCCATACATGGATGCCAGAATGCCCCTAGATGTATAGAAGATGGCGGCAGGAGAAGGATCGATAAATCACTTCTGATGCAGAAAACTCTGCAAATGTACAAATGTACTGCTCCCATTATCACCCTCAGGCATGCCAGATAGTTGAGACTTCCGGATGCCTGAGTTCCTGATAATGGGGGTTTTACCGTATTCATTTTCCCATTAATCATCAGTCATTTAAGTGTAGCTGAAGTGAGATGATAACGTGTTTATACACTCCCAATCCTACTTGAAACTAGGCTGTGTTCCTTTATTTATGTTTTCTCACTGTAAAGTTTAAAGAGGCGCTATAGTGACACATAGTAGAATGCAGTAAATTGTTCAGGATAGCCACTTTTAAGTTAGCTTTCCTGATTTCAGCATCAGAAACACTTCCTATTTCTATATACTAGCTCCGCCCACTTTTTCTAACCCTAACACACAATTACTCAATAACCAAGTTTGTGAGCTTTGCAGCCTTTGGCATCAATAATTTGCATTGAAATGAAATCAATCTGATTGGCTGTTTGTGGCTCCACCCCCTTTTCTGAATTTGAACCCCAGTCACCCAATGACCAACTGTACTAGGTTTTACAATGGACAAGCACAAACATTTTATAAAGGAACGGTGTACTCCAATTTTTTCCAGCCGGGTGACATGAAAAAGTAACCAGGTGGGGTGCAACGCAGGAATGTAGGGTCGGCATAGCTCTGCTTACAGCATAGGAGGAGGAGGAAGAGACAAGCCAATGTCAGCCAAAATTAGCCGGGTGGAGCACCCAGCTAAAAGATTCTGGGGAGAACACTTAGGAATATTAAAAAAAAAAATTATTTATGACATTACTTTCACTACAATTAATTTAAGAATCCAGGGCTCTAAGTAAAAGTTTCGATGCAATCAGATGATAGTGCAAAACCTTGTGCATGTGGACCGCGGGCCGCATTCCTGAAATAGTTTCCCTCCTCTCTTCTTCCCCTCCCCCCCTTCCTCCCTGCAGAGTTGTGAGTGGGTGGTAACAGGGTAACTTAAAATTCACCTGATAGCCAATTCCCGCTGCGTCTCCATGGCAATAGGGTGTCTCGTGACACGACGTTGGGACATGCCAGCGTATTACCGCTGGCTGCCAGAGTAACCAGCCCGTGGGCCATAGTTTGCCAAGAGCTATGCTAGATCGAACTCGGCCTAAGGTTAAAGAGACACTGAAGCGAGCAAAAAAATGATATAATGAATTGTATGTGTAGTACGGATAATTACTAGAATATTAGTAGCAAAGAAGATATTCTCATATTTTTATTTTCAGTTATATAGTTTTTTTTTTTAATAACATTGCATCATTCTCTAATATTTGCAGTTTACACACTACTCAGCATTCTAAATGATTTTGCAGAGCAGCAGTGAACTTTTCAACCCTTCTCAGCAGAGAAAAAGAAGATACAATCACTGACAGTTGAAATAACATGCTTCAGAAGACAGAGCTCTCTGCCACTTTGAAAGTAGTGGAGCTCAATGGCTCTTTTGCATAGATAACAACTGGAGTTTCTTAACTCTTCCTGTACTGGAAACAACATTAGACTTATGTCTCTGCTCCTAATGTTTTATTTCTTAGTTGTACAACACATATAAATCATTATATCATATTTTTTTTTCGCTTCAGTGTCTCTTTAAGCCGTCTCAGTCAAGCAGCTGGCATGTGTACAGATGTCCGCACAAGATTGCTTAAGATGGACCCTCTTCACAGTATTCAACTTTAATGATGGATATTTCTCGTGGTTGTATTTCCCTCCATGTACGAGTGCAGTCACACCGCAGGCACAAAGTATGGCCCACACCTGCGGAGTAGCACAGAGCCGCTTGTGCGCAGCTTTTCTCCATGCGCGAGCGCCTTTGCACTACTGCACAGGTGCGGACCCACTGGAACCTGCAGATTGTGACTGCGCTTGTACACAGAAGGGAGTGCGATTGTAAAGTTGAGGAGGGTCCAGGCCAGTGACAGAGAAGTCAGAGTATTCAGGAAGCCTATGGATTATCCAGCGGCTTACCTCTACTGTGGTATCAGTTTTTTTTCCCTCCTCGATTTCAAGTGTGCTTCAAAAATCTGTCACACCAGCTCTTAAGGTGCGTACATTCCTTTGACGGATGTCGCCCGTCGGTGATGAGGGCCTGATCCCCTTAGGTGACATCGCTGGGCCGGGCTGCACATACGCGTGTCAGCTGT